>NC_134690.1:203414765-204614765 GCF_050947455.1 Rhinoderma darwinii | reverse complement strand
ATTAACCGGGTTCTCCCGGGTATGGCGATGCCATATCTGTTGACGTAAACTGGTGTTTGGGCACGCTGCAGGGCTCAGAAGGGAGGGAGCGTCATTTGGCTTTTGGGGCGCAGATGTAGCTTGGTAGTTGTTCTGTTTGGGGTTTTACTGGTGTTTCAGTTTGTAATGTGGGGGCATATGTAATCTGTGCGGGGTACATCAGGGTACATGTTATCTGTGCGGGGTACATCAGGGTACATGTTATCTGTGCGGGGTACATCAGGGTATAATAAGAGGGTATAATAATGCAGTAAATAAATAATAATCCGCAGATGTGTGGCCAGTGTCGCACTGGTAAATGGCGCCCAATCTTATCTGCTTTTGGAACACTCCGCACATTTTGCATCGCCATATTCTGAGAGCCAGAACGGTTTTATTTTTTCTCCACCGGAGCTGTGTGAGGGTTTATTCTTTGCGGGACAATCTGTAGTTTTCATTGGTACCATTTTGGGGTACCAGAAATTTTTTTGATCACGTTTTATTCCATTTTTTGGCAAGCAAGGTGACCAAAAACCATCAATTCTGACAATGTTTTTTATTCGTTTTTTTATGGCCTTCACCCTGGGCTATATATGACCATTATACTTTATTCTGCGGGTCGATACGATTACAGCGATACCAGATGTATATAATTTTGTTATGTTTTGCAGCGTTTGTGCAATAAAATCACTTATTTATAAAATAAATACATTTTTGTGTCACCCTATTCTGAGAGCCATAACGTTTTTATTTTTCAGTCAAAAAAGCGATGTAAGGGCTTGTTTTTTGCGGGACGGGATGTAGTTTGTATTGGTACCATTTTGGCGTACGTGCGACTTTTTGATCACTTTTTATTGTATATTTTGGGAGGGTTGGTAACCAAAAAATTGTGATTCGGGCACTGTTTTTTGTTTATTTTTTTTGCGGTGTTCACCGTGCGGGAAAAATAATATTACAGTTTTATAGTTGGGGTCGTTACGAACGCGGCGATACCAAATATGTGTACTTTTTTTAACGTGTTAATTTTTTTCCTATAATAAAAGACTTATTATAGGAAAAAAAGCATTCTTTGTTTATGTCACTTCTAACTTTTATTTTTACACTTTTTAAAAACATTTTTATTATCTTTTTTTTACTTTTTTTACTTGTCCCACTAGGGGACACTTAGACTGGCAGCTCTGATCGCTGCTGGAATACATTACACTACACACGTAGTGTAATGTGTTCTAACTGTCATTGTGACGTGACAGTCACACTGACAGGAAGCATCGGAGGACCGGCCGGGGGCTGATCCTCCGAGGCTTCCGTACATGGCAACCCGGAGGTCATTATCTGACCTCCGATTGCCGTGATAAGGATCGCCAGCCCCCGCAAATACATGTGGGGGGCTGCCGATCCGCTGTAAACCTCTTCGATGTGGTGATCGCAATCGACCACCGCATCGAAGGGGTTAATTGCCGATTTCAGCGGCGACAGGCTGCTGATCGGCAACGGGGAGAGCAGGGCTGACACCCTGCACAGTTAACCGCCGCTGCGGTGTAGCGCCGCGCGGCGGTTAACTGTTAAAGCGCGGACGTAACTGTACGCCAAGGTGCGCAAAGTTACTGCTCACCTGGACGTACAGTTACGTCCAGGTGCGGGAAGGGGTTAACATCTTAACAGTCTAAGGCTGGGTTCACACGAGCATGTTACGTCCGTAATGGACGGAACGTATTTCGGCCGCAAGTCCCGGACCGAACACACTGCAGGTAGCCGGGCTCCTAGCATCATAATTATGTACGATGCTAGGAGTCCCTGACTCTCCGTGGAACTACTGTCCCGTACTGAAAACATGATTACAGTACGGGACAGTTGTCCTGCAGCGAGGCAGGGTCTCCTAGCATCGTATATAACTATGATGCTAGGAGCCCGGCTCCCTGCAGTGTGTTCGGTCCAGGACTTGCGGCCGAAATACGTTCCATCCATTACGGACGTAACATGCTTATGTGAACCCAGCCTTAGGCTTCATTCACATCTGCGTCAGGGTTCCGTTTTGGGCGTTCCGTCGGAACTTTCCGTCAGAACGGAACCCTGACTGAAACAAACAGAAATCATAGGTTTCCATTTGCATCACCATTGATTTCAATGGTGACGCATCCGGTGCAAATGGTTTCCGTTTGTCTCAGTTATGAAAGAGTTCTGTCGTTTTGATGGAATGAATAGCGCAGTCGACTACGGTATTGCTCCCATCAAAACGACGGAAACCTTGCACAACGAAGACAAACGGAAACCATTTGCACTGGATCAGTGGATCAGTCACCATTGAAATCAATGGTGATGCAAACTGAAACCTATGGTTTCTGTTTGTTTCAGTCAGGGTTCCATTCTGACAGAAAGCTCACACGGAAAGCCAGAACGGTGCCTTGACGCAGATGTGAACGAAGTCTAAAGGAAAAGCTTTGCTTTGATGGTATCAGTGCAGGATCAGAACATTTAGTGTAGAGAACGGGATTGGATCCTGTCCCGTGAGATTATTCAATCCCGTCCTTGGCACTAAATATTAGGATGTGTGCACAGAACCTGAGGTCAGTTTCACACAAGCGGATTTGTAAACATGCATAACACGAGTCCCCATTAAATCCGTATTACAGATCATATTGCATCAGTATGTCATCAGTATTTATGGTATGTTCCCACAGGGTGAATACCCTGCGTAAAAGTACACAGGGTTTCCGACCTTGAAGGTGCAGTTTTTTCGGCTGAAAGGTCCGCTGCGGAAAATAGCAGGTAAGTAAAAAAAGCTCATACTTACCAGTAGCCATGGCGACACGTCCCTCTGATCTCCAGCAGCCCGGCCTCCTGGGATGACGTTTCATCCCATGTGACTGCTGCAGCCTGTGATTGGCTGCAGTAATCACATGGGATGACACGTCATCCCTGGAGGCCGGGCTGGACGCAGGAGCAGAAAGATCTGGGTAAGAGATTTTTTTTTTTCTGAGTTGCGATCTTTGCGGCGAAATTACTGCTTTCCCGCTGCAAAAATCGCAACAACTGCTATATGTTGTGGGTTTTACCTCCCATGGAATTCAATGAGGTAAACCAGCGATTCTACAACATAAATTGACATGCTGCGGATTAAAAAAAATGCAACGCAGGTGTCATGTACTCCCATCCTGCTACTTCCTGGGTCTCCAGGACGTCGAGAGTTACTCGCTCAGGCGTCGCCCGGCCTGGCAGACTGAGGCAGTCTGCAGCCATTAGGAGCTCTGGAGCGTCAGGCCAATCAAAGCCTGGCTGATGTTCCTGAGCTCCCACCCTCTCCCTCCGTGTACTTCCCAGGTGACCCTTTGTTATTTCTCTACTGTCTCTGTCTTATCCGTTTGTCAGTTTCACTGGTTATAGTATAGGGACCGCCGCCCAGTTGTGCGCCGTCATTTAGGTCGGGTCGTACAAGTAGGTAGGGAAAGAGGTTTGGAAAGAACAGGGACTTCACTGTGTTAAATTGATAAAGTGTTTCGTTCAATAAAGTCTAAAATTTGTTACAGCCTGAAGGAACGATTTAAATTCTAAATCTTTATTTTTTATTCAATTGTAAAGACTGTCTCATAAGCCCAATATAACCTAATTACAGGCACAAGCAAGCGGTCAGAGAGATGAGAAGCGTCAGTAGGTGTTAGGACGTCTATCCACCCACAGATCATGCACTCTCATTATAGTATATGCTTACACTGGAAACCTTGCCACAGATAAATTAATCCAATGCGTTTCAGTATCCCCAAGTTTATGGGGTACGTCATCGCAACGCATTGCATTGTTTACCTATAATCCTGTGCTGTATACGGTGTGAGTTCCAACTGCCTGGAGCTCCCAGGGAAACTAGGGACGCTTCGTCGTCTGGGCATGCTGACTGGCTGATACACTGGGAGGCTCGCCACCATCTGGGACGTCAGCAATGGCGTGTTCTATGCGGATTGGTCGGCGGGCGAACATACGTCAGTCGGTGGGAGGACTTAAGCCTTTAAATATCCGGCGTCTTCCCGGCGCGTGTGCGGCCAGTGCATCAAAGCCGTACACACGCTGGGAGACTGTAATATGCACAAAAACGGTGCTAACTGGCCCTATATCAATTAAATATAATCCCTGGTGACGTACCCCATAAACTAGGGGATACTGAAACGTGTTGGATTAATTTATCTGGCAAGGGTTCCAGAGTAAGCATATACTATAATGAGAATGCATGATAGACGTCCTAACACCTACTGACGCTTCTCATCTCTCTGACCGCTTGCTTGTGCCTGTAATTAGGTTATATTGGGCATATGAGACAGTTTTTACAATTGAATAAATAATAAAGATTTATAATTTTAATCGTTCTTTCAGGCTGTAACAAATTGAAGAACAGGGACTTCACTGTTTACTGTGTATTTGTTTGTGATAGCAGGTCAATTTATTAAAGTTTTTTCTGCAACGTGTGGATTTGCTGCTACTGTAATATACTGCGGATATTCTGCAATGAAAATCTGCAGTATTTATGCAACGTGTAAACCCGGGCTTACACATCCCTAAAAGGGTTTTCAAGCCAACAAAAATTGATGGCCCCTCCTGACAAACAAATGCAATAACGATGACAATTGAAGTGATTAACATTGATGATTGGCTACAATAGAAAGTAGGGCAAAAGGAAAAGCATGCACATCCAGAACATATCAAAAATAGCAGGTACACCTGAGGAAGCCAGGTTTTTCCTGGCGGTACGTGTGGAACTGGTCTTTGTTTTTTAGTGTGTACCCCCCTGCTGTACGCATACTAAATTTTTGATTCTTGTGATGCTTTGGGTATGTGCCTTATTGTATTGCATGTCATTTTCTTTGATATAGTCTTCTCCTACTTTTGTAATTATTATATTCTTTGATGTTCTTATCCTATTTTAGGAACTTTTAGGGTAAAGCCACACGGAGCGGACCTGGAATACTCCTTAACGAGGTATTTGACAGCCGCCTCTACATAGTGCCAGCGCGGTTGTTGGCCACGTTGCGACCGTGTCAGTGCCGCTCCATGTGGCCTTACCCTTAGGCTGGATTCACACGAGCGTGGCGTTTTTGCGCACGCAAAAACGCGGCGTTTTGCGTGCGCAAAAAACACTTAACGCTCCGTGGGGCAGCAGCATATGATGCGCGGCTGCGTGCTTTTCGCGCAGCCGCCATCATTATGACACTCCATTTGGATGTTTGTAAACAGAAAAGCACGTGGTGCTTTTCTGTTTTCATTCATCCTTTTGACAGCTAATGCTCGAATCACGCTGTTCGCACGGAAGTGCTTCCGTGCGACATGCGTGGTTTTCACGCACCCATTGACTTCAATGGGTGCGTGATTCACGCAAAACGCCCAAAGAACGGACATGTCGTGACTTTTTTACAGCGGACTCACGCTGAGTAAAAATCACGAACATGTCTGCACGGCCCCATAGACTAATATAGGTCCATGCAACGCGCGTGCAAATCACGCGCGTTGCACGGACGTTTTTCCCGTTCGTCTGAATAAAGCCTTAGATGCATCTAAGTGGAGCTCGCATATGTGCGTCACATATAATTCGGCAGGACTGATTCAGTTTGGGGTTTGTGCACACCTTACAGTGTATCCTATTGTGGATCACTGTATGTGATTTTTGTATACAAAGTTTTTAAACTGTTTGTCTTTTTGGTGTTAATACATTTTTTTAATTTATTTTTTTATATCTTCTGGATGTGCATGTCTTTCCTATTGCCCTACTTTCTATGGTGGCCACAATTGTTTCTATAGGGCTCAGGCTGTGCACTCCTTGTATAGTTAGTGTGCCTGCCCATCCTTGGTTGTTCATAAATCGTTGATGATTATCTTGTTACAATGGCTGCTTTTAAAGGGGTTTTCCCATGAGAGACATTTATGACATATCCACGGGATATGTCATAAATGTCAGATAGATGTGGGTCCCAACTCTGGCACCCGCACCCATATCTAGAACAGGACCCCCTAAACTCTGTTCAGCTGCTCTGTTTGCAGCTGAATGAGGTAAATTCCGACCATGAAAAAGGTTATGTTGTTGTGAGTTCACATCAAACTCAATGGTAGTTACGGAAGCACCGTAGCTCGCATGCTACACTGCTTCTATAGCTGCCATTCACTACTATGGGAGTTACGGAAACAGCGTAGCTCAAGCGGAAACGCAAGATAAATTTCAAATATGCACTGCAGGTCAATATTTGTGCAGAAAAAATCAGCGAAATGTAGATGAGATTTCTTAAACTCATTTACTTTGCTGGTACTGTTTTACACTGCGGATTTGCTGCACAAAAATATCTGCGACAAATTTGCACGTAATAAGTATCGTGTGCATTTGGCCTAACAGAGGTTTTTTTTAACTCGCACTAAGGCCCCGTTCACACATGTTGGATTTGATACGGATTCCGATGACATGCCGATGATTCTGCTGTGCAACCTGGGCTTCCATAACACCTCAGCAGTGCCACAGGCTGATCACCTCCATGCCACGCCACATTGATGCAGTAATTCATGCAAAAGGAGCCCCGACCAAGTATTGAGGGCATATACTGGACATACTTTTCCTCAGGACAACATTTCCGTATTAGAAAATCATTTTTGAAATTGGGCTTATATAATATTCTGATTTTCTGAGAGACTAAATTTTAGGTTTTCATTAACTGTTAGGCTGGGTTCACACGACCATGTTACGTCCGTAATGTACGGAAAGTATTTCGGCCAGAAGACCCGGACCGAACACAGTGCAGGGAGCCGGGCTCCTAGCATCATAGTGATGTACGACGCTAGGAGTCCCTGCCTCTGCGTGGAATTCCTGTCCCGTACTGAAAACATGATTACAGTACGGAACAGTTGTGCTGCAGCGAGGCAGGGACTCCTAGCATCGTACATCACTATGATGCTAGGAGCCCGGCTCCCTGCAGTGTGTTCGGTCCGGGTCTTCCGGCCGAAATACGTTCCGTACATTACGGACGTAACATGGTCGTGTGAACCCAGCCTTAGGCCTCATTTACACGAGCGTATGCGTTTTGCGCGCGCAAAAAACGCTGCGTTTTGCGCGCGTATGCATGGCGTATGCACTGCGTATACGCAGCCTTGTTGCGTTTTAAACGCGCAAAAGGCATTTGACAGCTCCGTGTGTCATGATGCGCGGCTGCGTGATTTTCACGCAGCCGCCATCATAGAGATGAGGTAGTCGAGGCCCGTCACTGTCCAAGGTGCTGAAAGAGCTAACTGATCGGCAGTAACTCTTTCAGCACCCTCGACAGTGAATGCCGATCACAATATACACCAACCTGTGAAAATAAAAAGACTTTCATACTTACCAAGAACTTCCTGCTTCCCCCAGTCCGGGCTCCCGGCCGTTGCCTTGGTGACGCGTCCCTCTCTTGCCATCCGGCCCCACCTCCCAGGATGACGCCGCAGTCCATGAGACCGCTGCAGCCTGTGATTGGCTGCAGCCTGTGCTTGGCCTGTGATTGGCTGCAGCCTGTGCTTGGCCTGTGATTGGCTGCAGCCTGTGCTTGGCCTGTGATTGGCTGCAGCTGTCATTTGGACTGAACTGTCATCCCGGGAGGTCGGACCGGAGTTATCGGTAAGTCCGAACGTCTTTTTTTTTTTACAGGTTCATGGATTTTCGGAGCGGAAGTCACTGTCCATGGTGCTGAACCAGTTTAACGCTTTCAGCACCGTGGACAGTGACTGTCTCCTGACGTCGCGTACCCGAACATTTTTTACCGGTGAAGTTCGGTGCGCTCATCTCGAATTTGACACTCCGTTTGGATGTTTGTAACCAGAAAAGCACGTGGTGCTTTTCTGTTTACATTCAGGAGTTTGACAGCTCTTGCGTGATTTTCGCGCATGCAACGCAGGACCGTCAGTGTGGCATGCGTTGTTTTCACGCACCCATTGAAGTCAATGGGTGCGTGTTGCGTGAAAAACGCAAGAATATAGAACATGTCGTGAGTTTTACGCAACGCACTCACGCAGCGCAAAATTCACGCATCGTCTAAACAGCCCCATAGACTATTATAGGTGCGTACGACACGCGTGAAAAGCACGCGCGTCGCACGCGCGTATAATACGCTCGTGTAAATGAGGCCTTAGGGTATGTGCACACGATAACGACCATTACATCTGAAATTACGGAGCTGTTTTCAGGAGAAAACAGCTCCTGCATTTCAGACGTAATTGCTCGTACTTGCGTTTTGCGAGGCATCAATTACGGGCGTAATTTTGAGCTGTTCTTCATTGAATTCAATGAAAAACGGCTCCAATTACATCTCAAGAAGTGTCCTGCACTTCTTTTACGAGGCTGTTATTTTACGCGCCGTCTTTTGACAGTGACGCGTAAAATGACAGGTCGTCGGCACAGTACGTCGGCAAACCCATTCAAATGAAGGGCAGATGTTTGCCGACGTATTGGAGCCGTATTTTCAGACGTAAATGGAGCCATAAAACGCCTCGTTTACGTCTGAAAATAGGTCGTGTGAACCCAGCCTTAGTCATAATCATCAACATTAAGGCCGGACTCACACGAGCGTGTGCGTTTTGCGCACGCAAAAAACGCGCCGTTTTGCATGCGCAAAAGGCACTTAACAGCTCCGTATGTCAGCCCCGTATGATGCGCGGCTGCGTGATTTTCGCTCAGCCGCCCTCATTATGACACTCCGTTTGGATGTTTGTAAACAGAAAAGCACATGGTGCTTTTCTGTTTACATTCATAGTTTTACAGTTGTTGTGCGAATCACGCGCGTCCCACAGAAATGCTTCCGTGTGGTGCACGTGATTTTCACGCACCTATTTACTTCAATGGGTGCGTGATGCACGAAATACGCACAAAGAACAGACATGTCGTGAGTTTTTCGCAGCGGACTCACGCTGCGTAAAAATCACGCAACTGTCTGCACGGCCCCATAGACTAATATAGGTCCGTGCGACGCGCGTGAAAATCACGCGCGTTGCACGGACGTATATCCCGTTCGTCTGAATAAGCCCTAAAATAAAAAATGCTGGAAATAGATCACTCTGTGTGTAATGAATATATATAATATATGAGTTTCACTTTTTGAATTGAATTACTGAAATAAATTAACTTTTTGATTATATTCTAATTCATTGAGAAGGACTAGTATAGAGGCTTAGGCTCAATCAGTTTTAGATGAAGGCTGTCTGCCCTTACGCCGCAATAAACAAGCATATTCCGTTTAGCCAGGAATACATGCTACAGGGAGAGGGACAAGTGGTTTATAGTTGTTCTGCATAACTAAAAATTAGCGGCCTTGATGGTAGCAACATTTACAATACATATGACTGCCCAGGGCTGCCATTAGGAATTTCTGGGCCCCATACTGCCAATGAGTCTGGGCCCCCACCCCCCTCGTTATTAGGAGGGGGGGGTGAAATGTAAAGGGGCGGGAGGTAGGGCACATTAAAAAGAAAACTCTTTGGAGGAGCAGGGCAGAGACAGGAGGTGGGTGTCGGAGGGCAAAGGGGAGGGACTAAGTGCCAGGGCTGGGAAAACTGAAGGTAGCAGTGGTAGCCAGGGGGGAGACGCAACCTCACAGGGGCTCTGTGGAGTGACAGGGAAGAGACAAGAGTGTGTGTGTGTGTGTGTGCGTGCGTGCGTGCGCGCGTGCGTGCTTAGAATCTGTCAGGGTGTAGGAGGGCAATATAAACAAAAATCATTGCACTGAAGCCGTATACACAGGAGAGTCACTCACCAAAATGTAGTCCCTAAGATCTCCCACCGCCACGGGCATGTCTGGATGATGCTTTTGCATTCTCTTCACACGCTGCACACACGTTATCTGTGTAAAAACCAAACCAGAAAAAAATTCAGATCCTAGACCAGACCTGTTAGGTAATTCAGACACCTTTCCACCAGACCCCTACCTGTGGCCAGAGTTTAGCATTTAGACTTTTATCTACAGGGGGGCTGTGTCTGGAGCTATCTACAGGGGGGCTGTGTGTGGCACTATCTACAGGGGGGTGTGTGGCACTATCTAAAGGGCGGTGTGTCTGGCACTATCTACTGGGGGGTGTGTGTGGTACTATCTACAGGGGGGTGTGGGGCACTATCTACAGGGGGAGTGTGTGGCACTATCTACAGGGGGGTGTGTGTGGCGCTATCTACAGGGGGTGTGGAGTGCTATTTACAGGTGTTGTGTGTGGCGCTATCTACAGGGGGCTGTGTGTGGCGCTATCTACAGGGGAGGTGTGTGGCACTATCTACAGGGGGGTGTGTGGCACTATCTACAGGGGTGTGTGTGGCACTATGTACTGGGGTGTGTGTGGCGCTATGTACAGGCGGGTGTGTGTGGCGCTATCTACAGGGGGCTGTGTGTGGCGCTATCTGCAAGGGTGGGTGTGGCACTATCTACAGGGTGGGTGTGGCGCTATCTACATGGGATTGTGTGGTGCTATCTACATGGGGCAGTGTGTGGCACTATCTACAGGGGAGTGTGTGTGTGGCGCTATCTACAGGGGGTATGTTCGGCGCTAACTACAGGGGAGTGTGTGGCACTCTCTACAGGGGATTCCAGTCCAGGAGGAGACCCTGACCTCACTGTCCATATAGTGACCTCAGGGGCTACCTCTAGGAGAGGAATCCCCGGCCAGATTGTCGGCAACTCTCTGGCCGGGGATTCCGCTCCTGGATGGGTGAATGGCAGAGCAGGAAGCTGATACTTTCCTGCTCTGCCATAGTATTCAATTGTATCTGCATCCTGGGGACGCAGATACAATTGAATATGGCAGTGGCTGAGACACGTCTGGGACAGTAATTTGCCGGGACTGCCTCTGTAGATTCAGGACAGTCCCTGCAAATTCAGGACTGTTGCTAACTATGCCTCCGGTATAAGCTTTCTCCCCCTGCCCAGGTATACTCTCTCCTTCCTCTACCCCTCCCCATGTATAATTTCTCCCCTCCCTTCAGATATCATCACTTTTCACCCAATTATTACACCCCCCCCCCCATTATATAATGCCTCCTCCAGTGGAGGGATGTCACGATACCAGAATTTGGACTTCGGTACCGATGCTTTGTGTAGTATTGCGATTTCGATAACAAAGCGATACTTTGCCAACAGTAATAAAAAAACAAAACAGTTCTTCCATTTCTTATGTGAGGCGCGAGGTGTGATGTTAAATTTAACCTCCATGTGCCTCACATTAATAGTAATTAACCCCATCATGTTCATCAATTATAATGGGTTAATGTGTAAGGTACATGATGGGGTTAATTACTATTAATGTGAGGCACATGGAGGTTAAATTCATCGCACCTCATGCCCCACATTATTAAGTGAATGAAGTTTTTATTTTATTTTTTACAGGTACACATCATAAATGACGCCAAAAAATTGTTGTGCAGGTTATTACGGCCGCGCCAATACCAAATATGTGTATGTTTTATGTATTGAGACTTATTTTAATGTGTTTTGTAAAAAAGGTGTATGTGTATATTTTTTTTATTTAACATTACTTTATGTTTTTACTTTATTTTTTAAACATTAATGTACTGGTATATATCTATATACGGATAGTACACAGGCAGTTGTTAGGACAGACCTGAGTATGCCCTAACAGGAAATATGGTAGGACAGCCCTGGGGTCCTTCATTAGACCTTGGGCTGTCTGCCCATATATGGTATGTCCCTCAATCGCGTCACAGGGATTCCTGTGACGCGATCCAAGGGGCATCCCCCCTTCTTATTTTCCCCTGAATGCTGCAGTCAGCTTTGATCGCAGCATTCAGGGGAATAGCGGTGGAGATGAGAGGTTTCTTTGATCTCTGCCTTTATAGAGTGGGACTGCGGCTGTGTAATACAACCATTGCCCCGCCCCGCACGCGGTCAGCACGAGGTGATGCGGGCGGCGCTGCACTAATGAGCGGCGGTTCAGGCACTGAAGACAGAACATGTGGGGGTGTTTTGTAGTGCACCCGCCATGTTCTGTTTTCAGTGCCGCCACTCATTAGTGCAGCGCTGGCCGCATCACATAATCCTGGTGGCGCGCACATGTCAGGACTCCGGAGCGGGGCCGTAACTGTATTACACAGCCGCAGCTCCGCTGTCATGCATTCATGTATTACAATATTGAGCTGTGCGGCCGCACAGCTTAGTATCGAAATACATGAAATAACGGTATCGAACCGTTTGGGGGTGCACGGTATCGAAACCGTATCGAAGTTTTGATGCATCGTGCAACCCTACTCAAGTGCCATCCTCCCTCCATTATTATCTCCTTCCCACTCTAGCATCATTTCCCTCCCTACCCAATGCCATCTCCCTGCCCCATTATCATCTCCCTGCCCCCATTATCATCTCCCTGCCCCCATTATCATCTCCCTGCCCCCATTATCATCTCCCTGCCCCCATTATCATCTCCCTGCCCCCATTATCATCTAGCTCTACCCCCTCCCCATAGAAAGCAAAACTCTTCCCCACGTCTGTATTAGTTTACACTGCAGCATAGGATTGTATCACTATCAGCTCTACAACGGCTCTTTTCTCCTGTCCTGTGTAAACAGAGGGACAAGACAGGTTTATTGTCACATGTTACACAGGACGGGAGAGCAGAGCCGTAGAGCTGATACAATCCTATGCTGCGGTGTTAACATAATACAGAGGTGGGTAAGATATTTACTCTCTATGGGGGCAGGAGGAGATTTTTTCAGGAGGCTCCGGGCAGCAGCAGCCGGACACAGACATAACAGTATTCACTGTGTCTGAAGAAGAAGACGACGACGACTGCTGCTGCTGCTGGACGTATCCTCCGAGGCTGAGCTCATAACTCCCGCTGCTGTGATGTCTCCACCCCTTGTCTCCTCCGCACACGCTGTCACGCTGTTGTGGAGGAGGAGGGGCGGGCACATCTCACTCTCCAGCGGGCCCTTACGGTTTTATTCTGATGTAATGAACGGGCCCCTGCTTCGTGATGGGACCTGTTCCTTTCACCGAAATGAAATCGTAAGATCCACACTGCCGTGAGTATATTAATTCCAGCGGCAGAGTGCGGGCCCCTTTTTTTTAAATTTATGCCCGGGCCCCTCACTGCAGTACCCCCAGTACCCCCCTGATGGCGGCCCTGTGACTGCCTATCACATGGCTTTTGGAAGAGCCATCCCCATGCAGCAATGACACTGCACACTGGGCCTCCCTGATGATTGGGCTGATGGAAATGTCTATCAGGTGCTTGGAACAATTTTACAAACCACTGATCATTGTTTATCAGATCTTTTAAAAATTATTCTGTGTAAACTGATGGCAGATCGCACAGAAAGTGTCAGCATCTGCTGGCATGCGTCTAATGCGTATGGTCAGATTATCACCAAGCCAGAGGGAAAACAGCATAATGGCTAGTTCACACGCATAATTTTTTTAAATTTATTTTTTTAACACATTACTTATACAATGGGAAGATACAGATCACTTAGCCATTCACCTTCATTTAAAAGAAAGAACTACTGGAGCTCTGGGTATCTGGGAGAAAAAACACTATTTTCTGAAGCATTTGTGCCAGTTTTCTCAAAAATGTTTGTGTAATCCTGGCCAAAAACAGAAGCTAATAAGAAAACATGACTACTTGGCTCAAAAATGAAATAGATTAAATAAAGACAACCTTTTCTCTAGAGACACCTGTCCAGATAGACCAGGTCCACAAGAGTTTTTACGGTGATGCAGATCCCAAATCATTCATATATATACTCCCCAACATTGAAATTGCAACACCAAGAAGAGAAAGCCGTAAGGTTATGCAAATCAATGAAGTTGCAGGTGTCGCTAAGATCTGCAAATGATCACATTTTCAAGTACCTATCTCCAATCTGTGGGAGGGGAATAAAAGCCAGAGTGAAAGCAAAGTTTTTTTAACCACATGAAACCTCAAAAATCGGATCAGGTGGTGTGTGATTGTACGATGCCTCCTGTTCGTCAACGTGCCAGTTATGGCCACTTGTCACAAACTGAGAGGGACAGAATCTTTAAACTGAGAAACCTTGGTTGATCACTCCGGCAGATCACTACGTGCCTAGGCCAAGATGTCAGTATTGTTCATTGTTGTGTTTCCCGGAGGTTAAGAGAACAGCAACGAATGGGAATGACAGCAAAAGGTGCGCGGAGGCGAATCTCTGCACGGACGGATTGGAAGAATGGCGCGTAGTGATCCATTCTATACTGCAAGTGAAATTGGTTTTCAAATCCAAAACCTAGGGTGGCAACCGGTGTCGGCACAAACCTTTAAAATGTGTTTGCACGACATTGGGCTACGAGCCGGATGTCCAGCTACAGGTGCTCTATTGACCACATGCCACCGCCCTCAAAAGCTATCATGGTGCACAGCAAGTCGGCAATGGAGGCTGGAATGGAGGTCAGCAATGAGTCCCGCTTTTTTCTTGGACGCAATGATAGCTGGAGATTGGTCTGGAGACCACGTGGGCAACGCCATGAAGAGGCCTTCACAAGGGAACGTCACACCGGTTCTACTACCAGGATTATGTTATGGGGTGGCATAATGTACGGTAGCCAGACCCCTCTAGTCTTCATTTCAGGTACATTAACAGCTCGGCGTTACATTGATTTGGTAGTTGAACCAGTGGTACGGCCATTTCTCCAAAGTGTCCCAGAAGCCATTTTTTAACAGGTCAACGCTGGGCCGCATGTTGCTCGTGCTTGGGTGAGCTGCCTGCGTGGCCTAAACATGCTACCATGGCCTGGAGCATCTCCGAACTTGTCTCCCATCTAGCAAATCTCGGACATCATTGGTCGGCAATTGCAAAGGGAGCTGCCAGCAGCCAATCTTGATGATTTGCGTGCCCAAGTGGCATAACATTCCTCAGACAACCATTAATAACCTCATTGATAGCATGCCAAGGCGTATGTTTCTGCACGTGTCGCTCATACTCGATACTGAATAAATCAAGATGTTTGGAATATTATTTTTCCATTTTATCATTTTCATATCATTAACATCCTGCGATTTCCACAATTGCAAAACTTTTCCTTCTTCGTGTTTCAATTTAAATTATGAGGAGGGTATGTATATATATATGTGTATGTATATATATATATATATATATATTTATAATGAGAAAAATAATAAAGCTTCACAGCAACAGCAGTGGGTGCAGGCCTCCTAGGTTGAGGCTAGGAACCCTTGTTAATGAAATCCAAAAAAAGAAGAGGCAGCACTCCAAGGAAATTGGTGAAAAAAAAGTGGCTTGACAAAGATCCCATATAGACGGATCGAAACGTTGCCTGCCTGGGGTGAATAAACACACCACTTTTTTTTTTACCAATTTCCTTGGAGTGCTGCCTTCATTTTTTGGGATTTTATTATATATATATATATATATATATATATATATATATATTCATATATTCATGCTGCTCCTTTGCTCCAGCCACTGATTGACACTTTGCGCCTTATGCACAGTAATAGGGAGAAAAGTATTAAGACTGGAGGGTGGGAGCAGCATTGATATATGAATATACTTAGGGTAAGGCCACATGGAGCAACATTGACCATTAATTGGACAGTAACAGAGTGTGTAGTGACAAGTCACATAGACAGGGGAATGCTAAAGACCTGTTTACACAGGCCAATTATCGGGCAAATGTTCGTTCCCTGTAAACAGGGCAATTGTATCCTTCAGACTGCAAGAAATATCATCTTTGTTGGCAGCACATCCCCGGTGTAACCAGGTGGACCCTTACTCCCAGTTTTCAATTTATTCATACATTTTCAAGAGGATTAATATACAACGGCATGATGCAAACTTCCATGAAAAGATGATCCAGAATTTTTATTTCATAGGGAATACAAATATTTATTAAAACATACATGTCAGGATAGCTGTCAGGTCCTCTTTAGCCCATTGATGCAAAGTGTAATCCCCTGTTAGAGCATGTGAGGTGTGTCCAAAGGGCGAAGCGTTTCTTTTCTCTGTCCTAACAGTTTTTTTGGCGCTAATTTTGACGCAGAAACCGCATCAGAATCAGTGTCAAAAAACGGCCGAAACTGTCTCCCATTGATTTTAATGGGTGGCTGTGGTGTTTTTTTTCCGCGGCGGCTTTTAGCCGCTTGTGGAAAAAAAAAGTGGCATGCCCTTATTTGCCACAGTTCGGCCTCTTACCTCCCTTTGAAATCAATGGGAGGTAGAGAAAGCGTTTTTTGCCCGTGGCCCTCGATGGCCACGGGCGAAAACCGCAGCGAAAACCGCGGCAAAAAGGTGCAGGCAGGATTTTTTTCTGCCTGCAAATTCCTCCATGTAAAATAGGCCTTACACTGGATTTAAAAAATAATTTAAAACACGGGGGAAAAAAATACAGAACAAAAGAAAACGTTATGTACAATGTTATGTACAAAAAAATGTTACAAAAGAAAATACACGAAAAACAACGCTTCACACAACAACTTCAGCGAAAAAAAAAGTTATGGCTCCCAGAATGCAGTGAGGTAAAAATGAAACAATACGCTGCGTCATCAAGGACAAGCTGATATGTGTTATTAAGGGGTTAAATATAAACTCTTTCATATAGAGTAATCTGATGCCCCTAATGAGAAAATTCTATATAGATCTTCGTGTAATGGTAACATATGATCCACTTTTATGGAACTTAAGAGCTTTTATGATGCAAAGCAATAATGCAAAACCCCGCCCCACGTATACGGACAGCAGAAAATGTATACGTTTTTATAATCAGCCCCATATTCCCGTTTCTTAGCGCCCTATTATTCTCACTCGTAAAGTGTCACATTTCTTAAAATTAGTATATCAATATACTTCGACACATACTAACTGCAGAGCTGTTTTCTTCCTGTACCTCTCGTATGTGTGAGCGTCAGATATTGACTGAGGTATAACAGAAAAAGATCTTAAAATATACAGAGATGATCAATAGCACTGCCATTTATTGGTCTCCACCTTTAGTGATAATATGACCGTACATGACCCGTCTGTCACCACCAAATGGGAGGGAGACTCACAAACCAGGGAGGGTGCAGAATTAGACACTTTTCCCCACATCACAGCATTCCACATTCCTAGGGTATGTGAACTGAAACACTTGAGAATCTCCACTGTACAAATCCCAAGACACATAATCAAACATTTAATATAATTGTGTTGCTCAGCGCAGAAAAATAAATTTGACACATCCTAAGATCAAACGATTTGAACATATTGACTTACATTTGAAGTATATATCTTGTCTTCTAAACCTCTATTGTAATGAAACCCTCGGTAGCTAGGTATAGTTTAGTGTAGCATGCATTTTAGAAAACCGGTATCTACTGCAAATTATCACATTTTAAGAAACCTGCCAAAGCTCCGGTAAAAGAGGACTTTCACACCCTTAACCACAAGGGATGTCCTACTCAAGTCATCTTCAGCGCAATACTGTCATATAATACGATATGGGCCGTGAAAACGAGAGCCGATCAACAGAACAGCTCGTCGATCGGCGCTCGTTTGCTCCTTTCACAAGGAGATGTGCTGCCGACTAGCGGCCATTTTATTGCCTGCATATACGAGCAGATCAGCCGATGAGCGAGCGTTTGCTCGTTCAGCCGCTAATCGTTGCCTTGTTTACACAGTGCAATGATTGCTCGATCATTGGCCCGTGCAAAAGGACTTTTACCTCTGGCCTCCCTATCTGACATGACACTATTGAACAATTAATCGCAGGCATGTGAAAACTAGCATTAGGGTGGTTTCACATATGGAGTTTATAGGAAAAAAAACGCTGTGGTTTTTGTGGCAGTTTTCCTGGGGTTTTTTTTTTTTTGTCAAAAATGCTGCAGCCAGATGTTAGCTAAAAGTCAATAGTGAAATATAAAATGCACTACAAACAATGCTTTTTAGTTTGTGGGGTTTTTCTAGCTTTTTGATGCATTTTTTAGGTCAGTGACATTTTTTCAAACAGCAGGTATGGCATTTTTCTCCATGGGCTTCTTTATAGGACTTTATAGGTAAACATAGGCTGTGATGGAAGTCCTTACGGTGGCATCTATCCCCATAGACTATTATGGTATCCGTTAAATGGATACGTCATAAGGCGGGGTCGTGAGAGTTAATGACGTATCCGTTAAACCGATACCATCATAGTCTATGGGGACGGATGCCACTGTAAGGACATCTGTTTAACCTATCAGTCACCCAAAGACTATAATGGTATCCGTTTAAAGTATACGGCAAGAAAAGCTATTAACTCCCTGCGCGCAGCAATTTTTAGTTTTTCCATTTTAGTTTTTTCCTCCTCGCCTACCGAAATTCATAACTTTTTTATTTTTCCATCGTCATAGCCGTATGAGGGCTTTTTTTGAGGGACAAATTGTCGTTTTTATTGGCATCGTTTAATTTACCATATAGTGTACTGGGAAACTTAAAAAATATTTTGTGGTGGTGGAATGGAGAAAAACCAGCAACTCCTTCATTGTTTTTGGGTTTCATTGTTCATGCCGTTTACCAAGCAGTAAAAAAATGACATGATCAATATGATTCGGACAATACCAATTTAGCTGGAATAGTTTGCGGAGGCCATGTCGAATTTGCAAAGTGCCTCAGTGGACTAAACAGTGGAAACCCCCCACAAGTGATCCCATTTGGGAAACTACACCCCTCAAAGAAATTATTTAGGAGTATAGTGATTATTTTGACCGCACAGGTATTTTGCAGAAATTATTGGAAGTAGGTTGTGAAAATAAAAATCTTCATTTTTTCAACAAAATGTAGGTTTAGCTAATTTTTTTTCATTTCCATAAGAACTAAAGGTGAAAAAGCACCACAACATTTGTAGAGCAGTTTCTCCTGAGTACAACAATACCCCATATGTGGTCATAAACAGCTGTTTGAGTATATGGCAGGGCTCAGAACATAAAGAGCACCATGCAACATTTGAGGCTTACTATGGTGGTATTTGCTGGCTTGTGTCATGAAAGCAGAGACTCTGGGGTGTCAAAATATTAGAAACCCCAGAAAAGTGACCCCATTTTGGAAACTAAACCCCTAAACTAATTCATTTAGAGGTATAGTGAGAAATCTTAGATTGAAAAGTAACACCCTTCAAGGTATTCATCTAGGAGTACAGCAAAAATATAATAATTTGTGAAGTGACAGCCCTCTAGGTATTTTATCTAGAGGTAAAGTGAGAATTTTAAATTTGTAAAGTGGCACTCCTCTAGGTATTCATCTAGGGGTATAGTAAGAATTTTTAATTTGTGCAGTAACTGAGGACTACCTGGAAAACCCACTACAAACCTACCCACCATTCCATAAAATCCAGCCCAAAATATAAATCAAAGGCCTCAGCAAAGAAAGATTTGCTGAGACAACCAATTTCATCTGGATTTATTCTTCTCACCCAGTTTTGCAATCTGGATGAGATAGACACTCCCTTGGGTTCTTGGTATAGTGAGAATTTTTAGTTTTGTTTTAGGTTTTGTTTTTTACAAATTTTAAATGAGCAACGGGGCTGGTCAGTAAAAAAAAAGAAAAATTATTTGTCATGGCCAATAAGGGAGACCAAAAAGGTGGATAAAGAATAAATACAATTAAAAATCCAAGGAGGTATGATATATTTTGAAACATTGTTTCATGCACAGGCCGGGCTTTGCGGGACATGTCTTACATTGGTATGTGGTGTCCTTACAAATGCCACGCTTGGCGCACACACAACATTTTTTGGGGGGCTTCTGGTTTTTTTTTCAGGTGCGGATTTCTGTGGGGAAATGCTGGCCAGGAATTATCCTGCTGACAGAAGGACCAGATGAACTGCCCTCCCCTTCCTGGTCAGCAAATATCAGGGCCTTGATAACTTCTTCCTGAAATTGCAGGAACATATCCCTACTGCCAGCATATCTGCAGAGGACAAAGGCATTTTATAAAGCCATCTGTGTAAGATGGACATAAAGCTTTTTATACCACCCCTTGTCTTGCGCATGGCGCTGTATGGTTTTATGACCTGGTCAGACAGGTCAACGCCACCCATGTATTTATTTTACTGCTGTACACAAAATGGTTTGGGGACTTGGGTGGTGGATCCGCGTACAGGGACAAGGCTGCAGCTGCTGTCATGAATGCTGGTCAGTATAAGGATATGACTTTTATCCTTATATTTCAGGAGCAGCAGATCGTCGCTCTGCTCTCTCCTAATTTCAGTGTCTGACCCAGCAAAGTTTTGGGGAGGCCTTTCTGATTTGGAATGTGGATCTGGACGAGAGAACTTTTAACAATGGGACACTGTTGTAAAAGTTGTCCAGATATGAATGATATCCTTTGCCGAGCAAAGGATGAACAAGATCCCATACGATCTTTCCATTAATTCCTAGGAAGGCGGGGGGGGGGGGGGGGCATTCTGGGGGATCAGTATGGGAGTCTTTCCCCTCATAAACTCTAAACAAGTGGATGTAACCGGTGGTACTTTCACATAACTTATAAAGTTTAATTCCATACCGGGCTTTTTTGTTGGGTAGATACTGCCTGAAATGCAGTCTACCCTTGAAGCTCACTAATGACTCATCTACTGCAATATTTTGTTGGGGGGTATAAACTTTGTGAGTAGTGGGCTATTACAGGTCTAATTTTATGGAGCCTATCGAAACTTGGGACCTGTGGGGGTGGGCAGTGACTGTTGTCATTGTAGTGCAGGAACTTCAGGACAGCATCAAACTGTGTCCTGCTCATAATTGATAATTGTGCGCTACCGGGGGGTATTCTATAAAATATCAGGGTACCAATAGTCTCTAATAGTTGGCTTTTTGACAAGACCAAAGCTTAAAAATAGGCCCCGAAATTTCCCTTACTCTACTGCGTTTGTGGGGGTCCAATTTTGGCCTCTCACGTAAACAAGTCAGGGTTCTGGGATATGAACTGACCTGCATATATGTTGGTCTGCTGGACCATTAAATTTAAAAGGGTGTCAGAAAAGAAAAGTTTAAAATAATCTATGGGGCTGAACCCTGTACTATCAACTTGAATGCCTGAGGTGGCTGTAAATTCAGGCAGCTGGGGGGTATAATTGTCCGCAGCTATCTATGTCAGCTCGGGCAGAGCAGGACCTATGGCTCTTCTGCACTGACGGGGGGGGGGGGGGTGCAGCAGACTCAGTCGCTGGATACAGACGATGATGAGAGCACGAACTGCTCTTCACCTTCGCTTGCGCAGTCCGTATCGGAGCAGAGCATTTCATATGCTTCCTCAGCTGTGAAAGCTCTCCTGGTCATATTGGGGGATTTTACAAGTATAAACTAAAATGACTACGCTAATTTTCTTGGAATTTATTTTTTTACCTTTTTTTTTTTAACAAGTCAGCAACGACAACGGACTGGCGACCAGTGACCCTGCTGTACTTGATAAGTTAGGATACCCTACCTACAGGGAAATCCTAATCCTCGGGCAGTGGGCAATCTAGGGGCACAGCAGGGCGATGGCGACCGGGTACTGTGACAGGTGATGTGACAGTTGGTGGCTGGGCACAGGTCACAGAAGGGCACTTTGGGTGGATGAATCAGATGACCAGTGGGCACGAAAGGTGGTAATCACTGGTTAGTGGGCAGAAATTGGGCAGATCTGAGGGTTTTATACGTTCTATACTTCACTATTCTTCACTAAGACCGACAAGCTCTCACACATGACAGAGCTTGTCAGAGCTGGTGATGCCTGTGAATCCTGCCTCTTGTACTGTGATTGGCCAATCAATACTGACTGGCCAATCACAGCTCTTGACGACACGGGACCATTCTGATCCCATGTCGGTGAGTCCTGCCCGGCAACTGCAGTAACAGTTGCCATCAGGACGCTGTCACCGTGTCACTTAACACGGTCACAGTGTATGCCCGATTGTGGTAAAGCACTTGCAAACTGGACGTACAGTCATGCCCATTGGCGGGAAGGGGTTAAACAAGGTATTTAACTTTTCACTACACTGTATCAATCGCGAACTAGATTCTGGAGATGGGACGCTGATCCAGGGATTTATTCTGATTTCCATATTTGGAGTCAGGGAGGAATTTTTCCCCTAATGAGGTAATTGGCATCAACCTCATGGGGGGGGGGGGGGGGTTGCCTTCCTCTGGATTAACAGGGTAGGATTATAGGTTAAACTTGATGGACCTGTGTTTTATTCAATCTTATCAACTATGTAACTATGTAATTTGGACCATTTTGTCAGGTCCATTACATAAAATCAAATGTAAAACTATTTGAATTCCAGTTTGTAATGAAATAAAACAGGAAAAACATAAAGGGGTTAATACTTTCCCAAGGCACCACATGTAACATGCTAATATACATTGTGTTTTAATTTCTCACCAAGATCTCTGTGTGCTGTCATTAAATGAAAACATTGTTTATCACCTCCCCGCCCACACCACATAAATTAATGGACTAAGGGACTGGTCTTTGTGCCTGTAGCCCCTTAATTTACATGTTGTCTTTAACCCCTCCCAAAATATACAATTAAAAGTGATCAAAAAGTCGCATGTACGCCAAAATGGTACCAATACAAACTACAACCCGTCCCGAAAAAAACAAGCCCTTACACAGCTTTTTTGACTGAAAAATAAAAAAGGTTATCGCTCTCAGAATATGGTGACATAAAAAATAATTTATTTTATAAATAAGTGATTTTATTGCACAAATGCTGCAAAACATAAAAAAATTATATACATATGGTATCGCCAAAATCGTATCGACCCGCAGAATAAAGTAAAATTGGAATTTATAGCCCAGGGTGAATGCCATAAAAAAAAAAGAATAAAAAAACATTGTCAGAATTGATGGTTTTTGGTCACCTTGCTTGCCAAAAAAATGGAATAAAAAGTGATCACTTAAATTTGTGGCACCCCAAAATGGTACCAATGAAAACTACAGATTGTCCCGCAAAGAATAAGCCCACACACAGCTCCGGTGGAGAAAAAATAAAAAAGTTCTGGCTCTAAGAATATGGCGATGCAAAATGTGCAGTGTTCCAAAAGCAGATAAGATTGGGCGGCATTTATCAGTGCGACACCGGCCACACATCTGCGGATTATTATTTATTTACCCCATTATTATACCCTCTTATTATGCCTTGATGTTCTCCGCGCAGATTACATATGCCCCCACATTATAAACTGAAATACCAGTAAAACGCCAAACAGAACTAACAAGCTAAATCTGCGCGCCAAATGCCGCTCCCTCCCTTCTGAGCCCTACGGCGTGCCCAAACAGTAGTCTACGTCCACTGATATGGCATCGACATACATAGGAGAACCCGGTTAATATTTTATGAGGTATTTGTCTTCAGTGGCACAAACTGGGTATAACATGTAGTGCACTAAAATGGCATATCAGTGGAAAATTGTAATTTTCACTCTGCACCCTCCTCTGCACATTAACCCCTTCGCGCACCACAACATAGCATGTCGTAGTGTGGGGGTGATGTATGGAGCGTCTCACGTGAAAAATAAAGAATTTAAAACGGCAAAATTGCTGTTTTTTGGTCACCTTGGCTCTACCAAAAAAAATGTAATAAAAAGTGCTCAAAAAGTTGTATGTACCAAAAAATAGTACCAATAAAAACGACCGCTCGTCCCTCAATAAATAAGCCTTCACATCACTCTAGTGATGGAAAAATAAAAAATTATGGCTCTTGGAAAGGGGGGAGGGAAAAACTAAAAAGGAAAAGAAAAAAATGGTTCAGTCCGGAAAGGGTTAATTACTTTATAATGAAAAAAACATTTATAACCACATGTGGGATATTGCCGTACTCGGGAGAAATTGCTTTACAAATGTTGGGCGGCTTTTTTCTCCTTTATCCTTTATGAAATTGAAAATATTCAACATTTTAGTGGAAGAAATATTGATATTCATTTTCATGGCCTAATTCTAATAAATCCTGCAAAAGACTTGTGGGGTCTAAATGCTCACTAAACCCCTAGATAGATTCTTTAGGTGGTGTAATTTCCAAAATGGGGGTCACTTTTAGGGGTTTTCCACTGTTTTGGGCTCTCAGGGGCTTTCAAATGCGACATGGCACCCAAAAACCATTTCAGCTAAATTTGAGCTCAAAAAGCCAAATAGCGCTCCTACCCTTCTAAGCCCTGTTGTGGGACCAAACAGCAGTTTATTACCACATATGGCATATTTCCGTAATCGGGAGAAATTGTTTTACAAATGTTGGGCTGCTTTTTCTCCTTTATTCCTTGTAAAAATTAAAAATGGCTACCTTTTTTCAGAAAAAAAGTAGATTTTTACCTTTACAGAATAATTCCAATGAATTCAGCAAAACAACTGTGGGGTCAAAATGCTAACTTTACCCCTAGAAAAATTCCTTGATGAGTGTAGTTTCCAAAATTGGGTCACTTTTCGGGAGTTTCCACTATTTTGTTCCCTCCAGTGCATTGCAAACGCTACACGGCACTAAAAACTGTACCAGCAAAATCAGAATTTCAAAATCCAAATGGTGCTCCTTCACTTCTGAGTCCTGCTGTGGGTCCAAACAGCAATTTATTACCACATATGGGGTATGGCTATAATCGGGAGAAATTGCTTTACATATGTTGGGGTGTTTTTTCTCTTTTATTCCTTGAAAAAATTACAAAATTCTAAGTTTTTTCAGAAAAAAAGTAGATTTTCATCTTCACATACTAATTCAAATAAATTTAGCAAAACAAACTATGGGTTCAAAATGCTAACTATACCCTAGATAAATTCCCTGAGGGGTGTAGTTTCCAAAATGAGATCACTTTTGGGGGTCTTTATTGTTTTGGCCCCACAAGACCTCTTCAAACCTGACATGGTACCTAAAATATATTCTAAAAAAAGGAGGCCCCAAAATCCACCAGGTTCTCCTTTGCTTCTGAGGCCTGTATTTCAGTAAATTAGCGCACTAGGGTCACATGTGGGATATTTCTAAAGATTTTTTTTTATTATAAATGAATTTTGGCAAAAAATTAAATAAAATTTGTAAATTTCACTTCTACTTTGCTTTATTTAATTCCTGTGAAACGCCTAAAGGGTAAAAACACTTTCTGAATGCTGTTTTGAATACTTTGAGGGGTGCAGTTTTCAAAATGGGGTGATTTATGGGGACTTTCTAATATATAAGGCCCTCAAAGTCACTTCACAACTGAACTGGTCCATGTAAAAATCGCCTTTTGAAATTTTCTTAAAAATATGAGAAATCGCTGCTAAAGTTCTAAGTCTTGTAACGTCCTAGAAAAATAAAAGAATGTTCAAAAAATGATGCAAACATAAAGTAGACATATGGGAAATGTAAAGTAGTAACTATTTTGTGTGGTATTACCATCTGTTTTACAAGTAGATACATTTAAATTTAGAAAAATGCACATTTTTGCAAATTATCTCCAAATCTTGGTGTTTTTTTTACAAATAAATATTGAATTTATCGACCAAATTTTTCCACTAACATAAAGTACAATATGTCACGAGAAAACAATCTCAGAATAACTTGGATAGGTAAAAGCATTCCAGAGTTATTACCACATAAAGGGACACATGTCAGAGTTGAAAAATCGTCTTCGTCCTGTAGGCCATAACAGGCTCAGTCCTGAAGGGGTTAATGGCACTGCACACTTCTATTACAAAAAAACACAGCTCTCTGCACTTCTGCAATCGGGCAGTTGCTAGGGAACCCTGTGTGGGGAGATCTGCGTCTTCCCTGCATGTCGGCCTATTTAGATACCTGGTAACAGTGATCTAATAGGTTTTTACCAATAAATCACTGTTATCAGTGATCTATATATGGGGACAGCAGGGCACACGTAAATAATGTGTTCCTTGATAGACTGTGCCATTATAGTAAAATAAAATACAAATTAATTAACACAATACTGTAAGATGTAAAAAAAAAAAAATATTGAATAAGGCATGTCGCTTCTTTTTCCCGCGAGGCAGTTTTAATTAAATCAATGGGAGGCGTTTTCGGGCCGTTTTTTCCGAGTTTTGCGACGCGGTTTCCGCGTCAAAAAACTCGGCAAAATGCTCCGTGTGAACATAGCCTTAGAATGCAGCATTCCAAAAGGAGATATTTTGCTGGCCATGAAGGCCAAGAAAGGGTTAATCCAGAGGCTGAACATTAGTACAGACCGAAGGCCCTCTTTACATCGCATTTTGGCCTTCCTTTGGAAGTGTGCAGCAAGAGGACGTATACCTCAGATCGAAGGCCGCTACCTATCCCACTCTATTGCATTTTATATGGACAGTGATGTCAGGACCTTCCCCAGAGCGATTCCTCATGCTCTGCCCCAGCACTGTATGTAGAGTGACATAAGAGCTACCCCAGGGCTGGAGTTCTCAGGCAGAGGAAACATCAAGAACTGCTCTGCCCAGGGAATTTGGCACCCTGACGTCACTGTTCATATATGGTCAGGAGTTTCCGAAGAATGGAGTCCCCGGGAAGTTATTCCACATATGGACTGTCACAATTGGAGATTCCCCAGGACCGGAATTCCCGGGCAGAGCAAGTCCATATATGGACAGTGGCTTTAAGCCTTTCCCCATGACTGGAGTCTCCAGGGCACAGGAAATATCAAGAATCGCTCTGCCCGTGACTCTCGACGTACATGATAAACATAGTTCATAAATGTGATGTAAAGAGGGCCTATGGCATTATGTACACATACGGTCCAGATTTACTCAAATTGATCCAGAATTATGTCGACCATGCTGTGCGCCACATTTATTGCTTTAGACGCTTATTTTCTAGATGCTCGATGTAGGGAGTGATTTAGTAGGTTGGGGCGTGGATTAGCAAAGGGTGTGACTTCAAATGCTACACCTCGCACCAAAAATGCACCATAATTTTGGCAAAAAACCAGGCATAAACTAAACCAACTAAAAGGTGGTATAAAAAAGACAAAAAATTTCCAGCAAAGTGTGCCAAAATTATCATACAGCATGCATCGCTTTGATCAATTTGACGCAATTTCTGACTGCCTTGTCTAAGTTTAGGCTGTGTAAAACTTAGAATGTACTAGTAAATCTGCTCCACAGTTTTTGTTGTGGTTTTTTCTTTTTTTAGCCAGTCGATCCAAAGGAAGTAAAAGTATAATGGAATAATTTATACTTCTATCATTCCTACCCACTTCTGTGTTTATCCATTAAAAATCCTTATGTGTAAATTAAGCTTCATACAAGTCACAGCTGAAGATTTGCTACAATACATCGGATATAGGCAATCTTCTGTAAGGGTATGTTCACACGAGGGCGTCCGTAACGGCTGAAATTACGGGGATGTTTCAGCCTGAAAACATCCCCGTAATTTCAGCCGTAACGGCATGTGCAGGCGCTTGAACGCCGCGTCAATTACGGACGTAATTGGCGCTGCTATTCATTGGAGTCAATGAATAACGGCTCCAAATACGGCCAAAGAAGTGACAGGTTACTTCTTTGACGCAGGCGTCTATTTACGCGCCGTCATTTGACAGAGGCGCGTAAATTACGCCTCGTGTGAACAGACAAACGTCTGCCCATTGCTTTCAATGGGCAGATGTTTGTCAACGCTATTGAGGCGCTATTTTCAGACGTAATTCGGGGCAAAAACGCCCGAATTACGTCCGTAAATAGGCCGTGTGAACATACCCTAAGACTGACTGATGCTTTCCAGGCCCCTTTCACATCACATTCAGGAGATTTGTTTTCCTGCACTTCCTTATTCTTATTTTATTTAGCTCACAGAGGATTTTGTAGACTGGATACAAATGTAGCAAATTTGCAGCTGTGTGTAAGGGGGAGTTCACACTGAGTTTTTTTACGAGTTTTTTTACGTGGAAACCGTGTCGGAAAACGCGCCAAAAAACAGCCGAAAATGCCTCCCATTGATTTCAATGGGAGGCGGAGGCGGTTTTTCCCGTGAGCGGAAAAACCGGCTCGCGGGAAAAAGAAGGGACATGCCCTATCTTCCGGCGTTTACGCCTCTGACCTCCCATTGACATCAACGGGAGGCAGAGAAAGCGTATTTTGCGGCGTTTTATTCCCGTGGCGCTCAATGGCTGCAAAATACTCGGTGTGAATCCAGCCTAAGACTAGTTTTATACAGGTTTTCAGCCTCTGGAGGTAAATAAATATGTTCCGTTTTAGGCGGGATTCACACGAGTGTCGGCCGGTAAAATCGGCCATTTTGCCCGGCGGGTTTGCATTAAGTTTTGCATCCGGGCCGGGCAGATCCGGACAGTGACATCAGCGGCAACTCCTGAAGGGGAATCCCCATGTGTTCGGGGATTCCGCTTCAGGAGTTTCCCCTGTTGTCACTGCCCAGATATGGACAGAGACATCAAGCGCTCTGTCCAGGAGCGGAATCCCCGAAAACACGGGGATTCCGCTCCTTCAAGGAGCTAAAGTGCGGCTAGCACATAGCAGAGTGGGGAGATACCTCCCCGCTCTGCTATAGTGGCGTCGCTACAGTAGTAGCAGCCGCAGCAGCAGCTGCAGCTGCTAGCGGCGCCATCGAAGGTGTTGCCGGGCCAGGGTGCTTTTCAAGCAGGGGAAGGGAGCCAGCGCAGTGCTCCCTTCCACCTGCTGTACACCCCGGCCCTGCCACACAGTGTACAGCGATGCCATTCGTCAGAATGGCATCAACTCCTCCTCCTCACATGCACTCTGCGCTGTGAGGAGGAGGAGATAGAGCGCAAGCTCCGGAAAACCCGGCCATCACTCGGGACACATCCCGGTGATGGCCGTGTATTACCCGGCCCTATAGACTTCTATGGGAGCCGGGTGGCCGGGTACCCGGGCGAAGATAGAGCATGTCCTATTTTTTGACGGCCGGTTTTTCCGGCCGTCAAAAAATCGGTCGTGTGAATAGCCCCATTAGGGGTCTATTATTCCTAATGCAGCCGGGTGCCGGCCGATTTATGAACGGCCGGCACCCGGCCGGGAAACCCTGCCGTGTGAATGAGGCCTTATTGACAGCAAGTAAAAATCTTGAAAATGACGAGGAATGGAAACACAAAGTATAGTAGAAAGTCGATTAACTTTTCTTCATACTGTAACAAAGTTTTAGATATGATTATATTTGATTACCCCTTTAATATTAATATATATATATATATATTCCATTTTCTTTTTCATCTGAAGAGATAAAATCTAATTGAAACAAGTGTAGCTCAATTTTCTGGTTAATGTAGTTATTTTATTATTTATTAACTGAAATATGTTATGCCTTGAAATGAGACTTTCCATTTCTGTTATATTTTTTTAAATCAATATTTAAATTGAATATTTCAGCTTTACTAACAGAAGTTATTTTATATTAACAATATTAACAATGGGAACCACTTTAGAAATGTTGTTACAGAGTTTGGTAGGGATTCAACTCTTCAGTCATATGAGAACAATACTTTCATTTCTATTCCAGTCATTTTCAACTGAAATATTATAATTTTTTCTCTATATTTACACTAATTAAAAAGGCACAAACCGAATATATTGCATTCAAGTCACATGACTATTTTATAAAAAATCTTTACAATCAGGGGCGTATATAGGGGTCAGGTAGGGCATATGCCACGGGTGCAACTAGGATGCAAGGAAGGGGGGGTGCCGCTGGTATATCTGTCGCCTAAGGGCGGGTTCACACGTGGCGGAATTTCACTTAAATTCCGCTGCGGACACTCCGCAGCGTTAATCCGCAGCGGAGCCGTTTCTCCATTGACTTTCACTTTAATTTAGCAGTGTTCGTTTAGACGATGCGTACAATTCCGCTGCGGAGCATAGGCTGCGGAGCGGAATGTGGTGTCCGCAGCATGCTCTGTCTGTTGCGGAGCAGTGGCGGACTCATGGCGGAATTTCTCCATTGACTTCAATGGAGAGTCAAAATTCCGCAATGAAGTCCGCAGATCTTATGTGTGCTGCGGAGCGTATTGGTTTTACTACCATGACATTTCTTCATTCTGGCTGGACCTATGTATTTCTAGGTCTACAGCCAGACTGAGGAAGTCAATGGGGCTCCCGTAATGACGGGAGCGTTGCTAGGAGACGTCTGTAAATAGTCACTGTCCAGGGTGCTGAAAGAGTTAAGCGATCGGCAGTAACTGTTTCTGCACCCGGGACAGTGACTACCGATCTCAATATACATGTATCTGTAAAAAAACATATAAGTTCGTACTTACCGAGAACTCCCTGCGTCTGTCTCCAGTCCGGCCTCCCAGGATGACGTTTCAGTGTAAGTGACGGCTGCAGCCAATCACAGGCCAAGCACAGGCTGCAGCGGTCACATGGACTGGCGCGTCATCCAGGGAGGTCGGGCTGGATGCCGAAAGAGGGACGCGTCACCAAGACAACGGCCGGTAAGTATGAAAATCGTTTACTTTCACTAGGGAAAGTGCTGTCCCTTCTCTCTATCCTGCACTGATAGGGAGAAGGGAAGCACTTTTCCCGCAGTCCGCAGCAGCTAGTCCGCATCAATGTACTGCACATTTTGTGCAGATCCGCAGCAGAATCTGCAACGCAGATTCTGTGTGGCATTGATGCGGACAGTTGCGGAGGAAATCCGCCACGTGTGGTCATGCCCTAACACTGCAGCCCCAGTGGGTCCCGATGCTGGTGACTGCCACATTCCATCGTATCTGCGTCTTTACGACGCAGATACAATTGAATACTATAGCGGAGGAGCTCCCTGCTCCGCCACCACTAGGCTACAGGCCACGTTAGGCTTGCAGCCTATAAGACGCTGGGACGGAGTTGAGCAGGGAGCAAGGCTAGGTAGCTAATTTTTTTAAATTTGTTTCTACAAGGTGGGCTGTGTTGCACCATCCACATGGGGGTGGGTGGCACTGTCTACAGGGGGGGGGGGCTGTGTGGCCCAAAATGCAAGGGGGGGATGTGTGGCACCATATGCAAGGGGGGGCTGTGTGGCACCATATGCAAGGTGGGCTGTGTGGCACCATCTACAAGGGAGGCTATGTGGCACCATCTGCAAGGGGGGCTGTATAGCACCATCTACAAGGGATCTGTTTGGCACCATCTGCAAGGGTGGTCTGTGTGGCACAATCTACAAGGGGGCTGTGTGGCACTATCTACAAGGGGGGCTATGTGGCGCCGTCTACAAGGGGGGCTATGTGGCGCCATCTACAAGGGGGGCTGTGTGGCACTATCTACAAGGGGGGCTGTGTGTGGAACCATCTACAAGATGTGCTGTGTGGCACTATCTACAAGAGGGGGTCTGTGTGGCGCTATCTACAGGGGCCTGTGTGTGGCGCTTTCTACAGGGGGCTGTGTGTGGCCTCTATAATTTATTTTATTGATATATAACTATTGCTTTTAAAATTTACAAAGGATATTATGCTCGAGTTACATTAAAAAAAATGAGAAAAATTACATCTCATTGATTAGTAGAGAAAGCAAACATGGTGAGGGGGAAGGAGATATTGGGAAAGAAGTTGGGGGGGGGGGGGGTGGCGCCAATCTGAATCTTTGCCCTAGGTTCATGAGTACCTAGCTACGCCTCTGTCTACAAGTAAGCTCTAATTTTATTTAACACTATATAGAGTGAACTTTGTCAGTTCATCATAATGGACGAACAATGGAGTGACTAGAAATGGTACAACAGTGCCTCCATGTGGATGTGAAACAAAAAGACAACTGACTATACAATTATCTTGTACATATTTCTATTTAACATTTTATTTTTCTGATCACAAAGGCTATTATATAGTGGCTTAATTTTATATATATATATATATATATATATATAAATTCCCTATAGCATATATTTTATACAGATAATATATTTCTTATGAATGTTGTAGACTTAGCCCAGGTAGTCTCTCACGAAATATGATTGTGCCATTGTTGAATGGCGGATTCTGCCTATACTACAACCCTGGCCTCCTAAACAATATTCTGCTATTCCATTTTTTTCCCCTTGTATTCCTTCTTCATCCTCAGAAGCAAAGTTTAGAGATTATTTTCTAGCACTGTTCATCTCTTTCTTGGACACCCCACCCATTCATAAATATCCATGGCAGCTCAGTCCTGCCTAGACCATTGGGGTCTCTGTATTTTGTTATGAAGTCTAGCTGATTTTACAGTTCTTTTACTCTTTTTAGTTCTGATCACCCATATTTAATTGTCCTTCCTTAGGTCATCATGCCTTATAACTCACCATATGAAACAACCAGTTTCATAATTCATCTTCAGAAGTTTTGACATTCTTGATGAAAAGGGAGAAATGGTAACTTATATTGCCCTGTGCCAACAATGCTTTGATCTCAATGCTTACCTCATTCTAAGGGTATGTTCACATGGCTTAGCAAAATACGTCTGAAATTACAGAAGTGTTTTCAGGCGAAAACAGCTCCTGAATTTCAGACGTTTTTGCAAGTACTCGCGTTTTTCGCTGCGCCTTTTACGGACGTTATTGGAGCTGTTTTTCAATGAAGTCAATGAAAAACGGCTCCAAAAACGTCCCAAGAAGTGACATGCACTTCTTTGACGTGGGCGTCTTTTTACGTGCCGTCTTTTGACAGCGACGCGTAAAATTACACCTCCTCTGAACAGAACATCGTAAAACCCATTGCAAGCAATGGGCAGATGTTTGCAGGCGCAATGGAGCCGTCTTTTCAGGCGTAATTCGAGGCGTAAAATGACGTCTGAAAATAGGCCGTGTGAACATACCCTAAGCATTGACATTGTATCTAAGGCTAGTAAAGCGAGTCGCTAGCAATTTATTTTTTTAATCACTACATGCTGGGATTTCTGAACCATTTTAAATAGTAGTAGCTACTTTATTCCTCCATTGTATAACATGAAAATCACTTGGAAATCTCTCACTGTATAGAAAGAAGTCTTTCTGCAAAATGTCTATGTGTAGCCCTTGCCTAAAATCCAGTGAGGATTCTGTCACATAAAATATGACCAGTAGAGGGCAGGCACGTTGTTCTTTGCTATGCATATAGAGCACAGGGAACAGGGAATAATAAGATAACAAAATGTAATTGATTATTAAGGCTGAGTTCAGTTCACACTTGCATTGTATAATCTGTTACCGTGATCCGTTTTTAGATTAGTGGATTTTATAAAAGTAACGAATACAAACGGATGGTAAATTGTCCGTTTTTTTAAAAGGATTAGGCGTCGTTCACATCTGTGTCAGGGCTCCATTTCAACGTTCCGTCGGAAACATTGAAATCAATGGTGATGAAAACGGAGACCTCTGGTTTCCGTTTGTGTCAGTCAGGGCTCCGTTCCGAGGGAAAGCTCAGTGGGAATGTCAGAACGGAGCCCTGACGTAGATGTGAACATAGCCTTAGTTTTATGCATCCGTCAAAAAAAACGGACAAGAAGCATCTGTTTGCATCGTTTTTTTTAGTAATTTATAACTAATTTGTTTTACGTAGCTCCCTTTTTGGTTTAGTTGATAGTCGGTTGCTAGGCTCTTCTCTTAAATTCTGAGTAGTGTACATGAGTATGAGTACATTTATCAATTCACACGATTATGACAAAGCTAAAAAAAAATATTTTCTCACCAAACTTGATGTAGATACAGCTCCAAAATGGCAATGGAATTTCTGCTGGGGGTCACTTCCAGTTTCTTCCTAAGGCTGTGTTCACATCAGCATTGTCTTTCCGTTGAGGGGTTCCGTCTGAGCTTTCCGTCGGTGGAACCCCTCAACGGAAAGGCAAATGGAAACTTTAGCTCCCGTTTCCATCACCATTGATCTCAATGGTGACAGAAACTTTGCTAATGGTTTCCGTTTGTCACCGTTGTGAAGGGGTTCAATTGTTTTGATGGAATCAATAGCGCAGTCGACTGTGAACAAGGCCTTGAAAAACGCATACCCCACAGGCAGAGCACTGCAGCAGCAAAGACCACCACATAGCACCACAACCAAGTGACCAGATCAAAAAAGCTCATCTTTCCATGTGGCCTTAGTAGGCAAACTGTGAACAAATAGGTAAGTTTTTATTGTGTTTTTAGTTTCAGCTGTAAAAAACCGCACCGGCAAAAACTACATTGCAAACTGCGTGCAGTTTTTCTACAACTAAGTAATTGAGTACAATGCTGGAGTTTGTAGAACCTTTTTCTGATGCAGTTTAAAACGCAAGAAATTTTCTCTGTGTGAAGGAGGCCTTACAGTGTTTTTGTTGCAGTTGCAGTTTTCCTTCACACATAGAAAATTTATTGCGTTTCCAGCTGCATAAAAAACGCTTCTAAAAATGCTGGTGTATTTTAAATGTTACAGGCTTTTTCTGGCGTACTTAGTGGTGTTTTTTATGTGGTGTCGCGCTATACTTGCTTGCTCACCATTTGTGGCTAGGAATAAAAGCCAGTACTCAGTATAGGTGGGTGTTTCTGTCGATCAGTGTTTCTTGACAAGTCTTATCGACATATACTTTGGTAGGGAAACCTTTAACACAGTGAGCATCCCTTTTGTTCCTTAAAGGGTTATTCCCAAGTTGAGTCCAAAATTTTTTTTTATGCATTCTAAGCTGAAATGAAATTATAAATCAATTGCCTTTCTACCTTTTTTTTAAACTTGATAACTCAGCTAGTGCTGGTTATCTTTTATAAAAAGGGGCGTGAGCGGCTCGATGTCAATCAAGCCGCTCTGCAGTGTGCGCGCTCTCGATGTTTCTTGCTAATGTAGTTCTAGCAGCATCGGGAGAATGATCGTCTCAACCAGGCATTGGAAGCCTGGTTGAGACGAACACACTGTGAATTGCCACACCCCGACACCCTTCTCTGTAACATTCTTCCCCCCCTTGCGGAAAGCCACTTCTCCTAAAGACAGAGAGGATATCATTGCCAAAGCGCGGCCACCGCTAAAGGTAAATAGTGGTGGCCGGATCCCTAGACAACGAGCTACAAACAAAGAGGGACTGACAGCGACAAGAAGAAAAAATATCCAGCTAAATATAGAGATAATTTTGTGAGCCTTTTGGAATAAGCACATTGTGTTGTCTGTAAGTACCTTCCTAAATTTACTTATATTTGTTTCATTATATATGTTTTTAATCATTGAAGTGCTCGGTGGGGGCGTTCTGTAAGAGAGCGATGCTGCTATGAATGCTGTATAACAGCGGTATCGGGAGCGTGTACATACACCAAGCAGCATTGCGATTTTATTACAGCGCCACTTGTTGGTGAAAAGTCATAGAAACACACATATTTAGTAAAAAAAAAAAGAAGAAATTTTGGGATTGAAATTGATGAAATAAAAGATAAAATTTGACTGACAAAAATATTAGGGGAAAATTTGTATTTATTTATATACAACATATTAAATCATAAAAAAAAATGAGTCAACTTGGAAATAACCCTGTAAGTCTGGGTTCACACGACCTATTTTCAGACGTAAACTAGGCGTATTATGCCTCGTTTTACGTCTGAAAATAGGGCTACAGTACGTTGGCAAACATCTGCCCATTCATTTGAATGCTTTTGCCGACGTACTGTGCAGACAACCTGTCATTTACGCGTCCTCGTTTGACAGCTGTCAAACGACGACGCGTAAATTGACTGCCTCGGCAAAGAAGTGCAGGACACTTCTTTGCAACGTAATTTGAGCCGTTCTTCATTGAAGTCAATGAAGAGCAGCTCAAGATTTACGAACATCTCAGACGCCTCGCAAAATGCGAGGAGGAGGAATTACGGCTGAAACGAGGCAGCTTTTTTCTCCTGAAAACAGTCTGTCTTTTCAGACGTAAAAGCCTCTCATCGTGTGCACATACCCTAAGGTCCATTTCAGACATATTCAGGCATAATACATTTACATTTTAGCAGCAACACCCAGACTCGGTCCTACTGAAGCAAACTATGATGAATTAATATGTGGTCATATAATGGCTGTTGGAATTGGGGCTATGACTTCATAGTGATGAAATAGCATACCCTATGTTAGTGCAATGAAATAAGTGTATGTTCACTAGCTATGCATTCCACTCTAGTGTCCACTCTAGTGCCACTCATTTCATTGACCACATAATGCATCAGCTATTTCATGCTTGCTATTTTAGGACTAGTGGAAAAAGGCCTAATAATAATAATGCTGTGTACAGTCCTCGCCTCTGACTGTAATAGAGACCAGATTTCGAAGTAATTTACTTCTAACCAAGTCACATGACTTCACAACATTAAACTTGTAGCGACCGTCTTACTCAAATAGGGGTCAATGTAAATACAGTATTGTAGTATCCCCACAGCATTTCAGTTGACTTCTACTCAAAAGTGACTAAAATCATGTGAGATAAGCATCCTACAATTCTATCCACTGCAAGGCAGACGTGTCATTCACATATATGTAAATGTTTCTGGAGAGTCCCTGAACTGGAGCCCATTGTAGAACACAGTTTAATGTTTAAGATGCGGCTAGGCCATATTTACTGTCAGCCATTGCTCATATTCAGAGATGAGACCTGTGACATTCTGCTCCATGCCCGGCCAAAGTCCTCCCCATTACGAGACCACAGGTGTGAGAATTGGCAGCGCTGTGGACTGCGTGTACACATGGCGGGGTGAGAATGGACACACCTAATATAAGTGAGACACGTGCTGTGGGACACAAGGCTTCATCTGCCCCTTTTGCTCCTTTTGCTGCAGCATTGACAGGATTATTGCTTCTGTTAACCCCTTAATGACCGGGCCATTTTGCACGTTAATGACCAAGGATTATTTCTTGCTTTTTCACGGTCGCATTCCAAGAGTCGTAACTCTTTTTTTATTCCGTCGACATAGCCGTATAAGGGCTTGTTTTTTCCGGGACGAGTTGTATTTTGTAATTGTATCATTTTTAGATGCTTACAATATATTGATTAACTTTTATTAACTTTATTTTAGGAGAGAATTGAAAATAAGCAGCTATTCCAGCATTAATTTTCACGTTATAAATTTACGCCGTTTACTATGCAGCGTAAATAACATGTTAACTTTATTCTATGGGTCGGCACGATTACGGGGATACCAAATATGTAAAGGTTTTATATGTTTTTTCTACGTTTGCACAATAAAAAGCCTTTTAGAAAAAAATTACTTGTTTTTGCATCGCCGCATTCCAAGAGGCGTCATTTTTTTATTTTTCGGTCGATGTGGCCGTACTTGGGCTTGATTTTTGCGGGACAATGTGTAGTTTTCATTAGTACTATTTTGGGGTACATAGGACTTATAGATTAACTTTTATTTTATTTTTTATGGGGGGAATGGGAGAAAAGAGAGAATTTTGCCGTTGTTTTTTGCGTTTTCTTTGGACGCCGTTCATCCGGCGGTTTAATTAATGTGTTCATTTTATTGGTCAAGTTGTTACGATCGCGGGGATACCATATATGTGTATGTGTGATTTGTTTTGACCGTTTTATTAAATAAAACCACTTTTTGGGGCAAAAAAGTACGTATTTTCCGGACTATAAGGCGCACATAAAATGCTGAGAATTTCGAGAAATAGAAAGTGCGCCTTATAATCCGGTGCACCTTATATATGAACCCGACAGTAAAGAGAGGGGTTCATACAGGATCCTTTACCTCTATCGTGGGCGGCAGGGGTCGGCGGCGGCATACCACAGCACACACCATGCTCCTCCCCCCCGTGCGCCTATGAATTTATTCTTCACTTGGGTTTTTACAGTATCCATAAATGGATTGAGCATTACGGCCACCGTAGTCAGGAGCCACACAGTGATACTTACAGCTCTGTGCGCAGGATCCTTGCAATATATCTGTGCTTTAGCGTTAACTATACCCACTACCCCAAAAAATGCCTCCTGTTAAGAGACATGCTTATGATGCAGGTTTCAAGCTTAAAGCTATAAGTTATGCAGTAGAGCATGGAAATAGGGCAGCTGCAAGAGAATTCAACATTAATGAATCCATGGTGCGTAAGTGGAGAAAACAAGAAGATGCCCTCCGCCAAGTAAAGAAGACCAAACTGAGTTTCCGAGGAAACAAAGCAAGGTGGCCACAGTTGGAGGACAAAATAGAACAGTGGGTTATGGAACAGAGAAACGCAGGTAGAAGCGTCTCCACTGTCTCTATTCGACTCAAAGCCACTGCTTTAGCACGTGACATGGAGATCAAGGACTTTCGAGGAGGTCCTTCATGGTGCTTTCGTTTCATGAAAAGGCGTCATCTCTCCATTCGCACCAGAACTACTGTGTGCCAGCAATTACCAAAGGATTATGAAGAGAAGCTGGCCATTTTCCGCACCTACTGCATAACCAAGATAAATGAAAAGAATATCCAGCCAGAACACATTATTAACATGGATGAGGTTCCCCTCACTTTCGATATCCCCGTAAACCGTACTGTTGAGAAAACAGGGACCAGTACGATATCTATACGTACCACAGGAAATGAGAAGTCATCTTTCACTGTAGTTCTCGCTTGTCAGGCTAATGGCCAGAAACTACCACCCATGGTAATTTTCAAGAGGAAGACTTTGCCTAAAGAAAATTTTCCTGCTGGTGTCATCATTAAGGCTAACCCAAAGGGCTGGATGGATGAGGAGAAGATGAGTGAGTGGCTGAGGGAGGTCTACGTCAAGAGACCGGGTGGCTTTTTTCACAAATCCCCATCCCTATTGGTCTGTGACTCGATGCGCGCCCACGTGACCGATACTGTCAAAGCCCAAGTGAAGAAAACTAATTCGGAGCTTGCTGTCATCCCTGGTGGATTAACCAAAGAGCTCCAGCCGCTAGATATCAGCATCAACAGGTCATTTAAAGTTAAATTGCGAGCTGCATGGGAGCATTGGATGACAGAAGGTGACCACACATTCACCAACACAGGGAGGCAACGCCGTGCGAGTTATGCCACTATGTGCCAGTGGATCGTGGATGCCTGGAAGAATGTATCAGTCTCCAGTGTCATCCGAGCTTTCAGGAAGGCTGGAATCACCACTGAAGAGCCTAGCAGCAGCAACGAGACCGACTCGGATAATGAAGAGGAGGACCCCATGCTTGATGCCGAAATCGCCCAACTGTTCAACTCCGACACTGAAGATGACGGATTTGATGGATTTCTGGTGGAGGAATGAACTGAAAAAGTACGGTAAACGTTTTGATTTGCAATTACAGCTGAACCAGTTGCAAGTTATTGTTAAAAAGTGTAATAAATTTTGACTTGCAGTCTGAGCAATGGTTTATTTAACGGTAATGTGCTGCGCCTTATAATCCAGTGCGCCTTATATATGAAACAAGATTGCTTATAAGGCGCTCATAGAAAGTGCGCCTTATAATCCGGTGCGCCTTATAATCCGGAAAATACGGTAGTTTTATTTGACTTTGACTGTAATTTTATTTTATTTTTTTTCACAAACTTTATTTAACTGTTTTACATTTTTTTTTTTAGTCCCACCAGGGGACTTCACTATGCGATGTGCCGATCGCATATATATAATGCTTTGGTATACTTCGTATACCAAAGCATTATTGCCTGTCAGTGTAAAACTGACAGGCAACCTGTTAGGTCATGCCTCTGGCATCGCCTAACAGGCAGATGCTGAAGACAGACCTGGGGGTCTTTGTTAGACCCCCGGCTGTCATGGAAACCCGACGGCGACCCGCGATTTGTTGGCGGGGGCGCCGATCGGGAGACAGAGGGAGTTCCCCCTTCTGTCAAACACATTAAATGCCGCTGTCACTATTGACAGCGGCATTTAATGGGTTAAACTGCCGGAATCGGCGCGCGCTTCGATTCCGGCAGTTGCAGCAGGAGCCAGGCTGTGTATAACAGCCGTGCTCCTGCCGCTGATCGCGTGGGTACAGTCTCAGTACCCGCGCCATCACAGGACGGATATATCCGTCCTCCTGCGCGAACTAGCAGCTGCTGAGGACGGATATATCCGTCCTTCGGCGTTAAGGGGTTAATGTAAGGTCATGTGGACAAAATAGAAACAAGCACTGACAAGTCAGTGGAACTTGCACAATGTGACAGCAGATTACATAGATAATGTGATTTGATTCTATATTATGTATATATGCTGGATCAGGTAGTCACCTGCATCCAAAGCTACATGCAGATTATGTATTCTGTATAAAAACTAGAGCGAACTACAATCAAAACAGTTGTCCTATGCAACCAATCTGATACAAGGTATTATTTTTTAGAGGCCCTTTGGAAAATGAAATCAGCAACCAAATAAGTTGCCAATGAAGGTCAGAGAATAAAAGAGACCATGTGGCTGATTTTGTTATAGGCAACTAACAACTCCATATAGGAAATTATTCTTTACAGTAAGGGTATGTCCACACACAGTGTAAACACTGTGGAATTTCTGTCTGGATTTTCCGTGCAGAAATTCTGCAGCGTTTTCATGATAGAACGTAACATGCTGCAGATTGAGAATCTGAACAGAAGGGCAATTTCCGCACTTGTTTTCTGCGTTTTTTTTAAAATCTCATCTACTTTGCTACTAATCTAATACGCTGCAGAATTTACACTGTGTGTGGACATACCCTTAGAGTAGTGAAACTATGGAATGCCCTACCCCAAGAGTAGGCGTGGATATGGCAGATACTATGTCAGGATATGCACAGTTGAGTCACATTATTATGACCACCTTCTACTTTTGATGTCGGCAGCGTGTAGCCCATGAAGGAAGTGATGTGTCGTGGGCTGGCTTGGTGGGTATATAAGGTGTGCGATAGGCTGTCTGAACACATATCACTCATTGTTGCCATGGGTAAAAGGGGCGATTTATCAGGGTTGCAAAAAGGGATGATTATTGGCTTTCGGGCCAAGGGTAGAGGTATTTTTCAAACAGCTCAGTTTGTGAACTGTTCACGTGCTGCTGTGGTGAAAGTGTTTTGTGAGTGGACAAATGGCACCATTGGGAATAACCGACGTGCCACTGATGTGAGAGATGAACGTTGGCTACGAAGGTGCACAAGGGCCAACCGACACAGTGGAGCAGCTCGCCGTGAGAATCAACCAGGGGGCTACCAGACGTGTGTCTAAAACAACAGTTCAGCAAACTCTACTGTGTAGGGGGCTCCAAAGCAGACGGATGGTCACTGCTCCTATGCTACCAAAGGTGCATCGGAATAAAAAGGCTTCAATTTGCACGGCAGTATCGAAATTAGACCACCGATGATTGGTAAACGGTTGCCTTCTCCGATGAGTCACGTCCTCTGCTTCATCGAACGGATGGACATTGGCGTGTCAGTCAAGAAACCTCAGAGAACAAACTCCCTGCAGCCATTGCTGGAAGGACAGAAGTCTGTGGCGGCAGCGTTATGGCCTGGGGAATTATTTCATGGCATTCTTTTGGCCCACTCATCCATGTGTAAGGCACTCTGAATTTGGGTATGAATCCATCGTTGCAGATCACGTCCACCCATGTATGCTGTTTGTCTTCCCTGGGGCAGATGGAATTTGCCAGCAAGACAATGTGGCATGTCACATGACTAGAAATGTCCCACAGTGTTTGGAAGAGCACGACCAATACTTCCAAGTACTTCCCTGGCCCCTTAATTTGACTTGAACTCAATTGAGTATCTGTGGGAACACCCCTCAATCATCTTGTTCGCTCCATGGATCCTCCCACACGCACCTTCCAGCAAATGTGGGATGCACTGCAGTCAGCATGGCTCCAGATACCTGAGACAACCTACCAGCACCTTATTATGTAACTCCCAGCCTGTCTCCTAGCTGCTGTCCATGCTGCACACAGCGGTTACTCTAGATATTAGCTGGTGGTCATATGTGACTCGAAGGGCTAGATGTTTATTTAACCCCCTTCCCACAAAATCACGTACAGTTACGTAATAATCTCTAGTGTGTTAGCGCATCCCCACATAACTGTACGTAATGGTGATGGAGTTGGCTCAGAAGCTTGGCCAGCGCCATCACCGCCGGGTGTCGGCTGTATATAACAGCCGACACGCCGCTGTAGTGGCCAGGACCGGAGCTAGCCTGCAATCCGGCTGATTAACCCCTTAGATGCAGCGATCAAAAGCGATCGCTGCATCTAGGTTTCTAGCCTGTCTGCACCCATGAGACGTAGTCTTGGGGATGCCGATGGTTGCCATGGCAACCGGAGGCCTAAAAATGGCCTCCGGTCTGCCAAGTATGGAAGCCTTTTAGGGCACGCCCGGAAGCGGAGCCTAAAAAGTTTGCGATCAGGGCCAAGAAATTGGTGCAGGCTCAAAAGCTAGGCTCCGATCTGGCTGATTAACCCCTTAGATGCAGCGATCAAAAGCCATCGCTGCATCTAGGTAGTTAGATCGCACCCAATGATTGCTAATGGCAACGATCGACCCCCGCAGGGGTGCCGATTGTTGCTATAGCAACCAGAGGCCTAACAATGGCCTCCTAGTATGGAAGCCTAATAGGCTTGCTGTCAGTGAATAGCTGACAGCTCTAATACACTGCACTATGTAGGTAGTGCAGTGTATTAGAATAGCGATCAGGGCTTCATGCCTTTCAAGTCCCGTAGTGGGACAAAAAAAAACGACAAAAAAAAACTTAAGAAAATTTGGTCAAAAAGTAAAAAAATAAAAGTTTGAAGTTAAAAAAACAATAACAGACTTTTTTCCTATAAGTCTTTTATTATAGGAAAAATGGAAAACATTAAAAAAAGTATACATATTTTGTATCACTGCATCCGTAACGACCCAAACTATAAAAAATATCACGCTATTTTACCCGCACGGTGAACACTGTGAAAAAATAAAATAAAAAACAATTCCAGAATCGTTGTTTTTTGGTCACTTCCCCTTGCAAAACAGAATAAATAAAGTGATCTAAAATTTGCATGTACCCCAAAATTATACCATTAAAAACTACAACACGTCCCGCAAAAAACAAGACCTGCCACAGCTTTTTTGATGGAAAAATAAATAAAGTTATGGCTCTCACAATATGGCGAGACAAAAAATTAATTATTTGAAACTAAAGTGATTTTATTGTGCAAACACTTCAAAACATAAACAAACTATATACATATGGTATCGCCGAAATCATATCGACCCCCAGAACAAAGTAAATATGTCATTTGTAGTGCACGGTGAACGCCGTAAAAAAAAAAAAAGAATAAAAAACTTTGTCATAATTGCTGGTTTTTGGTCAACTTGCTTGTCAAAAAATGAAATAAAAAGTGATCAAAAAATCGGATGTACCGCAAAATGGTACCACTGAAAACTACAGATTGTCCTGCAAACAAAATAAGCCCACACACAGCTCCGGTGGCGAAAAAATATAAAAGTTATGGCACTGAGAATATGGAAATGTAAAATGTGTAGATCGTTCCAAAAGCAGGATAACATCTGGCACCATTTATCAGTGCCACACTGGCCACATATCTGCAGATTGTTATTTATTTACCACATTATTATGCCCTGTTATTATACCCTGATATACTCCGCACAGTTACATACACCCTCACATTATGAACTGAAATACCAGCAATACCCCAAACAGAACTACTACCAAGCAAAATCTGCGCTCCAAAAGCCAAATGGCGCTCCCTCCATTCTGAACCTTACAGCGTGCCCAAACAGAAGTTTACGACCACTTATACAGCATCGCCATACTGGGGAGAACCCGCTTAACAGTTTGAGGTATTTGTCTGCAGTGGCACGAACTGGGCACAACATATTGTGCACTAAAATGGCATTTCAGTGGAAAATTGCAATTTTCACTTTGCACCATTCACTGAGCATTCATTTCTAATAAAAAAAACAAAAACCTGTGGAGTCAAAATACTCACTACACCCCTTAAAATATGCCTTGACGGGTGCAGTTTCCAAAATAGGGTTCACTACTCGGGGGTTTGTTTTACTATTTGACCCCAGAGCCCTGCCAAAATAGGCCTCACATGCGCATTTGCTCTTTCGTTCTTAAGCCCTGTCATGTCCAGGAAAATAATAAATGCCTTGAGGGGTGTAGTTTACAAAATGTCACTTTTCAGGGTTTCCACTCTACTCTGGTACCTAAGGGAGCTCTGCAGATGCGTCATGGCGCACTTACACCAGTCCAGCAAAATCTGCGCTCTAAAAGCCAAATGGCGCTCCTTCCATTTTGAGCTCTGCCATGTGTCCAAACAGAAGTTTAGGGCCACACATGAGGTATTTCCGTACTCGGGAGAAATACGGTAACAAATTCTGGTGGTTTTTTTTCTCCTATTACCCCTCGTGAAAAAATTGGGAACAAAACTACATATATTTGGGAAAAAATTAATTTTTCATTTTTACTGCATAATTATAAGAAAATCTAAAACACCTGTGGAATCAAAATGCTCACTACACCCCTAAATGAATGCCCTTAGGGGTATAGTTTCCAAAATGGAGTCACTTCTCAGGGGTTCCTTCTGTACTGGTACCTCAGGGGCTCTGCAAATGCGACATGGCGCCGCAAATCATCCCAGCAAAACTTGAGCTCCAAAAGTCAAATGGTGCTCCTTCCCTTCTAAGCCCTGCCGTGTGTCCAAATAGCAGTTTATTACCACATATGGGGTATTGCTGTGCTCAGAAAAGTTAGCTTTATAAATATTGGGGTGCTTTTTCTCTTTTATCTATTGTGAAAATGAAAAAATATGAGCTAAAACAACATTTTATTAGAAAAAATTGGATTTTTAATTACACGCCCTAATTCCAATAAATTCTGCAAAAAACATCAAAATGCTAACTATACCCAGGGGTGTAGCTAAAGGCTCATGGGCTTGGGTGCAACATTTCAGCTTGGGCACTCTATCCCTCCCCAACACCATTATCACCAGACCCCTGCGCACGCCTATGCCCAGCCGCCTTGCCCAACAGCCCCCATAGTATAGTGCCCCCACACAGTATAATGCTCCCATAGCTGCCCACCACACAATATAATGCCCCCATAACTGCCCCATACAGTATAATGCCCCCATAACTGCCCCATACCGTATAATGCTCCCCATATCAGCCCCCACAGTATAATGCCCACATAGCTGCCCCCATACAGTATAATGCCCCCATATCAGCTCTCCATACAGTATAATGCCGCCCATATGAGCTTCCCATACTGTATAATGCCCCCCATATGAGCTTCCCATACAGTATAATGCCCCCCATATGAGCATCCCATACAATATAATTCCCCTATATGAGCACCCCATACAGTATAATGCCCCCCATATGAGATCCCCATACAGTATAATGCCCCTCCATATCAGCTCTCCATACAGTATAATGCCCCCATATCAGCCCCCATGCAGTATAATGCCCCTCATGCAGTATAATGCCCCTCCATATCAGCTCCCCATACAGTATAATGCCCCCATACAGTATAAAGCCCCCATGCAGTATAATGCTCCCCCATATATCAGCTCCCCATACAGTATAATGCCCCCCCATATCAGCTCCCCATACAGTATAATGCCCCTCCATATCAGCTCCCCTTACAGTATAATGCCCCTCCATATCAGCTCCCCATACAGTATAATGCCCCCCCAAATCAGCTCCCCATACAGATTAATGCCCCTCCATATCAGCTCCCCATACGGTATAATGCCCCCATATCAGCCCCCATATGAGTTCCCCATACAGTATAATGCCCCCATATCAGCTCCCCATACAGTATAATGCCCCCCATATCAGCCCCCATATGAGCTCCCCATACAGTATAATGCCCCTCCATATCAGCTCCCCATAAAGTATAATGCCCCCTTCACCTTATAAGCCCCCCATACAGTATAATGCCCCCATATGTGCATAATAGAAAAATAACATAATTACTTATCTATCCCCGTTCCCACGCTGGGTGGAGGATCCTTCACCTCCTCCGGTGTGTGCTATGAGTGACTCGGCGCAGACAGGCACGATGACATCACTACATCGCGCCTGCCTGCGTATAACCGCTCAGGGCACAGTGAATGCTGGAGCAAGGAGCCGTCAGCTCCTTGCTCCAGCATTGAATGGAACCGGGACCTCGGTGAGTGACTCGCGACCCCCCCAGAGGTCTTCACACGACCCCCCAGGGGGCCGCGATCCACAATTTGTAATGTATTGTGTTGTATTGTGCAGTTTGCGGTGGAGAGAGGGGGGCTGTAATTTAACGCCCCCCCCCTCTCCACCGCAAACACAGACAGCCCAATACAACACAATACATTACAAGACAACAACACAATACATTACATTACAATACAGACTCTGCAGCTCACCTGGAGTCCTCCGCACCAGCACTTCCACGCTGGTCACGTGACGTCACGGTCACATGGTACACTGTACAAGTGTACCATTTGACCATAACTAGGAAGTGCCGGCTTCACGGCACAGAAAATTTATTTCATCAGCATGCTGTATGGCAATGGTGGCACCGTGGGCCCCCCCAGGCTTAGGGGCCTGGTCGCAGCTGCGACCCCTATAGCTACGCCACTATACCCCTAGAATTATTCGTTGGGGTGTAGTTTGAAAAATGGGGTCACTTTTGGGGGGTTTGCACGGTTTTGGTCCCTCCAGTGCATTGCAAACACGACATGGCACAGAAAACTATTTCAGCAAAATCTGCTCTCCAAAATCCAAATGGTGCTACTTCCCTTGTGATCCCTGCCGTCGGTCCAAACATCAGTTTATTACCACATATGGGGTATTGCTGTAATCGGGAGAAATTGCTTTACAAATGTTGGGGTGCTTTTTCTCATTTATTCCTTTGTAAAAATTAAAAATGTCTAAGTTTTTTCAGAAAAAAGTTAATTTTCGTTTTTACAGACTAATTCCAATAAGTTTAGCAAAAAAATTTACTAATTATACCCCTAGATAAATTTCTTGAGGGGTGTAGTTTCCAAAATGGGGTCACTTTTGGGGGGGGGGGTTTCCACTGTTTTGGTACAACAAGGCCTCTTCAAACCTGACATGGTGCCTAAAATATATTCTAAAAAAATAGGAGGCCCCAAAATCCTCTGGGTGCTTCTTTGCTTCTGAGGCCTGTGTTTCAGTCCATTAGGACACTATGGCCACATGTGGGATATTTCTAAAAACTGCAGAATCTGGGCAATAAATATTAAGTTGCATTTCTCTGGTAAAACCTCATGTGTTACAGATAAAAATGTATTACAATTTTCTTTTTTTTTCTGCCAAAATTTTTAAGTTTCACCTTTAGGCCTCATGCACACGACCGTATTTTTTCCCACCCGTAAATACTGGCGTAAATACGGGTCCGGTGTCACACGTATTCCACCCGTTTTGCACCAGTATTTACGAACCCGTGCCCGTAAATATGGGTCCGGTGTCACCCGTATTCCACCCGTATTTACGGGCACGTTTTTGGCGGCAAAATAGCACTGCACTAATCGGCAGCCCCTTCTCTCTATCAGTGCAGGATAGAAAGAAGGGACAGCCTTTTCTGTAATAAAAGTTAAAGAAATTCATACTTACCCGGCCATTGTCTTGGTGACGCGTCCCTCTCTTCACATCCAGCCCGACATCCCTGGATGACGCGGCAGTCCATGTGACCGCTGCAGCCTGTGATTGGCTGCAGCGGTCACATGGCCTGAAACGTCATCCAGGACGTCGGGCCGGATGTCGAGAGGGACGCGTCACCAAGGCAACGGGCGGGAGACCGGACTGGAGGAAGCAGGAAGTTCTCGGTAAGTATGAACGTCTTTTATTTTTATTTTTTACAGGTTTATACTGATCGGTAGTCACTGTCCAGGGTGCTGAAAGAGTTACTGCCGATCAGTTAACCCTTTCAGCTCCCTGGACAGTGACTATTTACTGACGTCGCTTAGCAACGCTGCCGTAATGACGGGTTCACACACGTAGCCACCCGTCATTACGAGAGCTCCATAGACTTCTATGGACTGTCCGTGCCGTTATTACGGCCTGAAATAGGACATGTTCTATCTTTTTCAACGGCACGGGCACCTTCCCGTGAGAAAACGGGAAGGCACCCGTCGCCAATAGAAGTCTATGAGCCTGTTATTACGGGTCGTAATTACGACCCGTAATAACGGGAGTTTTTACGGTCGTGTGCATGAGGCCTTACTTTGCTTTAATTCCTGTGAAACACCTAAGGTGTTAAGGAACTTTCTGAATGCTGTCTTGAATACTTTGAGGGTTCTCGTTTTTAAAATGGGGTGATTCATGGGGACTTTCTAATATGTAAGGCCCTCAAAGCCACTTCAGAGCTGAACTGGTCTCTGAGAAAATAGCCCTTTGAAATTTTCTTGAAAATATGAGAAATTGCTGCTAAAGTTCTAAGCCTTGTAACATCCTAGAAAAATAAAAGGACTTTTAAAAAACGATGCAAACATAAAGTAGATATACAGGGGCGTAGCTAGAGGCTCATGGGCCCCGATGCAAAAATTCTTACTGGGCCCCCCCCCCCGCAAACTTCTGATGGCCGACGGTCCGCTTTCAGCTGCATCGCTGGGTCTCCTAAGTGACCCAACAATGCAGCACTAGCAGCCGGGGGCGTCACTAAGGCTGGGTTCACACACACTATTTACGGACGTAATTCGGGCGTTTTAGCATTGAATTACGTCCGAAAATGCGGCTCAAAAGCGTCGGCAAACATCTGCCCATTCATTTGAATGGGTCTTACGATGTTCTGTGCCGACGGTCATTTTTTTTTACGCGTCGCTGTCAAAAGGCGGCGCGTAAAAAAATGCCTGTCACTTCTTCAGACGTAAATGGAGCCGTTTTCCATGGACTCCATGGAAAACCAGCTTCAGTTACTTCCGTAATGGACGCAGCAAAAGACGCCTGCACATGCCATTACGGCTGAAATTACGGTGCTGTTTTCTCCTGAAAACAGCACAGTAATTTCAGCCGTAACGGACGCTGCCGTGTGAACATACCCTCAGGGCTTAAAATGTCCGGGAAATAGCCCCAATACATATGTCTCCGCCCCAAAAAAAAGTGTGTATATGAGACAGCATAGCATATCTATAGCACTACGACCCTATAAACTATGGATAGGATTAGATACAGTGGCTGAGCAGACAGTATCACACATGATAGGATTAGATACAGTGGCTCAGAAGGCAGTATCACACATGATAGGATTAGATACACAGCTCAGCAGACAGTATCACACATGATAGGATTAGATACAGTGGCCCAGCAGACAGTATCACACATGATAGGATTAGATACAGTGGCTCAGCAGACAGTACCACACATGATAAGATTAGATACAGTGGCTCAGCAGACAGTACCACACATGATAGGATTAGATACAGTGGCTCAGCAGACAGTATCACACATGATAGGATTAGATACAGTGGCTCAGCAGACAGTACCACACATGATAGGATTAGATACAGTGGCTCAGCAGACAGTATCACACATGATAGGATTAGATACAGTGGCTCAGCAGACAGTATCACACATGATCGGATTAGATATAGGGCCCAGCAGACAGTATCATACATGATTGGATTAGATACACAGCTCAGCAGACTGCATCACACATGATAGGATTAGATACAGGGCCCAGCTCGCTGACATTGCGGCTCCAGCGCTGGACCCAGGAAAGGTAAGAATAATAATTTTGCTTCTTTATGTGTTACTGATTATTTTTGTGTTTGTGTTTTTTTTACAGGTTCGGTTGTTGGACTTCGGATTTGAGGACTTCAATGACGGCGTTTTTTTTATTCTCAATAAAATGGTTAATGAGGGTTGTGTTTTTTTATTTCAATAAAATATTTTTTCTATGTGCTTGTATCTTTTTAAACTTTATTATCACCGCCTTAGTAATGGCCGCTGGCTGATTGACAACCTCCATTACTAAGGCGAGGCTTAATGTTAGCCGGTGCAGAGGCTACACTAACCCCCATTATTACCCCGGTACCCACCGCCACCAGGGGTACTGGGAAGAGCCGGGTACAAACCAGTACCCGACCATCTGTAGTGACGGGCAGGCACCGGGGTGGCCGCAGGCTGGTAGTATTAGGCTGGGGAAGGCCAAAAACAGTGGCCCTTCCCACCCTTGTAATGCTGCCTGCTGCTGCTGTGTTGTATCTGGCTGGTTATGAAAATTGGGGGGGACCCGACATCGTTCTTTCCAATTATTTTTTTTATTTTATTTTTTTAAATGACGTGGAGTCCCCCCCATTTTCATAACCAGCCAGATACAATAAAGCAGCAGCAGGCAGCATTACCAGGATGGGAAGGGCCACTGTTTTTGGCCTTTCCCCTCCTGATAATACCAGCCTGCGGCCACCCCAGTGGCCGACCATCACTACAGATGGTCAGGTACTGGATCGTACCCGGCTCTTCCCAGCACCCCTGGTGACGGTGGGTACCGGGGTAATAAAGGGGGTTAGTGTTAGCCTCTGCATCCGCTAACACTAAGCCCCGCCTTAGCAATGGATGCTGTCAATCAGCCGGCGGCCATTACTAAGGCGGTAGTAATATAGTTTAAAAAAAAAACACAAAGACATAGAAAAAATATTTTATTGAAATAAAAAAAAAAAAACACACAGCCCTCATTAACCATTTTATTAATAAAAAAAAAAGCTGTCATCGAAGTAGTCCTGGAATCCGCCGTAGTCCAACGACCGAACCTGTAAGAAAACACACAAAAAATGATTAGTAACACATGTGTTAGGGTATGTGCACACACACTAATTACGTCCGTAATTGACGGACGTATTTCGGCCGCAAGTACTGGACCAAACAGTGCAGGGAGCCGGGCTCCTAGCGTCGTACTTATGTACGACGCTAGGAGTCCCTGCCTCGCTGCCGGACAACTGTCCCGTACTGAAAACATGTTTACAGTATGGGACAGTTGTCCTGCAGCGAGCCAGGGACTCCTAGCATCGTACATAACTATAATGCTAGGAGTCCGGCTCCCTGCACTGTGTTCGGTCCGGTACTTGCGGCCGAAATACGTCCGTCAATTACGGACGTAATTAGTGTCTGTGCACATACCCTAAGGCTTAGATACAGGGCCCATGTGTGATACTGTCTGTGGGACCCTGTATCTAAGCCTACCACAAGGTAGGCTTAGATACAGGGTCCAGCAGACAGTAATCTTATACAGTATAAGATTACTGTGTGCTGGGGCCCTGTATCTAAACCTACAGTGTGGTAGGCTTAGATACAGGGCCCAGCAGACAGGATCACGCATGGGCCATGTATCTAAGCCTACCATGTGATTGGCTTAGATACAGGGCCCAGCAGACAGGATCACACAATCTGTGATCCTGTCTCATGGGCCCCCTAAGCCTGATACATCGTAGGCTTAGGGGTTGTGCAGTCCCTAAACATTGATGGCCTATCCACAGGATAGGCCATCAATAGCTGATGTGTCTCTCGGGACCCGCAAATCAGCTGTTTTGAAGGGGCCGCAGCACTCGTACGAGAGCTGCTTCCCCTTCATTTCACTACTTGCTCACACTGTGAATCGCCGACACCGATTCACAGTGTGACCGGAATGAAGTGACAGGAATGAAGGGGCAGCTCTCGTACGAGTGCTGCGGCCCCTTCAAAACAGCTGATTGGCGGGTCCCGGGAGTCGGACCCCGCCAGTCAGGGCTAACCTTACCTTCCTCTTCGGCCGCGGCGGGAGTTCTGTAGTCTCGATGCTGTGCGCGGCGGCATAGCGCTGTGACGTCATGCGCTGCGCACAGCGCTTGACGTCAGGACCTCCGCTGCGATCCGGAACCAGGAAGGTAAGTAAAGTATGTTACTATAGTAACAGGGGCCCGCGACCCGAGTTACTATAGTAACTTTTTATTGATGTGGTGCGGGGGGCCGTGGGCGGGGGGCCGTGGGCCCCCCTAGCTTCGGGGCCCGGTCGCAATTGCGACCGCTGCGACCCCTATAGCTACGCCAGTGTAGATATATGGGAAATGTTAACTAGTAACTATTTTGTGTGGTATTACTATCTGTTTTACAAGCAAATACATTTAAATTTAGAAAATGCTAATTTTTGCAAATGTTCTCTGAATTTTGTTGTTTTTCACAAATAAACACTAAATATATCGACCGAATTTTACCACTAACAAAAAGTACATTGTGTCACGAGAAAACAATCTCAGAATCGCTTGGATACATAAAAGCATTACAAAGTTATTACCACATAAAGTGACACATGCCAGATTTGAAAAAAATTGGCTGTGTCCTTAAAGAGGCTCTGTCACCAGATTTTGCAACCCCTATCTGCTATTGCAGCAGATAGGCGCTGCAATGTAGATTACAGTAACGTTTTTATTTTTAAAAAACGAGCATTTTTGGCCAAGTTATGACCATTTTTGTAGTTATGCAAATGAGGCTTGCAAAAGTCCAAGTGGGTGTGTTTAAAAGTAAAAGTCCAAGTGGGCGTGTATTAGGTGCGTACATCGGGGCGTTTTTAATATTTTTACTAGCTGGGCGCTTTGAAGAGAAGTAACATCCTCTTCTCTTCAGAACGCCCAGCTTCTGACAGTGCAGATCTGTGACGTCACTCACAGGTCCTGCATCGTGACGGCCACATCGGCACCAGAGGCTACAGTTGATTCTGCAGCAGCATCAGCGTTTGCAGGTAAGTCGATCTTACCTGCAAACGCTGATGCTGCTGCAGAATCAACTGTAGCCTCTGGTGCCGATGTGGCCGTCACGATGCAGGACCTGTGAGTGACGTCACAGATCTGCACTGTCAGAAGCTGGGCGTTCTGAAGAGAAGAGGATGTTACTTCTCTTCAAAGCGCCCAGCTAGTAAAAATATTAAAAACGCCCCGATGTACGCACCTAATACACGCCCACTTGGACTTTTACTTTTAAACACACCCACTTGGACTTTTGCAAGCCTCATTTGCATAACTACAAAAATGGTCATAACTTGGCCAAAAATGCTCGTTTTTTTAAAATAAAAACGTTACTGTAATCTACATTGCAGCGCCTATCTGCTGCAATAGCAGATAGGGGTTGCAAAATCTGGTGACAGAGCCTCTTTAAGGCCAAAACAGGCTGTGTCCTTAACCCCTTCCCGCCGCAGCCCATTTTCAGATTTTAATTTTCGTTTTTTCCTCCCCACCTTCCAAAAGCCATAACGTCTTTATTTTTCCGTCTATATAGTCCTTGATAGGGCTTGATTTTTTCGGGACGAGTTGTAGTTTTTCGTAGCACCATTTATTTTGCCATATAATGTACTAGGAAATGGGAAAAAAATTATTTGTGGGGTAGAAAATGAAAAAAACAGCGATTCCTCCATGGTTTTTTAGCGCGCCGTTTTTACGGAATTCACTATGCAATTAAAACAACATGTTAACTTTATTCTGTGGGTCAATAAGATTAAGGCGATACCAAATATATATTGTTTTTTCTATATTTTACTACTTTTACAAGTAAAAACCTAAGTGTAAAAAATCAAATTTATTTTGTGTCGCCAAATTCCGAGAGCCATAACTTTTTTATTTTTCCGTCGATTAAGTGGTATGAGGGCTTATTTTTTTTGGTATAAGCTGTAGTTTTTAATAATACCATTTTGGTGTACATGCGACGTTTTGATCACTTGTTATTTCATTTTTTGTGGGAGGTCAGGTGACCAAAAAATAGAGATTCTGGCGTTTACAAATTTCTGCGGGTTAAATAATGATATATTGTAATAGTTCAGACTTACATAAAAAAAAACAACAATATTGAACTCATATTTTTACTTTTTTTATTATTCCCCCTAGGGGACTTCAACCAGCGATCGTCAGATCGCTTGCACGATATACTGCAATACTAATGTATTGCAGTATGTCGTGATTCTGACAGGCATCTATTAAGCCCTGCCAGAGGCAGGGCTTAATAGGTGCACAAAGATGGCGGAACTGGGATGCTACATTAGGCCCCGAGGCAGTCATAGCAACCATCACCCCCCGCGGTTGCGTTCCGGGGGGCGCGATGAGTTGTTAGAGGGGGTCGGCCCCCTCTTTCTAACGATTTAAATGCTGCGGTCGGTATTGACCGCAGCATTTAACGAGTTAAACGAGCGGGATCGCGCTTGAGCGCGATGCCGCTCTTTACTCTGAAGTGTAGGCTGTAACAAACAGCCGACACCGGCATCGTATGGAGCGAGTTTACTCCGTGATCCCGCTCCATACATCCCCTACCCACCTACCCGGCGTATGGATACATCAAATGTCGGGAAGGGGTTAAGGGGTTGTTTAATGACGAATGGCATTGGAGGTTATAACTAATCCTACAATGAATGACGTGTAATTGAAAGGTTGAATTTGATAGACCTGTGTCTTTTTTAACCTATTTAAAACCTACTGTTTATAACCCATGTGAAAAATGTATTGCCCCCTATACCTAATAACTGGTTGCGCCACCCTGCAATCAAACAATTGCATTAACTTGCGATGAGTCTTTTACATTGGTGTGGGGGATTTTTGGCCCACTCTTCTTTGCAGAATTGCTGTAATTCGGCTACATTGGAGGTTTTTTGAGCATGAACTGTCAGTTTAAGTTCTTGCCACAGCACCACAATGAGATTTAAGTCAGAACTTTGACTCGGCCACTCCAAAACCTAATTTTTTTTCTTTTGAGCTATTCAGAGGTGGACTTGTTTGTGTGCTCTACTGCATAACCAACTGTGCTTGAGCTTTCGGTCACGAACTGACGGGCGGACATTCTCCTTCAAGATTATCTGATAGAAAGCACAATTCATGGTTCCATCAATTATGACAAGTCGTCCAGTTACTGCAGAAGAAAAGCAGCCCCAGACCATCACACTACCACCACCATGTTTGACTGTTAGTATAATTTTTTTTTATGGTGAAATGCAGTGTTATCTTTATGCCAGATGTAACAAGACCCATATCTTCCAAAAAGTTCCACAGAATATTATTCCAAAAGTCTTGGGGGTCATGTAGAGGGTTTTTTTTTTTGGCAAATGCGAGACGAGCCTTTGTGTTCTTTTTGGTCAGCAGTGGCTTATGGTTTGCAACATGGATGCCATTTTTACCCAGTGTCTTTCTTAATGTGGCATTGTCTACATTGACCTTAAAACATGCATGTGCCACAATACTATGCTGTGGGGATTTCATTTTTCCTGTTTTGACTTCTGTAAATTTTGGCATTATTGTAGAGACAGTGGGGGATTATAAGTATAAAAGAATATGTCCCAATAGCACATAATCTGGTTGCCCCTATGAATCTGTGATCTGTTTAGTTGCTATAATGTCTTTCACATGATACTTGTACTACTTTTAATAAATCTTCCTTTTGTTTTTATTAAAATTTACAATCTATACCAATATCTACATTAGGGGTCAGCACCCTATGGCACGTGTTCCATAGACGGCATGCATGCGGGACTGTCACGATCTGTGGATATGTGGACCCACTAGGCTGCACCGCTGTAGCGGGATAGCAGCTGGCCAAACAACAGTGTACCAAGTCAATATAAAGTCAGAGCACAAGCGTACAGTAGCAGCGGCTTAGGCACAAATGGGACCTTGGCGGCAGGTGATGCAAAATGTGACAGATGACACCACACGTGGTGTAAATCAGCAGGCATACTAGACGGAACAACACGACTCCAACACTAGAGCGGGCACAGGAATAAACACAGCACGGGATACAGGATACAGGTAGCCGGGCACGGGAACACAGGGAACAGGATACAAATAAAGGACCATTTGCAAGACTAACAGAGGAATATGAACAACGCTCAGGCAAGGAGTGAAAGGGCAGGGGCCCTTTTATAGTCCAGGGTGATTAGGCTAATTAGAACCATATTTTCATGTGCACGCACGCTGGCCCTTTAAGGCCGGGCAACAGCGCGCGCGCGCACCCTACGGGACACTGCAGGGCAGAGTGGAAGTGAGTGCTGGCATCTCCTGGGGAGGAGATGCGGACCAGCACTCACAAGGCCATGGCTGCAGTCGTCGAGGTGTGAGTAACCACGACGGTCCACGGCCGTGGATGGTACAGGGACATGTTTGCTTGGCATACTGAGTCCTAAGTCCTGCAAGTGCTCTCCAGCCTAAGCCTAGCCAAACACCACCCCTTGGCTTGATTGATGGCTCTAGCATGCGCCAACGCACAGCGCTTGCGTGAGTTTTCACCAAAGAAATCAGTTTGTGTTAAATAACTTTAATGTAAAGAATGGTACACTTAGTACTTCATTGAGTATTTCATAGTATTGAGTACTTCATCTTTGAATTTTTTTTCTAATAGTGGTAGTTGTGTGTATTGATACGGACACAATTATGTGAATAGTGATTTGGATCTACACGTAGGCCCAGATTTACTAAGACTAGCATTTCATCCGCCGGTCTTAGGTCTCCTGAATACAGCCGTAGCTGTGTACACGGTCCGTGATTACGGCACGTACGGGCCGCAGAGTGTCATCCGCGGGTTATCCACAATCACGGTCTGTGCACACACAAGAAGTGCATTCATTTTAACCGCAAATGCGCACCATATAATGACTTGTCTTAGTTTTTTTGCGGTCCGGGCAATGCACAGACCATGGAAACCACGGTTGTGTACATTGGCCCATAGGAAAGTATGTATTCTTTACTATGCACAATTGTGGATAGTATACGGCAGTAAAATTGCGGTTGTGTGCATGACGCCTTAGTCTGAAACCATCAGTAAAATGAAATAAATTTATTAAGAGGTGCACAGTTTGTAATACATTTGTCGCATCATAGGCTGTCCCGGGTCTCCACGTCCGCTCTCACTATACTCCTCATGCCCAATCAAAACCCTACTCAACATGCCTATTATCATGATCCTATGAACCCAAAATCTTATTCTAAGCAGCAGCCAGACCAAATTATTCGCACTACTAGAAACGTAGTTTATTCCCTGGGCATAAGCCCTGTGACATGATTTTTAGAAGTGACATGCTGTAGGGTGGTCCCTACTGAGAAGGGGAACTAGTCTCTACCCTACCAATAAAGGAGAGGATCTCCTATCTCCTCCTCTATCCAGACAGCTCACCATCAGTAGTGCCGCCGCTCTGGGGGCCAGTGTATGGCCTATTATCCACTCTGTAACATGCCAGCCTTTGCTGCTGGGTACTGCTGGAACCCACGGTGCCAATAGGGATTATCTTGAGTGAGGTTAGGTACAAATAGCCCACCATTGTGGAGGAATGCAAGCCCAACTAGGACACCGACTGCATGGGAAAAGATAAGCAGGGGCGGGATAAGGAGGAAGCCAGGAAGGACGGCAGAGTGGAGGTGGAGCAGGTGGCCGAGGTGAGCCGCGTGGAAGTTGAAGTGATGGCAGGCAACAGTGGAATTTGCAAACCAGGTACACGTGTGCGATTCCTGGAATCTTCTCACACTGTGCGCGACAAAGTGAAATTTACGCCAGCTGCAAGCTGCCATAGATTTCCGCAATACTTTATGCTAATTTCTTGAGTAAATTATAGTACATTTGCCCAACCAACTTTTCAAAAAATGACAGGCGTGGCTTGAAAGTGAAAAAAGTTACAAATTATTAGCGCAAAATAGCTGGGCGCAAAAATGTGCTCTTTTTTTTTTCCAGTAAAGTGACGTAAACCTCGATAAATTCCACCTAGTATCTCTTTATGAGAACACTGGACTTGAGATAAATCAGAAGAAGCTTTACGCTTCTCATCTCTAACTTCAGGTTCTGATAACGTTATTAAAAATAATAGGTTTTCTCATTTTAATTTACACTAATGGGACTTTTATATATTTCTTCAGGCAGGTCTCTTTTTTAATATCATCCACATCCTGTTGGAAAAATCTGCAGAGAAGAAGTGCGGAAAGTGACTTCCGGTGCGGATTATCAATCTGTGGAATTTCCGCACAGAAAATCCAGTTGGAAATTCTGCAGTGTTTACGCTACGTGTGAACATGGCCTTATATTAAGGGATTGCATTATGAAGAATTTCTGATTAATCCTGAGCCCAGCAAGCTTTTTATTGGCATTGATTGTGCTTGTAAAGTGAGAGCATTGAATAATAACTTTATATTAGGGAGTTGCTCGTAAAGCAATTTCCTAGTATTATAGGCAAAGATAGTCCCTAACAAAGCATCATTTAAAAAGCAATGCAGCACCCTGTAACTTTTGGTGACTCCTGCATATGCCCAGGCACAATATAAAACTATAGACGGGCAATACAAAGAGAAAACATTCTGGACAGGCTATTTAAAAGCTTTACAAAATTGTAATTTTATTATAAATAACATCTTAAAAAATACAGTAAAACTACAGGAGAAATAAATAGGTACATACATTTATATTCAAGGCAGAAAGTGCTTGGAGTGAAACAAATGCTCAGAATGTCTGAAAATACATAAAAGCCTAATTGCATAGATCTAGATGTAAAAAAGACTTCAGAGGTCAAGCACTAAACCAAAGAGCATTTTTCGGCAAACAGCTCTTAGGACATCTATGGGATGCCATATTACAGTATGTGCAGATTTTCCATCCGGATTTGCAGGCGGAACACCTGCAGCGTATTACAGTAGCAGCAAAGTAGATAAGATTTAAAGAAATCTCATCCACATGCTGTGGGAAAAGAAACCAGAAAAAATTATAAATAAATTGACCAATTTATGTTGCAGAGTCGCCCTTATTATGCTGCATTTACACAGCAAATTCCGCAAGTTCTGGAAAAAAAAAATATTTTAAAAGTTACAAATATAAAAAATAAAAGACCATACTCAGGCTTGTCTGTGCACAGACGGCTTCCTGTGATGACGTTTCATCACATGTGATCGTTGCAACCAATTACAGGCTGCAGCAGTCACATGCGGTGATACGTCATCACAAGAGGCCATCTGCGAACAGACCAACCGATGCAGCACAGACCCGGAAGCGTCAGAAGAGGTGAGTGTGTGTGAGTATATATATATATATATATATATATATATATATATATATACTTTTATTTTATTCTATCGGCCGCTTGCCGCAGCGGTTAGTTAGGCTGAATATCCGCACATCATTTGATGCGAATATTCAGCCGGATTCCTCTGTGAGTTCTGGGTCTGATACGCTACAGGCTTTTCAACAGCGTATCCGACCGTGTGAACATAGCGTTAGTTAGGGCTAGTTCACACGGCTTTACCCGCCACGGAACGATTCCTGCCGGCAGCAGGATTCCTCCCTCCCATTGACATCAATGGGAAGTTCAGCCGGAAACCGCCAGAAGATTGAAATAATCAGCTAGCGGGAAAAAGAAGCGTCCGACTCCCATTGAATTGAATGGGACGCGGAATTATGCGGCCGACTCAGTGGTGAATTCCGCTTGTAAAATTCCTCCGTGTGAACATACCCTTACAGAGAAGGTTGTGGGTGCATCTGCATCCACTAAATGGCCCACTGATCGAGGGGGGTCAAAATATTACACAATCACTGTGTTGTGTTGAGATAGCTCTTGTGATGGTTCCTTATGGCTGAGAAGACTTCGAAAAATAAAAGTCTACACATCCAGAAGAAACCATCAGATGAGCACATTCGTCAATTCATTATTTATACAGAGTAGGATCAGGGAAACATTTAGTGGATGCAGATGCACCGAAAAATATCTCTTTAATCGGGTATCTTAAAGAAGCCCTATACATAAGAACTCTATCTGGTGACAAATGTCCTTTTACCATTTTATAGTAAAGATATAGGTAATGTTAAAAGGAGGACATTAAAATCTGGAACAAATCTATATTTTTTCACAGGTGCCTGTAGACCTCGCACTAGGCAGTTAACACAGACACCTATGAGATAAAAAAAAAAATACATAGATTAGTACACTAAGTAAATTTTGTAAATTCGAAACATTGATTTCAACAGCACAATCTGTTTCAAGTATTGTCAATGATACAGTGTTTTACAAATGTATATTATAAAATAGGTTTAAAAAGTAACATTTAATGTCAGATGGTCCTTTTGGTATGTTGAAAGTGGGACGAGTAATTACGTTTTGTGGCTGCAGTCTTCCAAATGTTAGAGTAGATGAGCTCCTTATGGGCTGATCCATGTGGAATAGAAAAATGCAGACTTTCTTGCCGAGCAGTCCTCCTTAGTATACCACCTTGAACATCTTAAATGTCACATGACTATGTACAATCTGTCCAGTATTCGGGCAGTAAAACAGCATTATGGTCCAATAGATGTGTATCTCTAGTTTGGATTAGGATGCAATATATACAGTGTAGGGTCTTAGTTCTCATAGGTTTCTTCATCTTCAGAAGCACTGCTGTCTGATTCCTGATAGAAAGAAATGGTGGCTTGAACTGGAAAGTTTTTGAGCAATTCTTCGGCCTCTGGATACAAGAAGTCATAACACTTTGACTTTGGCCAGAAAAGCCTGTAAAAAAAATAAACATCCGCTTGTTTAAAAAATTTATTTATAGATATATAATGCTACTGATCATCTACAGCTAGGGTGAAATGGCAAGCTTTGATGGAGGTAGTATATTGCTTGGCTTCGGTAGCTTTACATGTTGTTGAACTGCATGACTACCCCTATTATTTAGTATTCTCCAGGACACAACTGTTGGGTAAATAGGTGGCATGCTGCATCTCCATCTATGTAAAATCTAATGACCACAAGTGACATTTCATATAGCATGTTGCCATATTAACACAGTCACTTGCCATCAAGTCACTAAATTAGCCTAAGCCAGTAGCATACCTGCAGAGAGGTAAGACCCTAATACAAATTACAGTGCATGTGTATGAGGAGTTCGTTAATATTAGCTGTCGTAATGTTCGGCCAACCGTTGTTGCAAGGGTATGACCAACTGTACAGGGTCAGAGAAGAAAGTCCAGCACCTAACCTCCTCTTCCCCAAGCACCAAATCTTAATTCCGGATTCGGTGCTTCAGGTACCGGTGATTATCCACTGGGCGCCACCTATCTTTGTCCTAGGGTGTATAGCACTGTGTGGTGTGTGAGATAAGCCCTTTTGGTTGGTATTGCATATTCTAAATTATGTCACCTTAGTAATTGACACCCCTTTTATTAGACATATGTATATGGTATTACAATGCTATCATTAGAGGTAAAGTAGGACTTGCTCATAACAATTCTGGAATCAAGTCTGATGCAGAAAAACCGTCAGTAAGGCACCTTTCATACTGCGTTTATGGTCTTCGTTTTACATATACGCCGGGAAAAGCTCCCGAACTATATGTTAATCGGAGGGTGTAACCGATGCCTAACAGTGGCATCCATCACTCATAGACTATTATGAACTCTCAAGACGTAACTGTTAAACGGATCCTATGATAGTCTATGGGTGACGGATCCCACAGTATGGCATTTTTTACAGGCATCCATCACCTATAGGCTATTTTGGCATCTGTTTAACAGATACGTCATGAAAAGCTATTGAAAAACTCATGACATATACATTAAATGGATGCCTGTACGTAGACCATACAGTGGCGTCTATCACCAATAGGCTCCCATGTTAAAAAAACGTATACCGCACAATATAAGTTTTTTTTTAATGGATGCCTCTTTATAGAATAGCATAGTTGACTACACTATTCCATCCAGCAAAAAGAAAAAAAAACAGTATCCCAGACATATACCATCCGAAGGAGGCCAAAAGGGCACTCTTTTAGCCTTCCTACGTATAACGGGAGCCTATCGGTATGTTTAACATATGCGCTGGGAGCTTTCCTGATGCATACATCAAACATGCAGGGGAAAGGCAGTGTTGAAGGGTCCTACTTTAGATAGAAAATGTGGATTGATTTATAAATAGATAGATAAATCTAGATATAGTGTCTTGCAAAACTATTCACCCCCTTGAGGAAAACCTGTTTCAGTCTGCTGGAGATTTGAGACTGGGACAGAGGCTCACCTTCCAGCATGACAATGATCCTAAACATGCTGCTAAAGCTACACTGGAGGGGTTAAAGGGGAAGCATTTAAATGTCCTGGAATGGCCTTGACAAAGCCCAGATCTGGATCCAATTGAGCGTCTGTGGTATGACTTGAACACAGCTGTACGCCAATGCAACCCATCTAACTTGAAGGAGCTGGGAGTAATTTTGCCTGGAAAAATGGGCAAAAATCTGAGTTTCTAGATATGCTAAGAACATGAAAGTGTAACTATACTTGCATAAAACTTTTGACATGTCATAGTGACATGTCAGAAGTTTTGTCCTAACACTTAGACCCCCACCGATCGCTAAAACGAAGCGGCAGAAGCACTCAGGTGAGCGCTGTGTCTCTTCATTTCTAATTGGCTCTGCTCGGCTTTCCTCAGAAATCCGGGCGAGTAGTTTACGGGCTCTATAGAAAGTCTATGAGTCTGTACACCGCTCACTCAGCTTTCCGAGGAAAGCCGAGCAGAACCGATCAGAAACTAAGCGGCATAGCGCTTCTGCCACGTTTTCATGATCGATGGGGGTGTTAGTGCTCGGACCCCCACTGATCCTAAATTCTGACATGTCACCATGACATGTCAAAAGTTTTATGAAGGTATAGTTACACTTTAAAGTTCTATGTTTTTTGTCTAAATTATTGTTTGTGTCACATTCTGCACCTTCAAAGTGGTAGACATGAGGTATAAATCAAATGGTAAAAACCCCCCAAAAAGCCATTTTAATTCAATGTTGTAATGCAACCAAACACCAAGGTGGGTGAATAGCAAATCACGGTAGATAGATAGATAGATAGATAGATAGATAGATAGATAGATAGATAGATAGATAGATAGATAGATAGATAGATAGATAGATAGATAGATAGATAGATAGATAGATAGATAGATAGATAAAAACATTAATAGATAACAGAAACAGGCATAGTAGATAGGTTATAGATAATAGATCGAAGATAGATAGATAGATAGATAGAGGTTTGTACTAATAATATGCTTTTTTAACTACTGTACATAATGTAATGCAACTCCTACCAATAAAAAAATTAAACAAATGTACTTACTTAACAGGGTGCTGAAAGGCTGGCAGTTTAACTTTGTCATTCATGGGCTGCTGAAATAAACTTGATGGCTGTAGATCAGACAGGAGAGACATTACATTAGGACAACAAATGTGCATCATCATAAAAATAATGTTGTTATAATAATAATAATAATAATAATAATAAACCAAACAAACATGTAGATATAACAGATTCCTAATAAGATATGATAGGGCTGATTCTACATACACAGTTTAAAGAAGCTCTGTCACCAGATTATAAGTGCTCTATCTCCTACATAATCTGATCGGCGCTGTAATGTAGATAACAGCAGTGGTTTTTATTTTTAAAAACGATCATTTTTGAGCAAGTTATGAGCTAGTTTAGATTTATGCTAATGAGTTTCTCAACGGACAACTGGGCGTGTTTTTACTTTTTACCAACTGGGTGTTGTACAGAGGAGTGAATGAGGCTGACCAATCAGTGACCAATCAGTGTCCTACACTTCTCATTGTTCCAGCCCAGCATGATCCACAGCACAGTGTGATTGTGCAGTGAAACAAGTAAACACGCCCAGTTGGAAATAAGAGAAAACACGCCCAGTTGTCCATTAGAAAGGCTCATTTGCATAAATATAAAATAGCTCATAACTTAGCCAAAAATGATAGTATTTCCAAAAAAAACAAACGTTACTGTTATCTACATTGCAGCGCCGATCACATGCAATAGGAGATAGGGATTCGATAATCTGGTGACAGAGCCTCTTTAAGACCTTTATAAGTAAAGGCTTAGATACATAAACTGATCGCACATAAGTGACCACCTATTAGTGACATCATTCCATTCACTTCTGATACCATCTAAGGAGCAGACCAATAAACTTCCATGCATGTCAGTGAGATTCCTTAACTATTTATGTATCAACCATCAATTTGATGAGAAATTGTCTTTTTTATTTTTTATTTATTGTCTATTCACCGTATTTGTACAAAATTATTATTATTATTATTATGCTTGGTTTTTTACATGTAAGTAATGTCCAGTGTAAGCAATACATGTCGATGAACCAAAAGGTGAAAAATCGCAACAAAAAACTGCACACCGAGAAGCATGCAGTTTAAATAATTAAAAAAAACATAAGAATTCTTTAAAATCACTGCAAAATTGTAGCAAAAAAAGTGATGGAACTTCCACTTCTGCAATCATTGTGTAGATAATTGCAGCCATAGATGTATCATTACATAGATCATAGATATCATATCATAGATGTAAAGTCTACACATGGGAATCTTTTCCATCAGTCAGACGTTTCTGGGGTAAATGCTCCAATCTCACTGTTTATTACAGTAAAGCATATGAGGCAACTCAAACACAATATTTCCCAGGATTCTCTGCGGAAATCAATATTCACATGATGGGTAATATCTGATCTTGTATAATTGGGGGGCAATGTTCACATATATGGCCAGGCTGCAGCAATGACATGGAGCGCACGACTTACCTGCTGCATGTTGTTTGTGGTCAGCAGTGGCTCCTTCCATGGTCTCCACATTGCCGCACACCTAGAAACACACAAGTGGTTAGTCCTGATAAACCCCTGTCCCAGAAGCCAAGGTGTATGTGTGGTGCAGGGGCACAGACCTGGCAGCATGGGCACTGTGCTCGGTGCCGGCGGCCGGAGACGCTCTCTGCTCCGCTGTCTGCTGCGAGTCCATGGCTCCCTCCGCTGTGTAGATGTGATCGCGGCTCCTGTCATTATATCCTGACGCCTGTCTGCAGCACTCCCCTCCCTCCATGCCGAGGGGGAGCCGGTACACATGGCCGGGTGTGAATGTGCACACCCGGGGGCGCAGGACACGTGCTGAGGCATATGGTGCAGAGAGAGCTGCCCTCCCGCTGGGACCATTGCCTGCCACATGCAGTCTATCCTTTACTATGTTGGTGAGTTTCAGGATTTGCCAGTACTTTGGAGTCTTTTATGCCTAAATTTTTACATTCTGGATGGAAATAATTTTTGTCCACAGTTTGGGAATCTGCCCAGAACCCTATGGTGTTTTTGTTTCCTGCCACCATAATGCAAAATGTAACATATATAGTATTTACAGATTACATACAAAATCCTAAATGTATTACCCATTTTAGAAATTTTATTGATACAAAATCCAAAATTTATTGGCCGTTTTAGAAATATTATTGATACTTAAACTAGTCATAGAGGTAAAGATTCTCCACCGCACGATGAGCGTTCTAATTTTTTATTTTTATTTCTCAAATAGAGAGCTCAGTGGGAGAGGGCAAACACAAGCAGATACAGTCTAGCCCTAGACTATTAATGAGTTAACCCATTTTGTGTAAAATATTATTCCTTTAAATATCCCCATAGACATTATAATTATTGATAACGATAGTAAAGTTGCTAAGATTATTAACAATAATTGTGACGTCCAATCATGTATTTGTGATAATATTCTGCAATTGCCCATAATGGTCACAGATTGACAGTAGATGGTCAAGTGTGGATAAAACCATTTCCATTATTCCTCTACAAGGTCATTTATAAATATATTAAACAGCAAAGGGGCCAATACTGACCCCTGTGGTACCGCACTAGTAACGGAGACCGAATCTGAGCATGTATGTACCCTTAATAACCATCCTCTGTTTTCTATCACTGAACCAGTGACTTTTTCACTTACATACATTTCCCCCCACTCCCAGCATTCTCATTTTATGCTCTAACCTTTTATGCTGCACAGTATCTTGGTTTGGAGAGCCAAGATATATGAAATCCAATGTCCAGTCCAGAGCTTACTCACTCATAGAAACTGATCAGATTAGTTTGACAGGACCGATCCTATAGAAGCCCATACTGATGTGGAGTTATACCCTTATTCTCATTGAGATAATCCAGGATAGCATCTCTTAGAAAGCCTTCAAATATTTTACCCACAATAGAATTAAATTTACAGGCTTATAGTTTCCGGGCTCACTGTTGACTCACTTTTGAAAATTGGCACCTCATTTACTATGCGCCTGTTGAACAGACACTGTGTAGCGTCCATGGCCGCGGGCCATCGGGTTTACTCACCTCCCGACACCCGCAGCACTGGATCCGTGAGCGCTGGTCCCCATCTCCTTCCTAGGAAACGCCAGCGCTCACTTCCGCTCCGGTCTGCTGTGTCCCGTAGAGTGCGCGCGCACGCTCGTGCCCGGCCTTAAAGGGCCAGCGCGCGCACAAAGAAAATCGTCATCATCATCAACTGCCATGAGTTCCTGGTCTATAAAAAGGCCCCAGGCCTTCTGATCCTTGCTTGAGCGTTGTTAGTTTTCCCAGTCTGTCTTGCAAATGGTCCCTTAATGTTTCCCATTCCAGTTGTTACCCGTGCCTTGTTACCTGTTCCTGTTTCCCGTGCTGTGCCTATAGTATCGAGTCGTGCCACGTCTTGTGTCAACTGCCACGTCTTGAGGAATCCGCCACGTCCGGTGTCAACTGCCACGTCCGTAGGAATCAGCCACGTCCTGTGTCAACTGCCACGTCCGGAGGAATCCGCCACGTCCTGTGTCATCTGCCACATCCGGAGGAATCCGCCACGTCTGGCGCAACCTGCGGCACCTGTGTCATCCGCCACGTTTGGCGTTATCTGCTGCACCCATCTCCATCAGTGCCAGAGCTGCGGCCACTGTCTGGACTATCCAGGTACCCTTGTGCGGGACATTGTATTGCTGGGGTTTCCTGTTGTTTGGTCAGCTGCCTCCCCGCTACGGCGGTACGGCCTAGTGGGTCCACTAACTCGCTACGTGACTGTACGCTTAGGCCATGGACCCCGCTGGTCAACCTGAGACCTTGACAACACAAGCCATGCTGGCCAAGATGGAGGATCTCCAGTCACGACAAGACCAACTCCTCCTGTCAGTGTACGCCATAGCCCATCGGCTGCTTGTTCCTACCCATTCCTGCTGTTCCTCCTGCTACACTTCCTGTCTGTACCGGTACCAATCCCATGTGTTTCCTTCCGCTACCTCCATGCTATGACGGAGATCCGAGGTCCTGCAGGGGATTTTTGAATCAGTGCCTGATCCACTTCAGACTACATGCCAGGTCCTTCTCTTCAGATGACGTCAGGATCGCCTTCATCATCTCTCTCCTTACTGGTAAAGCCCTGGCATGGGCTAATCCCCTGTGGGAATATCAGGGGCCAGAGACCCATGACTTGCAGTGCATCTTACAGACCTTCCGCTCGATCTTTGAGGGCGAATTTCTTCGGCTGCTGCATCCCTGCTGACCCTACACCAGGGAGACCTCTCCATGGGCGAGTATGCCATTCAGTTCCGTATCCTGGCTGCTGAATTGACGTGGAACAACGAGTCTTTGGTGGCCACATTCTGGCATGGACTGTCTTCAGGGATCAAGGACGAGCTGGCTGCTGTCGATCTGCAATCTACCCTGGACGATCTTATCCTACTCGCCTCCTGGGTTGACATGAGGATCCGGGAACGTTCCCAAGAAGTTCTCTGGGAGAGAGAACTTCCTAGGCTGGATCCTACTTTTCAGCAATCCTCCTCAGTCGTCCCACCAGGGGATCCGATGCGGAGTAACTATGTGAAATTGTCTACCCAGGAGAGACAACGTAGACGCACTTCTGGACTTCGTCTGTATTGCGGCCTCAGAGGCCATATTGTGCGTCTGTGTCCCCAGAGGCCAGAGAGACCCCATTGCCTAGGACTGATTGGAGAGACAACCCTAGATGGAACGGTACCTAATAAAGCATTCTGTTCCAAGCTGACTATTCCTGTGACCCTAGTATCCGGCGAGAGGACGCATCAAGTTTCTGCCTATCTTGACTATGGTTCTGCTGCAAACTTCATCCAGAAAGAGCTTGTGGATCATCTTCAGTTGCCCACAGTTCCCCTATAGACGTCTTTGGCTGTTGCCTCAGTTAATGGACTGCCTCTGCCTGATCCCATCGTTTCTAAAACCAAGCCGTTGAAGCTCCAGGTTGGAGTCCTTCATTTTGCCACTTATATCTGAGCTGTTTGATCGCATACGAGGAGCCAACGTTTTTTCTAAGGTAGACCTGCGGGGGGCTTATAATCTAGTCCGGATTCGCCGGGGTGATGAATCGAAGACGGCATTTAACACCTGGGACGGGCACTACGAATACCTAGTGATGCCCTTCGGACTGTGTAACGCTCCTGCAGTATTTCAGGAGTTCGTTAATGATATCTTCAGAGATCTCCTCTATGTCTGTGTTGTTGTTTATCTCGATGATATTTTGATTTTCTCCCCAGATCCGACAACTCATCGGAGGCATGTCCGTCAGGTTCTACTACGATTAGGGGAGAATCATTTATACGCCAAGCTGGAGAAGTGCGTCTTTGAGAAGCGTTCTCTGCCCTTCCTGGGCTACATCATCTCGGATCAAGGTCTCAAGATGGATCCTGAGAAAGTGAAAGCTGTCCTGGAGTGGCCACGTCCTCAAGGCTTAAGGGCCATACAGCGGTTCCTGGGATTCGCCAATTTCTACCGGCAGTTTATTCCTAACTTCTCTTCTCTGACGGCTCCCATCTCTACCCTTACCAAGAAGGGTGCGAACGCCAAGGTGTGGACTCCAGAGGCAGAGTCCGCATTTATTAGCCTCAAGAAAGCCTTCACTTCAGCTTCGATCCTCCATCATCCTGACGTATCTCGGCAGTTCTCACTGGAAGTGGACGCATCCTCTGTTGGTGCTGGCACACTTCTGTTCCAGAGGAGCTCCAAAGGAAAGGCAGTAGTATGTGGCTACTACTCAAGACTTTTTTCTTCTGCTGAGCGCAATTACTCTTTTGGAGATCGGGAGCTGCTGGCCATTAAATTGGCTCTGGAGGAGTGGAGACATCTTCTAGAGGGCGCTGCTCTCCCCGTCCTGATCTTCACAGACCACAAAAACCTTACCTACCTTCAGTCTGCACAACGACTGAGTCCCCGTCAAGCCAGGTGGTCGCTGTTCTTCACCCGCTTCCAGCTTGTGCTCCATTACCATCCTGCGGACAAGATTGTGAGGGCCGATGCCGTGTCCAGATCCTTTGAGACGGAAGACACGGTGGAGTCCCTTCAGACTATCATAGACCCGTACTGCACTGTTACTGCTAATCCTCTGCAGGTTAGAGACATCCCCCGTGGGAGGACTTTGTTCGGTTGGCAGACAGAAGAATTCTCAGCTGGGGACACAGTTCTAAACTGGCTGGGCACGCTGGTGTCCGTAAAACCTGAGACCTGATTGCTCGTCACTTCTGGTGGCCCACCCTACCTAAAGATGTTCTGGACTTTGTCTCTTCTTGCACGGTGTGTGCCTCTAACAAAGTTACTCACTCCAAGACTGCCGGCCCTCTTCAACCTCTGCCTGTACCCAATACCCCCTGGCAGCACATTGTGATGGACTTTGTCACAGACCTTCCCCCCTCAGCAGGATGCAACACCGTCTGGGTGGTGGTGGACCGGTTCTCTAAGATGGCACATTTTATTCCGTTGACCGGCCTACCTTCTACTCCTTGACTGGCGAGTCTCTTCATTCTACACATCTTTCGCTTGCATGGCTTGCCTCTACACATTGTGTCCGACCGAGGGGTTCAGTTTACTTCAAAGTTCTGGAGAGCCCTCTGTAAACTCCTGGATGTGAGATTGGACTTTTCCTCAGCTTATCACCCCCAGTCCAATGGGCAAGTTGAGAGGATCAACCAGATCATGGAGAATTATCTCCGCCACTTCATCTTTTCACAGCACGATAACTGGGTATGGCTTCTTCCATGGGCCGAGTTCTCATACAACAACCACACAAGTGAGTCCACCACTTCCACTCCATTTCACATTGTGTACAGTCAAAATCCTAGAGTCCCTCTCCCAGTGTCGACCACATCTCAAGTACCCGCTGCTGATTCTGCTTATGGGGATGTTTTGCAAATCTGGCAACAGACCCGGTCCTCTATTTTACTGGCAGTCGATTGCATGAAGCGAAAAGCAGATACTGGGAGAAGAGAGCCACCTCAGTATCTTCCAGGGACTAAAGGCTGGCTGTCCTCTCGGAACATTCGCTTGAATGTACCCTCATACAAGTTTGCTCCCAGGTTCCTTGGTCCTTTCGAGATTCTGCAACAGATAAACCCTGTCTCCTATAAGCTGCGGCTGCCTCCTACCCTCAGAATCCCCAACTCCTTTCATGTCTCCCTCCTGAAGCCAGTGGTCCTGAACCGCAACAACAAAACTTCTAGTTCCACAGTTGCTGCCAGCGGTCCTTCTGATATATTCGAGGTGAGGGAGATCCTGGACTGCAAGAGGGTAGGAGGAAGGACTTTCTATTTGGTGGACTAGAGAGGGTTTGGTCCTGAGGAGAGGTCCTTGGAGCCAGAAGAGAACCTCCGTGCCCCTGTGCTTATTAAGAATTTCCTCTCTCGCTCTGGCCCCAAGAAGAGGGGGGGATACTGTAGCATCCATGGCTGCGGGCCGTCGGGTTTACTCACCTCCCGACGACTGCAGCCATTGAAGGGCCAGTGCGCGCACAAAGGAAATCGTCATCATCATCAACTGCCATGATTTCCTGGTCTATAAAATGGCCCCAGGCCTTCTGATCCTTGCCTGAGCGTTGTTAGTTTTCCCAGTCTGTCTTGCAAATGGTCCCTTAATGTTTCCCGCTCCAGTTACCCGTGCCTTGTTACCTGTTCCTGTTTCCCGTGCTGTGACTATAGTATCGAGTCGTGCCATGTCCTGTGTCATCTGCCACCTCTGGAGGAATCCGCCACATCCTGTGTCAACTGCCACGTCCTGAGGAATCCGCCACGTCTGGCGCAACCTGCGGCACCTGTGTCATCCGCCACGTTTGGCGTTAACTGCTGCACCTATCTCCATCAGTGCCAGAGCTGCAGCCACTCTCTGGACTATCCAGGTACCCTTGTGCGGGACATTGTATTGCTGGGGTTTCCTGTTGTTTGTCCAGCTGCCTCCCCGCTACAGCGGTACGGCCTAGTGGGTCCACTAACTCGCTTCGTGACACCCTGTCATTATAGAGTCCTTAAATATCAGAAATAATAGTTTGTCTATCACTGCACTTAATTCCCTTAGAACTCGGGGGTGTAGGACATCTGGACCCGGTGATTTGTCTATTTAATTCTTTTTACGAAGGCTCTGCACGTCTTCCTTGGTTAGGCCCCATTCACACAACCGTATGCATGGGTCCGGTTTTATGGACCCATTCGGTTCTATTGGTTGCGGACACATTTCTGTAGCGCTACGGATGGGTGTCCGTGCTGTAGAAACATGCCGGGAATTATGGAGCATGTCCTATTTTTCGTATTTTACGGGCCATACTCCTATACTTTGAATGGGAGCAAAAGAGAAAAGGTTGCTAGGTCTAATTTCCGGGCAAAACCATGTCTCTTGCATTATATCACAGTCACTCTTTTGCATGCCAGTGTACAGTGTTCAACATCAGGCCAGTTTCAGACGGTCATAACATAGCCACATTTACGCATCTGTATTAGAATTGCAAGCTTCGGACATCAAGCGGTTCTAGCAGAAAACTTAAATCACTATAGAGCCCTATGGTGATCTAGGTTTTGTTCAATAGAATTTCGGGAGGTCTGATTGTTAAGTCTGTATTACGAACATTAAAACATGGCTGTGAAACGGCCGTCTGAAACCAGTTTAACGATAAAAACGGCCTAACTGTGTTTATCACAGTAAATTATGTTGTCACTTTAAGCTGAGCTTAGGAATCCCAGTGCACCATTATCTCATTAAGGCTTCGTTCACTTTGCGTCAGGGCTCTGTTCGACGTTCCATCTGAGCCCTTTCCTCGGAGCCCTGACTAACACAAACGGAAACCATACGTTTCCATCACCATTGATTTTAATGGTGACGGATCCGGTACCAATGGTTTCCGTTTGTCTCCGTTGTGCAAGGGTTCCGTCGTTTTGATGGAATCAATAGAGTCGACTGCGCTACTCATTCCGTCAAAACGATGGAACCCTTGCACAATGGAGTCAAACGGAAACTATTGGCACCGGATCCATCGCCATTGAAGTCAATGGTGATGGAAACAGAAACCTATGGTTTCCGTTTGTGTCAGTCAGGGCTCCGTTCCGACGGAAAGCTCAGATGGAACGGAGCCCTGACGCAGATGTAAACATAGCCTAATTCATACAGTACATAGTGTACAGTTAGATATTATAATATTGACAATAAAACAGACTTTGTTCTCAGACCTTTTGCGTATGTTGACACATGCAGTCTTGATACAATTTTTGGTGCAGTTTTGGCTCAGGATTTTTTTTAGCCAGATACAGGAGTGGACACAAAAGAAAGGAGATGCATCAATGTTTTCTTTAGACCAATCCTTCCTTTTGTATCCACTTGTGGCTTTGGCTAAAAAAAACTGATGTAATGCAGGGGTAGGGAGACAGACAGGTGAGCCCTAATCTACCCGCCACTCAGTCCCTGCCTACTTGCAACGGCACATCCTAGGCGACGGCGTGCAACAGGGCGACGGTCCCTACGCTCACTATGTGCACGACAGACAAACAGACAAGGGTACACAGAAGCCCGGGGAACGGCTCAGTGCCCATGGCAACACTGTGAGCAACAAGAGTAGTGAACGAGCCGAGTCAAACCAGGAGTGTACGAGGTACCAAACGCAGAACAGGAGAGTAGTGAACGAGCCGAGTCAAACCAGGAGTGTACGAGGTACCAAACGCAGAGCAGGAGAGTAGTGAACGAGCCGAGTCAAACCAGGAGTGTACAAGGTACCAAACGCAGAGCAGGAGAGTAGTCAGTAATCCAGGGTCTATATGGAGCAGAGGACAAAAGTACAAGCAGCAGCAGAGCCAGGAAACAGACAGAATCACAGGCAAAGGAGGAGCAGGAAGTGAAGGTATAAATAGACAGAGGGTGGGAGCTAGCTCCGTCTGGCCAGGCTGTGATAGGCTCTCCCACTCCTCAGCCTCCAAGCCTGATTGGTAGAAGGAGGGGTCACTCGATCAGACTTAGGAGCAGGTGCAGACTGACTATCCACGGGCGTCGACACAGAAGCTGTGTCTGGCAGATCCTTTACAACTGAGCAAATTTTTTTTACCAAAAACTGCATCAAAACTGTGTGTGGGATTCTGGCCTTATATCTACACCCGTATTAAGATAAAGAACATATATTTAATATCTGTAACGACGGGGGTAGGGAAACGAACAAGTGAGCCCTAATCTACCCGCCACTCTGTCCCTGCCTACTTGCAACGACCCGCCCTAGGCGACAGGGTACAACAGGGCGGCGGTCCCTACGCTCAGTAAGTGCACGAGACAAACATACAAGGGAATACAAAGCAAAGGGAAAGGGGCAGTTGCCCACGGCAACACCATGAGCAACAGAGTGGTGAACGAGCCAAGTCAAACCAGGAGAGCACGAGGTACCAAACGCAGAGCAGAAGAGTAGTCAGTAAGCCAGGGTCAGTATGGAGCAGGATCAAATAGTAGGAGCTGTAGCTGGGCCAGGAAACCATACGGAAAGAATCACAAGCAAGGAGGAACAAGAAAGGCAGGTATAAATAGACAGAGGGCGGGAGCTAGCTCCGTCTGGCCAGGCTGCGATAGGCTCTCCCACTCCTAAGCCTGCCATCCTGAGTGGTGGAAGATGGAGTCAGTCTCAGAGACGTAGATTCAGGTGTAGACTGATTACCTATGGGAGTTAACCCCGAAGCTGTGCCTGGCAGATCCTTTACAATATCGCTATACATGACAGAATTAGAGATAATGTTAGATTTTATTTGTTTGAACAAATGGCATTAGAGTACAAAATGAAAGCACGATGAAGGAATATTATTCTGAATTTGGTAGGATTATAAAGTCTTATAGATATAACTCCTAATAATGAAATGAACATTACTGCAGTTGTTGACTGCTGATAATGACATATTTGCACACAGTAATTTGTGCTATAGTAATTCCTTTACATTATTGAAATTTTATATTTAGGGAATGTCTATAAAGGGAATATTCCAAACATAACCTGCACAACTAAATATGTAGTTCATATAAGAAAATATATCTAACATACGGTATTACTGCATGGCTTTCCCATAATTGTTTTATTGTCTTTCCCTGTGATGTTGGATGAACAGACAATCCACAGGGATAGCAGGCAGCTAGTCCTGGTATCATATTACTAAAGTCACTGACTTTTAACTAACAGAGTTCCAACAAAAAAAGATCCCTTTGATGAAACCTCTAATGATTCACATAGATCTACACTGATGTCATTAACACTTTTCTGAAGTTTCCCAAATTCTGACATTGACAAGATCATATATAGCAGGTTCAGCTATCTGCGAATTCTCTTTGGGGGTTATTGCACTCACTGCTACACATCTGTTTAGGATAACTTTTTTTTTTTATAGGTGATAGCATATATTTTGGTGGTGTATTATTTTTTGTGTAATACAATCAGGTTGTTCATTATTGCTTATGTCCAGATAAGTATTCATATCGTAATGGTCTGATAGAGAATCTTAATTTATAGCAATAATACCAATGTGTAAACTTACATAATAATTTGACTGTAAACAGTTAGCGGAAATGAATAAAATCATAAGCCGGAATAGCAGGAATTTATTTTGCTATGTTGAAAAAAAAAAATTCTAAACCTATCAAAAGCAAAATATATCTGCGTGTAAAGGTAGAGCTCAAGTATTATCTGTGCATTTATCTGATTGGAGAAATCTCTGTTGTCTGATCCTACAGATTTCAACTGCATCAACAACAATCTGAAGTTTTTGTTGCCTGGTATTTGAGGGAAAAATTAGACTATGACAGGATGGATTTTTTTACAGGTTTCCTATGGTGTTTGGCTGTCGCTTTAAGTTGTGTTCACATCAGCGTTTGGTTTCTGTTGATGGGTTCCATCAGACCTTTCAGTTGGAGGAACGCATCAACGGAAAGGCAAATGGAAACCATAGCTTCAGTTTGCATTACCATTGATTTCAAAGGTAATGCTTCTGTTGCTAATGGTTTCCGTTTGTCTCCATTCCATAAGGTTTCCATTTTATTTTTTTTCAGAAACAATGGCGCAGTCGACAGACTCTAGTGAACGGTCATGCACATTTTGTAAGGCAGAACATGTATATTAATGTGGGGATCAGGACACATAAGAGCATGCTCACACGCCATGCAATTGATGTAGATTTTTGGTTAGTATTCTGCACAAATGATCTGTACTAAGTAAGTAAATGGGGTACTTTAAACCCCATAACATGCAATGGCCAGTAATCTGTGCGGATATTAGTAAATGCTGCCTTATCTGTTGTGGCAATTGCTAATCTGCAGTGCTAGGCCATCTGAATTGGCTTTGCTCCTTATTAATATGCAGCTTGTATCAGGGGTGGGATTCAAATTTTTAACAACATGTCAAAGGCATGGGGGGGTCGCCGTCTTTTGCAGTGTATTGCGCCATGGATAATTATTCTGATAATCAAATAAAACAATTACAATATTCCAAATGCACCGTATATTAAAGTGGACTCTAAATTAAAAAATTCCCTGTCCACAATGTTTAACTGTATTTCCACACTATGTATATTTTACGTACCTACCGACATTAATTATATTAAACTCACCCATTACGTATAGACCTATATGCACACATTCAATATCCTTAGCGTGCTCAGCCCATTTAGTTAGACTGTGCACTGTGAGAAGTATGGGGGACAGTGTGGCGTGCGCAGTAAGCCGCGACAAATCTCCCAGCTAATGAACAGATACGGTACAAGAACCAAGCTCAGTACATAAAGATAACACCAGTACAAAGCTCAGTACATACATACAATGCCAAATCCAAGCTCAGTACATATACACAGCACCAGAACAAAGCTCAGTACATAAATACAACACCAGAACAAAGCTCGGTACATAAATACAGAAGAAAAATAGGGAGAAATCCTCCAACTCACCACTCTTGCATCTCCCGTTCAAACAGCGCTCGGATTCCCTTGACGGCTCACGGCAAATATCGTAGGGAAAAAAAGGAAATTTGGTCCAGCGCTGATAAATCGTTAAAAGGAAACAATGTTCCTAATTTTATTTATAAACAGAGTTTAAAATATCAGGACGCAATGAGAGATGGTTTGTAATAATAATTCGCCTACGCATTTCAGACGCAGCTCGTGTCCTTAGTCATGGCATGTAGTTCGTTATAAATAAAATTAGAAACATTGCTTCCTTTTATTGATTTATCAGCGCTGGATCAAATTTCCTTTTTTTCCTGACCGGCTCATGCAGCTTTATGTGTACAGCCCCATGTGTATAAAAATGGCCGGACTATTGTACAGAACAAACACTGTTACACTTTGTGTCTCCCTTATTTCCTCATAGATTGTAAGCTCTTGCGAGCAGGGTCCTCACTCCTCTGTTTGAATTGTAAATTAGCTTTGTCACTATGCAATGTCTGATATTGTTTGTTTCATGTTCCCTCTAAATTGTAAAGTGCTGTGTAATATGTTGGCGCTATATAAATTAAGATTATTATTATTATTCCTCTACATATATACAGCACCAGAACAAATCTCAGTACAAAAATACAGCACCAGAAACCAAGCTCAGTATATAAATACAGTACCAAAGCAAAGCTCAGTCAGTATAAATATAAAACTCCAGAACCAAGCTCAATACTTATTTAATTCTGTTACTTATATAGCGCCAACATATTCCGCAGCGCTGTACAAAGGTCCACACATATATATACAGCACCAAAGAGAAGCTCAGTACATATATACAACCCCAGAACCAAGCTCAGTACATGTATATATGTTTTGAGCTTGGTTTTTATTATGTATATATATACTGAGCTTGGTTCTGGTGCTGTATATATGTACTAAGCTTGGTTCTAGTGCTGTATTTATATGCTGAGCTTGGTTCTGGAGTTGTATATATGTATTGATCTTCTCTTTGGTGCTGTACATATGTATTGAGCTTGGTTGTTATAATGTATATAACTCCAGAACCAAACTCACTACTTATATACAGCACCAGAACCAAGCTCAGTACATATATACAGCACAAGCACAAATACTACTCAGTACAGAGATCATTTGCATATTCAGTGTAATCCCTGTCATATAAGTTTGTACAGCATAAAACTACACCTCTCAGTATAGCCGGAATAATGGTAAGGATACGCTGGGAGTTGCTGTTTCACAAAAAAGAACGATACACCCATCATCTCGCTGCAGATCATACAGTGACTATGTAATGATGGGGGTAGGGAAACAGACAAGTGAGCCCTAATCTACCCGCCACTCAGTCCCTGCCTACTTGCAACGACCCACCCTAGGCAACGGGGTACAACTGGGCGACGGTCCTTATGCTCAATAAGTGCACGACAGACAAACAGACAAGGGTACACAGAAGCTAAGGGAAATGGGGCAGTTGCCCACGGCAACACCGTGAGCAACAAGAGTGGTGAACGAGCCGAGTCAAACCAGGAGTGTACGAGGTACCAAACGCAGAGCAGGAGAGTAGTGAACAAGCCGAGTCAAACCAGGAGTGTACGAGGTACCAAACGCAGAGCAGGAGAGTAGTCAGTAAGCCAGGGTCAATATGAAGCAGGGTCAAATAGTTCAGAAGCTGCAGCAGGGCCAGGAAACAAAACGAGAAGAATCACAAGCAAGGAGGAACAGGAAAGGCAGGTATAAATAGACAGAGGGCAGGAGCTAGCTCCGTCTGGCCCGGCTGTGATAGGCTCTCCCACTCCTAAGCCTGCCATCCTGAGTGGTGAAAAATGGAGTCAGTCTCACAGACATAGAAGCAGGTGCAGACTGATTACCTATGGGCGTAGACACAGAAGCTGTGCCTGGCAGATCCTTTACAGACTACAGTACTGATCAGTCACAGCAAGAATAAATATTTACATTTAGTGACTCACAGGTGACGTCTTTTCAGATTGGAGTCTTTCTTTTTCTCTTTTCTTTTTCATCCGGTCCAGACTTTTATGATGACTTCTTCTGGCCCACGACCCATTTCTGCAGTTTGCTGCTCAGATGTCTTCAGGAGCTCACTTTTCCAACATTTCCGCACCTATAAATGAAGATACGCCCCTAAATATAATAGTATCATACACTGTATCATACACTATGCCCCTGAATAAGATAGTGCTACACACTGTGTCCCTGAATATAATAGTATCATAGACTGTGCCCATAAATAAAATTGTGTCAAACACTGTAAAGTAATGCACCAAACACACAGTGCCCTCTGTAGAGCATGCCCCTCATAGATCCCCCTTTCAGATGATGCACCTCATAGGGTCCCCTGTAGATAGTGCCCCTCATAGAGCCCTCTGTAGATAGTGCCCCTCATAGAGCCCTCTGTAGATAGTGCTCCTCATAGAGCCCTCTGTAGATAGTGCTCCTCATAGAGCCCTCTGTAGACAGTGCCCCTAGAGTTCCCTGTAGATAGTGTTCCCCATAGAGTCCCCCCTGCAGTCCATAGGCTGTAAATAGTGCCCCCTGTAGAGAGTGCTCCTGTAGATAGGGCCCCCTATAGAGACCCTGAAGATTGTACCCCCTGTAGATAGGGCCCCATATAGAGTCCCCTGTAGATGTAGTGCCCCCTATGCAGTCCCCTGTAGATGTAGTGCCCCCTGTAGATACTGCCCTTGCAGATAGGGCCCTCTATAGAGTCCCTTGTAGATTTAGTGCCCCCTATAGATAGGGCTCCCTATAGTCCCCTGTAGATAGTGTCCCCTATAGATTTAGTGCCCCTTGTAGATTTAGTGCCCCCTTTAGATAGGGGCCCTTATATAGTCCCCTGTATATTTGGTGCCCGCTGTAGGGTCCCCTGTAGATTTAGTGCCATAGTGCTCCTTGTAGATATAGCCCCCTATAGAGTCCCCTGTATACTTAGTGCCCCAATGCTGCAAACTCTAAATGAAAAAACACATTAAATGCTTACAGATATAGCCGTCTTTACCTGATTTTTAACGCATTAAATAAACGCTGATTAGATCTCTAATCTTGACTTTTTCAATGGCTTTTGTTGTGTGATATCACGCTGCAGCAAGTTATCAGAGTCAAGTTAAAGATGGCTACATCCGTACCTGTCCCCGTTCCCGCGTCGTCCTCCAGCAATGCCAGGCCTCATCCTGCGTAACGACGCAGCGGCGCGATGATGTCATCGCGGCGACGGCATCATTGCTAGAGCGCCAAATGGTGAGGCGTCCTGTGCCTCGCCAGGGCAGCCCTAGGAAAATCAATTGCATTTGCATCCTAAGGACACGGACACAATTGAGTGCAGGGGACGGGTTCCAGCTTTATCGCGCTTCTGTAATTTTAACAACCGGTTTTGGAGTATCGGGGCAAACCGGCTGCATCCCACCCCTGGCTTGTATACTTTTAAGTCGTCTTTATGAAGTGGTGTGACAGAGATGTGCTGTGGTGTGCCTTGCTAATCTCAGTAAAGCATGAGGGAAAAGCCACACGGAGCAGCCCTTACCCGGCCGGGATGCGGCCAACAACCACGCCGGCACCACGTTCGTCGTGGCTGTCAAATAGCCTGTTAATGGCTGTGCCTTATTGCGGGTAAAATGGCCCTTTACCTGCAAAATCCTGCGGCCATTAATTAATACACTCTTTATTGCACAAATTTTACAGGTAAAGTGGCGTTTACCGGGCGCGGTTGTTGGCCACATGGCACCCAGGTCAGGGGCGCTTCGTGTGGCCTTACCCTTAGAGCTATTAGCAACTGAGGTCAATTACTAATCATTTTAAATAAATATATCCTGGAAAGTGACTGCATTTAACCCCTTAATGATCAGCATATTTTAAACCTTAATGACCAAGCCATTTTTTACATTTTTCCATCGTCGCATTCCGAGAGCTATAACTTTTTTATTTTTGCGTCAAAATAGCTGTATAAGGTCTTGTTTTTGTGCGGGACAAGTTGTATTTTTTAATAGCATTTTGGGGTACGTATAATTTATTGATTAACTTTTTGTAACTTTTTTTGGGGGAATAGAAAAAACCCAGAAATTTTGCCACACTTTTTTGCATCCTAAATCTACGCTGTTTACCGTGTGGTATAAATAACACCATAACTTTATTCAGCGGGTTGTTACGATTGCAACTATACCAAATTTGTATAGTTTTTGTATGTATTACTACTTTTACAGTGAAAACACTTTTTTTCAAAATTATTTGTATTTGTGCCTCCATATTTGAAGAGCAATAACTTTTTTATTTTTTCGCAGATGCAATTGTATTGCGGGACGACTTGTAGTTTTTATTGGTACCATTTTGGAGTAGATGCGACTTTTTGATCACTTTTTATCACATTTTTTTAAGGCTGGATTCAAAGAAAACAGCAATTTTTGCATGGTTTTTTATTTTATATTTTTATGACGTTCACTGTGCGGGTTAAATAATGTAATAGCTTTATAGTCGGGATCGTTATGGACGCGGCGATACCAAATATGTGTAACTTTTTTACTTTATTTTGTTTGTTAATAATAAAGCAGTTTGTAAGGGGGAAAAGTGGGTTTTTAATTTTTTTTTCACTTTTTATTAAACTTTTTTTTCACTTTTTTATTAGTCCCACGACTTCACTATGCAATTATCCAATCACATTTATAATACACTGCAATACTTCTGTTTTGCAGTGTATTATGCCTGTCTGTGTAAAACGAACAGACATCTGCTAGGTCATGCCTCTAGTAGGCATTTACTACAGGCAGACCTGGGGGCCTTTATTAGGCCCCCGGCTGCCATCTGAGACACAGACACTGGGGGATCTTATCGCCGGGTGTCAGTGGGATTAGAGGGAGCTCCCTCCCTCTCTCCAAAACCACTCACATGCGGCACTCGCTATTGAGCGCCGCATCTGAGGGGTTAAACGGGTGAGATCGATACTAATATCGATCTCACCCAGTCGAGCAGGGGTGCCCCAAGCCCTCAGCTACCTCTGGCAGGTGAGAGCAGGGAGATTTAACAGCTCCCTGCTCTGTTTCTTATTCCGATGCAGCGCCGTAAAAAGGCTTATGCATCAGAATAAAGCCCGTTAGTGGCCGCCGTAAAAACACTATGGGGCGGTCACTAACGGGTTAAACCAAGCAGCACATTTATACATGAAAATAAATGTAAAAAATTAATTTAAGCTTCGGAAATACTGTTAAATCAAGTCCATGGCTGACCTAAACACCATGTCCTGGACAAAACCACTTTTTTTTATTAAACTGATGGTTGAAATATGTGGAAAGTCCAAAAAAGAACCCATAGCAATGGCCTCCACCACTGGTAGCACAGTCGTGTAAGTGCAGTGTCTAATGGCACTGGTGATATATATCACCATATAAATATACTTGTCCTTATCAATGAATTAGAATATCATCAAAAAGTTGATTTATTTCAGTAATTCAATTCAAAAAGTGAAACTCATATATTAAATAGATTCATTACACACAGAGTGATCTATTTCCAGCATTATTTTCTTTTAATGGTGATGATTATGGAAACCCGTTAATGAAAACCCAAAATTTTGTATCTCTGAAAATTAGAATATTATATAAGCCCAATTTCAAAAATGATTTTTAATACCGAAATGTTTTACGAATTGAATTACTGAAATAAATTAACTTTCTGATGATATTCTAATTCATTGAGAAGGACTAGTATATATGGCACTGGTGATATGGATAAATATATAGTGGTCTGGTTCTACATGTCTGTTAATACCCTTGATGGTCTGTATATGAACCAATTTAGCTGGTATCATGAATGTGCTTGCAGCTTGGCCTTTATAAAATAACTTAATCTATTCAAGTTCCCAAATTCAGTTCCTGGTATGTATTTTACCACTTCTTGCCATGCCATGTGAATGACCCATCCTTCTAACTGACAAATTTCATGGGAAACCATTTTGCAAGTGCTGCATTTGCTGTCTCTGTGCTTACACTTTGCTACTTGTCAGGTAAAAGTGTGAAAAGTGCTAGTTACCACAATGAGGAAAATGAAGTATATTAGAGTGCATTGGCCAGATTCAGTAAACATTTACACTCTGTCCAGATCTCTAAGCAAATAATAAAATGTGACCACAGTTTAGGACCAAGCTTTTAAGTGTCAATGTAAATAACACAGCTTAATCTGTTCTTGCTAGCCATTCACAGTGGTGACAAACAGGGGAGTGTTAATAACACTTTAAGCCTGAGAATAAGTTCTAGCTCTAATGCCCTGAGAATCCTTAGCAGTGAGCACACTTTCTCACTTCAAGTCTTAAAAATCATTAAAGTACACAGTGTTGGGGGAAAGTATTTGTCCATAAGATGTTTTCTGTTAATTGATAATTGTTTGATTTTCTCCAGAATAGAATGTTAGATTAACCCCTTCAGGACCCAGCCTGTTTTGGCCTTCAGGACCCAGCCGATTTTTTCAAATCTGACGCGTTACTTTATGTCGTAATAACGTTGGAATGATTTTACCTATCCAAGCGATTCTGAGATTGTTTTCTCGTGACATTTTGTACTTTATGTTAGTGAAAAAATTTTGTCGATAATTTTGGTATTTATTTCTGAAAAACACCACAATTTAGAAAAAATTTGCAAAAATTTGCATTTTTCTAAATTTAAACGTATCTGCTTGTAAAACAGATAGTAATACCACACAAAATAGTTACTAGTTAACATCCCCCATATGTCTACTTTATGTTTGCATCGTTTTTTGAACGTCCTTTTATTTTTCTAGGACGTTACAAGGCTTAGAACTTTAGCAGCAATTTCTCTTATTTTAAAGAAAATTTCAAAAGGCTATTTTTTCAGGGACCAGTTCAGTCTGAGGTGGCTTTAAGGGCCTTATATATTAGAAAATCCCCAGAAGTCGCCCCATTTTGAAAACTGCACCCCTCAAGGTATTCGAATCAGCATTCACAAAGTGTTTTAACCCTTTAGGCGTTTCACAGGAATTAAAGCAAAGTAGAGGTGAAATTTACAAATTGTATTTTTTTTGCAGAAATAAATTTCTAATACATTTTTTTTTTGTAACACAGGAGGTTTTACCAGAGAAATGCAACTCAATATTTATTGCCCAGATTCTGCAGTTTTTAGAAATATCCGACATGTGGCCCTAGTGCCGTAATAGACTGAAGCACCGGCCTCAGAAGCAAAGGAGCACCTAGTGGATTTTGGGCCTCAGTGGAAACACCCCAAAAGTTACCCCATTTTGGAAACTACACCCCTCAAGGAATTTATCTAGGTGTATAGTTAGCATTTTGACCGCACAGGTTTTTCGCTAAATTTATTAGAATTAGTCTGTAAAAATGAAAATCTTTTTTCTGAAAAAACATAGAAATTTTTAATATTTACAAGAAATAATAAAGAAAATGCACCCCAACATATGTAAAGCAATGTCTCCCAATTACGGTAATATCCCATATGTGGTAATAAACTGCTGTTTGGACCCACAGCAAGGCTCAGAAGGGAAGGAGCGCCATTTGGATTTTGGAGCATGGATTTTGCTGGATTGGTTTTCGGTTCCATGTCGCGTTTGCAACCCCCTGGAGGGACCAAAACAGGGGAAACCCCCCAAAATTGACCCCATTTTGGAAACGACACCTCTCAAGGAATTTATCTAGGGATATAGTTAGCATTTTGACCACACAGGTTTTTGGCAGAATTTAGTGGAATTAGGCAGTGAAAATGAAAATCAACTTTTTTTCTGAAAAAGCATAGAAATTTTAAATTTTTACAAGGAATAAAGGAAAAAAAGAACCACAACATTTGTAAAGCATTTTCTCCTGATTACGGCAATACCCCATATGTGGTAATAAACTGCTGATTGGACCCATGGCAGCGCTCAGAAGGGAAGTAGCGCCATTTGGATTTTGGAGCACGGATTTTGCTGGATTGTTTTTCGGTGCCATGCCGCCTTTGCAACGCCCTGGAGAGACCAAAACAGTGGAAGCCCCGCAAGTTACCCCATTTTGGAAACCCCCCTCAAGGAATTTTTCTAGGGGTATAGTGAGCATTTAAATTCCACGGGTCTTTTGCAGAATTTATTAGAATTAGGCGGAGAAAATTAATATCACAATTTTTTTCCACTAAAATGTTGAATTTTCTCATTTTCACAAGGGATAAAGGAGAAATAAACAACCAATTTTTATAAAGCTATTTCTCCCGGGTACGGAAATACCCCACATGGGGTCATACATTTTTTTCATTAGAAATTAATTAACCCTTTCAGGACTGATCCATTTTTTGCTTTCTTATTTTCGTTTTTCACTACCCGCCTTCCAAGAGCCATAACTTTTTTCTTTTTCCGTCAGTAGAGTGATGTGATGGCTTATTTCTTGCAGGAGGAATTGTAGTTTCTATTGATACCATTTAAAGCGCCGTAAAAAGTACTGGGAAACTGAAAAAAAATAGGAAAATATAGTAATATAGGAAAAAAATCTGATTCCATTTTTTGGGGTTTTAGTTTTTACAGCTTTCGCCGTGCGGTAAAAACGAAAACTACAGCGATTTTGGCGGTTTAAATTATTTACGTTTTTTACGGTGTTCACAGTGCGAGTTAAATAATGGTATATTGTAATAGTTTGGCCTTTTACGGACTTAGCGATATCAATTCTGTTTATTTTTTTACATTACTTTTGAAGAAAAATGGGAAAAGGTTTTTTTTTAAACTTTTTTTTCTTTCTCACTACTAATAACTTTAATTCTTCTACACATTTTATTAGTCCCCTTAGGGGACTTGTACCAGCGATCATTGGATCGCGGGTACAATATGCTGCGATACTAATGTATTGCAGTATATTATTATTCTTACAGGCTTCTGTAACCGCACGATCGCTGTTCCTGTCCGTTAGTCCCGGGTGTTAGCTGTAATACACAGCTGACACCCGCAGCATATGGAGCGGGCTCAGCACGTGAGCCGGCTCCATACTTCACCCCCGCACCATGACGTGCTATTAAGTCATAGTGCTCAAAGGGGTTAATGCACAGCGGATGGTGTGAATATTGCAATTTTTCCCTGATATGCCATTTTAGTGTATAATATGTTGTGCCCAGTTTGTGCCACTGAAGACAAATACCTCATAAAACGTTAAGCGGGTTCTCCCGGGTATGGCGATGCCATATATGTGGGCGCAAACTGCTGTTTGGGGACGCTGCAAGGCTCAGAAGGGAGGGACACCATTTTGCTTTTGGAGCGCAGATTTTGCGTGGTAGTTTTTCTGTTTGGGGTTTTGCTGGTATTTCAGTTTATAATGTGGGGACATATGTAATCTGTGCGGAGAACATCAGGGCATAATAAGAGGGTATAATAATGCGGTAAATAAATAATAATTCATAGATGTGTGGCCAGTGTCGCACTCATAAATGGTGTCGGATGTTATCCACTTTTAGAAAACACTGCACATTTTGCATCGCCATATTCCTGGGAGCCAGAACGTCTTTATTTTTTCACCACCGGAGCTGCGTGAGGGCTTATTTGTTGCGGGACAATCTGTACTTTTCATTGGTACCATTTTGGGATACATGCGATTTTTTTTTATCACTTTTTATTAAAGTTTTTTGCAAGCCGGGTGACCAAAAACAAGCAATTCTGACAATGTTTTTTTGTTTTTTTTTTGCGGCGTTCACCGTGCACTATAAATGACCATTATACTTTATTCTGCAGGTTGGTACGATTACGGCGATACCATATGTATATAGGTTTTTTTTATGTTTTGCAGCGTTTGCGCAATAAAATCTCTTTTTTATAAAATAATTTATTTTCTGTCACCATATTCTGAGAGCCGTAACTTTTTTATTTTTCAGTCAAAAAAGCGGTGTAAGGGCTTGTTTTTTGAGGGATGGGTTGTAGTTTTTATCGGTATTATTTTCGGGTACATGCGACTTTTTGATCACATTTTATTCTCTATTTTGGGAGGGGTGGTGACCAAAAAATAGCGATTCTGGTGTCATTTTTTATAGATTTTTTTGGGGGTGTTCATTGTGCGGGAAAAATAACATTATAGTTTTATAGTTGGGGTCGTTACGAACGCGGTGATACCAGATATGTGTACTTTTTTTAACGTGTTAATTTTTTTCCTATAATGAAAGACTTATTATAGGAAAAAAATGCAGTGTTTGTTTATATAACTTATAACTTTTATTTTTACACTTTTTTAAAACATTTTTATTATCTTTTTTTTACTTTTTTTACTTGTCCTAGGGGACACTTAGACTTGCAGCTTTGATCGCTGCTAGAGTACATTACACTACACAAGTAGTGTAATGTACTCTAACTGTCATTGTGACGTGACAGTCACACTGACAGGAAGCCTCGGAGGACCGGCAGGAGGCTGCTCCTCCGAGGCTTCCGTACATGGCAACCCGGAGGTCATTGTCTGACCTCCGATTGCAACGACAAGCATCGGTAGCCCCCACAATCACTTCGTGGGGGCTGCCGATGTGCTTCAAACCACTTAAATGCGGCGACGGCAATCCGTCGCTGCATTTATGGGGTTAATTGCCGAAATCAGTGGCGATGGTCCGCTGACCGGCAAGGCTGGAGTGTCAGCTGTCAGGGACAGCTGACCTCCTGGTTCTCGGACACTGTCCGTTAGGACAATGTGCGCTGGGAACTACTCCGCAATAGTACGTCTGGATGCGGGAACTGACCCCTCTGCAGGACGTACTATTGCGGAGCAGCGCGGGAAGAGGTTAAAATAACAGATGTAACATCTATGGCCGCGGACCGTTGTCCTGACTTACCCTCTGACGGCCGCGGACGAGTGAGTTCCCGGCGGCATCTCCCTCCTGAGAGACGCCGGCACTCACTTCCTGGTCCGGACACTGTCTCCCGCAGGGTGCGCGCACCCGTGCGTGCACGGCCTTAAAGCGCCAGTACGCGTACAGTTGCAGAATACTGCAATCAGCCTAGCATGCGTCTGGACTATAAAAGGGGCTGTGCCCTCTCGATCCTTGCCTGAGCGTTGTTGTGTTACCTAAAGTTTGTCATTGCAAATGGTATCCTAGTGTTTTCCAGTTCCCAGTGTTACCCGATCCTGCTGCCTGTACCCTGTGTCCCGTGCTACCGTGCCTCTGCGCCGTCAAGAGTTGGAGTCGTGTTGTGCCCTCCGCTATTTTGTCGCACCCCGCCGGGTGTCTGTCTACTGTCGGAGACTCATCTTAGCCTGAATCTACCGCTACTGTCTACATTGCCTCAGGTACCCTGTCACGATACTGATGTATTTAGCTGGGTCCTTTTAGCTGAAGAGCAAACATACAGATTTAGCAGGTTGTCAGATGAAGCCGGGTCGGTACACAAGCAAGTAGTCAGATGAAGCCGGGTCGGTACACAAGCAGGAAGTCAGATGCAGGACCTGGGGCAGGAAGTGAGTGACGTCACAGCGTGATCTCTCGAGAACACGCTGTGTGTCTGCACTGCCAGAAGCTGGGCGTTCTGAAGAGAAGTGGATGATACTTCTCGTCAGAACGCCCAGCTAGTAAAAGTAGTAAAAACGCCCCGATGTACGCACATAATACACGCCCAGTTGGACTTTTACTTTAAACACGCCCACTTGGACTTTTGCAAGCCTCATTTGCATAAATACAAAAATGGCCATAACTTGGCCAAAAATGCTCGTTTTTTAAAAATAAAAACGTTACTGTAATCTACATTGCAGCGCCTATCTGCTGCAATACGAGATAGGGGTTGCAAAATCTGGTGACAGAGCCTCTTTAAGCCCCTGCCATGTCTGAGATAAAAAAAACTCTGGGAGGACCTGGCTATTATTGCTGTTTGCTCTAGGATTACAGACCGTTCTGGCATGCTAATGAAGCAATTGTCACCTCCACCGGGGATGCACATTCCTTCAGTCAGTAACACCAGGTAAAAGACTTTGTGTAAACACTGATCAGCCCTAATCACAGATAAGTCGTGAGTGTTCGCACAAATTCATTAAGAACCAATCCAAAAATAAATAAAAACAAGATAAAAATGAGCAAATATATTAAAGAACATCAGGTTCATTAGTGACTTCTATTTACTTGTGTAAAATGTGCTGAAGCTTGTGATGATCCAACACAACTGGGCAAGTTTATACTGCAGTGTTGGCATGTGCCTTCTATACTGCATCCAAATATCAAGTTATTAGCAATCTGGACATATTACAATAAGGCAGTGGCGTAACTCTAGGGGTCACAGCGGTCGCAATTGCCGTGGCCCCCGCACCACATCAATGAAAAGTTACTATAGTAAATGGGCCCCTGTTACTATAGTAACTGACAGTACTTATGCTCCTCTTTCCGAAGCGCAGCGCAGGTTCTGACATCACAGTGCTGTGCGCAGTGCATGACCTCACAACGCTATGCGCTGCACACACCATTCCAACCCTGGATGGAGTCAGTACCTCCCCTGCAGCCGAAGAGGAGGGTAAGTTTAATATCACTGTCTGCTGGAGCTGATAGGTCGGGGTCCGACTCCCAGGACCCCCGACAATCAGCTGTTTTGAAGGGGGTGCTGCGCTCATACAAGCACTACCTCCCCTTCATTCCAGTCACTTTCTCGCACTGTGAATCGCCGACATGGACGTGTCAGCAATTCACAGTGTGAGTAAGGGACATGAAGGTGAAGTAACGGGAGTCAGACCTCGACCCATCAGCTATTGATGGCCTATCCTGGGGATAGGCCATCAATGTTTAGGGACTGGGCAACCCCTTTAAGCCTATCATGTGGTAGGCTTAGACAGTGGCGGATTATCATATGGGCGTTTCGGGCGGCCGCCCGGGGCCCGAGGCTCCCAGGGGGCCCATGGCAGCCCGAAACGCACATTATCTCGTAAATCTATTCAGCGCGCTAGCGCTGCTTACGGCCGAAGATGGGGAGGAGCAGGGAATTCGCCGGGATCCAGGGGTAGGACACGCCTCCCTGACAGTGCGGGCCGCCGCCATTGAGTAACAGAACAGCGACGGACGGCTGTTCTGTTACTCCAAAGCAGCAAGAGAAGAGCCGGCGGGCGGTCACCGGCGCTGAGGTCAGTACAGGATTATCCTCCTGCCCAACTGGTTCCCGACCGCTGGCTGTATTTTTACGGCCAGCGGTCAGGGACGGGTGCTTAAAACCCGAGCCATAGACTTTCTACGGCTCGGGTTTTAACTTGCTGCCCGCGCGATCGGGCAGCTGAATGTCGGGTCTCCGGCTGTCAGTGACTGCCGGGGACCCTGAGGAGAAGACAGAAGCAGCTTTCGCTGCCTCTGTCTTCTCCGATGTCTTCTTACACAGCGTTCAATGAACGCTGTGTACAGGAATAGAGACAGCAGCAGCGGCGCTGTCTCTATTCCTCCCGGTGATCATGTGACAGGTCACATGATCGCCGGGTGCCGTTAGTGGCAGACTGTTGCTGGGTCTTACTAGACCCAGCACAGCCCTATTAGTGACAATCGTCACTGTGAGAGGGCTGATTTCCCCTGTAACTGGGGCTGCTGTGCAGCTCCAGTTACAGTGGAAAAACATGGTGTAAAACAAAGAGAAAGTAGATATAAAGTTCCCCAAAGGTCTTTTTTGACCTTTGAGGATCAGAACATAGTAATAAAAAATAGTAAAGTGCAAAAAAAAAAAAAAATAATAAATACACATAAAATACCCACCCCAAAAAAAACGTTCCCCCCCCCCGCCAATCATTGTTGTAACGCTAGCGCTGACCCAATTACCCTAATATAGACATGTAATATATTAAAATTTACGGTAGACAATGACGATCACAGATAAAAGGTCTATTTTAGGGTAAAACAATGTTATTACCAAAAAAAATAGCTGAAACGTAAAAAAGCTTCTTTTTTTACTATTATTTTCAAACTTTATGAATAAAAATTCTAAAATGGCAAAAAATGTGTGCATAAAAACGATAAAAAACGAAACCTGCATTGTCTACGGAAAAAAACGTCGCAAAAATAACGTCGGTTTTATTTTTTTTTAATAAAAATGTGTGTTTGGTGCAACTTTGTAATTACGTTTTATTAAAAAATATTTTCACTTTTTGAGATACAGCTGCTTTGTATCCTGTATCCGTCAGGTCAGCAGGACTGACGGGATCAGTGAAACGGGCCCTGCGCTAAATTATAATCTTAGATGTGATAGATTTGAGGTGGATCCTGCGTGTCACTGATCCCGTCAGTCCTGCTGACCTGACGGATACAGGATACAAAGCAGCCGTATCTCAAAAAGTAAAAATATTTTTTAATAAAATCAATCAATCACACTGATACACAGACATACTATATATATATATATAATTATAATATAAAGTTTTTAAATGTGTACATAACCTTGTGGCACTATATACAAGGGGGAGCGCTGTGTGGCACTATATACAAGGGGGAGCTCTGTGTGGCACTATATACAAGGGGGAGCGCTGTGTGACACTATATACAAGGGGGAGCGCTGTGAGGCACTATATACAAGGGGGAGCGCTGTGAGGCACTATATACAAGGGTGAGCGCTGTGAGGCACTATATACAAGGGGGAGCGCTGTGAGGCACTATATACAAGGGGGAGCGCTGTGAGGCACTATATACAAGGGGGAGCGCTGTGAGGCACTATATACAAGGGGGAGCGCTGTGAGGCACTATATACAAGGGGGAGCGCTGTGAGGCACTATATACAAGGGGGAGCGCTGTGAGGCACTATATACAAGGGGGAGCGCTGTGAGGCAAGGGGGGGCTGTGTAGTGCTATCCACCGTGGTATGTATGTGGCGCTCTTTATAGGGGGGGCTTTTTGGTGCTATTTACAAGAGGGGGAGGGCTGTGTGGCGCTCTCTACAGGGGGGCTGTATGGCACTATCTATAGGGGGCTGTGTGTAACGCTCTCTACGAGGGGGATGTGTGATATATAGAGGGGGCTGTGTATGGCGATATCTATGGGGGTGTGTAATATCTACAGGGGCTGTGTGTGGCACTATGTACAGGGGGCTGTGTGTATGGTGTTTTACAGTGTGTGGTATTATATTCAGGCGCGCAGTGTTTGGTGCTATTATATTTAGGGGTACACTATGTGGCACCATGATAACTTTATTTTCGTTTATAGGTGTGGAAATGTTGGAAAAGTGAGGAGACGTCTAAGTGGCAAATTCTGCAGAAATGAGTCATGGCCGGGAGAAGTCGTCATGAGCGCTGGACCGGATGGAGAAGAAAAGAGGAAAAAAACTACTAGAATCTGAGACGTCGTCACCTGTGAGTCACTAGATTTATAGAGAATCTGTCACCTCTCCTGACATGTTTATTATAGGAAATCCTTGTATTTCACAAAAAGTCTTTCTGCGGTCCAGGACTGATAGACAATTCCCCTTGTCAGGAGGTTGTGTCCCTGCACAGTGTGATCCTGTCAGTATGTAGGGACACCGCGCTGTGACAAGGGGAATCGTAACACTGTTAATGCTTGCCCAAAAAGGTAGTGTTAAAAATAGTTACGGTGAGGAAGGGGGGCCCAAGTTTGGGTAACAGCCCAGGGCCCATGGTCTACTTAATCCGCCACTGGGCTTAGATACAGGGCCCGAGGAGACAGTAATCCTATACTGTATAAGATTACTGTCTGCTGGACCCTGTATCTAAGCCTACCTTGTGGTGGGCTTCGATACAAGGTCCAACAAACAGTATCACACATGCACATGGACCCTGTATCTAAGGCTGGGTTCACACGGGCATGTTACGTCCGTAATGGACGGAACGTATTTCGGCCGCAAGTCCCGGACCGAACACACTGCAGGGAGCCGGGCTCCTAGCATCATAGTTATGTACGATGCTAGGAGTCCCTGCCTCTCCGTGGAACTACTGTCCCGTACTGAAAACATGATTACTGTACGGGACAGTTGTCCTGCAGCGAAGAAGGGACTTGTACATAACTACGATGCTAGGAGCCCGGCTCCCTGCAGTGTCTTCGGTCCAGGACTTGCGACCAAAATTCGTTCCGTCCATTACGGACATAACATGCTCGTGTGAACCCAGCCTTAGCCTACCATGTGTTAGGCTGTGTTCACATCACCGTAGTTTACTGCGCTATTGATTCCGTCAAAACAACGGAACACTGTCACAATGGTGACAAGCGGAAACCTTTAGCAAAGTTTCTGTCACCATTGAGATCAATTGTGAAGGAAACAGAAGCTGAGGTTTCAGTTTGCCTTTCCGTTGAGGGGTTACCCGACGGAAACCTCCAACGGAACCCCTCAACGGAAGGGCAGCGGTGACGTGAACATGCCCTTACTAATGTTTTTTTTTTGTGTTTGTGTTTTTTTACTGGTTCGGTTGTTGGACTACGTCGGATTTGAGGACTACTTCGATGACGGCTTTTTTTTTATTATCAAAAAACATCACTACAGATGGTCGGGTACTGGATCGTATCCAGCTCTTCCCAGCACCCCTGGTGGCGGTGGGTACCAGGGTAATAATGGGGGTTAGTCATAGCCTCTTAAGATTAACATTAAGGCTGGGTTCACACGACCTATTTTCAGGCGTAAACGAGGCGTATTATTCCTCGATTTACGCCTGAAAATACGGCTCCAATACGTCAGCAAACATCTGCCCATTCATTGAATGGGTTTGCCGACGTACTGTGCCGACGACCTGTAATTTACGCGTCGTCGTTTGACAGCTGTCAAACGACAACGCGTAAAATGACTGCCTCGTCAAAGAAGTGCAGGACACTTCTTTGGACGTAATTTGAGCCGTTTTTCATTGAATTCAATGAAGAAAAGCTCTAAATTACGGCCGTCAATGACGCCTCGCAAAATGCGAGGACGAGCAATTACGTCTGCAATTACGGAGCTGTTTTCTCCTGAAAACAGCTCCGTAATTTCAGATGTAAATGCAGTTTACGTGTGCACACACTCTTAGCCTCTTAACATTATGCCCCGCCTTAGTAATGGATGCTGTCAATCAATTACTAAGGTGGTAGTAATAAAGTTTAAATAATACAAAGACATAGAAAAAATATTTTATTGAAATAAAAATCCCACACAACCCTCATTAACCATTTTATTGAGAATAAAAAAAAAACGCTGTTATCGAAGTAGTCCTCGAATCCGATGTAGTCCAACAACCGAACTTGTAAAAAAACACAAACACACAAAAATAATTAGTAACGCATAAAACAGCAAAACAATTCTTATACTTACCTTTACTGGGTCAAGCGCTGGAGCCGCAATATCAGCGAGCTGGGCCCTATATCTAAGCCTATCATGTGTCTGCTAAACCACTCTATCTCATCCTATTATGTGAGATACTGCCTGCTGAGCCGATGTATCTAATCCTGTCCAAGGCTATAGGGTCGTAGTGCTATAGATATGCTGTCTCATATATATATATACACACACACACATATACATACATGCACACACATATTTTTTTTTGGGGGAGTGTATATGTATTAGGGCTTTTCCCCCATACGTTTTAAGACCTTAATTACCCCCCTGGCTGCTAGTGCTGCATCGTTGGGTCACTTACGAGACTAAGCGATGCAGCTGAAAGCTGCGGGCCGTCGGGCCTGGGAAGTTTGGGGGGGGGGCCAAGAAGAACCTTCGCATCGGGGCTCATGAGCCTTTAGCTACGCCCCTGCAATAAGGATATCTTTACACGCGACAGATTTGTTTCAGAAATTTCTGCAACTGATAAATAAATTCCATACATCTAACTTTCAGACGATCGTAACGAGGGAGCTTTTTTATTGCATTAGGATGTTGTTAGTGCAGGTCGTCAGACCTGTAGTCGGGCCCAGATTTGCGACTGCATTAAGCCTCGTTCACATCTGTCGCAGATCTGGCCGAGAACACCAGAAACAATAGCGTAGCATGCTGCGCTATTATTTCTGGTAAAAGCATGGACCTCTGAAGAAAGCCATTAAAGTCAATGGGTTCCGTCGCCGCCGGTTTCAATCGTGCAATGGAACCGGCACTTCCGGATTTTCCATTCTGCTCCTCTGATGGAGGACAACGGAAAGCTGAACACAGATGTGAACGAGGCCGTTCAGTTGTGTGTAATTAAAGAGGCTCTGTCACCACATTATAAGTGGCCTATATTGTACATTATGTGATCGGCGCTGTAATGTAGATTACAGCAGTGTTTTTTATTTAGAAAAGCGATCATTTTTGACTGAGTTATGACCTATATTAGTTTTATGCTAATGAGTTTCTCAATGGACAACTGGGCGTGTTTTACTATATGACCAAGTGGACATTGTACAGAGGAGTGTATGACGCTGACCAATCAGCGTCATACACTTCTCTCCATTAATTTACACTGCAGATCGCGATATAGCTATATCGCTATGTGCAGTCACATAAACACACTATAACGCTACTCATGTGTCATGACAATGAATATACATTACCTCCAGCCAGGACGTGATGTGTATCCATTCTCCTGACCACTTCTGTAGCGTCTCTGTGAATTACAGCACAGCGAGATCTCGCTGTGAATGACAGTTTACAGCGTAATCTCGCGAGACTACGCCTGCTATGTTGTAACTCACAGAGACGCTACAGAAGTGGTCAGGAGAATGAATACACATCACTAGCCATACTAGCTTCTCTGGAGCTTTTTAATACATGAGCGCATTAATTGCCAAATATTATCACATTCTGTGAATGATGAGGGTCAATTAAACTTTTTGTTCTACTTACTCGAGGGTAGGTAGTGTGTTCTGGCCTTTGTGTACATTCCTCCTCCCTATTCCTCTACAGTGTTGGTGAAATTACAGATATTTATCAGGGATAAATGTGGTTATACACTTTACCAATGTACTAGATGAGAATAGGGATAGGAGGAGGGGTGTGTGCGCCATGTGTCATTCTTAAGAGCTCACTGAATTACAGCGTGGTACTGTAATAGAATGCCACTTTTGCAACAAGTTAGTTTGTGACATTTCTTCCCTCGTAGATATTCCACGATCAACTGTGAGTGGTATTGTTGTAAAGTGGAAGCGTTTAGGAACCACACCAACTCAGTCATGACGTGGCAGACAACGTAAAGTTACAGGGGGGGATCGTCAAATGCTGAGGCGCATAGTGCAAAAAAAGTCGCCAACGCTCTGCTAACTCAATCAATTTCAGAGTTCCAAACCTCCTATGCAGGGCCGACTCCAGGTGTAATGATGGGGATAGGGAAACGGACAAGTGAGCCCTAATCTACCCACCACTCTGTCCCTGCCTACTTGCAACGACCCGCCCTAGGCGACGGGGTACAACTCGGCGGCGGTCCCTACGCTCAGTAAGTGCACGAGACAAACAGACAAGGGTACACAAAGCTAAGGGAAATGGGGCAGTTGCCCACGGCAACACCGTGAGCAACAAGAGAGGTGAACGAGCCGAGTCAAACCAGGAGTGAACGAGGTACCAAACGCAGAGCAGGAGAGTAGTCAGTAAGCCAGGGTCAGTATGGAGCAGGATCAAATAGTTAGAAGCTGTAGCTGGGCCAGGAAACCACACGAGAAGAATCACAAGCAAAGGAGGAACAGGAAAGGCAGGTATAAATAGACAGAGGGCGGGAGCTAGCTCCGTCTGGCCAGGCAGCGATAGGCTCTCCCGCTCCTGAGCCTGCCATCCTGAGTGGTGGAAGACGGAGTCAGTCCCAGAGACACAGACTCAGGTGCAGACTGATTACCTATGGGCGTATACACAGAAGTTGTGCCTGGCAGATCCTTTACACCAGGTTTATGTGGGCCCTTGGGCGACAAAGACTTAGTAGGCCCCTATGCAGGGGAACTCACTGCAACAGTAAAATGGCAGAAAATTTCACTTTGTACCCCCATATAGACGTTAGGCCCAGTTTATGCCCCCATAACAGAAGTTAGGCCCCCAGTTTGTACCCTCATAAATTTAGTGCCCTCTGTAGCTAGTGCCACACAGCCCCCCTCCCAGGTAGTGCCACACAGCCCCCCTCCCAGGTAGTGCCACACAGCCCCCTCCCAGGTAGTGCCACACAGCTGCCGCCTTCCAGGTAGTGCCACACAGCCGCCGCCTCCCAGGTAATGCCACACAGCCGCTGCCTCCCAGGTAGTGCCAAACAGCCCCCCTCCCTGGTAGTGCCACCCAGCCTCCTCCCTGGTAGTGCCACACAGCCCCCCTCCCTGGTAGTGCCACACAGCTCCCTTCCCTGTAGGTAGCACCTTTGGGGTTCCATCTAGGAGTGGAATCCCCAGCCAGAGCATTGCCGACGCTCCGGCTGGGGATTCCACTTCAGGAAAAGCCCCTGATGTCACAGTCCATATATGGACAGTGTTGTCAGGGGCAACCCCAGAGCCGTATTCCCGGGCAGAACACCACTAGCACTCTGCCTGGGACACTGCTCTGCTCCTGACAACACTTTTATGGACAGTGATGTCAGGGGCTTCCCCAGAGTTCTGAGTTCTGAGACTGAGTGCCAGTGTAGAGGCAATTCTAGCACTCTGCTTGTGACTCCTTCTCTACTCATGACATCACTGTCCATATATGGACAGTGATGTCAGGGGCTTCCCCAGAGACCAAGTCCCGGAGCTGAGCCGCTAGTGCCTGGGATTCCTCGTCTCCTGACATCACTGCAGCATCAGCATCTGACGGCCGAGTGGGCCTCGGCACTTGCCCGTGTTCGGCGGGCTGCTGCCGGCCCTGCTTCTATGCCATTAACATCTGCAAGAAAACGGTGCCAGGTGCTTCATGGCATGGCTTTCCATGACTGAGCAGCTGCATGCAAGCCCTAAATCACCAAGCACAATGCCAAGCGTGAAATTGTGTAAAGCACACCGCCACTGGACTTTGGAGCTCCATGTTCTGTGAAGTGATGAATCACACTTCTTCATCTGCCAGTCTGGTGCACGAGTCTGGGTTTGGCGAATGCTGGGAGAATGTTACCTGCCTGACTGCATTTTGCCAACTGTAAAGATTGATGGTGAGATAATGCAATGGGGTTGTTTTTTAGGTGTTGGCCTATGCCCCTAAGTTCCAGTGAAGGGAAATCTTAATTCTTCAGCATACCAAGACATTTTGGACAATTTTATGCTTCCAACTTTGTAAGAACAGTTTTGAGAAGGCCCTTTTCTGTTCCGTGACTGTGCACCAGTGCACAAGGGAAGATCTATAAAGGCATGGTTGGGTGAGAGCCCTGTCTTTAACCCCATCTAACACCTTTGGAATGAACAAGAATGGAGATTGCATGCCAGGCCCTCTTATCCAACATCAATGTCTGACCCCACAAATGGTCTTCTGAATGAATTTCCACAGACACACTCCAACATCTTGTAGAAAGCCTTTCCAGAAGAGCGGAAGCTGTTTTAGCTGCAAAGGAGGGACCAACTCCATATTAATGCCTGTGGATTTAGAATGGAATGTCATAAAACCTCCTGTGCATGTGTGCCAAGTCTTTTGTCCATATATATATATATATATATATATATATATATATATATATATATATATATATATACACACACACATACATGCATACAGTATATATACAAAACAGGCAGCGAGGTGGCAGCACTCCAAGCCTCCTCAATGAAGATATTTTCAAGGAAAGTGTGGCAGCGACAACAGGGCATAAGTAGGGAGCTGAGCTCAATTAACAAATGTTACAATTAATATATCAATTACAGAATAAAGTGGATGGGGTTAGAGGTGGGCATGCGCAATGCAACGGCTTGAATGTCGATATGTTTAATGAATGGTGTAGTATCAAACTGTTCCTTTGGATGGGTTAGTGCCGAACATTTAGTCTTATGAGAATCGTATGTGATCAATTAAGACTATGTACACTATCTTTTATGAATTTCTTCTAACTATTATGTATAACAATTTTTTTATATAAATTATAATGGTCACTGTTGCACTTTATCTATGCATATAATGATATGGATCAAACTGGTTTGTAATATTTCTGCACTTTATACTGTAATATTAAGTTAGAAGATTTTGGCTATAAAGTTTTGTGACCACAAGGATGTCTACATAATTAGCACTATCCAGGGGCGTAACTAGAGTCCTATGGCCCACAGAGCAAATTTTAGATTCCTGCGGTTGTTGCTCGGATGTGTGGGCCCCATTGGCATTGCGAGACTCAAAGACAACAAAGCTATAAGACAAATTTTCTATGTATGATAATTTACCTCTAAATTATACAGTCATAAAAATACCACATAATACTACTCTCCACTATACAAGTAACAAATATCACCAAGCTGTTACTGAACAAAACCAATCATACCAAAGTCAATATTACTAATGATACAACTACGCAAGGGATAAACAATACCGCCATCATGACCACATATTACCACCTCATAATATTACCATACTGTTACTGTATAATACCACCACACCAGGACCACATAATTACTAAATAATACCACCAACCTGTTATGTAATAATATCACCACACCATGACCACATATTACCATGACATAGTAACTGAATAATATCACCATACTGTTACTGAATAAAACCGCCACACCGTGACCACATATTACCACTACATAGTGACTGAAAAATACCACCATACTCTTACTGAAAAATACCTCCACACCATGACCACATATTGCCAGTACATTGTGACTGATACGAACACGCCATGAGTAAGGACAAGTGATTTGTCTGAAACGCGTAGGCCTGCTATCTGATGCACCTACCCCTTTGTATATGGACTTTTTTTTAAAATATTTGTAATAAAGTTGGAATTTTACTTCCTTATAAACCCAGTGCTGGATCAAGTTGCTCTTTTTCTGCTTTGAACTTCATCGTGTGCCGCCACGAGGATCCGTGCGCAATCCGGGCTCGGCCATAGGATTGGTGAGCTGGAGGATTCATCACCCATTTACTTTAACTGAATAATACCAGCATACGGTTTCTGAATAACACAGCCACGCCATGACCACTTATTACAGAAGCAAAAAATGACAGTTCTACCTCTCTCCACTCCTCCACTTCTAGATCAGGGATATCCCCCTTCCACCGAGTAAAGGCTTTATCAAAAGGTCGTTGGCCAAAGGACAGCAATAATGCATATATTTGAGCAAGGACCTTTGAAAGGGCCCCCAGAAGATCCTCCAATCTAGAGAACCCCAACTGAGGCGACACAGAACCAATTTGGGCAAACTAAGCATGACATAACTGGAGATAGTGGAAAAAGACCTTCTGCAACAGCTCAAATATATCTGTAAGTTCAGAAAAAGATAGAAAGCCAGAGTCTTCTGCAGACAATTGACCCAGGAACTTTACCCCAGCCTTTGCCCACATTCCCGCCCCCGGCAAAGATTAAAAATGGGGCAACGAAGGATTATTCAATATCGGAGTTCTAGGTGAGTACAATGGGACCGTTGTGACCTTTATCATAGCATGAGCTGCCTTCCATGCTACAGCCACCGTCTGAAGCAGGAGAGGTACACTATCCCGGGATTTAAATCTATAAAGTAAATTCAAAAGACTTTCCTAAGATGTCATAAGCGCCCCTGCAAGTGCAGTGGCTGCATTACTCAAATCGATATCTATCCACCACCGTGCAATCACCAGTTGAGATGCCAGGAAATACAGATAAAGGTTAGGTGCCGCCATTCTTCCCATGTAGCCTGTAGTAGACCAAGACCAAACCTGGGGATTTTACCCTGCCAGTAAAAAGACAGTAAAACACTGTCAAGCCTTTTAAAAAATTGTCTAGACAATACAATAGGACAGGCATGAAATAAATATAGAAATGTAGGGAGGTACACCATTTTAAATAAATCAATCCTACCATATAGTGATAAGGGGAGATTGTTCCAAGTGTTTAGTATAAGGACTTTTTAAAATATATTTGGAATAATGTTGGAATATTACTTCCTTTTAAACCCAGCGCTGGATCAAGTTGCTCTTTTTCTGCTATGATCTTCATCGTGTGCCGCCACGAGGATCCGTGCGCTGTCCGGGCTCGGCCATAGGATTCGTGAGCTGGAGGATTCCTCACCCATTTACTTTGACTGAATAATACAAGCATACGGTTACTGAATAACACAGCCACGCCATGACCACATATTACCACCACATAGTGACTGAATAATACCACCATACTTTTACTGAATAATACCTCCACAGCATGACCACATACTACCACTTCATAGTGACTGTATAATACCACCATACCGTTACTGAATAATACCGCAACACCATGATCACATATTATCACTTCATAGTGACTTAATAATACCACCATACTGTTACTAAATTTGTGGTCACACCATGACCACATATTTCCACCACAGAGTGACTGAATAATACAACTATACTTTTACGGAATAATACCGCCACATCATGACCACATATTACCACTATATATTGACTAAACAATACCCCCATAATGTTACTGAATAACATCGCCACACCATGACGACATATTACCACCACTAAGTGACTCAATAAGACAATATTACTAATGATACAACTACGCAAGGCACAAACAATACCGCCATCATGACCACATATTACCACCACATAATATTACCATACTGTTACTGTATAATACCACCACACCAGAACCACATAATTACTAAATAATACCACCAACCTGTTATGTAATAATATCACTGTCACGAAGGGTCTGTGGACCCACTGGGCCGTACCGCCTTGGCAGTAAGGCAGCTGGCCAACAGGGAGCAGGTGATTGTCTATAGTACTATAGGTACCTGTGGCAGCTCAGACAGCAGCAGGGCAGGCTCGGCTGGGACTTAGGTAGCAGGCGGACGTCAGGCGAGGTGAAGCAGGTCAGACATGGATGCAGCACGGCACGACTTTGGCACAGCTCCGTGCTAGACCAGGAAGGTATGGATTGCTAGGAACAGGTACTGGAAACAAGTATAGGTACAGGGACAGGAACAGGAAACACACAAGGAGGCCATCACATAGACAAACTATAGGGAACACAACAACGCTCAGGCATAGAACTAGGGGGCTGGACCCCCACTTATAGTCCAGGGTACTCACGGGTCAAAGTTCGTCCATGAGGTCCGGTGCACGTGCTGCCCCGGCAGAGGTGAGTGGACACGAGCGCTGGCATCTCCTGAGGAGGAGGCTGGGGCCAGCACTTGCCGACTCGTGGCTGCGGCTGTCAGGGGGAGGTTGGAGCTGACAGCCCGCAGCCACGGACATTACAATCACCACACCATGACCACATATTACCATGACATAGTAACTGAATAATATCACCATACTGTTGCTGAATAATACCTCCAGACCATAACCACATATTACCACCACATAGTGACTGTATAATACAACCATACGGTTACTGAATAATACCTCCACAACATGACCACATATTACTAATTAAAAACCACTATACAAACACCAATATTACCAGTATACAGTTACCATATAGTGGTAGATACCAGTCCTAGACAGGCGCTCTTCAGACTTTATTAGTGAATAGAGTACAGTTAAATCCAGTGACTTACAGGTGATGTCTTCTCAGATTAGTGTCATTGACTTTTCCTTTTCTTCATCCAGGCCAGACCGCCATGATGACTTCTTTCAGCCACGACTTGTCTCTGCAGAATTTACAGCACAGGCATCTTGATTTTCCGGCATCCTCCCCACCTATTCCCAAACAGTAAAAAGTGCTCCCTTTAGGTCCCACACTGTAAGGGTATGTTCACACGGCTTAGCAAAATACGTCTGAAAACACGGAGCGATTTTCAGGTGAAAACAGCTTCTGATTTTCAGACGTTTTTGTAGCAACTCACGTTTTTCGCAACATATTTTACGGACGTTATTGGAGCGTTTTTTTCAATGGAGTCAATGAAAAACGGCTCCAAAAACGTCCCAAGAAGTGACATGCACTTCTTTTTCGCGGGTGTCTTTTTACACGCCGTATTTTGACAGCGACACGTAAAATAACACCTCGTGGGAACAGAACACCGTAAAACCCATTGAAAGCAATGGGCAGATGTTTGTAGACGTAATAGAGCGTCTGAAAACAGTGCGTGTGCACATACCCTTATAGTGCTGCTCTTAGTTCCCCACACATTGATGCCCCTAAACAGTAAAAGTGCCACAACATAGTAGTAATGTCCCCCTTTGTGCCCCCACGCAGTAGTAGTACTCCTTTGTGCTTCCATATAGTAGTTAGATCCCCTCCACTATTAATAGTGCCCTTTTTGCATCAATGAAAATAAAATAAAAATTCTCACGATGAGCTACTGCGTCTGCTGCCCAGCGCAGACTGTGAGATGCAATTATGTCATTATGCCGCCTACGCTGGGGCATCCGGCTAAAGTCCTCATAAATTTCTAGTAGGCAACAGGCCTAAAACAGCCTATAGCTCACGAGAGTTAGTAGCGGGGCATGGAGCCGATTGCTCTCTGCTCCACCATAGCAAGCGGCGCTTGCACATGGGCCCAGGGCTGGCGTGCCCCTATCCCAAAAAAGTAATAAAAAAAAAGAAATCCATGTCACTCCTCTTCTTGCCCCCCAATGATAATAAGTATGCAGCATATTTCAATACTAAGGCATACAATAGTAATACATTTAGGGTATGTTCACACAGGGCAGATATGCTAATAGTAAAAGTGCAAAGCGTATCCGCCCTGGTCCCCGCAGGGAATTCCGGCCGAAAAACTGCATCAAATTGTGGTGCAGCTTTTCGGCTGGAATGTCTGCTGCGGAAAATAGCAGATGAAAAAAAAGTCCATACTTACCTTAGCGGTGTGCGACCTGTGCAAATGCACAGGGTGCTGCAGCCTCCCCGCATGTAGGGGGCACCACTGGGCCGGTAGTTATTCTCTGCTCCTTGTTACACACACAGAGGAAACAGAAGCAGAGGCAGCAAGAGGATAGAACGAAGCTTCACCCACAGCCCTCCCTGCAAGAAACCTGTGAGCCTGTCAGCAAGGAGAGATGTTACATGCGTATGTGTGTCTATATGTCCCTGTGTGTACATGTGTCTGTATATGTTCCAGTAGATGTGTTATGTGTGCCTATGTGTCTATATATGTTTGTATATGTGTATATTTCTCTGTGTGTGTGGGGGGGGGGGGGTTTGTGTGCCTGTGTGGGTATAGTGAGCAGAGTGTGATATTTGTTTTTACATAGGACTGCAGGCAGCACCTTCTACATTATCTACTCATAGAGTTATCACTGTGTATCTAGTCTTACATAGGGCTGCAGGTAACATAACTACAGTATATATATATATATATATATATATATATATATATATATATATATATGTGTGTATATATATATATGCCGTTATTTATTTGTATATGTTCCAATATGTGTGTATATACAGTATGTGCCTCTGTGTGTGTGTGTGTGTGTGCGTGCGTGTGTGTCTGTCTATATATTTACCTATGTGTATGTGTTTATATACTTTGTTTATATACTTGTTTATATACTTGCTTGTATGTCTAAATATGTGCCTCTATGCATGTACAGTATATATGTACCAGTATGTGCGTGTCTATATATGTGGTTAATTTTTGGTTTCTGGAGGGCACCAATAGAGAGTCCCACACAGGGCGCCATCCAACCTAAGGTCGGCCCTACTTACCCATAGTCATGGCCCAGCCTCCTGGGATGACGTTTCATCCCATGCGATCTATGCAGCCTGTGATTGGCTGCAGCAGTCATATGGAATAAAGCGTCATCCCTGGAGGCCGGGCTGGACTCAGGAGCATAGAGATCTGGGTAAGTATAGACTTTTTTTCTGAATTGCGATTTTTGCAAGAGAATCGCAGTTTTTCCACCGCAATCATTTCAACATCTGCGATTTGTTGTAGGTTTTACCTCCCCATTGAATTCAATGGGGAAAACCCAAAATAGAAAACCAGCGATTCTGCAGCATAAATTTACATGCTGAAGATTAAAAACTGCACCGCAGGTCAATTTATGAATGTATTTTGTTCAAATCTCATCCACTGTGCTGCTTTGCAGTCAAAGTGCACACTTTACCCCTAGAAGAATACTTTAGGGGGTCTGGTTTTCAAGATGTAGCAACTTATGGGGGTTTCCTATTATGGCAGATCAATACCTTTACATCTGTGGGGCCTGAAACGTTTTCAAGAAAAATTTGTGTCCTAAAAGTTGCTGGGTGCTCCTTTTCTATTTGGGCCCTACCGTGTGTACAGGAAAAAGTTTAGGGCCACAAATGGGATATGTCTGAACACAGGAGAAACAGGTTTTCAGCCGGTATGTTTACTTTTACAGGAAGTTATGATGTCCTGTTCCATCCATGTGACTGCTGCGGACAATTACTGACCTCAGCGTTGATGCTGGCATGAATGGCACGTTATTGCTGAGGCCAGCGATTGGCTGCAGCGGTCACATTAATGGAACGGGACGTCATCACTTCCTATAAAAATAAACAGAACCGTTGAAAATACTGGAGTGGTGGCGCTGGAACGGCAGGGGATTTACCAGGTGAGTATTACTTATTTTGTTACTTTAGCACATCCCCTAGCTGCAGCCTGTTTTTTTAAAATGTTCCAGAGAACCCCTTTAAGGCCTAAACAGGCTTGGTCATTAAGAGATTAAAGCGGTTATAAACTAATGCTAGGCAGGCCTTAACAGTGCGAACACTTATACTCCCCACACATTCTAATATATATATTATTATAGGGTTCCAAAGGCTAAGGGGGGATTCCATACAGCTGCCATACAGCCTTCTGATCAGAGAGCCTTACACAAAGACACATTGGTCCTCAAATGGACCAATATCAATATGAACCGAATTGCTATTCATCTGATTTGAGGTCAAAATATGTGTTTGTAAACTTTGTTTGCATATTATGAGTACAAAAAAAATTAAAAGCCATAGATATGTCTAGATTCGTGACTAGACATAATGCTGTAGAAAAACAACACTAATGCTAAACCTCTAAATCAGGCATGGAAACATAAATGAGATAATGAAATGACCACACAACGTTCAGCTGCAGTCATCGTTTCATTGTATTTCATGACGTCCCCGTCAATATCCAATGGCTTCCAGGAAAATGGAATGATTTACAGTCACTTAAAACCAAAATGAACTAATCCTACCCAAACTTTGTATTGGCCCTGTATTTGTCATGTTTAGAATCACAAATGATCGTATGATTGGTCCGAGTGTGTATCATACTTGGAGGAATTGAAATTTCCACAGTTAGATGTGGCAGGCAGGGATATGTTAGAACTTGATATCACGGAAGACGAGGTTACACAGGCATTGAGGGATATGTCGAAGGGTAAGGCATCGGGCCCAGACGGGGTACCATTGGAGGTATATCTTCGTTATTCTGACCAGCTCATTCCCCCATTATGCTCTATGTATTCGTATGCCCGGGGGGAGGGAAAACTCCCGGACAGTTTCTATGATGCCACAATTGTAGTGTTACTAAAACCTGACAAAGACCCTAGGGACTGTAGTTCTTACCGTCCTATTTCATTACTGAATATAGACTACAAGATACTTGCAAAGGTACTGGCAAATAGACTGAATAAGGTGATATTACAACTCATCCACCCGGATCAGGCAGGCTTTATGCCGGGGAGGTCCACATCTGACAATATACGCAAGGTTAAAATTTTGGCTCAAATAGGAGAGGCACTGAAGGAGGACTGGGCAATGGCATCTCTTGATGCGGCCAAGGCCTTCGATTCCGTTGAGTGGGCATATTTGTTTGAAGCATTACAGAGGTTTGGTTTTGGCCCAATTTTCATTAAATGGATAAAAATCCTGTATAAGGATCCGAGGGCACAAATTTTGATTAATGGTATAATGTCCCCTTATTTTCAACTCCGTAGAGGTACCAGGCATGGGTGCCCTCTCTCCCCGCTATTGTTTGCAATAGCTATTGAGCCTTTGGCGATACGTGTCAGAACGCACCCAGAATATCGGAGAATAGTGGTGGGAGGACGAGAGGAGAGGATTCGTTTGTATGCCGATGACGTGATATTGTATATGTCATACCCGAAGGACAACTTGGGGCTAGCTATTGAAATCCTGAACCAATTCGGTAGATTTTCTGGCCTACATGTTAATTGGAACAAATCATTTTTCATGCCTTTGAAGGAAGTGGGGTGGGCGGATGCTGATCACGGTCTGCAGGTGGTGTCGTCATTTAAATATCTGGGTATTATCATAAACCGAGACCATAGGCAGGATCGAATCACCAATGTATTGCCTCTGTTAGACTATATTAAGCTCAAATTCAAGGTGTGGGGGGCACTTCCACTGGCAGTGACGGGCCGCGTAAATTTAATTAAAATGGTTATTCTGCCAAAATGTCTGTATGTTCTGGAGCACGCAGCCATACCAGTATATAAGGCCTTTTTTTAAATCCCTACATGCATTATTCCCGGCCTTTATATGGGGATCCAACAGATCCAAACTTAGCTTGGCTACTCTGCAGAGACCTAAACAGGAGGGGGGAATGGCACTGCCGGACTTGTTCATGTACTATCTAGCTGGGCAGTTGAGATATCTACAGCTATGGACAGGGCCGGACCCGTTACCAATGAGGGAATTGCACCTCGCTACATATTTGCATCTAACACACCTTTGGCCAGTGCTAGAAAGCTCCCCGGGAACTTATAAAGAAATGCTCCCAATCCACAAGGTGGCAGTGCAGGCATGGACGGCGGCCAAACAAATTTATGCATATGCAGATATACAGGTGGACATGCCACTATGGGATAATCCCCTTCTTTCACATCTAATGGAGGGGCAGGCCCCCTCTTTCTGGGGTGGATTTGAGGTACGTAGAGTCGGGGATGTGTATACGGATAATGTCATTAAATCCTTTGCGCAAATGCAAGAGGACTTCCAAATCCCTAGAAAAAGCTTCTATAGATATCTGCAGCTGCGACATGCTCTCGCAAGTCAATACCCTAGGTCAGACCACGAATTCTCACGATTCCCTTTGATTGGAGTTTTTAGATCACAGGGCCCCCGGGGGCTGATCTCGGCTGTCTACACGGCCCTTATACAAGCTAAACTGGCCAATGTCAAGTTACCGGTAAAAGATAAATGGGAGAGCCTGATACCAGATCTGACAGGGGAGGAATGGGAGGATGTACTTTCATCTCCTATGTCTGTATCGCCGGCGGCAAATAACAAAATGATTCAATTATCTATAGTTCATCAGAGTTACCTCACGCCGGTGAGACTGCATAGAATGGGCAGATATCCTAGCACTGAATGCCACAGGTGCCGTTTTCCCAGATCTGATTTCTGGCATATGATCTGGGATTGTCCAGTGGTGGCCTCCTTTTGGGGGGAGGTGTTGAAAGTGGTTGAGGAAGTGGTGAAGCAGCCGATCCCCTTTTCACCCAAGATTTGTCTATTTGGAGTGCTGCCTGAAGATCAGTGGCCATTCCACATGCGTATTCTATTGCAAGAAGTATTGTTCATGGCAAGGAAAACCATCGCACTTCGGTGGATGGATCAGAGACCTCCTAGGGTGACGAAATGGAAATTGTTGATCAATTCCATTATTCCATATGAGCGAGTATTATATAAGAAAAGAGGGTGTATTGGTAAATTTTATAAAATATGGCAGATTATGGTGTGATTCATCGTGTACCCTGTATACTCCGCATAGATTCACAGACCTGAGGGACCAGTTGCTGCAACCTTGAGGAGGATGGATGTTGCATGGTTGGTTACTTATAGGATTTTTATATTTTGTCTGAAATAACTCAAATTGGCCTGGAAAAGTATTTTGCCCGCTGGGATGTTATTACTGAGGGTTAACTATGTGATCTATTAGGTTATGACAAGTTAAATACCACCATAGCCATTATGCATCTGTGTTCAAAATTTGTATGACTACATAAATGTGTTTCTTTTCTGTTATGTACTATGGAAATTTGTATTGTACAATTCTTTCAATAAAACGAGTTTAAAAAAATAATAATATGAAAATGATATGCTGAGTATGTAAATAAGATGCTTCATGTACACCATGCAGTTCAGAGCACTGGTGGACGCTGTCAGCATTGCGGACATCCTTTAAAAGATGAAGGTAATCTCACCTAGTTTCCCTGGTCTCATCAGATAGTCAGCTATGATATATGTCATAGACATCATAGACTGAAGTTGGCCATAAATTACGTATTTCAGACGGATGTTTTCTGTACTGCTTGTTGTTCATGGTTGGTCTGTGATGGTTGTCATTCTGAAAGCTAACTCCATAAGTTAAAATGACAAATCGTCGATCGATATCTAACTTGATCTCTGGCCTAGTCTGGTTTTCTATTGATATGGATGCAGACCTGTCATTTTTCATGAATGAAGTTACAAGACTGCACCCAACAACGATCAAAAAAAATCAAACATGGTAGATCTACTTTTCCACAGATATCTGTTTTTGGTCGGCATCTGTCACGCTCGTTCGGGACATGAAATGGCTCAGACAGTCAGCAGGAAATTGTCTAAGTTAACCTTTTCAGCCATCTAAAATCTCTAGTGTATGGTCAGCTTTAGAAAACAAAAACCTCTAGCGGGTAGACATTATCGATCTTACTGCTTTACCTTCTCACAAAGAGCAGAAAAAAATAATCACCTAAACCTTACTGGGCACCAGCAGCCATCTTCCCCTGTAATTTATTGTGTTAGTGGCACTGAAACAATATATGCGACTGGCACTTCTGTAACAAGAGCTTAGACACCCAGTATGGCCTGTTGTGATAGATAGATAGATAGATAGATAGATAGATAGATAGATAGATAGATAGATAGATAGATAGATAGATAGATAGATAGATAGATAGATAGATAGATAGATAGATAGATAGATAGATAGATAGATTGCGGCCAGTTATCAGCCTTGCCAGCATCCAATAATCCGGCACCAGCCTGCATCCAGTGACCCGCTACCTGCCTGTGACCCGCTACCTGACACCTGCTTGTGACAGCTACCTGCCTGTGTCCTGTGTTCCATGCTACCAGCCGCTACTCTAACTGGTGGAGTAGCCCAGTGGGTCCACAACCCGTTGGTCGTTACACGATGCACTGTGTTTGTTCTGACACCTTCCTATCATAGCCAGCATTAACTTTTTCAGCAATTTTGGCTACAGTAGCTCTTCTGTGTAATCGGACCAGACGGGCTAGCCTTTGCTCCCTGCGCGCATTAATAAACCTTAGGTCCCCATAAACCTGTCAAAAGTTCAAAAGTTGTCCTTCCCTGGACCACTTTTTTTAGTTCAGTAAATTTTTTTTATTTTTTTTTATACATTACAAAACATTCAAAAACAAACCCCCCCTCCCCCCCCAACACAGTCGCAGCACAGGAATACAGAAATCACAGAGTGCAAGGGTTTATTAAACGTTTCACAAGTATACTCTGAAGCTCTATATAGACGACCGGGTGTCAAATCAGCTGTGAAAAACCGCTGTTATTCACGGTCGATTTGCACCCTTGCAGGGACTTGTTTTCACGGATCCCTCAGACTTGAGTCTATTGAGGGATCTGGGAAAATGGGCAAAAATAGGACATGTCCTATTTTTCCCGGGCTATTCATACGGTCCGTTAAAAAAAGAAAAACAGCAGTGTGAATAGCGTTATAGACCTGCATTGACTTCAATGCAGCAGTGTGACGGCCGTTAAAACAACGTCCGTCACATGGCCGAGTTTCCCTGTTGTCTAAATAGGGCCGAATACCGTGTACTTTATTTCCCAAAAATGTATAAAAGGAAGTGCATTTTTAACATAAATATAAGCATCCATCAATCAATAATTGATAACTAACAAGTCGATCTTAACAACTCTGCCATCACTTATCATGCATGTGTATATCGATCTCCCCCCCCCCCCCCCCCAAGGAACCAGCGACCACCGAGCCCCAAGCTACTTAGTGGCTTTATTAGGGCCAAGGATTAGTTTAAATGCGACCAAGGAGATGTCTCACTAATTTTCTGGATACCAGGTTAGTCGTTTCAATCCATGGAGCCCAAACCTTTTCGAGCTTGGTCAGCGTGCCTCTCTTTCTATAAAACACACTTTTCTAGGTTCACCAACCAGTTAATTTTGTTAACAAATTCTTGTCGGGTCGGAATCATCTCATCCAGGCAGGCTATTAATTTGCGTGCCATGTATAACATCTTAGCTACCGCCAACTTACCAGGCTCTGTGGTTGCTAGACCCTCCACATATCACAAACAAGCGGGTTCAGCTCAACATCTACCTGGAAAACCTCAGTTATAAGGGTATGTTCACACGCTTAATAAAAAAACTTCTGAAAATACAAAGCTGTTTTCAAGGGAAAACAGCTCCTGATTTTCAGTTGTTTTTGTAGCAACTCGTGTTTTTCGCGGCATTTTTTACGGCCGTTTTTGGAGCTGTTTTTCAATGGAGTCAATGAAAAACAGCTCCAAAAACGTCTCAAGAAGTAACATGTACTTCTTTTTCGTGTTTTTTTTTTACCCAGCCGTTTTGAAAAACGACAGCGTAAAAAAAACGCCCCTTCGGAACAGAACGCTATTTTTCCCATTGAAATCAATGGGCAGATGTTTGGAGGCGTTGTTACCGATTTATACATATATGTTTACATCGAGGACATAACAAATTAGGTTTAACCCCGATGTCATAAAGAAATTTTTGGTGTTTTATATACCTTATGTAGTAGGTATAGGTGAGACAATCTGGGAGCTTCACTCAGAGACCGTTGGGATACTCTCTCCAAAATTTTCCCACACTGCATATCCCCCAAGGGTCCCATTTCTGCCTCCCACCTTTCTTTGCGCCTCACCGGATACTCGGTCATCACCAGAATCTTAAGTGTTTTATAAAGTCTAGAGAGAACACCTGAAGAAGTTGGACCACTTTTGGTAGGTACTAACCACTACATACTGGGAACACTCCATAAAACCTGCCGTTTTGGGGATACTCTGACCGAGTCGTAAAGCCATAACAATTTAGCCCTTGTCAAAGTCGCTCAGATCCTTACACTTGCTCATTTTTCCTTCTTCCAACACATTAACTTCAAGAACTGACTGTTCACTTGCTGCCTAATATATCCCACCCATTAACAGGTGCCATTTTAACAATGTTATTCACTTCACCTGTCAGTGGTTTTAATATTAGGTCCTAATGGTATAGGGTATTATGTAGTCCTACTATAAAAACGTAAGTATGCATATGGTCCTCCTGTATGCCCATAGCTAAAATCAGTACTGGACATCAAGGACTGGTACCCACAAAAGCAGGAGGACAGATGAACAGCCTCCAGTTTGCCAACCGACCTTAAATGTACTGACAGCCCCTAAAAATAGGAGACTTTTTCCAGTGTCTGTAAAATAACAAATGTATGTGTTCTTGACTGCTTTCTTTAGCTGGATGTGCATGTACAGCTTACTGTGATAGTAGTTATTATTATACAGTTCACAGTAAATGCTGCTAGTTTATTTAAGTATTCTGACATATATAACTTCTCTTTTTGATACGTTCTGGTTTTCAAATTGCTGTCCGTGATTTTTGGATAAAATGTACTGAAAAAATGACAATGCTGTAAGTTATACAATATCAAAATAATGGAAAACAAATAGAAAATAGTTTTTTTGATTTTGTGATTAGTTCTCATCTGTAAACAAAATAAAACAGAAACATACCAGTGTAGTGCACATATTCTACTGTAAGGCTATGTTCACATCTGCGTCAGTGGTTCTGTTCAAAGCCTTCATCACAGATTCTGTTGCATTTGATGGAAAAATAGCTATTTTTCCTTTAAAATTACGGACACCTCAGCGGAATCCAATAGACCCAGTATAAGTCAATGAGGTCTGTCGTGCACCACTGGTGTCTGTCTTGAGACAGATGCGGCAAGCGCTGTGATTTCTGTTATAAACAAAAGCCACAACACTGATGTGAACAGAGCCTAACTCAACATATTCCTAAAAAAAAATCTTAGGGATTGCTGCCATCTAGTGGCCACTTTGAATAATCTCATTCATGTAGGAGAGATTCTGAGGCCCTATGCACACGACCGTAAAAATCTCCGTAATTGCGGACCGTATTACAGTCCACAATTTTCGGACCCATTCAGTTCTATCGGCCGCAGATACCTTTCGCTACCGATAGGTGTCTGTGCTGTAGAACTGTACCGCAAAAGATAGAACTTTATCTCTTTTGCGTTAACGGGCCGTGCTACCATACTTTGTATGGGAGAACGGGCCGAAAATGTGGGCTCTGGCCTGTTGGCGGCTGGCCGTACCCTCAATTGTGGGCCGTGATTACGGGCACGGCCGTGTGCATAAGGCCTTACAGAGGTTTTCTGGTTTTATTAAATTAAAGAGGCTCTGTCACAAGTTGAGTAATGTCCTATCTCCTAGCTAATCTAATAGGCGCTGTTACACGGATAATGCTAGTGAAAATTGTGTCCCAAAACGGTTATTATTTTAAAAGTTATGAGCTTTTTCCTAAATATGCAAATGAGGCTATACTAGACAAGTTGGTGTCAACACCAGTGATTCTCCTGAGGTGGAGCTACATCACAACCTCCGACACTGTCCTATCAGCATGAAGCTGCTTCACACAGTGTGAGAGACTGAGGCTGGAGGAATCACTTCAAATAGCAATATCTCCGGCTGTGGATCGCAGTTCTAGCTGTGAAACAACTAGATATGAGCAGTTGAAAACACAGTCGGGAATGGATACTATATGCATATACTGTTCCCATTCCTAACTGTGACTTTAACCCCTTTGTGACGGATATATCCGTCGCCGGCAGCTTCTACTTCCCACAGAACGACAGATTTATCTGTCTTGTACTTTACCCCTTCCTGACAACCGCTGAATATATACAACGCACGGCGCGTGGGGGAGTATGGAGCGGACTCACGGGCTGAGTCCGCACCATAGGACGAGTGTGTCGGCTCTGTATTACAGCCGACACTTCCGGGTAACGAGCGGTATCCTGCTCGAGTGCGATCCTGCTCATTTAACCCGTTAAATGCCGCGGTCAATAGCGACTGCAGCATTTAAATCACTGAAAACATGGCGACCCCCTGTAACATCCCAACACCCCCCCCCTGCAGTGAGATCGGGGATGCCATTGGTTGGCGTGGCAGCCTGGGGGCCTGATGAAGGACCCCAGGTCCGCCATCTTCGTACTCCTTTTGAATCCCTGTCAGAATCACGATATACTGCAATACATTAGTATTGCAGTTTATTGTGCAAGCGATCCAACGATCGCTGGTTCAAGTCCCATAGGGGGACAAGTAAAAAAAAAAAGTAAAAAACAGTCAAATTAAATTTTTTTAATAAGTAAAAATAAATACATTTAAAAGTAAAAAAAAAAAAAACCTTTTCCATTTTCCCTCAAGCACAAAAAAGTTAAAAATTAACATAACTGGTATTGACGCGTCCGTAAAAGTCTGAACTATTACAATACATCATTATTTAGTCTGCACGGTGAACGCAGTAAAAAACGAAACATTTAAAAACGTCAGAATTGATGTTTTGTGGTCACTTCATCTCCCACAAAAAATGTAATAAAAAGTGATCAAAAAGTCTCATGTACCCCAAAATGGTACCAATATAAACTACAGCTCGCCCCGCAAAAAATAAGCCCTCATATCGCTGAATCGACTGAAAAATTAAAAAGTTATGGCTCTCAGAATGTGACGACAAAACTCAAATTTTATTTTTAACAATCAGTATTTTCCTTGTAAAAGTAATAAAACATAAAAAAAAACAATAGAAATTTGGTATGGCTGTAATCGTATTGACCCGCAGAATAAAGTTGATATGCCGTTTTTACCACACGGTGAACGCCGTAAAAACAAAACCCCCCAAAAGATTGAGGAATCGCTGTTTTGTTTCCTATTCCACCCCACAAATATTTTTTTACAGTTTCCCACTACATTATATGGTACAATAAAGGGTGCTGTGAAAATCTACAACTCGTCCCGCAAAAAACAAGACCGCATACAGCAATATTTATTTTACAGCTTTTGGAAGGTGGGGAGAAAATAACGATAGTGAAAATCCGAAAAATACTTGTGGCGGTAAACTATCACCGTGTGTAAACACACGGTGACAAGTCCATGGCAACAGCGGTCATAGACTGTTGATCGTCACAGGGAGCCATCGGGGCACCAATCACATTGGTCCCCGTACAGCGATCACTGTGATCAGTCAAATCTGACTGAACAATCGCAGCATGTAAAGGCCGGGCAAACAGCTAACAGCTCAGTTTTCCTCATTGTTGTCAGATTTTTGAGGAGAACGGAGCTGTGTGCTTTGTCTCCCTGCTAAAGTGAAAAACATAACTACTGATTACCCCTAGCACCCCATTCACCCCTCCTTTCTTCCGTATTATATGTAAAAAAATTAAATCTATTTATTTTTATATATAGAGTTAAGGTGTAGGGCGTTAATTAAGGGAGCAATTAGTTAGAAATAGTTAGGACTAGTGTTCGGGTACATTTATCAGCGTTAGGTTTATAGGGCTAGTGTGGTAGGGACGTTTTAGCGTTTACATAAAAAAAAATATATAATAAAAAATAGTGTAGCATTTAGTTAGCGTTAAGTATGGTCCATTATCATTACACACTGTTAGGCGTAGGGCATAAGGTAGCGTAAGTTAGCGGGGCAATAACATAGAAATAGTTAGGGCCAGTATTAGGTTTATAGTAACATTAGTAAGAAAACGGCTCAGCATATGTATACGGCAGAAGAGGCATATGCCATGATCTGCTCGAAAACAGAAAGTGCAAGAGAGACTAATGAGCAATTTTTAATTTTGTCATTGTCCACTAGCACTAGTGATGAGGAGCCACAGCCAAGGCGCCGCAAGCAAGATTGTCCGCTTAGGACTAGTGCCATTGACTCCGATTCGGTGCCCACAGAGTCATACACCCCGTGTGTTCCAGAATTTAATTCTGTGACAAGCATCCAAATCTGCATCGATGGGTTTAGGGATGAGGACTTTTTTTTTAAATATTCTTCTCAGAGGAATTAATACTCCTGATGGCTGTGCAGACCAATTTATATGCTGCTCAATTTAATGGCCAGTCACCCAACATCTTATTACGCCAAAAAAAGCGTATAGCGCCCAGATGTGGCAGATATTTAAAAATTTTGGGGTTTCCTTTTGAACATGGGTTTGGTAAAGGAACCCACAATTAGGTCCTATTCAACGTCCTGTACGACACCCCTATGTACAGAGAAGTAATGACAAGCCAGCGCTTTGAAACTATACAACGCTTCCTTCATTTCTGTGACAAACTTTGCCCACCCCGTGGTGACCCCAGCCATGACCGGCTTTTTAAAATTAGGCCACTTAATTTAAATGGGAAGTTTGCACAGACATATACTCCAGAAAAAAATATTCCAGTGGATGAGTCCCTGGTCCTTTTGAAAGGCCGGCTACAATTCAGGCAATATTTGCAAAATAAGAGGGCCTAATTCGGGTTAAAAATGTATAAATTGTGTGAGTGACTCGGGCTACACTCGAATTCAGAGTGTATGAAGGGAAAGATTCCCAGATTGTCCCTCCAGAATGCCCCCCTTCACTCAACAGCAGTGGAAAAACTGTATGGGACTTTTTGCAACCTCTTTTGGATAAGGGGTTCCATTTATATGTGGATAATTTCTATTCTAGCATACCCCTCTTCAGGTGCCTGTCTGCAAAAAAAACTGTGGCCTGTGGCACCATATGTCGCAACCAAAAAGGCCTGCCAAAGTCCCTGGTCAACCAAAAATTAAAAGCTGGGGAAATCCGGGGACTTTGTTATCAGGACTTGCTGCTTGTCAAGTTTCGTGACAAGAGAGATGTTCTCATGCCTACATCCATTCACCCAGACAGCAGCAGCCACATTCCTGTACATGGGACAAGTAGTACGCCTGTTTGCATACAGGACTATAATAAATTTATGGGTGGGGTGGACCTTGCAGACCAGATGCCGCAGCCCTACAATGATATTCGTAAATCCAGGATATGGTATAAAAAAAAAACTTGCCGTTCCCCCTCATTCAAGTGTCTCTATATAAGTCCTTTCAGTTGTTATAAAGGCAGGGAATCTGGGATCTTATTTATCTTAATGATCATGAAAAAGTTATTAAAATCTTATATTTGGAGACCAGGCCCAGGGGAGGAGTGGGGTGGCATTATCAAGTCAAGACAGCAGAATTGTCCAAGGATAACATTTCCCATCCGAATTGCCTCCTACTGCCAAAAAAAGCTGAACCCAAAAGAAATGTTGTGTATGTTCTAGGAACGGAATACGGAGCGAAAGTAATTATCAATGTGACACCTGCCCAGAGAAACCAGGGCTCTGCATTAGGGAATGTTTGCATGTGTACTATAAATCCCTAAATTAATCAAAAAATTTAGCCCTTTTTTATTCTCTTTCTGACATTTTCTTTACCATTTTATTATCCAATCCATTGTTTTTGTTTTTTTACTACACTTTTTATTACACTGTAGCCCACATATAAATTGGAATACAAGAAAAACCCTAAAATAACATAATTCTCACTAAACCTAGATGAATACCTTAGGGAATGCAGTTTTCAAAATGGGGTCACATTTGGGGTTCTTACATTGTTCATTGTTCTGCCAGCTCAAATCCTTCGAAAACAAGGAGTGGGGCCTATAAGTCATTCAAGCTGAAATTCTGTCCTGAAAACCATAGAGGGGTTTCTTTCATTTTGGGCCCCACCATGTGGCCAGGCAATGGATTACATCCTAAGTGGGGGTATTTTTGTAAACAGTAGAAGCAGCGCAATAAATGTTGTGGTGCATTTCCTCAGTTTCATGTACTGTGTATGAAAAACATGTCCTACAAATGACACATTTGCGAAAAAAAATAAAATCTAAATTCTATTTTTTAGACCGTCTTTGCATTAGTTCCTCCAAAAAAACTGTGGACTCAAAATGATTACTACACCTCCTGTTGAAAATCTTGAGGGGTCTCGTTTTTTAAATAAGGGCATTTTTGTGTGGTTACTGGAACCTCTGAGCCACTGCAAACCTCGCTTGGTGCATGAAAACAAAATGTACTTTAAAATTATCAAAATTTTCACAATTCCAATAAAATTTGTACGCCCTGTAATATGTTTAAAACATTTATTTTTTAAATACATTGCTGTCAAATAGACATATGGAAATATACATTTCAAAACACATTAGTACAGTATATACATACATTTGTGAAATATTATACTTACATATATTTGTGAAACATTGCACTTAAAATATAAAAAGTACATTTCTTTTTTCAAAAGTTTCTTTATATTTTGTGCTTTTAATAAAAAAAAATGCGAATCGTATCGGCCTATTTTTACCACTAATATATAGTACAATATGTGACAAAGAAAAGTCAGAATTACTTGGATGTGCAAAACCATTACAGATTTATTCTCTGATAATTCATGCATACCAGATTTTCAAAGTCTGGCTGTGTCATTATGGGCACATTCAGACATGGCGGAATTGCTGTTGAATTCCGCTGCGGACAGTGCACAGTGGAATTCTGCAGCGGGCGTTTTGTTTTTCATTTCTTTCTATACATTTTTAGTAAAGTTAGTTCAGACGTTGCAGAAAATAACTGTGCGGTAATTTGGCTGCGGTGCAGAATTTTCCCTCCGAACTGAAATCTGTGGCAAATCCGCTGTGATATCTGCAACGTCTGAATTACCTGTCAAATATGCATATGTTGGTGCAGATTCGTTGCGTAATTGCCCCGAATCTGCACCAACATTTGCAGCGGAAAAATTCTGCCACGTCTGAACATGGCCTAAAGGGGTTTTCCCATCAGGAACATTTATGACATATCCACAGGATATTGAATAAATGTCAGATAGATGCGGGTCCCACCTCTGGGACCGGCACCTATCTCTAGAACGGGGCCCCCTAAACCCCGTTCTACCGCTCTGTGCTCCGGCTGACGTGTGTGATTCTCGACCATGAAGAAGAGAACGGCGTAGCTCGCTGAGCCACGCTGTTTACGTAAGTGCTATAGAACTGAATGGAAGTTACAGAAACAGTGTAGCTTGCATGCTACGCTGTTTCCGTAACTGCCATTCACTACTATGGGTCTTACGGAAACAGCGAGCTACGCTGTTCTCTTCTTCATGGTCGGGGCCCCGTTCTAGAGATAGGTGCGGGTCCCAGAGGTGGGACCCGCATCTATCTAAAATTTAAAGCATATCCTGTAGATATGCCATAAATGTTCCTGATGGGAAAACCCCTTTAAAGAGGCTCTGTCACCAGATTTTGCAACCCCTATCTGCTATTGCAGCAGATAGGCGCTGCAATGTAGATTACAGTAACGTTTTTATTTTTAAAAAACGAGCATTTTTGGCCAAGTTATGACCGTTTTCGTATTTATGCAAATGAGGCTTGCAAAAGTACAACTGGGCGTGTTTAAAAGTAAAAGTACAACTGGGCGTGTATTATGTGCGTACATCGGGGCGTGTTTACTACTTTTACTAGCTGGGCTTTCTGAAGAGAAGTATCATCCACTTCTCTTCACAACGCCCAGCTTCTGGCAGTGCAGATCTGTGACGTCACTCACAGGTCCTGCATCGTGTCGGCCACATCGGCACCAGAGGCTACAGTTGATTCTGCAGCAGCATCAGCGTTTGAAGGTAAGTAGCTACATCGACTTACCTGCAAACGCCGATGCTGCTGCAGAATCATCTGTAGCCTCTGGTGCCGACACGATGCAGGACCTGTGAGTGACGTCACAGATCTGCACTGCCAGAAGCTGGGCGTTGTGAAGAGAAGTGGATGATACTTCTCTTCAGAAAGCCCAGCTAGTAAAAGTAGTAAACACGCCCCGATGTACGCACATAATACACGCCCAGTTGTACTTTTACTTTTCAACACGCCCAGTTGTACTTTTGCAAGCCTCATTTGCATAAATACGAAAATGGTCATAACTTGGCCAAAAATGCTCGTTTTTTAAAAATAAAAACGTTACTGTAATCTACATTGCAGCGCCGATCTGCTGCAATAGCAGATAGGGGTTGCACAATGTGGTGACAGAGCCTCTTTAAGTGACAAACAGGCCCTGTCATTAAAGGGTTAACTGGTGATACCTCTGGTTGTTTCACAGCTAGTACTGCGATACTGGTGGCATAATCAAATAAGAACAAGTTTTCACACCAAACTGGTGTGTGAAGTAATCTTTTTTGTACTATACTAAGGTACGTGACAGGTCCTATTTAACCCCTTCCGCCTGCATGATTTCTGAGCCTTAACGACCAAGCAATTTTTTTTGTTTTTTCATTGTCGCAATCAAAGAGCTATAACTTTTTTATTTTCCCCGTCGATATAGTTGTATGAGGACTTGTTTTTTGCAGGATGAGTTGTATTTTTCAATGCCACCATTTTGGGGTATATGTAATTTTTTTTATTAACTTTTATTAACTTTTTTTTGGGGAGAATAGAAAAAAAAACTGCAATTCCGCCATTGTTCTGTGCGATTTAAATTTACGCCGTTCATCGTGCGGCATAAATAACATCCTACTTTTATTCAATTTGACAGTACGATTACGGTGATACCACATATGTAGAGGTTTTTTATGTTTAAAGAGGCTCTGTCACCAGATTCTGAAATCCCTATCTCCTATTGCATGTGATCGGCGCTGCAATGTAGATAACAGTAACGTTTAGTTTTTTTTGAAAAAAAACGTTCATTTTTGGCTATTTGAGCTATTTTATATATATGCAAATGAGCTTTGAAATGGACAACTGGGCGTGTTTTTTTTCGTATGTCCAACTGGGCGTGTATTGTGTTTTTAACTGGGCGTGTTTACTTGTTTTACTAACTGGGCGTTGTGAATAGAAGTGCATGATGCTGACGAATCAGTGACCAATCAGCATCATGCACTCCTCTCCATTCATTTACACAGCAGCATCACGTTCTTACTAGAACGATGTGCAGCCACATATACAAGTGTCCTGATAATGAATACACATGACCTCCAGCCTGGACGTCATGTGTATTCAGAATCCTGACACTTCTGAATCTTTTCTGTGAGATTTACAGCAAGGGAAACGAAATCTCGTTTACCTCGTAATCTCGCGAGATTACGCGTGGCTTGCTAGAATCTCACAGAAAAGATTCAGAAGTGTCAGGATTCTGAACACACATGACGTCCAGGCTGGAGGTCATGTGTATTCATTATCAGGACACATTGTGTATGGTGATTGGTCACTGATTCGTCAGCATCATACACTTCTATTCACAACGCCCAGTTAGTAAAACAAGTAAACACGCCCAGTTAGAAACACAATACACGCCCAGTTGGACATACGAAAAAAAACACGCCCAGTTGTCCATTTCAAAGCTCATTTGCATATATATATATAAAATAGCTCATAACTTGGCAAAAAATGAACGTTTTAAAAAAAAAAAAAAACGTTACTGTTCTCTACATTAACACCGAAAAAGGCCATACTTACAAATGGACACAGCCAGGTCAGAAACGCTGAAGGAGAGTGAGCAGGTGCTTTAAATAATAATAGCCACTCCCACTAATCTTGAGGGGAGTGGTGAGTGGTGCATGGGATGTGTAGTAAGAAATAATAAATGAATAGTGTATGTGCAAGTGTAATAATATAAGTGAAATATAGGAGGCAGTAATGGGTAAAGTGCCTCAAAAATAAATGAATAATGGGGTGCAAGTGAGTGAAACATGGAGGGATAGTGTGTAAGTCATGAGGCACAACGTGTATAGCCAGGTAGAAGCCTATTTGTGACGCCTTGATAATTCATAGAGCGGGCTACCCTGCTTGCTAAGCCAAACAACAACACACCATGCTCTCCCAGCATCAAAGACCCGGCTGTGTCCCGGTGTTTTTGTATATATGTCCCCTTGTTTTTATCTGTTTTGTCTGTGCATCAGGAGCTTTTCGTTCCAGTTAGGGAGTTAGGGACTCGCAAGTCTGGGGATCCTTGTCGTGGATTGCGAGCTTGCGTCCTTTTGGCCAAAATGATCACTAATACCCCAGGTATTTTTCATTATTACTTATATTTGCTTATTTTGGACACAGCCCGGTCTTTGATGCTGGGAGAGCATGGTGTGTTGTTGTTTGGCTTAGCAAGCAGGGTAGCCCGCTCTATGAATTATCAAGGCGTCACAAATAGGCTTCAACCTGGCTATACACGTTGCGCCTCATGACTTACACACTATCCCTCCATGTTTCACACACTTGCACCCCATTATTCTTTTATTTTTGAGGCACTTTACTCATTACTGCCCCCTATATTTCACTTATATTATTACACTTGCACATACACTATTCATTTATTATTTCTTACTACACATCCCATGCACCACTCCCCTCAAGACTAGTGGGAGTGGCTATTATTATTTAAAGCACCTGCTCACTCTCCTTCTTCAGCGTTTCTGACCTGGCTGCGTCCATTTGTAAGTATGGCCTTTTTCTGTGTTTTTGTATATATGTCCCCTTGTTTTTATCTGTTTTGTCTGTTCTCTACATTGCAGCGCCGATCACATGCAATAGGAGATAGGGATTTGAGAATCTGGTGACAGAGCCTCTTTAAGGCTCGACTGAGCTCGCGAGTGCACCCTGGTGATCACTGTGGAACAGGACGGCCGCATGTGCAGACATCTCTGGAGAGAAGGGCGTCGACCGGATGGAAGGAGTTCGTGGTTAGCGACATTTTATTTTTTATTTTTTGTTCCTTTTTTTGTAATCCCATTAAGGGATAACTTTGCTTACAACTTTATTTTTTACTTATAATGTATTAGCATACTCCTGTGTATTCAGAATCCTGACACTTCTGACTCTTTTCTTTGAGATTTCCAGCAAGTGAAACTAAATCTCGTTTACCTCCGTAATCTCGCGAGATTTCGTTTCCCTTGCTAGAAATCTCAAAGAAAAGACATTTCTCACTTGACATTTCAGGGAATACAACGGTAGTAATTGGAGATTTCTTAAAGTTAAAGGGATTGACCGTATATATCAGGGTAACAGTAGGGGTGACACCTTTAAAAGCCTTTTATGTAGAGAAATGAAGTGTATCGTGACACTTGATACCCTATCTCCAAAAGGTTTAAATGAAACGCAGAGCTTTGCATCCTTTTTATAATTGTTAGTTTGCCATATAGATAATGATATATGTTTTATTTATTTGCTAGTTTTTTTTAATACTGAGCCTGTTCTACTGATCACCAAATTTCGTCTCCTAGGCTACTGCTTTTGATGGGTTTACTTTAAATCCCTATAGTGATTGTGGCACAACCCTGTCTGGTGTGATCCCTATTCTCCTGGGACTGTTTTGTACTCATATTTAATTGTTTTTATAAAATGTCTGTCTAATTATTGTAGGGGGGTATCTTGTCCTCTATATATTTTTCATACTTTTTTACTTATTTATTTATTGATTCATTAGACATATTGGTTTTGTGCCCCCTATAAAAATAGCCTTTTGAAATTTTCTTGAAAATGTTGGAAATTTCTGCTAAAGTTCTAAGCCTTGTAACGTCCTAGAAAAATAAAAGGATGTTCAAAAAAACTATGCCAATCTAAAGTAGACATATGGGGGTTTTAATTGGCAACAATTTTGTGTGGTATTACTACTTGTCTTACAAGCAGATACATTTAAATTTAGAAAAATGCAAAATTTTGGTGTTTTTCACAATTAAATACTGAATGTATCGAGCAAATTTTGCCAGTAACATAAAGTCTAATGTGTCACGTGAAAGCAATCTCAGAATCGCTAGGATAGGTAAAAGCATTCCGAAGTTATTACCACATAAAGTGAAACGTGTTCGATTTGAAAAATGAGGCTCTGTCAGGAAGGTCAAAAGTGTCCAAAGAGGGAATGGGTTAATTCCTGTAATTTGCGAGGTGGGTCCTCTATGGATCAGACTTGTTTTTCCAGCACATCCCACAGATGCTCAATTAAATTGAGATCTGGGGAGTTGGAAGGCCAAGTCATCCTCTTGAACACTTTCTCATGTTCCTCAACCCATTCCTGAACAATTTTTGCGGTGTGGCTAGGCGCTTCATCCTGTTTAAGAAGGTCACTGGCACTAGGGAATATCGTTACCATGAAGGGGTGTAATTAAGGGGTGTACCTAATTGGTTTAGGTAGGTGGTATGTATCAAATTTACATGTACATGAATGCCAGAACTCAAGGTTTCCCAGCAGTACATCGCCCAGAGCATAACACTGTCTCCACTGCCGTGCCATCTTACCATAGTTTATTGTGGTGTCATCCATTTCCCAAGTTAGTGATGTACAAGCACTCAGCCATATACACGATGTAAAAGAAAATGTGATTCATCAGACCAGGACACATCCTTCAATTCTTTCATGGTCCAGTTCTGACACTCACATGCCCATTGTAGGTGCTTTCGGTGGTGGACAGGGGTCAGCACAGGTACTCTGACCGGTCTGCAACTACGCATCCCTAAACGCAGAAAGCTGCGATGCCCTGTGTGTTCCTACACCTTTCTATCATAGACAGCATTATGTTTTTTAGAAATCCATGCTACAGTAGCTCTTCTGTGGGAAAGGATCAGACTGGTTAGCCTTCACTCCCAACACGCATCAATGAGCCTTGGACTAGTTTTGGTAGGTACTAACCACAGCATACCAGGACCACCCCACAAGAACTGCCGTTTTGGAGATGCTCTGACCTAGTCATCTAACCATCACAATTTGGTCCTTGTCAAAGTCGCTCAGTTCCATACTTGCCCTTTTTTATGCTTCTGAGGCCGGGTTCCCACAGGTCGGATACGCTGCGTAAAAATCAAATTGTGATGCGTTTTTTCGGATGGAATAGCGCTGGAAACAAAACAAAAGACATTCATACCTATGGCATCCATCTCTTCTGCGTGTAGCCTGGCCTCCTAAGGTGACGTTGCAGGACATGTGGCGCTGCAGCCTGTGATTGGCGGCAGTGGTGACATGGATAGAGACGTCATCCCAGAAGGCCAGCCTGCAGCAAGAAGAATGGTAAATGTAATTTTTTTTTCTTTCTGAGTTGCGATTTTTGTGGGGAATCACTTGGCTTTCTGTTGCGGGTTTTGCATCCACATTGAATTATATGGGGAAAACCCCCAACAGAAAATCAACGAAAACGCAGCATAAATTGACATGCTGCAGATTTAAATTCCGTACCGCAGGTCAATTTATTACGCTGCGGTTTTTTTCTGCAACATGGGCATGAAATTTTCTAAATCTCATCCACTTTGCTGCTACTGTAATTGCTGCGGCATTTCCGCACAGAATTCCGTTGCTGAAATTACGCTACGTGGAATCCCGGCCTAACACATCATCCTCAAGTACTGACTGTTCTCTTGCAGTCTAATATATGCCACCCTTGAAAGGTTCTGTTGTAACGAGATAATCAATGTTATTCACTTCCTCAGTGGTTTTAAGATATGGTCCCATGTAGCGGCTTCCGCGTGCGGTCGATACCCCGCTTAGTTGCGGTGGCCAATGTCCGCACGATTTTGCTAGGTATTTCCTGCAAGTGAGCAGGGTTTTGGCCGCACGCGGACTATACTACGTAGGACAGTACCCTTAATGTTATGTATTATCTCTGTATGTCTGCTTATATGTAGTTCGTGTGAGTTTATGTGTAAGTAGTAACTGTGTGTGTATATGTGCTACACATAGCGTATGTACTCACTACATACATGTGTGGGCCGTTATTTGTCAGCCAGCACTGATTTTAATTTCCAGGCCCTAAGGAAGCAGCATATAGTATATAATAGAGTGTCTAATACTCTCAGCATTGTAAACAACCTAATATGGAAGGAACATGGATTTTGTGTGTTTATCACTGACAATGTTGAGCTGTCAGATCATTTCAAAACACAGAGAGCTAGGCTGAAGGTTCGGGAGGACTTTAACCTTTATTAATATAAGGGCTTATTCAGACGAACGTGATATATGTCCGTGCAACACGCGTGATTTTCACGCGCGTCGCACGGACCTATATTAGTCTATGGGGCCGTGCAGACATGTGCGTGATTTTTACGCAGCGTTGGTCCGTTGCGTAAAAGTCACGACATGTCCGTTCTTTGGGCGTTTTTCACGCATCACGCACCCATTGAAGTCAATGGGTGCGTGAAAATCACGCATGCCACACGGAAGCACTTCCGTGCGAACAGCGTTTTTCACGCCAGACTTGTTAAGTCTATGTAAATGAGTTGAGAAAACTTGTCCAAACAAGCACAAACCAGGAAGTTGGTTTTCACTTATTGGGCACATGCTGGATATTGAAACCAACAACTGCTGCAATGCCGCGTGCTTGTGATGTTGAGAAGCTGATCTGCCTGGTCCAGGAGAGGCCACAGTTGTGGGACATGCGGGCAGAGGCCTACCACGACCGCATGAGCAAGGAGGTTGCCTGGGATGAGGTTGCGCAGACCATATTTGGCCAGGAGTGGGCTAAAGGCAGCACACGCGACCGAAAGAGCATTGGTAAGTACATTGCTTTATATATGCCATGTCAAACACACATGCTGTAGTGTATCGTTGTGTTAACATGTTCCAAATGTGCAAGGTAGCGGGTGTGTCACAGCATCATTGAGCTGGTGTATAATGTATCGTGGTGTGTAAGGAATGGCAAAGTTTCTAACAAGTGCAGATTTAGGTTATGTCACCTGGTGACATGGCCATTTTTTTTTGTTGTTCCTTTGTACAGTTGATGATGTCAAAACCCGCTGGAGGAGCTGCCGGGATCAATGGCGCCAGAGGGCAAAGTGGTGACGGAGCGTCAAAGAAGCGCAAATATATATACACACAGCAGCTGATGTTCCTCAAGGACATTATGGAGATGCGTCCGTAAGTAATGCAGTGGCGTAGCTAGGTTCTCCAGCACCCGGGGCAAAGATTCAGTATGGCGCCCCCCCCCCCAACCTCTTTCCCGACATCTCCTTCCCCCTCGCCGTGTTTGTTTTCTCTACCAATCGACGTGTCATTTCTTTTTATGTAACGCGAGCATAAAAACATTTGTACATTTTACAAGCAATATGGTTCTATACACAATACAAGAACCAAGCTCGGTACGTATATACAGCACCAGCACAAATACAGCTCAATTTAGTGCAACCCCTGCCGTATAGGTGTGTACGGCGTAAAACTACAGCTCCCAGCATGGCCCGAACAATGGTAAGGATATGCTGGGAGATGTATTTTGTCCAAAAAAAAATCATATTATAATCACACCACCCATGATCTCATTGCAGATCGTACAGTGACTACATTACTGATTAGAGGCAGAATAAACATTTACATTAAGTGACTCACCGGTGACGTCTCAGATTCTAGTTCTTTTTCTCCATCCGGTCCAGACCTCTATGATGACTTCTCCCGGTCACAGCCCATTTCTGCAGTTTGCCGCTCACATGTCTTCAGCTTCTCACTTTACCAACATTTCTGCACCTATAAATAAAGATAAAGTCATCATTATACCACACACTACGCCCCTAAATATAATAGCGCCATACACTGCACCTCTAATTATAATAGCACCATACACAGTGTCCCACACACACACACACACACACACACACACACACACACACACACACACACACACTGTGCCCCCTGTAGATAGTGCCTGCCATAGAGCCCCCTGTAGATAGTGCCTGCCATAGAGCCCCCTGTAGATAGTGCCCCCATATAGCCCACCCCTGTATATAGTGTCCCACAAATAACTCCCCCTATAGTGCTCTACAGATAGCCCACCTCTGTATATAGTGCTCTACAGATAGCCCACCCCTGTATATAGCCCCCCTGTAGATATAGCCCACCCCTGTATATAGTGCTCCACATACAGTGGAGGAAAAAAGTATTTGATCCCTTGCTGATTTTGTAAGTTTGCCCACTGTCAAAGTCATGAACAGTCTAGAATTTTTAGGCTAGGTTAATTTTACCAGTGAGAGACAGATTATATAAAAAAAAAAATAAGAAAATCACATTGTCAAAATTATATATATTAATTTGCATTGTGCACAGAGAAATAAGTATTTGATCCCTTTGGCAAACAAGACTTAATACTTGGTGGCAAAACCCTTTTTTTTTTTTTTTTTTTTTTAATATAATCTATCTCTCACTGGTAAAATTAACCTAGCCTAAAAAATCTAGACTGTTCATGTCTTTGACAGTGGGCAAACTTACAAAATCAGCAAGGGATCAAATACTTATTTCCTCCACTGTATAGTCCACCCCTGTATATAGTGTTTCACAGATAGCCCACCCCTGTATATAGCCCCCTTGTACATATAGTCCACCCTTGTATATAGCCCACCTGTAGATATAGCCTACCCCTGTATATAGTGCTCTACAGATAGCCCACCCCTGTATATAGCCCCCTGTAGATATAGCCTACCCCTGTATATAGTGCTCCACATACAGTCCACCCCTGTATAAAGTGCTCCACAGATAGCCCAACCATGTATGTAGCCCCCCTGTAGATATAGCCCACCCCTGTATATAGTGTTTCACAGATAGCCCACCCCTGTATATAGCCCCCTTGTACATATAGTCCACCCCTGTATATAGTGCTCCACTGGATTATACAGGGGTGGGCTATCTGTGGAGCACTATATACAGGGGTGGACTATATGTACAAGGGGGCTATAAACAGGGGTGGGCTTTCTGTGGAGCACTATAGGGGGAGCTATTTGTGGGATACTATATACAGGGGTGGGCTATATCTACAGGGGGACTATATGCAGGGGTGGGCTATATCTGTAGGGGGACCATATCTACAGGGGTGGGCTATATACAGGGCTGGGCTATATACAGGGCTGGGCTATATACAGGGCTGGGCTATATCTACAGGGGGACCATATCTACAGGGGGACCATATCTACAGGGGGACCATATGTACAGGGCTGGGCTATATACAGGGCTGGGCTATATACAGGGCTGGGCTATATACAGGGCTGGGCTATATACAGGGCTTGTGTAATGATAGGGGTAGGGAAACGAACAAGTGAGCCCTAATCTACCCGCCACTCTGTCCCTGCCTGCTTGCAACGACCCGCCCTAGGCGATGGGGTACAACTGGGCGGCGGTCCCTACGCTCAGTAAGTGCACGAGACAAACATACAAGGGAATATAAAGCAAAGGGAAAGGGGCAGTTGCCCACGGAAACACCGTGAGCAACAGAGTGGTGAACGAGCCAAGTCAAACCAGGAGAGCACGAGGTACCAAACGCAGAGCAGAAAAGTAGTCAGAAAGCCAGGGTCAGAATGGAGCAGGATCAAATAGTAGGAGCTGTAGCTGGGCCAGGAAACCACACGGAAAGAATCACAAGCAAGGAGGAACAGGAAAGGCAGGTATAAATAGACAGAGGGCGGGAGCTAGCTGAATCTGGCAAGGCTGCGATAGGCTCTCCCACTCCTAAGCCTGCCAGCCTGAGTGGTGGAAGCTGGAGTCAGTCTCAGAGAAATAGACTCAGGTGAAGACTGATTACCTATGGAAGTTAACCCCGAAGCTGTGCCTGGCAGATCCTTTACAGTACCTCCCCCTTTTATGAGGGGCCACCGGACCCTTTCTAAGTGGACCTGGTTTACTGGGGAAACGAAGGTGGAACTTCCTGACCAATACCCCAGCGTGAACATCCCGGGCGGGTACCCAAGTCCTCTCCTCAGGCCCGTATCCTCTCCAATGGACCAGGTACTGGAGGGAGCCTTGGACCATCTTGCTGTCCACAATCTTGGCCACCTCGAATTCCACCCCCTCAGGGGTGAGAACGGGAACAGGAGGTTTCCTCGAGGGAGCCAAGGACGGGGAGCAGTGTTTAAGGAGGGAGGCATGAAACACGTCGTGTATACGAAAAGATGGGGGTAACTCCAGCCGGAAGGAGACAGGATTGAGGACTTCAATGACCTTATACGGCCCAATAAACCGGGGAGCAAACTTCTTGGACGGGACCTTAAGACGCAAGTTCCTAGATGATAACCACACCAGATCCCCGACCATAAACAAGGGGTTAGCAGAACGTTTTCTATCAGCCCGAGTTTTTTGTACGCTCTGGGACACCTCTAGGTTCTTCTGAACCTGGGCCCAGACTGTGCACAGTTCCCGATGAACGACCTCTACCTCGGGATTGTTGGAACTACCAGGTGAAACGGAGGAGAACCGTGGATTAAACCCAAAATTACAGAAAAAGGGGGAGACCCCTGACGAGTTACTGACCCGGTTATTAAGGGAAAATTCAGCGAGGGGAATGAATGAGACCCAATCATATTGACAGTCAGAGATAAAACACCTTAAATATTGTTCTAGAGATTGATTAGTCCTCTCAGTTTGGCCACTGGTTTCAGGATGGAAAGCAGAGGAGAAGGACAGATCAATCTCCAACTTCTTACACAAGGCTCACCATAACAAAGAAACAAATTGTACCCCTCTGTCCGAAACAATATTGACAGGGACCCCATGGAGACGCAGGATGTGTTTGACAAACAAGGTAGCTAACGTCTTGGCGTTGGGTAGTTTCTTGAGGGGCACAAAGTGGCACATCTTACTGAAGCAGTCTACTACCACCCACACCACCGACTTGCCTTGGGATGGAGGCAAATCGGTGATAAAATCCATGGAGATATGTGTCCAAGGTCTCTGGGGAATGGGCAACGAACGTACTAAGCCCGCTGGTCGGGACCTGGGAGTCTTGGACCTAGCACAAACCTCACAAGCGGCGACGTAGGCCTTAACGTCTTTAGGCAACCCAGGCCACCAATAGTTTCTGGCAATGAGGTGTTTGGTACCCAGGATGCCTGGATGACCAGATAGTGCGGAGTCATGATTTTCCCTAAGTACCCTTAGCCAGTATTGCAGGGGAACAAACAGCTTGTCCTCAGGAAGGTTCCCGGGAGCTGAACCTTGATCAGCTGCAATTTCAGAGACTAAATCAGAATCAATAGAAGAAATGATTATACCGGGAGGCAAAATACAAGCAGGATCTTCCTCCGAAGGAGGGCTGGCCATGAAGCTACGCGACAGTGCATCGGCCTTAATATTTTTAGACCCAGCCCTATAGGTAACCAAAAAGTTGAATCTGGTAAAAAATAGCGCCCAACGAGCTTGTCTCGGGTTTAGCCTCCGGGCAGATTCTAGGAAAACCAGATTCTTGTGGTCGGTAAGGACCGTTACCTGGTGACTAGCCCCCTCCAGGAAGTGGCGCCACTCTTCAAATGCCCATTTAATGGCTAAGAGTTCGCGGTTGCCAATATCATAGTTACTCTCAGTGGGCGAAAACTTCCTGTAGAAGTAGGCACAGGGGCGGAGATGGGTGAGGGACCTGGTACCCTGGGACAAGACAGCCCCCACTCCCACCTCGGATGCGTCAACTTCCACGATAAATGGCTCCATTTGGTTGGGCTGAACCAGCACCGGGGCCGAGATAAAGCACTTCTTAAGGACCTCAAAAGCCTGGACAGCCTCTGGAGACCAGTGGAGGAGATCAGCACCTTTGCGAGTGAGGTCCGTAAGAGGTTTAGTGATGACCGAGAAGTTAGCAATGAATCTCCTGTAATAATTAGCGAACCCCAAAAAACACTGTAACGCCTTCAGGGAGGCAGGTTGGACCCATTCCGCCACACCCTGAACCTTGGCAGGGTCCATGCGGAATTCATGAGGAGTGAGGATTTGACCCAAAAATGGTATCTCCTGTACCCCAAACACACATTTTTCGGTTTTTGCAAACAGTTTGTTTTCCCGAAGGACTTGGAGCACCTTCCTGACATGCTCAATGTGGGAGGGCCAGTCCTTGGAAAACACCAGTATGTCATCAAGGTACACTACAAGAAATATCCCCCGGTAATCTCTCAAAATCTCATTTATGAAATTCTGGAAGACCGCCGGCGCATTACACAACCCAAAGGGCATGACGAGGTATTCGAAATGACCTTCGGGCGTGTTAAACGCAGTCTTCCACTCATCCCCCTCTTTGATGCGGATAAGGTTATACGCCCCCCGTAGATCAAACTTAGAGAACCATTGGGCCCCCTGAACCTGATTAAAGAGATCAGGAATCAAAGGAAGGGGATACTGGTTCCTTACAGTGACCTTATTCAGGTTACGGTAGTCAATGCATGGCCTAAGACCACCATCCTTCTTCCCTACGAAGAAGAAGCCAGCACCTACCGGAGAAGTAGAGGGGCGAATGTAACCCTTGGCCAGGCATTCCTGGATATACTCTCTCATGGCTTCACGTTCGGGACAAGAAAGATTAAATATCCTACCCTTAGGAAGCTTAGCTCCTGGTACCAATTCGATAGCGCAATCGTATTCTCTATGAGGAGGTAACAATTCGGAGGCCTCCTTAGAGAAAACATCAGCGAAGTCCCGAACAAACTCAGGTAGCGTGTTCACCTCCTCAGGGGGAGAAATAGAATTAACAGAAAAACATGACGTCAAACATTCATTACCCCATTTGGTAAGCTCCCCAGTATTCCAGGGATTATGCAACTGAAACCAGGGAAGACCTAAAACCAAATCGGACGATAATCCCTGCATCAACAGTACAGAGCACTGCTCCAAATGCATGGAGCCAACAAGGAGTTCAAAAACAGGGGTATGCTGTGTAAAATAACCAATAGCAAGAGGAGTGGAGTCGATACCCACTACCGGGACAGGTTTAGGCAAATCAATCAAAGGCATAGCAGGAGACATAGCAAATTCCACAGACATGATATTAGCAGAGGACCCTGAATCCACGAAGGCGCTGCCGGTAGCAGACCTACCACCAAAAGAGACCTGAAAGGGAAGCAAGATCTTATTACGTTTCATATTTACGGGAAATACCTGTGCGCCCAAGTGACCTCCCCGATGATCACTTAGGCGCGGAAGTTCTCCGGCTGCATTCTTACGCTTAGGACAGTTGTTCACTTGATGCTTGTCATCCCCACAGTAGAAGCAGAGACCATTCTTCCTGCGGAAATCTCTACGTTGTTGCGGGGACACGAAGGCCCCGAGTTGCATAGGTACCTCTGAGTCTTCCGGGGAAGAACGAAGCAACGGAACCTCGGGAGGCATCATGGGGGAGTCGGAGAAGAAAACACATAAACGTTCGCGTTGTCGTTCCCTGAGACATCGGTCAAGTCGTACCGCTAAAGCCATAACCTGGTCTAGGGAGTCAGAAGAGGGATAGCTAACTAGCAGGTCTTTCAGGGCATTCGACAGGCCCAACCTAAACTGGCACCTTAAGGCAGGGTCATTCCACCGAGAAGCTACGCACCACTTCCTAAAGTCAGAACAATACTCCTCAACAGGTCTCTTACCCTGACGTAAGGTCACCAGCTGACTCTCGGCAAAGGCAGTCTTGTCAGTCTCGTCATAAATGAGTCCGAGAGCAAAAAAGAAAAGATCAACGGAGGAAAGTTCAGGGGCGTCAGGAGCCAAGGAGAAGGCCCATTCTTGGGGCCCGTCCTGGAGCCGGGACATAATTATACCCACTCGCTGGCTCTCAGAACCTGAGGAGTGGGGCTTTAAGCGAAAGTAAAGCCTGCAACTCTCCCGAAAGGAGAGAAAAGCCCTCCGGTCCCCTGAGAACCGGTCGGGCAACTTGAGGTGGGGTTCAGGAGTTGAGGTGAGGGGAACTACCAAGGTAGCATCAGGCTGGTTGACCTTCTGAGCCAGGGCCTGGACCTGTAGGGAGAGACCCTGCATTTGCTGAGCCAGGGTCTCAAGGGGGTCCATAGTAGTGTCAGGGACCAGGGTAGACTAGGTATATGGGCTTGTGATTATGTAATGATAGGGGTAGGGAAACGGACAAGTGAGCCCTAATCTACCCGCCACTCTGTCCCTGCCTGCTTGCAACGACCCGCCCTAGGCGACGGGGTATAACTGGGCGGCGGTCCCTACGCTCAGTAAGTGCACGAGACAAACATACAAGGGAATATAAAGCAAAGGGAAAGGGGCAGTTGCCCAAGGAAACACCGTGAGCAACAGAGTGGTGAACGAGCCAAGTCAAACCAGGAGAGCACGAGGTACCAAACGCAGAGCAGAAGAGTAGTCAGAAAGCCAGGGTCAGAATGGAGCAGGATCAAATTGTCAGGAGCTGTAGCTGGGCCAGGAAACCACACGGAAAGAATCACAAGCAAGGAGGAACAGGAAAGGCAGGTATAAATAGACAGAGGGCGGGAGCTAGCTGAGTCTGGCCAGGCTGCGATAGGCTCTCCCACTCCTAAGCCTGCCAGCCTGAGTGGTGGAAGCTGGAGTCAGTCTCAGAGAAATAGACTCAGGTGAAGACTGATTACCTATGGAAGTTAACCCCGAAGCTGTGCCTGGCAGATCCTTTACAGCTTGGCTATATCTACACGGGGGCTATATCTACAGGGGTGGGCTATATACAGTGCTGGGCTATAAACAGGGGGACTATATACAGGGGGCTATATCTACAGGGGGGCTATCTATGGAGCACCATATACAGGGGTGGGCTATATCTACAGGGGGCTATATACTATATAGCCCCCCCTGTAGCTATAGCCCACCCCTGTATATGGTGCTCCATAGATAGCCCCCCCTGTAGATATAGCCCCCCTGTAGATATAGTCCCCCTGTATATAGCCCACCCCCTGTAGATATAGTTCCCCTGTTTATAGCCCACCCCTGTAGATATAGTCCCCCTGTAGATAGACAAGCCCCCCGCGTGTAGACAAAGTCCCCCCCCCCCCCCCCCCGCAGATACAGCCACACTTTTATTACAATTAAAAAAATAAAAAAATAAAACTATTCAAACTCACCTTATTCCCGCTCCCACGCCGTCCGGCAGCCATGGAGACCTGCTCTCTTCTGCGCAGGTCTCCAGGGGGTTGAACGCGGCGTCTATGAAAGGCACTGTAATGGCAGGAAGGAGGTGAAGGGAAAGTGAGCCCTAATCTACCCACCGCCCTGTCCCTGCCTACTTGCAACGACCCGCCCTAGGCGACGAGGTACAACTGGGCGGCGGTCCCTACGCTGGCTAAGTGCACAGGAAGACAAACAGGGAACACGCAAGGGAAGGGGCAGTAGCCACGGAACGCCACGAGGAAACGGGGCGGCGAACGAACAGTCAGGACCAGGACGAAGTGAGTACACCCGAGCAGGCACGGAGACAGAGGCAAGCCAGGGCAAGCAAGCAGGTCAAGCAGAACTGCAGCAAGGCAGAAGCACGGCAGAAGCAGGCTGGAGCAAGCAGCAGTGGGGCCAGGAATCCAAAAGAATTACAAGCACTGAGGGAGAGCACAGGGCCGGTAATAAAGGGCAGGGGGCGGAGCTAACTCCGAGAGACCAGGCCGCGATAGGCTCTCCCACTCCTGAGCCTGCCACCCTGGTTGGTGGGAGATGGTGTCAGTCGAGCAGGTCTGGCCTCAGGTGTGGATTGATTAATCCCAGGAGTATAGCTAGATGAAGTACCTGGCAGATCCCTAACAGTACTCCCCCTTTTATGAGGGGCCACCGGACCCTTACTAAGGGGACCCGGTTTAGTGGGGAAGAGGAGGTGGAACCTCCTGATCAATACCCCAGCGTGAACATCACGGGCAGGTACCCAAGTCCTCTCCTCCGGCCCGTATCCTCTCCAATGGACCAGGTACTGGAGGGAGCCCTGGACCATCCTACTGTCCATAATCTTGGCCACCTCGAATTCCACCCCCTCAGGGGTGAGAACGGGAACAGGAGGTATCCTCGAGGGGGACCAGGACGGGGAGCAGCGTTTAAGGAGGGAGGCATGGAAGACGTCATGTATGCGAAAGGATGGGGGGAGCTCCAGACGGAAGGATACAGGGTTGAGGACTTCAATGATCTTATACGGTCCAATAAATCGGGGAGCAAACTTCCTGGACGGGACCTTAAGGCGCAAGTTCCTGGACGACAACCAGACCAAATCCCCGACGACAAACCGGGGGTTAGCAGAACCTCTACTATCCGCCTGAATCTTTTGTGCGCTCTGGGATGCCTCTAGGTTCTTCTGAACCTGGGCCCAGACAGTGCACAGTTCCCGATGAACCTCCTCTACCTCAGGATTATTGGAACAACCAGGGGAGACGGAGGAGAACCTTGGGTTAAACCCGAAATTACAGAAAAACGGGGAGACCCCTGACGAGTTACTGACCCGGTTATTCAGGGAAAATTCAGCAAGGGGAAGGAATGAGACCCAATCGAATTGACAGTCAGAGATGAAACACCTTAAATATTGTTCCAGGGATTGGTTGGTCCTTTCCCTTTGGCCATTAGTTTCGGGATGGAAGGCGGAGGAGAAGGACAGATCAATCTCCAACTTTTTACAAAAAGCTCTCCAAAATAAGGAAACAAATTGTACCCCTCTGTCAGAAACGATATTGACTGGGGCCCCATGGAGACGCAGGATGTGTTTCACAAACAAAGAAGCTAACGTCTTGGCGTTAGGTAGCTTCTTAAGGGGCACAAAGTGGCACATCTTGCTGAAGCGGTCGACTACCACCCACACCACCGACTTGCCCTGAGATGGAGGCAAATCGGTGATAAAATCCATGGAGATATGGGTCCAAGGTCTCTGGGGAATGGGCAAGGAACGTAGTAGGCCCGCAGGTCGGGACCTAGGGGTTTTGGACCTAGCGCAAACCTCACAAGCGGCGACGTAAGCCCTAACATCTTTAGGCAACCCAGGCCACCAATAGTTTCTGGTAATGAGGTGTTTGGTGCCCAAGATGCCAGGATGACCAGATAGAGCGGAGTCATGGTTTTCCCTGAGTACCCTCAGCCGGTATTGCAGGGGAACAAACAGTTTGTCCCCAGGGACGTTCCCGGGAGCTGCACCCTGATCAGCCGCGATATCAGAAGCTAAATCAGAATCCGTGGCAGAGACGATTATACCAGGGGGTAAAATACAAGCGGGATCCTTCTCGGAAGGAGGATTGGCCATGAAACTACGTGACAGAGCGTCAGCCTTAATATTCTTGGACCCAGCCCTATAGGTAACCAAGAAATTAAATCTGGTAAAGAATAGTGCCCACCGAGCTTGTCTAGGATTAAGCCTCCGGGCAGATTCTAGGAAAACCAGATTCTTGTGATCCGTAAGGACCGTTACCTGGTGTCTGGCCCCCTCCAGGAAGTGCCGCCACTCCTCAAAAGCCCATTTAATGGCTAGAAGTTCGCGGTTACCAATATCATAGTTACTCTCCGTGGGCGAAAACTTCCTAGAGAAGTAAGCACAGGGGCGGAGATGGGTGAGGGAGCTGGTACCCTGGGACAAGACGGCCCCTACTCCCACCTCGGAAGCGTCAACCTCCACAATAAATGGCTCCTCTTGGTTGAGCTGAATCAGCACGGGGGCCGAGATAAAGCACTTCTTGAGAGTCTCAAAGGCCTGGACGGCCTCAGGGGGCCAATGGAGGACATCGGCACCCTTGCGGGTAAGGTCCGTAAGAGGCTTAGCGACGACCGAGAAGTTGGCAATAAATCTCCTGTAATAGTTGGCGAACCCTAAAAAACACTGTAACGCCTTAAGGGAGGCAGGTTGGACCCATTCCGCCACAGCTTGAACCTTGGCAGGGTCCATGCGGAATTCATGAGGAGTGAGGATTTGCCCTAAAAATGGTATCTCCTGTACCCCAAAGACACATTTTTCAGTCTTAGCAAACAGATTATTCTCCCGAAGGACCTGGAGCACCTTCCTGACATGCTCCACGTGGGAGGACCAGTCCTTGGAAAACACCAGTATGTCATCAAGGTACACAACAAGAAAATTACCCAGGTACTCTCTCAGGATTTCATTAATAAAATTCTGGAAGACAGCAGGGGCATTACACAACCCAAAGGGCATGACCAGGTATTCGAAATGACCCTCGGGTGTGTTGAACGCAGTTTTCCACTCATCCCCCTCTTTGATGCGGATAAGGTTATATGCCCCCCGTAGATCGAACCTAGAAAACCATTGGGCTCCCTGAACCTGATTAAAAAGATCCGGAATCAAAGGAAGTGGGTACTGGTTCCTTACGGTGACCTTATTCAGGTTACGATAATCAATGCACGGCCTAAGACCACCATCCTTCTTCCCCACGAAGAAGAAGCCAGCACCTACAGGAGAAGTCGAGGGGCGAATGAAACCCTTGGCCAGGCATTCTTGGATATACTCCCTCATAGCTTCACGTTCAGGACATGAAAGATTAAATATCCTACCCTTAGGAAGCTTGGCACCAGGCACCAAATCGATAGCGCAATCGTAATCTCTATGGGGGGGCAACACCTCGGAGGCCTCCTTAGAAAACACATCGGCGAAGTCCTGAACAAACTCAGGAAGCGTGTTTACCTCCTCCCGGGGAGAAATAGAGTTAACAGAAAGACATGACATCAGGCAATCACTACCCCATTTGGTGAGATCCCCAGTATTCCAATCAAACGTGGGATTATGCAACTGCAACCAGGGAAGGCCTAATACCAGATCAGACGATAATCCCTGCATCACCAGTACAGAGCACTGCTCCAAATGCATGGAGCCAACCAGGAGTTCAAAAACAGGAGTATGCTGAGTAAAATAACCATTAGCAAGGGGGATTGAGTCGATTCCTACTACAGGGATGGGATAAGGTAAATCAATACAAGGCATCTTTAGAGACATAGCAAATTCCACAGACATGATATTAGCAGATGAGCCAGAATCCACGAAAGCACTGCCCGTGGCAGACCGGCCAGCAAACGAGACCTGAAAGGGAAGCAAAATTTTATTGCGTTTCACATTAACGGGAAATACCTGTGCGCCCAAGTGACCTCCCCGATGATCACTTAGGCGCGGAAGTTTTCCGGCTTCTTATTCTTGCGCCTGGGGCAGGTGTTCAGTAGATGCTTGTCGTCCCCACAGTAGAAGCAGAGACCATTCATTCTGCGAAACTCTCTACGTTGTCGAGGGGACATGGAGGCCCCGAGTTGCATAGGTACCTCCGAGTCCTCCGTGGAGGGGCGAGGAGACGGGACCTCGGGGGGAATCGCAGAAAAGTCAGAGGGGAGCACACTGAAGCGTTCTAGCTGACGTTCCCTGAGACGTCGGTCAAGTCGTACTGCTAGGGCCATAACCTGGTCAAGGGAGTCAGGCGAGGGGTAGCTAACCAGCAGATCCTTCAGGGCGTCAGATAATCCTAACCTAAACTGGCACCTTAGGGCTGGATCGTTCCACTGAGAAGCTACGCACCACTTCCTAAAATCAGAACAGTATTCCTCAACCGGTCTCCTACCCTGACGTAAGGTCACCAGCTGACTCTCGGCTAAAGCAGTCCTGTCAGTCTCGTCGTAAATGAGTCCGAGGGCAGAGAAAAAACGATCAACAGAGGAAAGTTCAGGGGCGTCAGGAGCCAAGGAGAAGGCCCACTCTTGGGGCCCTTCCTGGAGTCGGGATATGATGATACCCACCCGCTGGTTCTCGGAACCTGAGGAGTGGGGCTTTAGGCGGAAATACAGTCTGCAACTCTCCCGGAAGGAGAGAAACGTCTTACGGTCCCCTGAAAACCGGTCAGGTAACTTGAGGTCGGGTTCTAGAGGTGAGGTGAGGGGTACTACTAAAGCAGCGTCACCCTGATTGACCCTTTGGGCCAGGGCCTGGACCTGTAGGGAGAGGCCCTGCATCTGCTGGGTCAGGGTCTCAAGGGGGTCCATGATAGCGTCAGCGTAGGAGAAATGGTAGACTAGGTAAGGGCTTGTAATTATGTAATGGCAGGAAGGAGGTGAAGGGAAAGTGAGCCCTAATCTACCCACCGCCCTGTCCCTGCCTACTTGCAACGACCCGCCCTAGGCGACGAGGTACAACTGGGCGGCGGTCCCTACGCTGGCTAAGTGCACAGGAAGACAAACAGGGAACACGCAAGGGAAGGGGCAGTAGCCACGGAACGCCACGAGGAAACGGGGCGGCGAACGAACAGTCAGGACCAGGACGAAGTGAGTACACCCGAGCAGGCACGGAGACAGAGGCAAGCCAGGGCAAGCAAGCAGGTCAAGCAGAACTGCAGCAAGGCAGAAGCACGGCAGAAGCAGGCTGGAGCAAGCAGCAGTGGGGCCAGGAATCCAAAAGAATTACAAGCACTGAGGGAGAGCACAGGGCCGGTAATAAAGGGCAGGGGGCGGAGCTAACTCCGAGAGACCAGGCCGCGATAGGCTCTCCCACTCCTGAGCCTGCCACCCTGGTTGGTGGGAGATGGTGTCAGTCGAGCAGGTCTGGCCTCAGGTGTGGATTGATTAATCCCAGGAGTATAGCTAGATGAAGTACCTGGCAGATCCCTAACAGGCACTGATTTGCTGGGCAGGATGACTTTCCCAGTCAGTCAGCGCCTTTCATCGACAGAAGCGTCACTGGTACAAAAGGTACCAGTCGCTTCATTCGTGGAAAGGCGCTGAATGGCCGGGCACGGAACGTACCTGGGCATTCATTGCTTCTAATTGTACCAGTGTCCTTGCGACACAGGTACAATTATAGTGCAGGTGGAGGTGGCGCTGGCGCCCCCTCTAAGCTGCGCCCGGGGCACATGCCCCGCCTGCCCCCCCCTAGCTACGCCCCTGAGTAATGACTGTACCTACCTTGAAGAAATGTCTGTGTTCATAGGTCATTCAACCTAAACAGGTTGTTTGTCCCTTGTGGCAATGTAAGGAATAACGGAAAATGTTTCTGACAGATGCAGTGACAATCTACTTGACACGGAAGAGGAGGCTGGGCAAGAAGAGTCGCAGGCGGCACAAGAACCACATCCCGTGCTGCCCTTAACCCCAGAGGCGACTGCACCACAACCAGCCACACAGGCGTTCAGCCAACCCCAGCTGCCACGGGACCGAGAAAAAGAAAGGACGCCACCAGCCAGGCGCAGGCGCAGCCACGTTGGTTCCGCAGGTGCCCAGGTGGACTCCCGGGTACTCGAGTACCTGCGCCGCTGCGCCGAGGACGCCGCCTGTGACGCCATTTGCCGCAGCCTTGCGCCGCTACTCAGGCGAGTACCCGAGCACCGTATGGCGCGCGTCAAGGCTCCATCCTCTGCCTAATTGACTCGGCCACACCTCCTAACAATCCACGCCAATACTTCCAGGTAATTGAGCATTGGCGTGGATTGCCTGAGCCATCGGTGCCCTACACTGCACCTGGCCCTTCCCAGCCTGCCACCCCGTTGCCACGCCAACAGTACCAGCGCTCAATGGCGACCAGAATGTCACCAGTTCATGTGCCGGTGCGGGACCGGCCTTTACCACCCTACAGCCGACCCCTGGAAACCTTTCCCCTTGGCCCACCTGCAGGGTACCACACTCAGCATCAGCACCACTATGCTGTTGAGGAACATCCTCTGCAGGCCCATTGACAGCATAGTATAAACATATGTCTATCAGGGATAATCAATACAAGGGCTAGGTCGCCAGCAAGTGAGGTATTTAAACCTCACCAAATGTCGAAATAGAAACTCCACCTTACATTTGAGCCTGTCTGAGCCTCAAAAAGAGGACACAGAAGTTCCCAGAGTATATGTGTAAAAACAGTTGATTTTTAAAGAAACAAGTATCGTAACTAACCCATGTGGTTCCTATGATCCAGTAACTCCCAGGTACGGAGGGACCCCAACGCGCGCTTCGTGTGGATAGCTTTTTCAAGGAAATCAACTGTGTATACACATATACTCTGGGAACTTCTGTGTCCTCTTTTTGAGGCTCAGACAGGCAAATTGACTGGCGTTTTTTTTTATTATAAATAAGCATGGTTTAAGTGACTGTTAGCATTCATTATCCACCTCGTCCTTCACTAAAATCATCATGAGATTCACTGTAATTGTACTACGATTTATTATATGATGCTAACTAGTTCACATTCTGATTTGCGTCTTGTACTGTCATCTGACTGTTGCCCTAAAGCAGGCTATATAGCCTTTTTCTCTAGAATTTTCCCCCTTTCTTTGTGCTCAATACCAGTGTGTTCCTATTTTCCTTCTGTGCAACTGGACTACAGTTGTCCGATTTGTAGTCTGCATTTTAAACTAAATGTACTTTGTATTGTCTAATAAAATTTATTTTTCTATGCCCTTGGCAACTATATCCAAATAGTACATGACTCCTTATTCTCTGGGTTTTTTCCATTGACAGCATAGTGGTGCTGAAATGGCCAGCTATAACTCCCCATCCCGCCAATATCAGGAGTTGTAGTGCTGTGTCGGCAGAATAGCTTTTGTTTGGAATTTGGGCCAAAACCTCTAAAATGTATGGGGATTGTGCATCATGTTGGTGCGTTTATGTGTTGATATTTTGTGGTAGTTTATATATAATGTTTAGTTCGCACATTACACAATAAAGTGTGGTTTTGTTTTGCAACAAAAGTGTGTGTGTTTGCCTACTTATATGTGGTGTAAGAAACGTTCAAAAACATGTCCTTAGGTAACGTTGGAACACGCAGGCCAGGGCCCAAGATAGTTGCATGCGATAATTGAGGTATTAGTGTATATTTTGCGGTTTAGATCGAATCCTAAAATTATTCTCTGCCGACTTGCAGTGCTATGATAAAGGACGTGCAAAGGACATTTGTGATTGTATTTCTGAACATTGGATATGCCAATGTGCTTCACATACAATTACTTTTCGGGCAGCAAAACAATAGGGCGAAACCACAAAATATATAAGCTCGCAACCCACGTCAAGGGTCCTCATGTCTTGCGAGTCCCTAATACTAAACTCCCCACCTTAAATTACTAACTTTTCCCTGACTAATGATACATTGTGGCACTAAGCTCCACGAAGCCACCCTTCACAGAGAATCGTCCTGCCATGGCAGTGCTCCATCGGGGCTGTCAAAATATTCTGCAAAAATGTTGCGCACTCGGATACCAGATGTTTGTGCCCTTCCAAGTGGAATTAGGGCCGGAATGGTTGATGTGGTAGCATTTCTTCTAATATATTCAGCATCAAAACCTGCGTCATGTATGCGGCTAAAGTTATGAAGAACGACAGACGCTTGTATGACACAGGTCACATTTTGCGGCGTCAGTTGCATTGTTGTGAGAAACACCCGCCATTTGGTTGTCATAATGCCAAATGCACATTCAACACATCTACGAGCTCGGCTTAATTGAAGATGCGCCGACGGTCATCGAAGGCCCTTCTTGCAAATGGACGCATTACTTGGCTTGTGAGGCCAAAACCCTCATCTGCAACGATCACATATGGGACTGGTGGTCCTCGCGAGCCAGGGAGGATGCTCGGTACCGGTACAGAAAGTTGATTGGCCATAAGATGATGGCCCATTCGGGATGAGCGAAATATGCATGCATCAGCAGAGCTTCCATATGACCCAATGTGTACAATGGTAAAACAATAATTACTGTCGGCCAATGCCAACAAGACTATGGAAAAATACTGTTTGTAATTATAGTATCTTGAGCCAGAGTGGGGGGGCTTCTTCAGACGAATGTGCTTCCCGTCTAGGGCACCAATACAATTTGGAAATTGGGTCGTGGACAGAAAATCTTCCAAAATAGTAAGCCAGTGGTCTGTCGTGGGCTGAGGCATCACTGTGGGCTTTAATCTCTGCCACAGCACAACACAGGTGACTGTCACAATGCCAGAAATTGTGCTCACTCCCAGAAGGAATTCGAAATGTAAGGAATGGTAGCTATTTCCTGTAGCAAGAAATCTACATGGGCGAGAAACAAACACACAAACAAAAATACACTTTATGTAGGACATTACCCCCACACACCATCCTGTAAGCTGGAATTGTACAAAACACACATATGTCAACGTCACAAGGAGTCGCTCCTCAATGGGAAATGCAGCGCTGCATGTTTGTGTCCTGGTAGGTGATTCCTGTACGAATCAGGTCCAGCAGAATATCAAACGTGGCCACAGACATGCGGCAAAACGACCTAAATTTATATGGGTGACGGCGGAGGTCATAGAGAGTATGAAAGTGGCCTTTGGAGGTGCGTTGTGCCTCAAGAGGATGAACCCAAATCCTCCCTCTTCTCCGGGTTCCCACCTGAAGCATGGGTCAGCGCTCGACAAATCGCCGAGAAATCATCCACGATAGCAGCACACGGCCCAGCGGAGTCAACGGCATAATTTTCGCTTTTAGACGCCAACAAGCCAAGAAACACAGTAAACGACCCAAAGTATTTTGCTAGGTGCAAAAAGGATGAGAACATGTGCTCACATCAAGCAGGTGTTTGAGGAGGGTGCCTTTTTGTAGGCTGCCCTCTCCATTACTCCACCCTCCGTTTTTTAAACGCGCGCGAAAAACGCATGCCATACGCTCGTAAAAAAACGCAGAAACGCAGCCATAACGCATGCCACACGCAACTACAATGCACGCAAAACGTCGCGTTTTTTATGCGCGCAAAAAGCACACGCTCGTGTGAATCCAGCCTAAAGCTGTACACGGTGACAATCTAATGACTATGAGGCTTGGCAGCGCTCGGTCATGGCCTGCTATCAGGTGATTCATGTTGTGTCTAAGGTGATGTAATGTTTCATGCAGTGGCGGATTAAGTAGACCATATGCCCTGGTCTGTTCCACAAACTTGGGCTCCCCCTTCCCCACCGCCGCTCTGCCGTGTCTATAGTGAACATCACCTTTCTTTGCGAGCATTGACAAATGGGTGTTACAATTCCCCTTGTTAAAGGGCTGTGTCCCTACATACTGACAGTCTCCAACCATCGCTGACAGTATCACATGGCTTCGGGACACTTCCTCCTGAAAATGGGAATGGTGACACGCATTTGTCTATTAGTCCTGGGTACGCATTGACTTTTATGTGATTTTTCTACAACAGACATGTCAGGAAAGGTGACAGATCCTCTATAGATCCAGTGACTCACAAGTGACGTCTTCTCTGATGGGAGTCGTTTTCTTTACTTCTCCATCTGACACAGACCAGTATGGTGACTTCTCCTGATGAGACATCTTTGCTTTTCGCTTCTACAGCCATTTCCAGCCTCTATAGAAACACACAAATTCAGACACCAAGTCCCAGAACCATACATTAAAGGAGATGTCTGGGCACAGACCGTTTTTTTATACTAATGACCTATCGATGTGCCTGGACAACCCCTTTAACTCAAACTAATAAATTCGGACCACAGACTAGATCCTAGAATACATACAGACCCAAGACCTTCTAAATTATTGCAGTCCCCAGACCAGACACCCCTAAACAAACACAGACCCAAGAACAAGCACCCTAAATAAATACAGACCCCAGAACAAGCACCCTAAATAAATACAGACCTCGGACCAGACCCCTAAAATATAGACCCCAGACCTGACCCACTACACTAATAATGTCCCCAGACCTGACTCCCTAAAGTAATACAGATCCCAGATCAGAACCCCTAAACTAATACAGACCCAGACCAGAACCCCTAAATGAATACAGACCCCAGACCAGACCCCTAAATAAAGACCCCTAAACTAATAGAGACCCCAGACCAGGCCCCGTAATACAGACCACATAAACTAATACAGACCAGACCCCCAAAATTATTCTGACCCCTTAAACTGATACAGACACCAGACCCCCTAAACTAATACAGACCCCCTAAATACAATTCCCCTAAATATACAGACACCAGACAACTTAAACTGATACAGACCCCAGTCTAGACCTCCTAAATACAGACCCCAGACCCCTTAAACTCATACAGACCCCAGACCAGACCCTTTAAATACAGACCCCAGAACAGACCCCTTAATACGGACCCCAGACCCCCTAAACTAATACAGACCCCATAAACTAATACAGACCCCAAACCAGACCGACGCCCTAAATACAGGACCTAGATCCGACCCCGTAAACACAGACCCCTTAAACTAATACAGACCCCAGACCCCCTAAATATATAGACCCCTTAAACTGATACAGACCCCAGACCAGACCCCTTAAATACAGACCTCTTAAACTAATACAGACCCCCTAAATATACACCCCAGACATCTGATGACCTATCATCACTATATCATCGGTGCGGGTCCGACTCCCGGACCCCACAAAAATCAGCTGCTTCGGTGGCCTACGGGCACCAGATGTTATGGCACATAATGCTATGTACGGAGGCGGAACTGCAGCTCTGCTCCTTTTCACTTGAAAAGTACTGCAGCTCGGGCGCTTTTCCGTGGCCGGAGCCAACTGCTTCCGGCATGTACGTCCAGAGCACGGAAGCACCGGACCAGATGATCTGTGCGGGGTCCGGCTTCTATCTGACATTAATGACATATCCTGTAGATATCAAGAAAAAAATAATTTTTGAAGCAGCACTAGTCCCGAGTATGATGCGGTGCACGCTGTCAAGCCAGGCAAACCCACTCCGGCACGATGCAAATTTCAAAGAAGTAGTAGGACAACAGCACACGTCTTCAATTCATCAAAGTGGTTTTATTGTCAAGACATCCACAAACGACAGGCAACGTTTCGACCCATAGTGAGTGAGGGGTCTTTGTCAAGCCTAACATCATGTCTAAAAACATCGTTGTTGTAATGGAAAAATGAAGGAGGGAAGTTCACCACACTCCAGGTTCCAGTTACGATCCTAGAGCTTCCCTCCTTCATTTTTCCATTACAACAACAATGACTGATATATTGTTGATGACGATGTATTGAAGATGTACTATATGTTGCATTTTTACACTTTTTTGAGGATTATATAACTATTTGAAGAATGTCATTAAGACTAATTTATGCTTCACCTGGGAGACCAGGTTCACGATTTTCACTGGTTGGAATGGACCATGTGATCATTTGTATTCACCTATTTATAACGATGTTTTTAGACATGATGTTAGGCTATGGGTCGAAACGTTGCCTGTCGTTTGTGGATGTCTTGACAATAAAACCACTTTGATGAATTGAAGACGTGTGCTGTTGTCCTACTACTTCTTTGAAATTTGCATCGTGCCGGAGTGGGTTTGCGTGGCTTGACAGCGTGCACCGCATCATACTCGGGACTAGTGCTGCTTCAAAAATTCTTTTTTTCTTGATATCAAACCACAGAAGCGTGCATTTTGGAGGATGAATCCGAATCCACCCAGTGCCATGGGTTTTATTCCCCGAGATACTATTGTACCAACTTTACAAGGTATGTCGAAGACATTTGCATACAGCAATTAAGATGCGTTGAGGATTGTACAGAGTGCAACTTATGATTCAGCGTTTCTAAGTACTCCATCAATGGATGCCTTAAAGAGGCAATATGAAAATGAAGCGAAAAGAAAGATTTCACTGGAGTTACATTTATCCACATTATTGGAGTACTACAAGGCACAGAGAATTCCCAGGGGCTTAAGATCACATCTACGCCCGAATCTGTTTCCTAATAATGAATACTTCTGTACGAAGTTCGAACACATATCCAACAAATATGCCTTCGATTTGATACTTCTCAATGTAGAATATCTGCAATCAGAAATCGTATTGATTGAAAACAAATTGAAGGAAGTTGAAGCATCAATCGTTCAATCCTCTAATGAGCAGCTCTTCGGTTCTCTTAAAGAGAAAATCTCCATGAATTTGGATAGAGTGAAGACCGAGATAGAGAGAACGAAAAGAGATAAGTGGCATCGTGATCTGGAGGACTATCGAAATGGAAAAATCTATAATTGGCAAAATATCAATACATATGGTCCTTCCCAGAGACGGAGAAAACCAAGGAAAATGGGGAGTGGCAATCTTCTATACACCACAGGTGATTCTGATTCAACCGATGACGCCAATCATGTACCTTTTTTAGACAAAGGTCCACTTGGAAGCATGGACGGTCTAGGAGGGGTGGACGGAAGCATCAACGACAACGCAAGAGGCCGATTCCGTTCGAGATCGAGACCCCAATGAGGAGGAATCCTCCAAGAACTAAAACATAGTGGTAAATATTTCGTCTATAGATCTTACGAATGACCAACTACAAGTGTTACAGAAGGGTCTCTCATTTTGTCTTGATACTAATGTTGATTGGTTCCAATTAGATCTTGACCTAAAAAGTTTTTTTAGACGTCTGAACCTTAAAATAATGTTTTCTAAAGAAAATGATACTGTCTGTGATAAAATTGATTCCAAGTGTATGTTTCAGTCTAACAAATTGGGTCTTAGACCAACTAGTACATATATGCCTCCCTCTAGCCCAGTCATTGACACATTCTCAAAGATTGTGCTAGATGAGATTAGGATATTAAAAGAGAGTACCATTCATGATACAAGGATTAATTTGAATCTTACAAATAAGGAAAGGAAGGCTTTGAAGGAACTTATGAGTAATAAGGAGATTACCATAAAACAGGCCGACAAAGGTGGGGCTACGGTCATTTTGGATAGCATTAAATATGAATCTGAGATTTACAGTCAACTGGCAGATAGTGAGATATATCAATTGCTACCTAGAGACCCTAAATCAGACTTACTGAAAGAGATTAAAGGGATTATTGACGTTGCAGTGGAACAAGGTATTATTGATCAACAACTAGGGAAGTTTCTGAAGGTGGAGGAACCAATTACTCCAATATTATATACACTGCCTAAGATTCATAAAAATTTACATGCCCCCCCAGGTAGACCAATTGTGTCGGGGAGAGGTTCAATTTTTAACAATATTTCAATTTTTCTTGACAAAGTCCTGAGAGAACATGTTTTGAAGGCCTCGTCTTATATCAAAGACACAACAGATTTTTTGCATAAATTACAACATATTGAGGCTAGAGGTCCTATATTACTTGTATCATTTGATATTGTATCCTTGTATACTAGCATTGAACACAATAGAGGCTTAAGGGCAATAGAGAAATGTCTCGCCAGCACCGGATGTGACCCAGGGTGTAGACGCTTCATCCTCCAGCTGCTGGAGCTGGTACTAGGGAGGAATTATTTCCTCTTTGGTGACCAGTTCTATCTACAGCTAAGGGGGACGGCGATGGGGTCCAATGTGGCCCCAACGTATGCGAACATCTTTATGTCCACCTTTGAGGAGGAGCATGTCTACACCTCCCCATACATGGGCCACATCCGCTTCTGGTGGAGATTCATTGATGACATTTTTGTCATATGGGAGGGTGATAGGTTGTGTCTAGATCAATTCTTGTTAGAACTTAACACTCATATTCCAGCTCTTCAATTTACCATGGTTTGCTCTGACCGAGAGTTACAATTTTTGGACACATTGGTACAATGGAAAGATGGAGTATTTTCCACAGATTTATTTGTGAAACCCACAGACAGAAACAATCTCCTCTTATATAGTAGTAACCATCCTAGACACATGATTGAGTCGTTACCATGGAGTCAACTACTGAGAGTAGATAGAAATGTGTCAGACACTACACAAAAACAAATTAGGTTGACTCAGATGTGCAATAAATTTAAGAGGAGAGGTTATCCTAGGAATCTTGTGCAGAAACATAAGGATAGACTAGACAATGGTTTGGAGTCCAAAATCAAGAATACACAAGCTGAACGTATACCTTTCATCTCAACCTTTGGCAATTTGAGTGGTCGCATAGGTAATATTCTGCGAAAAAATTGGCCAATAGTGTCCAAGGGGTACAATGAGATTGACACGTTGAGAACACCACCTATTATGTCATATCGGAGGACTAAGAATATCAGAGATACACTGGTTAAGTCAGACGTGGGAAGCAGGAAGAAAAATACACAATCACTACTTTGCCCCCCCCCCCCCCCCCAAAAATGGACATTTTCCATGTTTGAATTGTTGCAATTTTGAAAGGGAATAAATTTCAGCACCCATATACTGGGAAGGTCTTCAATATCGGACATAGGTTTACGTGCAATTCAGATTTCGTTGTGTATATGATCACATGTCCCTGTTCATTAATTTACATAGGAGAGACGACTATGCCTATTAAATTGAGAATTAATAAGCATAAAAGTACAATCAGGAAGAAAATGATGGAACTTCCATTACCGAGGCATTTTATTGAGAAAAATCATCAATTAAATCAATTGAGATTTAGGGTAATAGATTGTGTCCCGATACTCAGGAGGGGAGGGGATAGACAGAAGCTATTGAAAAAGAAGGAATTACGTTGGATCTTTGAATTAGATTCCCTATACCCCAAAGGCTTCAATCTAGAATATAAGATAACACCGGGACTCTGAGATCCCATTGCTGTTTTTAACATTTTTTATTAACAATGTACACATGATGGGTGATTTCTTGGATACATTTTATTGCATCTATTTTTCATCTTCTTGTTTTCATGATGTTTTTTTAAACATATTCTGAATATTTCTTACAGTTTGAGAATATTCGTGATGGAGGCTTATTCACCACACACCAGCGGATGTATGATCAGAATGAAGATTATAGTGGCTCCTCTCATGCTTGCATCCATCGGGAGTTTTTATGCAATGATTTTGAGGTTAGAGGGACCCTGATAGGGTGGGCATAGATGATGCCTGATCATCATTGTATAATCTTGTGTTTCTTTTGCGGTATAATTGTCCGATGTAATTCGTCCGACAGATGCTACGAGCATTCCCCAAGAAGTTTTGATCACTTCAGTAATCTAATTTATGTAGGCAATTTAACACAAATAATTATTTGATGATATTATCACTTAGTGATCTATACTATAAAGCAGCAATAACCTGACCTCTTCCCCCTTTTTCTGACTCTTCGGAGACCTATTCACACGTGACTCATCATCACATAGTGAAGGCGTCCATAACAACCGAATTGAGTTTGCCTCAAATTGCATGGAAATAAAGCTGTAGCTCGATGGATTCTGGTCATGATTGAGGATATTATTATATCTACGTATATCCGATTGTGATTCTTTTTTGATCAAATGCTGGTTTCTATTTGTGCAGCAGAGACGACTGATTGCTGAGCAAGCGCAGTAGCGCTCTAGGATCGTAACTGGAACCTGGAGTGTAGTGAACTTCCCTCCTTCATTTTTCCATTACAACAACAATGACTGATATATTGTTGATGACGATGTATTGAAGATGTATTATATGTTGCATTTTTACACTTTTTTGAGGATTATATAACTATTTGAAGAATGTCATTAAGACTAATGTATGCTTCACCTGGGAGACCAGGTTCACGATTTTCACTGGTTGGAATGGACCATGTGATCATTTGTATTCACCTATTTATAATGATGTTTTTAGACATGATGTTAGGCTTGACAAAGACCCCTCACTCACTATGGGTCGAAACGTTGCCTGTCGTTTGTGGATGTCTTGACAATAAAACCACTTTGATGAATTGAAGACGTGTGCTGTTGTCCTACTACTTCTTTGAAATATCCTGTAGATATGTCATAAATGTCCCTCATGGGAAATCCCCTTTAAGGTCCTTTTGCAGGACATACACCATGCAGCTTTGTCGCAGTTTTGCCGCGATTCGTGGGAAAACGCGACAAAACTGCATTATACTTTGGTTGGCCATGGGTCCCCCTGGGAGCCTTGGGCGGCCACCAAGAACACCCTAAGGCCTGATTCCTTCTAGCGCTGCACATCTTGGACATGAAAAACTGCAGTTTTTCACGTCCGAGGTGCATCCCCCATAGATGAGAGTCTATGGAGAGATGCGCGATACGTGAAAAAATAGGACATGTCCTATTTTCTCATGGACCCTTCACACGGTCCGTTGAAACAACTGCTGTGTGAACGGCCACATTGAATTACATAGGTCCGTGGGACGCACGCAGTTTCAGCGGCTGTCCCACGGACGTTTAACACGTTCATGTGAATCAGGCCTAATGATGATCCGCCATTGGTTCCATGGAAGTAAATACATGAGACTGGCAGTAATCATCCGTGGGGAGCGGGAGAAGAAAAGCAAAAATCGGAGGCCGACACTTTTTCTGCTACTGTTTTTCAGTGTGGAATATTTAGGGCCAGTCGGAAAACGCATCAAAAATTTGCCGAAAATGCCTCCCATTGATTTCAATGGGAGGCAAAAGCGTTTGTTTCCCTCGAGTGGAAAAACCGTCTCGCGGGATAAAGAAGCGACATGCCCTATCTTCTGGCGTTTACATCTCTGACCTCCCATTGACATCAATGGGAGGCAGAGGAAGCGCATTTCGCTGCGTTTTTTGCCCGCGGCGCTTAAAGGCCGCGGGCGAAAAACGCAGTGAAAAACACTGCGAAAATCGGCGTGCAGGCAGATTTTCCACCTGCAAAAAACTCTGTGAACTCAGCCTTATAATTCGCAGCAGTCATTATTCTACGCTGATTTTTTTTGCTATATGTGAATTGGGTGTAAGATACCCCTTTCACTTGCATTAGATGCAGAATGAAAGTAGAAACCACACCTAAATACTCATAAAATCCTTTATGTGTGAACATGGCCCTACTCTTTGCTACTTAACTATAAGCATATTAAAAAAATATATATATTTCTTACAGGGTATGGGAAGGGGGTGATAGGTTTGATAAAATCTTGAAAGTCCACCTACTATTACTAATGTAAACGTTGCTATACATTACTGGTCGTTGATGGGTTAATATAATAATGCTGCATCAGCTGATTAGAAGAAACCATTGAGCAGAGCAGGGGGACCGTGCAGAGGATAAGCTGCTCATAGAGTCTATCTCACCTCACTGCAAGTCGTACACGACCTTACCATTCAGAAGTGGGGGTTGTCAAGAGGAATGAGATTGCCTGAATGTAAGCTGGAGTCAGGGTGCACCCCCTGACAGTATGTGGGAGACTCGGGAGCACCCACTGCCCTTTAATACTGGGGAGGGGGTTAACATATAAAAACAGTGTGGATGTATACAAGTAATACATAGCCGCTGCAGAGGATAGAACTAATTGTATAACGCAGAGGTGGTGCTGTAGGGTCAGCACACAGCCATTTATACTCGGGGAGCTCTCCTTCATATCAGAATGACACCCATGTAGTGACGCCGTATATCCGGGCGCTACGCTTCACGCCCGTGTATGAAGTGACATTGTAGAATAGTATGACTGTGACCCGCATTGAAACACACAGGTGGCAGGGCCAGTGTTCACACATGACCCGGCGATACCTGTGTAGAGAAGGATACGCGCTCATCCCTCCAGCACAGCTCAGCTCCTGTGATAAGGGTAATAGGAGGGGGCGATCACACCTCCCTGCGTGCTGGGGGAGGGAACAGACCAAGTCTTTCCTTTCTCCAGCATCACTAACATCAGGGTGGAAGACATCGGGCGAGGAGAGAAGGACATTCCCCGCATACACAGGTCTGAACATCCATCCTCCTGCCTGAGCGCTCCCTGTACAGTAGTGGCAGTGTTATCAGCGGAATGTGCCGCAGATCCGCAGCAATGCTCAATGTACTGTATTATTATTATACAAGCAGGGATCCAGAGCTCAACACTCAGCATGACAGCCTTATGTTCAGTAATGCCCACATTACCATCCACATATGGGGGATCCAGCAGTATGACCGGTAATATACACCATTATCATCTACATATAGGGGATCCAGCAGTATGACCAGTAATATACACCATTATCATCTACATATGGGGGATCCAGCAGTATGACCAGTAATATACACCATTATCATCTGCATATAGGGGATCCAGCAGTATGACCAGTAATATACACCATTATCATCTACATATGGGGGATCCAGCAGTATGACCAGTAATATACACCATTATCATCTACATATAGGGGATCCAGCAGTATGACCAGTAATATACACCATTATCATCTACATATAGGGGATCCAGCAGTATGACCAGTAATATACACCATTATCATCCACATATAGGGGATCCAGCAGTATGACCAGTAATATACACCATTATCATCTACATATAGGGGATCCAGCAGTATGACCAGTAATATACACCATTATCATCTACATATAGGGGATCCAGCAGTATGACCAGTAATATACACCATTATCATCTACATATAGGGGATCCAGCAGTATGACCAGTAATATACACCATTATCATCCACATATAGGGGATCCAGCAGTATGACCAGTAATATACACCATTATCATCTACATATAGGGGATCCAGCAGTATGACCAGTAATATACACCATTATCATCTACATATAGGGGATCCAGCAGTATGACCAGTAATATACACCATTATCATCCACATATAGGGGATCCAGCAGTATGACCAGTAATATACACCATTATCATCTACATATAGGGGATCCAGCAGTATGACCAGTAATATACACCATTATCATCCACATATAGGGGATACAGCAGTATGACCAGTAATATACACCATTATCATCTACATATAGGGGATACAGCAGTATGACCAGTAATATACACCATTATCATCTACATATAGGGGATCCAGCAGTATGACCAGTAATATACATCATTATCATCCACATATAGGGGATCCAGCAGTATGACCAGTAATATACATCATTATCATCCACATATAGGGGATCCAGCAGTATGACCAGTAATATACATCATTATCATCCACATATAGGGGATCCAGCAGTATGACCAGTAATATACATCATTATCATCCACAAATAGGGGATCCAGCAGTATGACCAGTAATATACATCATTATCATCTACATATAGGAATCCAGCAGTATGACTAGTAATATACACCATTATCATCTACATATAGGGGATCCAGCAGTATGACCAGTAATATACACCATTATCATCTACAAATAGGGGATCCAGCAGTATGACCAGTAATATACACCATTATCATCTACATATAGGAGATCCAGCAGTATGACTAGTAATATACAGCATTATCATCTACATATAGGGGATCCAGCAGTATGACCAGTAATATACATCATTATCATCCACATATAGGGGATCCAGCAGTATGACCAGTAATATACATCATTATCATCCACATATAGGGGATCCAGCAGTATGACCAGTAATATACATCATTATCATCCACATATAGGGGATCCAGCAGTATGACCAGTAATATACATCATTATCATCCACAAATAGGGGATCCAGCAGTATGACCAGTAATATACATCATTATCATCTACATATAGGAATCCAGCAGTATGACTAGTAATATACACCATTATCATCTACATATAGGGGATACAGCAGTATGACCAGAAATATACATTATCATCTACATATAGGGGATACAACAGTATGACTAGTAATATACACCATTATCATCTACATATAGGGGATCCAGCAGTATGACCAGTAATATACACCATTATCATCTACATATGGGGGATCCAGCAGTATGACCAGTAATATACACCATTATCATCTACATATAGGGGATACAGCAGTATGACCAGTAATATACACCATTATCATCCACATATAGAGGATCCAGCAGTATGACCAGTAATATACACCATTATCATCTACATATAGGGGATACTGCAGTATGACCAGTAATATACACCATTATCATCTACATATGGGGGATCCAGCAGTATGACCAGTAATATACACCATTATCATCTACATATAGGGGATCCAGCAGTATGACCAGTAATATACATCATTATCATCCACATATAGGGGATACAGCAGTATGACCAGTAATATACACCATTATCATCTACATATAGGGGATCCAGCAGTATGACCAGTAATATACATCATTATCATCTACATATAGGAATCCAGCAGTATGACTAGTAATATACACCATTATCATCCACATATAGGGGATCCAGCAGTATGACCAGTAATATACATCATTATCATCTACATATAGGAATCCAGCAGTATGACCAGTAATATACACCATTATCATCTACATATAGGGGATCCAGCAGTATGACCAGTAATATACACCATTATCATCTACATATAGGGGATCCAGCAGTATGACCAGTAATATACACCATTATCATCCACACATATGGGGACCCAGCAATATCACCAGTAATATACATCATTATCATCTACATATAGGAGATCCAGCAGTATGACTAGTAATATACACCATTATCATCTACATTTAGGGGATCCAGCACTATAACCAATAATATACATCATTATCATCTACATATAGGGTATCCAGCAGTATGACTAGTAATATACACCATTATCATCTACATATAGGGGATCCAGCAGTATGACCAGTAATTACATCATTATCATCTACATATAGGGGATCCAGCAGTATGACTAGTAATATACACCATTATCATCTACATATAGGGGATACAGCAGTATGACCAGTAATATACACCATTATCATCTACATATAGGGGATCCAGCAGTATGACCAGTAATATACACCATTATCATCTACATATAGGGGATCCAGCAGTATGACCAGTAATATACACCATTATCATCTACATATAGGGGATCCAGCAGTATGACCAGTAATATACACCATTATCATCTACATATAGGGGATCCAGCAGTATGACCAGTAATATACACCATTATCATCCACATATAGGAATCCAGCAGTATAACCAGTAATATACACCATTATCATCTACATATAGGAGATCCAGCAGTATGACCAGTAATATACACCATTATCATCTACATATAGGAGATCCAGCAGTATGACTAGTAATATACGGCATTATCATCTACATATAGGGGATCCAGCAGTATGACCAGTAATATACACCATTATCATCTACATATAGGGGATCCAGCAGTATGACCAGTAATTTACACCATTATCATCTACATATAGGGGATACAGCAGTATGACCAGTAATATATACCATTATCATCTACATATAGGGGATACAGCAGTATGACCAGTAATATACACCATTATCATCTACATATAGGGGATCCAGCAGTATGACCAGTAATATACACCATTATCATCTACATATAGGAGATCCAGCAGTATGACTAGTAATATACACCATTATCATCTACATATAGGGGATACAGCAGTATGACCAGTAATATACACCATTATCATCCACATATAGAGGATCCAGCAGTATGACCAGTAATATACACCATTATCATCCACATATAGAGGATCCAGCAGTATGACCAGTAATATACACCATTATCATCTACATATAGGAGATCCAGCAGTATGACTAGTAATATACGGCATTATCATCTACATATAGGGGATCCAGCAGTATGACCAGTAATATACACCATTATCATCTACATATAGGGGATCCAGCAGTATGACCAGTAATTTACACCATTATCATCTACATATAGGGGATACAGCAGTATGACCAGTAATATATACCATTATCATCTACATATAGGGGATACAGCAGTATGACCAGTAATATACAGCATTATCATCTACATATAGGGGATCCAGCAGTATGACCAGTAATATACACCATTATCATCTACATATAGGAGATCCAGCAGTATGACTAGTAATATACACCATTATCATCTACATATAGGGGATACAGCAGTATGACCAGTAATATACACCATTATCATCCACATATAGAGGATCCAGCAGTATGACCAGTAATATACACCATTATCATCCACATATAGAGGATCCAGCAGTATGACCAGTAATATACACCATTATCATCTACATATAGGAGATCCAGCAGTATGACCAGTAATATACACCATTATCATCTACATATAGGAGATCCAGCAGTATGACTAGTAATATACGGCATTATCATCTACATATAGGGGATACAGCAGTATGACCAGTAATATACACCATTATCATCCACATATAGAGGATCCAGCAGTATGACTAGTAATATACACCATTATCATCCACATATAGAGGATCCAGCAGTATGACCAGTAATATACACCATTATCATCTACATATAGGAGATCCAGCAGTATGACCAGTAATATACACCATTATCATCTACATATAGGAGATCCAGCAGTATGACTAGTAATATACGGCATTATCATCTACATATAGGGGATCCAGCAGTATGACCAGTAATATACACCATTATCATCCACATATAGGGGATACAGCAGTATGACTAGTAATATACACCATTATCATCCACATATAGAGGATCCAGCAGTATGACTAGTAATATACACCATTATCATCCACATATAGAGGATCCAGCAGTATGACCAGTAATATACACCATTATCATCTACATATAGGAGATCCAGCAGTATGACCAGTAATATACACCATTATCATCTACATATAGGAGATCCAGCAGTATGACTAGTAATATACGGCATTATCATCTACATATAGGGGATCCAGCAGTATGACCAGTAATTTACACCATTATCATCTACATATAGGGGATACAGCAGTATGACCAGTAATATATACCATTATCATCTACATATAGGGGATACAGCAGTATGACCAGTAATATACACCATTATCATCCACATATAGAGGATCCAGCAGTATGACCAGTAATATACACCATTATCATCTACATATAGGGGATCCAGCAGTATGACCAGTAATATACATCATTATCATCCACATATAGGGGATACAGCAGTATGACCAGTAATATACATTATCATCTACATATATGGGATACAGCAGTATGACCAGTAATATACATTATCATCTACATATATGGGATACAGCAGTATGACCAGTAATATACACCATTATCATCTACATATTGGGGATCCAGCAGTATCACCAGTAATATACATTATCATCTACATATAGGGGATCCAGCAGTATGACCAGTAATATACACCATTATTATCCACATATAGGGGATCCAGCAGTATGACCAGTAATATACACCATTATCATCCACATATAGGGAATCCAGCATTATGACCAGTAATATACACCATTATCATCTACATATAGGGGATACAGCAGTATGACCAGTAATATACACCATTATCATCCACATATAGGGGATACAGCAGTATGACCAGTAATATACACCATTATCATCTACATATAGGGGATCCAGCAGTATCACCAGTAATATACACCATTATCATCCACATATGGGGGATCCAGCAGTATCACCAGTAATATACACCATTATCATCCACATATAGGGGATCCAGCAGTATGACCAGTAATATACACCATTATAATCTACATATAGGGGATCCAGCAGTATCACCAGTAATATACACCATTATCATCCACATATGGGGGATCCAGCAGTATCACCAGTAATATACACCATTATCATCCACATATGGGGGATCCAGCAGTATGACCAGTAATATAAACCATTATCATCCACATATGGGGGATCCAGCAGTATGACCCGTAATATACACCATTATCATCCACATGTGGGGGATCCAGTAGTATCACCAGTAATATACACCATTATCATCCACATATGGGGGATCCAGCCGTATGACCAGTAATATACACCATTATCATCCACATATAGGGGATACAGCAGTATATACACCATTATCATCTAAATATTGGGGATCCAGCAGTATCACCAGTAATATACACCATTATCATCCACATATAGGAGAGACAGCAGTATGACCCGTAATATACACCATTATCATCCACATGTGGGGGATTCAGCAGTATCACCAGTAATATACACCATTATCATCCACATATGGGGGATCCAGCAGTATGACCAGTAGTATACATTATCATCTACATATAGGGGATCCAGCAGTATGACCAGTAATATACACAATTATCATCTGCATATAGGGGATCCAGCAGTATGACCAGTAATATACACCATTATCATCTAAATATTGGGGATCCAGCAGTATCAGCAGTAATATACACCATTATCATCCACATATAGGGGATCCAGCAGTATGACCAGTAATATACACCATTGCCATCTGCATATAGAGGATCCAGCAGTATGACCAGTAATATACATTATCATCTACATATAGGGGATCCAGCAGTATGACCAGTAATATACACCATTATCATCTACATATAGGGGATCCAGCAGTATAACCAGTAATATACACCATTATCATCTACATATAGGGGATCCAGCAGTATGACCAGTAATATACATCATTATCATCTACATATAGGGGATCCAGCAGTATGACTAGTAATATACACCACTATCATCCACATATAGGGGATCCAGCAGTATGACCAGTAATATACACCATTATCATCCACATATAGGGGATCCAGCAGTATGACCAGTAATATACACCATTATCCTCTACATATAGGGGATACAGCAGTATGACCAGTAATATACACCATTATCATCCACATATAGGGGATACAGCACTATGACCAGTAATATACACAATTATCATCTACATATAGGGGATCCAGCAGTATCACCAGTAATATACACCATTATCATCCACATATGGGGGATCCAGCCGTATCACCAGTAATATACACCGTTATCATACACATATGGGGGATCCAGCAGTATGACCAGTAATATACACCATTATAATCTACATATAGGGGATCCAGCAGTATCACCAGTAATATACACCATTATCATCCACATATGGGGGATCCAGCAGTATCACCAGTAATATACACCATTATCATCCACATATGGGGGATCCAGCAGTATCACCAGTAATATACACCATTATCATCTACATATAGGAGAGACAGCAGTATGACCAGTAATATACACCATTATCATCTACATATAGGGGATACAGCAGTATGACCAGTAATATACATTATCATCTACATATAGGGGATACTGCAGTATGACCAGTAATATACACTATTATCATCTACATATAGGGGATCCAGCAGTATGACCAGTAATATACACCATTATCATCCACATATAGGGGATACAGCAGTATGACCAGTAATATACATTATCATCTACATATAGGGGATACTGCAGTATGACCAGTAATATACACTATTATCATCTACATATAGGGGATCCAGCAGTATGACCAGTAATATACACCATTATCATCTACATATAGGGGATCCAGCAGTATGACCAGTAATATACACCATGATCATCTACATATAGGGGATCCAGCAGTATGACCAGTAATATACACCATTATCATCCACATATAGGGGATCCAGCAGTATGACCAGTAATATACATTATCATCTACATATAGGGGATACAGCAGTATGACCAGTAATATACACCATTGTCATCTACATATTGGGGATCCAGCAGTATCACCAGTAATATACACCATTATCATCTACATATAGGGGATCCAGCAGTATGACCAGTAATATACACCATGATCATCTACATATGGGGGATCCAGCAGTATGACCAGTAATATACATTATCATCTACATATAGGGGATACAGCAGTATGACCAGTAATATACACCATTGTCATCTACATATTGGGGATCCAGCAGTATCACCAGTAATATACACCATTATTATCCACATATAGGGGATCCAGCAGTATGACCAGTAATATACACCATTATCATCTACATGTAGGGGATCCAGCAGTATGACCAGTAATATACATCATTATCATCTACATATAGGGGATCCAGCAGTATGATTAGTAATATACACCATTATCATCTACATATAGGGGATCCAGCAGTATGACAAGTAGTATACACCATTATCATCTACATATAGGGGATCCAGCAGTATGACCAGTAATATACACCATTACCATCTACAGAGGCGTAGCCAGGTTCTCCAGCACCCGGGGCAAAGATTCAGTTTGCCCCCCCCCCCCTCAACCTCTTTCCCGACATCTCCTTCTCCCTCGCCGTGTCTGTTTCCTCTACCAATCGACGTCTCATTTCTTTTTATGTAACGCGAGCATACAATTATTTGTACATTTCACAAGCAATATGGTTCTATACACAACATCAGAACCAAGCTCAGTACATATATACAACACCAGCACAAATACAGCTCAATTTAGTGCAACCCCTGCTGTATAGGTGTGTACGGCGTAAAACTACAGCTCCCAGCATGGCCCGAACAATGGTAAGGATATGCTGGGAGATGCCGTTTCACAAAAAATAAATCCTATCATAATCATACCACCCATCATCTCGCTGCAGATCACACAGTGACTACAGTACTGATTAGAAGCAGAATGAACATTTGCATTAAGTGACTCACCGGTGACGTCTCAGATTCTAGTTCTTTTTCTCCATTTGGTCCAGACCTCTATGATCACTTCTCCCGGTCACAGACCATTTCTGCAGTTTGCCGCTCAGATGTCTTCAGCTTCTCACTTTTCCAACATTTCTGCACCTATAAATAAATATAAAGTTATCATTATACCACACACTACGCCCCTAAATATAATAGCGCCATACACTGCACCTCTAATTATAATAGCACCATACACCGTGTCCCACACACACGCTGTGCCCCCTGTAGATAGTGCCTGCCATAGAGCCCCCTGTAGATAGTGCCTGCCATAGAGCCCCTGTAGATAGTGCCCCCATATAGACCACCCCTGTATATAGTGTCCCACAAATAACTCCCCCTATAGTGCTCTACAGATAGCCCACCCCTGTATATAGCCCCCTGTAGATATAGGCCACCCCTGTATATAGAGCTCTACAGATAGCTCAACCATGTATATAGCCCCCCCTTGTACATATAGTCCACCCCTGTATATAGTGCTCCACTAGATAGTCCACCCCTGTATATAGTGCTCCACAGATAGCCCACCCTTGTATATAGTATATACAGGGGTGGGCTATCTGTGGAGCACTATATACAGGGGTGGACTATATGTACAAGGGGGCTATATACAGGGGTGGGCTTTCTGTGGAGCACTATAGGGGGGAGCTATTTGTGGGATACTATATACAGGGGTGGGCTATATCTACAGGGGGACTAGATATAGGGGTGGGCTATATCTACAGGGGGACTAGATATACAGGGGGACCATATCTACAGGGGGACCATATCTACAGGGGGACCATATCTACAGGGCTGGGCTATACACATTGCTGGGATATACACAGGGGGGCTATATCTACAGGGGTGGGCTATACACAGGGGGGCTATATCTACATGGGTGGGCTATACATAGGGGGGCTATATATAGGGGTGGGCTATATACAGGGGGAATATATCTACAGGGGGCTATATCTACAGGGCTGGGCTATATACAGGGCGACTATATCTACAGGGGGGCTATATACTGGGATGGGCTGTCTATGGAGCACCATATACAGGGGTGGCTATATCTACAGGGGGCTATATACTATATAGCCCACCCCTGTATATGGTGCTCTATAGACAGCCCACTCCAGTATATAGCCCCCTGTAGATATAGTCCCCCTGTATATAGCCCCCCTGTAGATATAGTCCCCCTGTAGATATAGTTCCCCTGTATATAGCCAAGCAGATATAGTCCCCCTGTATATAGCCCAGCCCTGTAGATATAGTCCCCCTGTATATAGCCCAGCCCTGTAGATATAGTCCCCCTGTATATAGCCCAGCCCTGTAGATATAGTCCCCCTGTAGATAAACACCCCCCGTAGATAAAGTCCCCCGTGTAGACAAAGTCCCCCCCGCAGATACAGCCACACTTCTATTACAATTAAAAAAAAAAATTCAAACTCACCTTATTCCTGCTCCCACGCCGTCCGGCAGCCATGGAGACCTGCTCTCTTCTGCGCAGGTCTCCTGGGGGTTGAACGCGGCGTCTATGAAAGGCGCTGATTGGCTGGGCAGGATAACTTTCCCTGCCAGTCAGTCAGCGCCTTTCATCGATGGAAGCGTCACTGGTACAAAAGGTACCAGTCGCTTCATTCGTGGAGAGGCGCTGAATGGCCGTGCCCGGTCATTCATTGCTTCTAATTGTACCTGTGTCCTTGCGACACAGGTACAATTATAGTGCAGGAGGAGGGGGGCGCTGGCGCCCCCCTCTGAACTGCGCCCGGGGCACATGCCCCGCTTGCCCCCCCCTAGCTACGCCCCTGTACACTGTAGTATAATACATATACCAGGGATCTACCACTATGGCTGGTAATATACACTGTAGTGTAATACATATACCAGGGATCTAGCACTATGGCTGGTAATATACACTGTAGTGTAATACATATACCAGGGATCTAGCACTATGGCTAGTAATATATACAGTAGTATGATACATATACCAGGGATCTAGCACTATGGCTAGTAATATACACTGTAGTATAATACATATACAGGGATCTAGCACTATGGCTAGTAATATACACTGTAGTGTAATACATATACCAGGGATCTACCACTATGGCTAGTAATATACACTGTAGTATAATACATATATCAGGGATCTAGCACTATGGCTGGTAATATACACTGTAGTGTAATACATATACCAGGGATCTAGCACTATGGCTGGTAATATACACTGTAGTATAATACATATACCAGAGATCTAGCACTATGGCTAATAATATACACTGTAGTATAATACATATACCAGAGATCTAGCACTATGGCTAGTAATATACACTGTAGTATGATACATATACCAGAGATCTAGCACTATGGCTAGTAATATACACTGTAGTATAATACATATACCAGAGATCTAGCACTATGGCTGGTAATATACACAGTAGTATAATACATATACCAGAGATCTAGCACTATGGATAGTAATATACACTGTAGTATAATACATATACCAGGGATCTAGCACTATGGCTGGTAATGTACACTGTAGTATAATACATATACCGGGGATCTAGCAGTATGGATAGTAATATACACTGTAGTATAATACATATACCAGGGACCTAGCACTATGGCTGGTAATGTACACTGTAGTATAATACATATACCAGGGATCTAGCAGTATGGATAGTAATATACACTGTAGTATAATACAATTACCAGAGATCTAGCACTATGGCTAGTAATGTACACAGTAGTGTAATACATATACCGGGGATCTAGCAGTATGGATAGTAATATACACTGTAGTATAATACATATACCAGGGATCTAGCACTATGGCTAGTAATATACACAGTAGTATAATACCAATACCAGGGATCTAGCACTATGGCTAGTAATATACACTGTAGTATAATACATATACCAGGGATCTAGCACTATGGCTAGTAATATACACAGTAGTATGATACATATACCAGGGATCTAGCACAATGGCTGGTAATATATACAGTAGTATGATACATATACCAGGGATCTAGCACTATGGCTAGTAATATATACAGTAGTATAATACATATTCCAGGGATCTAGCAGTATGGCTAGTAATATACACTGTAGTATAATACATATACCAGGGATCTAGCACTATGGCTGGTAATATACACAGTAGTATAATACATATACCAGAGATCTAGCACTATGGATAGTAATATACACTGTAGTATAATACATATACCAGGGATCTAGCACTATGGCTGGTAATGTACACTGTAGTATAATACATATACCGGGGATCTAGCAGTATGGATAGTAATATACACTGTAGTATAATACAATTACCAGAGATCTAGCACTATGGCTAGTAATGTACACAGTAGTGTAATACATATACCGGGGATCTAGCAGTATGGATAGTAATATACACTGTAGTATAATACATATACCAGGGATCTAGCACTATGGCTAGTAATATACACAGTAGTATAATACCAATACCAGGGATCTAGCACTATGGCTAGTAATATACACTGTAGTATAATACATATACCAGGGATCTAGCACTATGGCTGGTAATATATACAGTAGTATTATACATATACCAGGGATCTAGCACTATGGCTAGTAATATATACAGTAGTATAATACATATACCAGGGATCTAGCAGTATGGCTAGTAATATACACTGTAGTATAATACATATACCAGGGATCTAGCACTATGGCTAGTAATATACACAGTAGTATAATACCAATACCAGGGATCTAGCACTATGGCTAGTAATATACACTGTAGTATAATACATATACCAGGGATCTAGCACTATGGCTAGTAATATACACAGTAGTATGATACATATACCAGGGATCTAGCACTATGGCTGGTAATATATACAGTAGTATGATACATATACCAGGGATCTAGCACTATGGCTAGTAATATATACAGTAGTATAATACATATACCAGGGATCTAGCAGTATGGCTAGTAATATACACTGTAGTATAATACATATACCAGGGATCTAGCACTATGGCTGGTAATATACACAGTAGTATAGTACATATACCAGAGATCTAGCACTATGGATAGTAATATACACTGTAGTATAATACATATACCGGGGATCTAGCAGTATGGATAGTAATATACACTGTAGTATAATACATATACCAGGGATCTAGCACTATGGCTAGTAATATACACAGTAGTATAATACCAATACCAGGGATCTAGCACTATGGCTAGTAATATACACTGTAGTATAATACATATACCAGGGATCTAGCACTATGGCTAGTAATATACACAGTAGTATGATACATATACCAGGGATCTAGCACAATGGCTGGTAATATATACAGTAGTATGATACATATACCAGGGATCTAGCACTATGGCTAGTAATATATACAGTAGTATAATACATATACCAGGGATCTAGCAGTATGGCTAGTAATATACACTGTAGTATAATACATATACCAGGGATCTAGCACTATGGCTGGTAATATACACAGTAGTATAATACATATACCAGAGATCTAGCACTATGAATAGTAATATACACTGTAGTATAATACATATACCAGGGATCTAGCACTATGGCTGGTAATGTACACTGTAGTATAATACATATACCAGGGATCTAGCAGTATGGATAGTAATATACACTGTAGTATAATACAATTACCAGAGATCTAGCACTATGGCTAGTAATGTACACAGTAGTGTAATACATATACCGGGGATCTAGCAGTATGGATAGTAATATACACTGTAGTATAATAGATATACCGGGGATCTAGCAGTATGGATAGTAATATGCACTGTAGTATAATACATATACCAGGGATCTAGCACTATGGCTAGTAATATACACTGTAGTATAATACATATACCGGGGATCTAGCAGTATGGATAGTAATATACACTGTAGTATGATAAATATACCAGGGATCTAGCACTATGGATAGTAATATACACAGTAGTATAATACATATACCAGGGATCTAGCACTATGGCTGGTAATATACACAGTAGTGTAATACATATACCAGGGATCTACCACTATGGCTAGTAATATACACTGTAGTATGATACATATACCAGGGATCTAGCACTATGGCTAGTAATATACACTGTAGTATAATACATATACCAGGGATCTACCACTATGGCTAGTAATATACACAGTAGTATAATACCAGTACCAGGGATCTAGCACTATGGCTAGTAATATACACTGTAGTATAATACCTATACCAGGGATCTAGCACTATGGCTAGTAATATACACAGTAGTATAATACATATACCAGGGATCTAGCAGTATGGCTAGTAATATACACTGTAGTATAATAAATATACCAGGGATCTAGCACTATGGCTGGTAATATACACAGTAGTATAATACATATACCAGAGATCTAGCACTATGGATAGTAATATACACTGTAGTATAATACATATACCAGGGATCTAGCACTATGGCTGGTAATGTACACTGTAGTATAATACATATACCGGGGATCTAGCAGTATGGATAGTAATATACCCTGTAGTATAATACATATACCAGAGATCTAGCACTATGGCTGGTAATGTACACTGTAGTATAATACATATACCGGGGATCTAGCAGTATGGATAGTAATATACACTGTAGTATAATACATATACCAGGGATCTAGCACTATGGCTAGTAATATACACAGTAGTATAATACCAATACGAGGGATCTAGCACTATGGCTAATAATATACACTGTAGTATAATACATATACCAGGGATCTAGCACTATGGATAGTAATATATACTGTAGTATAATACATATACCAGGGATCTAGCACTATGGCTAGTAATATACACAGTAGTATGATACATATACCAGGGACCTAGCACTATGGCTGGTAATATATACAGTAGTATGATACATATACCAGGGATCTAGCACTATGGCTGGTAATGTACACTGTAGTATAATACATATACCAGGGATCTAGCACTATGGCTAGTAATATACACAGTAGTATAATAGATATACCAGGGATCTAGCACTATGGATAGTAATATATACTGTAGTATAATACATATACCAGGGATCTAGCACTATGGCTGGTAATATACACAGTAGTATAATACATATACCAGAGATCTAGCACTATGGATAGTAATATACACTGTAGTATAATACATATACCAGGGATCTAGCACTATGGCTAGTAATGTACACTGTAGTATAATACATATACCAGGGATCTAGCACTATAGATAGTAATATACACAGTAGTATAATACATATACCAGGGATCTAGCACTATGGATAGTAATATATACTGTAGTATAATACATATACCAGGGATCTAGCACTATGGCTGCCAATATACACTGTAGTATAATACATATACCAGGGATCTAGCACTATGAATAGTAATATACACTGTAGTATAATACATATACCAGGGATCTAGCACTATGGCTGGTAATATACACTGTAGTATAATACATATACCAGGGATCTAGCACTATGGCTGGTATTATACACTGTAGTATAATACATATACCTGGGATCTAGCACTATGGATAGTAATATATACAGTAGTATAATAGATATACCGGGGATCTAGCAGTATGGCTGGTAATGTACACTGTAGTATAATACATATACCAGGGATCTAGCACTATGGCTAGTAATATACACTGTAGTATAATACATATACCAGGGATCTAGCACTATGGCTGGTAATATACACTGTAGTATGATACATATACCAGGGATCTAGCAGTATGGCTAGTAATATACACTGTAGTATAATACATATACCAGGGATCTAGCACTATGGCTAGTAATATACACAGTAGTATAATACCAATACCAGGGATCTAGCACTATGGCTAGTAATATACACTGTAGTATAATACATATACCAGGGATCTAGCACTATGGCTAGTAATATACACAGTAGTATGATACATATACCAGGGATCTAGCACTATGGCTGGTAATATATACAGTAGTATGATACATATACCAGGGATCTAGCACTATGGCTAGTAATATATACAGTAGTATAATACATATACCAGGGATCTAGCACTATGGCTAGTAATATACACTGTAGTATAATACATATACCAGGGATCTAGCACTATGGCTGGTAATATACACAGTAGTATAGTACATATACCAGAGATCTAGCACTATGGATAGTAATATACACTGTAGTATAATACATATACCAGGGATCTAGCACTATGGCTGGTAATGTACACTTTAGTATAATACATATACCAGGGATCTAGCACTATGGCTGGTAATATGCACAGTAGTATAATACATATACCAGAGATCTAGCACTATGGATAGTAATATACACTGTAGTATAATACATATACCAGGGATCTAGCACTATGGCTAGTAATGTACACTGTAGTATGATACATATACCAGGGATCTAGCACTATGGATAGTAATATGCACAGTAGTATAATACATATACCAGAGATCTAGCACTATGGATAGTAATATACACTGTAGTATAATACATATACCAGGGATCTAGCACTATGGCTAGTAATGTACACTGTAGTATAATACATATACCGGGGATCTAGCAGTATGGATAGTAATATACACTGTAGTATAATACATATACCAGGGATCTAGCACTATGGATAGTAATATGCACAGTAGTATAATACATATACCAGAGATCTAGCACTATGGATAGTAATATACACTGTAGTATAATACATATACCAGAGATCTAGCACTATGGATAGTAATATGCACAGTAGTATAATACATATACCAGAGATCTAGCACTATGGATAGTAATATACACTGTAGTATAATACATATACCAGGGATCTAGCACTATGGCTAGTAATGTACACTGTAGTATAATACATATACCGGGGATCTAGCAGTATGGATAGTAATATACACTGTAGTATAATACATATACCAGGGATCTAGCACTATGGCTAGTAATATACACTGTAGTATAATACATATACCGGGGATCTAGCAGTATGGATAGTAATATACACTGTAGTATGATAAATATACCAGGGATCTAGCACTATGGCTAGTAATATACACAGTAGTATAATACCAATACCAGGGATCTAGCACTATGTCTAGTAATATACACTGTAGTATGATAAATATACCAGGGATCTAGCACTATGGCTAGTAATATATACAGTAGTATAATACATATACCAGGGATCTAGCAGTATGGCTAGTAATATACACTGTAGTATAATACATATACCAGGGATCTAGCACTATGGCTGGTAATATACACAGTAGTATAATACATATACCAGAGATCTAGCACTATGGATAGTAATATACACTGTAGTATAATACATATACTAGGGATCTAGCACTATGGCTGGTAATGTACACTGTAGTATAATACATATACCAGGGATCTAGCACTATGGCTGGTAATATACACAGTAGTGTAATACATATACCAGGGATCTAGCACTATGGCTGGTAATATACACTGTAGTATAATACATATACTAGGGATCTAGCACTATGGCTGGTAATATACACAGTAGTATAATACATATACCAGGGATCTACCACTATGGCTAGTAATATATACAGTAGTATGATACATATACCAGGGATCTAGCAGTATGGCTAGTAATATACAATGTAGTATAATACATATACCAGGGATCTAGCACTATGGCTAGTAATATACACAGTAGTATAATACATATACCAGGGATCTAGCACTATGGATAGTAATATATACTGTAGTATAATACATATACCAGGGATCTAGCACTATGGCTGGTAATATACACTGTAGTATAATACATATACCAGGGATCTAGCACTATGGCTAGTAATATACACTGTAGTATAATACATATACCGGGGATCTAGCAGTATGGATAGTAATATACACTGTAGTATGATAAATATACCAGGGATCTATCACTATGGCTAGTAATATACACTGTAGTATAATACATATACCAAGGATCTAGCACTATGGCTAGTAATATACACTGTAGTATGATACATATACCAGGGATCTAGCACTATGGCTAGTAATATACACTGTAGTATAATACATATACCAGGGATCTAGCACTATGGCTGGTAATGTACACTGTAGTGTAATACATATACCGGGGATCTAGCAGTATGGCTGGTAATGTACACTGTAGTATAATACATATACCAGGGATCTAGCACTATGGCTAGTAATATACACTGTAGTATAATACATATACCAGGGATCTAGCACTATGGCTAGTAATATACACAGTAGTATAATTCATATACCAGGGATCTAACACTATGGATAGTAATATACACTGTAGTGTAATACATATACCAGGGATCTAGCACTATGGCTGGTAATATACACTGTAGTGTAATACATATACCAGGGATCTAGCACTATGGCTAGTAATATACACTGTAGTATGATACATATACCAGGGATCTAGCACTATGGCTAGTAATATACACAGCAGTATGATACATATACCAGGGATCTAGCACTATGGATAGTAATATACACTGTAGTATAATACATATACCAGGGATCTAGCACTATGGCTGGTAATGTACACTGTAGTATAGTACATATACCAGGGATCTAGCACTATGGATAGTAATATATACTGTAGTATAATACATATACCAGGGATCTAGCACTATGGCTGGTAATATACACTGTAGTATGATACATATAACAGGGATCTAGCACTATGGCTGGTAATATACACTGTAGTATAATACATATACCAGAGATCTAGCACTATGGATAGTAATATACACTGTAGTATAATACATATACCAGAGATCTAGCACTATGGATAGTAATATACACTGTAGTATAATACATATACCGGGGATCTAGCAGTATGGATAGTAATATACACTGTAGTATGATAAATATACCAGGGATCTAGCACTATGGCTAGTAATATACACTGTAGTATGATACATATACCAGGGATCTAGCACTATGGCTAGTAATATACACTGTAGTATAATACATATACCGGGGATCTAGCAGTATGGCTAGTAATATACACAGTAGTATAATACATATACCAGGGATCTAGCACTATGGCTAGTAATATACACTGTAGTATGATAAATATACCAGGGATCTAGCACTATGGATAGTAATGTACACTGTAGTATAATACATATACCAGGGATCTAGCACTATGGCCAGTAATATACACTGTAGTATAATACATATACCAGGGATCTAGCAGTATGGATAGTAATATACACTGTAGTATGATAAATATACCAGGGATCTAGCACTATGGCCAGTAATATACACTGTAGTATAATACATATACCAGGGATCTAGCACTATGGCTAGTAATATACACTGTAGTATAATACATATACCAGGGATCTAGCACTATGGATAGTAATATACACTGTAGTATAATACATATACCAGGGATCTAGCACTATGGCTAGTAATATACACTGTAGTATGATAAATATACCAGGGATCTAGCACTATGGCTAGTAATATATACAGTAGTATAATACATATACCAGGGATCTAGCAGTATGGCTAGTAATATACACAGTAGTATAATACATATACCAGGGATCTAGCAGTATGGCTAGTAATATACACTGTAGTATAATACATATACCAGGGATCTAGCACTATGGCTGGAAATATACACTGTAGTATAATACATATACCAGGGATCTAGCACTATGGCTGGTATTATACACTGTAGTATAATACATATACCTGGGATCTAGCACTATGGATAGTAATATACACTGTAGTATAATACATATACCAGGGATCTAGCAGTATGGCTAGTAATATACACTGTAGTATAATACATATACCAGGGATCTAGCACTATGGCTAGTAATATACACAGTAGTATAATACCAATACCAGGGATCTAGCACTATGGCTAGTAATATACACTGTAGTATGATAAATATACCAGGGATCTAGCACTATGGCTAGTAATATATACAGTAGTATAATACATATACCAGGGATCTAGCAGTATGGCTAGTAATATACACTGTAGTATAATACATATACCAGGGATCTAGCACTATGGCTGGTAATATACACAGTAGTATAATACATATACCAGAGATCTAGCACTATGGATAGTAATATACACTGTAGTATAATACATATACTAGGGATCTATCACTATGGCTGGTAATGTACACTGTAGTATAATACATATACCAGGGATCTAGCACTATGGCTGGTAATATACACAGTAGTGTAATACATATACCAGGGATCTAGCACTATGGCTGGTAATATACACTGTAGTATAATACATATACTAGGGATCTAGCACTATGGCTGGTAATATACACAGTAGTATAATACATATACCAGGGATCTAGCACTATGGCTGGTAATATACACTGTAGTATAATACATATACCAGGGATCTAGCACTATGGCTAGTAATATACACAGTAGTATAATACATATACCAGGGATCTAGCACTATGGATAGTAATATATACTGTAGTATAATACATATACCAGGGATCTAGCACTATGGCTGGTAAAATACACTGTAGTATAATACATATACCAGGGATCTAGCACTATGGCTAGTAATATACACTGTAGTATAATACATATACCGGGGATCTAGCAGTATGGATAGTAATATACACTGTAGTATGATAAATATACCAGGGATCTATCACTATGGCTAGTAATATACACTGTAGTATAATACATATACCAGGGATCTAGCACTATGGCTAGTAATATACACTGTAGTATGATACATATACCAGGGATCTAGCACTATGGCTAGTAATATACATTGTAGTATAATACATATACCAGGGATCTAGCACTATGGCTGGTAATGTACACTGTAGTGTAATACATATACCGGGGATCTAGCAGTATGGCTGGTAATGTACACTGTAGTATAATACATATACCAGGGATCTAGCACTATGGCTAGTAATATACACTGTAGTATAATACAATTACCAGGGATCTAGCAGTATGGCTAGTAATATACACTGTAGTATAATACAATTGCCAGGGATCTAGCAGTATGGCTAGTAATATACACTGTAGTATAATACATATACCAGGGATCTAGCACTATGGATAGTAATATACACTGTAGTATAATACATATACCAGGGATCTAGCACTATGGCTAGTAATATACACAGTAGTATAATTCATATACCAGGGATCTAGCACTATGGCTAGTAATATACACTGTAGTATGATACATATACCAGGGATCTAGCACTATGGCTAGTAATATACACTGTAGTATAATACATATACCAGGGATCTAGCACTATGGCTGGTAATATACACTGTAGTGTAATACATATACCAGGGATCTAGCACTATGGCTAGTAATATACACAGTAGTATGATACATATACCAGGGATCTAGCACTATGGATAGTAATATACACTGTAGTATAATACATATACCAGGGATCTAGCACTATGGCTGGTAATGTACACTGTAGTATAATACATATACCAGGGATCTAGCACTATGGATAGTAATATATACTGTAGTATAATACATATACCAGGGATCTAGCACTATGGATAGTAATATATACTGTAGTATAATACATATACCAGGGATCTAGCACTATGGATAGTAATGTACACTGTAGTATAATACATATACCAGGGATCTAGCACTATGGCTAGTAATATACACTGTAGTATAATACATATACCAGGGATCTAGCACTATGGATAGTAATATACACTGTAGTATAATACATATACCAGGGATCTAGCACTATGGCTAGTAATATACACTGTAGTATGATAAATATACCAGGGATCTAGCACTATGGCTAGTAATATATACAGTAGTATAATACATATACCAGGGATCTAGCAGTATGGCTAGTAATATACACAGTAGTATAATACATATACCAGGGATCTAGCAGTATGGCTAGTAATATACACTGTAGTATAATACATATACCAGGGATCTAGCACTATGGCTGGTAATATACACTGTAGTATAATACATATACCTGGGATCTAGCACTATGGATAGTAATATACACTGTAGTATAATACATATACCAGGGATCTAGCAGTATGGCTAGTAATATACACTGTAGTATAATACATATACCAGGGATCTAGCACTATGGCTAGTAATATACACAGTAGTATAATACCAATACCAGGGATCTAGCACTATGGCTAGTAATATACACTGTAGTATGATAAATATACCAGGGATCTAGCACTATGGCTAGTAATATATACAGTAGTATAATACATATACCAGGGATCTAGCAGTATGGCTAGTAATATACACTGTAGTATAATACATATACCAGGGATCTAGCACTATGGCTAGTAATATACACTGTAGTATGATAAATATACCAGGGATCTAGCACTATGGCTAGTAATATATACAGTAGTATAATACATATACCAGGGATCTAGCACTATGGCTAGTAATATACACTGTAGTATAATACATATACCAGGGATCTAGCACTATGGATAGTAATATACACTGTAGTATAATACATATACCAGGGATCTAGCACTATGGCTAGTAATATACACTGTAGTATGATAAATATACCAGGGATCTAGCACTATGGCTAGTAATATATACAGTAGTATAATACATATACCAGGGATCTAGCAGTATGGCTAGTAATATACACAGTAGTATAATACATATACCAGGGATCTAGCAGTATGGCTAGTAATATACACTGTAGTATAATACATATACCAGGGATCTAGCACTATGGCTGGAAATATACACTGTAGTATAATACATATACCAGGGATCTAGCACTATGGCTGGTATTATACACTGTAGTATAATACATATACCTGGGATCTAGCACTATGGATAGTAATATACACTGTAGTATAATACATATACCAGGGATCTAGCAGTATGGCTAGTAATATACACTGTAGTATAATACATATACCAGGGATCTAGCACTATGGCTAGTAATATACACAGTAGTATAATACCAATACCAGGGATCTAGCACTATGGCTAGTAATATACACTGTAGTATGATAAATATACCAGGGATCTAGCACTATGGCTAGTAATATATACAGTAGTATAATACATATACCAGGGATCTAGCAGTATGGCTAGTAATATACACTGTAGTATAATACATATACCAGGGATCTAGCACTATGGCTGGTAATATACACAGTAGTATAATACATATACCAGAGATCTAGCACTATGGATAGTAATATACACTGTAGTATAATACATATACTAGGGATCTATCACTATGGCTGGTAATGTACACTGTAGTATAATACATATACCAGGGATCTAGCACTATGGCTGGTAATATACACAGTAGTGTAATACATATACCAGGGATCTAGCACTATGGCTGGTAATATACACTGTAGTATAATACATATACTAGGGATCTAGCACTATGGCTGGTAATATACACAGTAGTATAATACATATACCAGGGATCTAGCACTATGGCTGGTAATATACACTGTAGTATAATACATATACCAGGGATCTAGCACTATGGCTAGTAATATACACAGTAGTATAATACATATACCAGGGATCTAGCACTATGGATAGTAATATATACTGTAGTATAATACATATACCAGGGATCTAGCACTATGGCTGGTAAAATACACTGTAGTATAATACATATACCAGGGATCTAGCACTATGGCTAGTAATATACACTCTAGTATAATACATATACCGGGGATCTAGCAGTATGGATAGTAATATACACTGTAGTATGATAAATATACCAGGGATCTATCACTATGGCTAGTAATATACACTGTAATATAATACATATACCAGGGATCTAGCACTATGGCTAGTAATATACACTGTAGTATGATACATATACCAGGGATCTAGCACTATGGCTAGTAATATACATTGTAGTATAATACATATACCAGGGATCTAGCACTATGGCTGGTAATGTACACTGTAGTGTAATACATATACCGGGGATCTAGCAGTATGGCTGGTAATGTACACTGTAGTATAATACATATACCAGGGATCTAGCACTATGGCTAGTAATATACACTGTAGTATAATACAATTACCAGGGATCTAGCAGTATGGCTAGTAATATACACTGTAGTATAATACAATTGCCAGGGATCTAGCAGTATGGCTAGTAATATACACTGTAGTATAATACATATACCAGGGATCTAGCACTATGGATAGTAATATACACTGTAGTATAATACATATACCAGGGATCTAGCACTATGGCTAGTAATATACACAGTAGTATAATTCATATACCAGGGATCTAGCACTATGGCTAGTAATATACACTGTAGTATGATACATATACCAGGGATCTAGCACTATGGCTAGTAATATACACTGTAGTATAATACATATACCAGGGATCTAGCACTATGGCTGGTAATATACACTGTAGTGTAATACATATACCAGGGATCTAGCACTATGGCTAGTAATATACACAGTAGTATGATACATATACCAGGGATCTAGCACTATGGATAGTAATATACACTGTAGTATAATACATATACCAGGGATCTAGCACTATGGCTGGTAATGTACACTGTAGTATAATACATATACCAGGGATCTAGCACTATGGATAGTAATATATACTGTAGTATAATACATATACCAGGGATCTAGCACTATGGCTGGTAATATACACTGTAGTATAATACATATACCGGGGATCTACCTGTATGGATAGTAATATACACTGTAGTATGATAAATATACCAGGGATCTAGCACTATGGCTAGTAATATACACTGTAGTATGATACATATACCAGGGATCTAGCACTATGGCTAGTAATATACACTGTAGTATAATACATATACCGGGGATCTAGCAGTATGGCTAGTAATATACACAGTAGTATAATACATATACCAGGGATCTAGCACTATGGCTAGTAATATACACTGTAGTATGATAAATATACCAGGGATCTAGCACTATGGATAGTAATATACACTGTAGTATAATACATATCCCAGGGATCTAGCACTATGGCTGGTAATGTACACTGTAGTATGATAAATATACCAGGGATCTAGCACTATGGATAGTAATGTACACTGTAGTATAATACATATACCAGGGATCTAGCACTATGGCTAGTAATATACACTGTAGTATAATACATATACCAGGGATCTAGCACTATGGATAGTAATGTACACTGTAGTATAATACATTTACCAGGGATCTAGCACTATGGATAGTAATGTACACTGTAGTATAATACATATACCAGGGATCTAGCAGTATGGCTAGTAATATACACTGTAGTATAATACATATACCAGGGATCTAGCACTATGGCTGGAAATATACACTGTAGTATAATACATATACCAGGGATCTAGCACTATGGCTGGTATTATACACTGTAGTATAATACATATACCAGGGATCTAGCACTATGGATAGTAATATACACTGTAGTATGATACATATACCAGAGATCTAGCACTATGGATAGTAATATACACTGTAGTATAATACATATACCAGGGATCTAGCACTATGGATAGTAATATATACTGTAGTATAATACATATACCAGGGATCTAGCACTATGGCTAGTAATATACACTGTAGTATAATACATGTACCTGGGATCTAGCAGTATGGCTAGTAATATACACTGTAGTATGATAAATATACCAGGGATCTAACACTATGGATAGTAATATACACTGTAGTATGATACATATACCAGAGATCTAGCACTATGGATAGTAATATACACTGTAGTATAATACATATACCAGGGATCTAGCACTATGGATAGTAATATATACTGTAGTATAATACATATACCAGGGATCTAGCACTATGGCTAGTAATATACACTGTAGTATAATACATAAACCAGGGATCTAGCAGTATGGCTAGTAATATACACTGTAGTATAATACATATACCAGGGATCTAACACTATGGCTGGTATTATACACTGTAGTATAATACATATACCAGGGATCTAGCAGTATGGCTAGTAATATACACTGTAGTATGATACATATACCAGAGATCTAGCACTATGGATAGTAATATACACTGTAGTATAATACATATACCAGGGATCTAGCACTATGGATAGTAATATATACTGTAGTATGATACATATACCAGGGATCTAGCACTATGGCCAGTAATATACACTGTAGTATAATACATATACCAGGGATCTAGCACTATGGATAGTAATATATACTGTAGTATAATACACATACCAGGGATCTAGCACTATGGCCAGTAATATATACTGTAGTATAATACATATACCAGGGATCTAGCACTATGGCCAGTAATATACACTGTAGTATAATACATATACCAGGGATCTAGCACTATGGATAGTAATATATACAGTAGTATGATACATATACCAGGGATCTAGCAGTATGGATAGTAATATACACTGTAGTATGATAAATATACCAGGGATCTAGCACTATGGATAGTAATATACACTGTAGTATAATACATATACCAGGGATCTAGCAGTATGGCTAGTAATATACACTGTAGTATGATACATATACCAGGGATCTAGCACTATGGCTAGTAATATACACTGTAGTATAATACATATACCAGGGATCTAGCAGTATGGCTAGTAATATACACTGTAGTATGATACATATACCAGGGATCTAGCACTATGGCTGGTAATGTACACTGTAGTATAATACATATACCGGGGATCTAGCAGTATGGATAGTAATATACCCTGTAGTATAATACATATACCAGAGATCTAGCACTATGGCTGGTAATGTACACTGTAGTATAATACATATACCGGGGATCTAGCAGTATGGATAGTAATATACACTGTAGTATAATACATATACCAGGGATCTAGCACTATGGCTAGTAATATACACAGTAGTATAATACCAATACGAGGGATCTAGCACTATGGCTAATAATATACACTGTAGTATAATACATATACCAGGGATCTAGCACTATGGATAGTAATATATACTGTAGTATAATACATATACCAGGGATCTAGCACTATGGCTAGTAATATACACAGTAGTATGATACATATACCAGGGATCTAGCACTATGGCTGGTAATATATACAGTAGTATGATACATATACCAGGGATCTAGCACTATGGCTGGTAATGTACACTGTAGTATAATACATATACCAGGGATCTAGCACTATGGCTAGTAATATACACAGTAGTATAATAGATATACCAGGGATCTAGCACTATGGATAGTAATATATACTGTAGTATAATACATATACCAGGGATCTAGCACTATGGCTGGTAATATACACAGTAGTATAATACATATACCAGAGATCTAGCACTATGGATAGTAATATACACTGTAGTATAATACATATACCAGGGATCTAGCACTATGGCTAGTAATGTACACTGTAGTATAATACATATACCAGGGATCTAGCACTATAGATAGTAATATACACAGTAGTATAATACATATACCAGGGATCTAGCACTATGGATAGTAATATATACTGTAGTATAATACATATACCAGGGATCTAGCACTATGGCTGCCAATATACACTGTAGTATAATACATATACCAGGGATCTAGCACTATGAATAGTAATATACACTGTAGTATAATACATATACCAGGGATCTAGCACTATGGCTGGTAATATACACTGTAGTATAATACATATACCAGGGATCTAGCACTATGGCTAGTAATATACACTGTAGTATGATACATATACCAGGGATCTAGCACTATGGCTGGTAATGTACACTGTAGTGTAATACATATACCGGGGATCTAGCAGTATGGCTGGTAATGTACACTGTAGTATAATACATATACCAGGGATCTAGCACTATGGCTAGTAATATACACTGTAGTATAATACATATACCAGGGATCTAGCACTATGGCTGGTAATATACACTGTAGTATGATACATATACCAGGGATCTAGCAGTATGGCTAGTAATATACACTGTAGTATAATACATATACCAGGGATCTAGCACTATGGCTAGTAATATACACAGTAGTATAATACCAATACCAGGGATCTAGCACTATGGCTAGTAATATACACTGTAGTATAATACATATACCAGGGATCTAGCACTATGGCTAGTAATATACACAGTAGTATGATACATATACCAGGGATCTAGCACTATGGCTGGTAATATATACAGTAGTATGATACATATACCAGGGATCTAGCACTATGGCTAGTAATATATACAGTAGTATAATACATATACCAGGGATCTAGCACTATGGCTAGTAATATACACTGTAGTATAATACATATACCAGGGATCTAGCACTATGGCTGGTAATATACACAGTAGTATAGTACATATACCAGAGATCTAGCACTATGGATAGTAATATACACTGTAGTATAATACATATACCAGGGATCTAGCACTATGGCTGGTAATGTACACTTTAGTATAATACATATACCAGGGATCTAGCACTATGGCTGGTAATATGCACAGTAGTATAATACATATACCAGAGATCTAGCACTATGGATAGTAATATACACTGTAGTATAATACATATACCAGGGATCTAGCACTATGGCTAGTAATGTACACTGTAGTATAATACATATACCGGGGATCTAGCAGTATGGATAGTAATATACACTGTAGTATAATACATATACCAGGGATCTAGCACTATGGCTAGTAATATACACTGTAGTATAATACATATACCGGGGATCTAGCAGTATGGATAGTAATATACACTGTAGTATGATAAATATACCAGGGATCTAGCACTATGGCTAGTAATATACACAGTAGTATAATACCAATACCAGGGATCTAGCACTATGTCTAGTAATATACACTGTAGTATGATAAATATACCAGGGATCTAGCACTATGGCTAGTAATATATACAGTAGTATAATACATATACCAGGGATCTAGCAGTATGGCTAGTAATATACACTGTAGTATAATACATATACCAGGGATCTAGCACTATGGCTGGTAATATACACAGTAGTATAATACATATACCAGAGATCTAGCACTATGGATAGTAATATACACTGTAGTATAATACATATACTAGGGATCTAGCACTATGGCTGGTAATGTACACTGTAGTATAATACATATACCAGGGATCTAGCACTATGGCTGGTAATATACACAGTAGTGTAATACATATACCAGGGATCTAGCACTATGGCTGGTAATATACACTGTAGTATAATACATATACTAGGGATCTAGCACTATGGCTGGTAATATACACAGTAGTATAATACATATACCAGGGATCTACCACTATGGCTAGTAATATATACAGTAGTATGATACATATACCAGGGATCTAGCAGTATGGCTAGTAATATACAATGTAGTATAATACATATACCAGGGATCTAGCACTATGGCTAGTAATATACACAGTAGTATAATACATATACCAGGGATCTAGCACTATGGATAGTAATATATACTGTAGTATAATACATATACCAGGGATCTAGCACTATGGCTGGTAATATACACTGTAGTATAATACATATACCAGGGATCTAGCACTATGGCTAGTAATATACACTGTAGTATAATACATATACCGGGGATCTAGCAGTATGGATAGTAATATACACTGTAGTATGATAAATATACCAGGGATCTATCACTATGGCTAGTAATATACACTGTAGTATAATACATATACCAAGGATCTAGCACTATGGCTAGTAATATACACTGTAGTATGATACATATACCAGGGATCTAGCACTATGGCTAGTAATATACACTGTAGTATAATACATATACCAGGGATCTAGCACTATGGCTGGTAATGTACACTGTAGTGTAATACATATACCGGGGATCTAGCAGTATGGCTGGTAATGTACACTGTAGTATAATACATATACCAGGGATCTAGCACTATGGCTAGTAATATACACTGTAGTATAATACATATACCAGGGATCTAGCACTATGGCTAGTAATATACACAGTAGTATAATTCATATACCAGGGATCTAACACTATGGATAGTAATATACACTGTAGTGTAATACATATACCAGGGATCTAGCACTATGGCTGGTAATATACACTGTAGTGTAATACATATACCAGGGATCTAGCACTATGGCTAGTAATATACACTGTAGTATGATACATATACCAGGGATCTAGCACTATGGCTAGTAATATACACAGCAGTATGATACATATACCAGGGATCTAGCACTATGGATAGTAATATACACTGTAGTATAATACATATACCAGGGATCTAGCACTATGGCTGGTAATGTACACTGTAGTATAGTACATATACCAGGGATCTAGCACTATGGATAGTAATATATACTGTAGTATAATACATATACCAGGGATCTAGCACTATGGCTGGTAATATACACTGTAGTATGATACATATAACAGGGATCTAGCACTATGGCTGGTAATATACACTGTAGTATAATACATATACCAGAGATCTAGCACTATGGATAGTAATATACACTGTAGTATAATACATATACCAGAGATCTAGCACTATGGATAGTAATATACACTGTAGTATAATACATATACCGGGGATCTAGCAGTATGGATAGTAATATACACTGTAGTATGATAAATATACCAGGGATCTAGCACTATGGCTAGTAATATACACTGTAGTATGATACATATACCAGGGATCTAGCACTATGGCTAGTAATATACACTGTAGTATAATACATATACCGGGGATCTAGCAGTATGGCTAGTAATATACACAGTAGTATAATACATATACCAGGGATCTAGCACTATGGCTAGTAATATACACTGTAGTATGATAAATATACCAGGGATCTAGCACTATGGATAGTAATGTACACTGTAGTATAATACATATACCAGGGATCTAGCACTATGGCCAGTAATATACACTGTAGTATAATACATATACCAGGGATCTAGCAGTATGGATAGTAATATACACTGTAGTATGATAAATATACCAGGGATCTAGCACTATGGCCAGTAATATACACTGTAGTATAATACATATACCAGGGATCTAGCACTATGGCTAGTAATATACACTGTAGTATAATACATATACCAGGGATCTAGCACTATGGATAGTAATATACACTGTAGTATAATACATATACCAGGGATCTAGCACTATGGCTAGTAATATACACTGTAGTATGATAAATATACCAGGGATCTAGCACTATGGCTAGTAATATATACAGTAGTATAATACATATACCAGGGATCTAGCAGTATGGCTAGTAATATACACAGTAGTATAATACATATACCAGGGATCTAGCAGTATGGCTAGTAATATACACTGTAGTATAATACATATACCAGGGATCTAGCACTATGGCTGGAAATATACACTGTAGTATAATACATATACCAGGGATCTAGCACTATGGCTGGTATTATACACTGTAGTATAATACATATACCTGGGATCTAGCACTATGGATAGTAATATACACTGTAGTATAATACATATACCAGGGATCTAGCAGTATGGCTAGTAATATACACTGTAGTATAATACATATACCAGGGATCTAGCACTATGGCTAGTAATATACACAGTAGTATAATACCAATACCAGGGATCTAGCACTATGGCTAGTAATATACACTGTAGTATGATAAATATACCAGGGATCTAGCACTATGGCTAGTAATATATACAGTAGTATAATACATATACCAGGGATCTAGCAGTATGGCTAGTAATATACACTGTAGTATAATACATATACCAGGGATCTAGCACTATGGCTGGTAATATACACAGTAGTATAATACATATACCAGAGATCTAGCACTATGGATAGTAATATACACTGTAGTATAATACATATACTAGGGATCTATCACTATGGCTGGTAATGTACACTGTAGTATAATACATATACCAGGGATCTAGCACTATGGCTGGTAATATACACAGTAGTGTAATACATATACCAGGGATCTAGCACTATGGCTGGTAATATACACTGTAGTATAATACATATACTAGGGATCTAGCACTATGGCTGGTAATATACACAGTAGTATAATACATATACCAGGGATCTAGCACTATGGCTGGTAATATACACTGTAGTATAATACATATACCAGGGATCTAGCACTATGGCTAGTAATATACACAGTAGTATAATACATATACCAGGGATCTAGCACTATGGATAGTAATATATACTGTAGTATAATACATATACCAGGGATCTAGCACTATGGCTGGTAAAATACACTGTAGTATAATACATATACCAGGGATCTAGCACTATGGCTAGTAATATACACTCTAGTATAATACATATACCGGGGATCTAGCAGTATGGATAGTAATATACACTGTAGTATGATAAATATACCAGGGATCTATCACTATGGCTAGTAATATACACTGTAGTATAATACATATACCAGGGATCTAGCACTATGGCTAGTAATATACACTGTAGTATGATACATATACCAGGGATCTAGCACTATGGCTAGTAATATACATTGTAGTATAATACATATACCAGGGATCTAGCACTATGGCTGGTAATGTACACTGTAGTGTAATACATATACCGGGGATCTAGCAGTATGGCTGGTAATGTACACTGTAGTATAATACATATACCAGGGATCTAGCACTATGGCTAGTAATATACACTGTAGTATAATACAATTACCAGGGATCTAGCAGTATGGCTAGTAATATACACTGTAGTATAATACAATTGCCAGGGATCTAGCAGTATGGCTAGTAATATACACTGTAGTATAATACATATACCAGGGATCTAGCACTATGGATAGTAATATACACTGTAGTATAATACATATACCAGGGATCTAGCACTATGGCTAGTAATATACACAGTAGTATAATTCATATACCAGGGATCTAGCACTATGGCTAGTAATATACACTGTAGTATGATACATATACCAGGGATCTAGCACTATGGCTAGTAATATACACTGTAGTATAATACATATACCAGGGATCTAGCACTATGGCTGGTAATATACACTGTAGTGTAATACATATACCAGGGATCTAGCACTATGGCTAGTAATATACACAGTAGTATGATACATATACCAGGGATCTAGCACTATGGATAGTAATATACACTGTAGTATAATACATATACCAGGGATCTAGCACTATGGCTGGTAATGTACACTGTAGTATAATACATATACCAGGGATCTAGCACTATGGATAGTAATATATACTGTAGTATAATACATATACCAGGGATCTAGCACTATGGCTGGTAATATACACTGTAGTATAATACATATACCGGGGATCTACCTGTATGGATAGTAATATACACTGTAGTATGATAAATATACCAGGGATCTAGCACTATGGCTAGTAATATACACTGTAGTATGATACATATACCAGGGATCTAGCACTATGGCTAGTAATATACACTGTAGTATAATACATATACCGGGGATCTAGCAGTATGGCTAGTAATATACACAGTAGTATAATACATATACCAGGGATCTAGCACTATGGCTAGTAATATACACTGTAGTATGATAAATATACCAGGGATCTAGCACTATGGATAGTAATATACACTGTAGTATAATACATATCCCAGGGATCTAGCACTATGGCTGGTAATGTACACTGTAGTATGATAAATATACCAGGGATCTAGCACTATGGATAGTAATGTACACTGTAGTATAATACATATACCAGGGATCTAGCACTATGGCTAGTAATATACACTGTAGTATAATACATATACCAGGGATCTAGCACTATGGATAGTAATGTACACTGTAGTATAATACATTTACCAGGGATCTAGCACTATGGATAGTAATGTACACTGTAGTATAATACATATACCAGGGATCTAGCAGTATGGCTAGTAATATACACTGTAGTATAATACATATACCAGGGATCTAGCACTATGGCTGGAAATATACACTGTAGTATAATACATATACCAGGGATCTAGCACTATGGCTGGTATTATACACTGTAGTATAATACATATACCAGGGATCTAGCACTATGGATAGTAATATACACTGTAGTATGATACATATACCAGAGATCTAGCACTATGGATAGTAATATACACTGTAGTATAATACATGTACCTGGGATCTAGCAGTATGGCTAGTAATATACACTGTAGTATGATAAATATACCAGGGATCTAACACTATGGATAGTAATATACACTGTAGTATGATACATATACCAGAGATCTAGCACTATGGATAGTAATATACACTGTAGTATAATACATATACCAGGGATCTAGCACTATGGATAGTAATATATACTGTAGTATAATACATATACCAGGGATCTAGCACTATGGCTAGTAATATACACTGTAGTATAATACATAAACCAGGGATCTAGCAGTATGGCTAGTAATATACACTGTAGTATAATACATATACCAGGGATCTAACACTATGGCTGGTATTATACACTGTAGTATAATACATATACCAGGGATCTAGCAGTATGGCTAGTAATATACACTGTAGTATGATACATATACCAGAGATCTAGCACTATGGATAGTAATATACACTGTAGTATAATACATATACCAGGGATCTAGCACTATGGATAGTAATATATACTGTAGTATGATACATATACCAGGGATCTAGCACTATGGCCAGTAATATACACTGTAGTATAATACATATACCAGGGATCTAGCACTATGGATAGTAATATATACTGTAGTATAATACACATACCAGGGATCTAGCACTATGGCCAGTAATATATACTGTAGTATAATACATATACCAGGGATCTAGCACTATGGCCAGTAATATACACTGTAGTATAATACATATACCAGGGATCTAGCACTATGGATAGTAATATATACAGTAGTATGATACATATACCAGGGATCTAGCAGTATGGATAGTAATATACACTGTAGTATGATAAATATACCAGGGATCTAGCACTATGGATAGTAATATACACTGTAGTATAATACATATACCAGGGATCTAGCAGTATGGCTAGTAATATACACTGTAGTATGATACATATACCAGGGATCTAGCACTATGGCTAGTAATATACACTGTAGTATAATACATATACCAGGGATCTAGCAGTATGGCTAGTAATATACACTGTAGTATGATACATATACCAGGGATCTAGCACTATGGCTGGTAATATACACTGTATTATAATACATATACCAGGGATCTAGCACTATGGATAGTAATATACACTGTAGTATAATACATATACCAGGGATCTAGCACTATGGCTGGTAATGTACACTGTAGTATAATACATATACCGGGGATCTAGCACTATGGCCAGTAATATACACTGTAGTATAATACATATACCAGGGATCTAGCACTATGGCTGGTAATATACACTGTAGTATAATACATATACCAGAGATCTAGCACTATGGCTAGTAATATACACAGTAGTATAATACATATACCAGGGATCTAGCACTATGGCCAGTAATATACACTGTAGTATAATACATATACCAGGGATCTAGCACTATGGCTAGTAATGTACACAGTAGTGTAATACATATACCGGGGTTCTAGCAGTATGGATAGTAATATACACTGTAGTATGATACATATACCAGGGATCTAGCACTATGGCTGGTAATATACACTGTATTATAATACATATACCAGGGATCTAGCACTATGGCTGGTAATATACACAGTAGTATAGTACATATACCAGAGATCTAGCACTATGGATAGTAATATACACTGTAGTATAATACATATACCGGGGATCTAGCACTATGGCTAGTAATATACACTGTAGTATAATACATATACCAGGGATCTAGCACTATGGCTGGTAATATACACTGTAGTATAATACATATACCAGAGATCTAGCACTATGGCTAGTAATATACACAGTAGTATAATACATATACCAGGGATCTAGCACTATGGCCAGTAATATACACTGTAGTATAATACATATACCAGGGATCTAGCAGTATGGATAGTAATATACACTGTAGTATGATAAATATACCAGGGATCTAGCACTATGGCTAGTAATATACACTGTAGTATGATAAATATACCAGGGATCTAGCACTATGGATAGTAATATACACTGTAGTATAATACATATACCAGGGATCTAGCACTATGGATAGTAATATATACTGTAGTATGATACATATACCAGGGATCTAGCACTATGGCCAGTAATATACACTGTAGTATAATACATATACCAGGGATCTAGCACTATGGATAGTAATATATACTGTAGTATAATACACATACCAGGGATCTAGCACTATGGCCAGTAATATATACTGTAGTATAATACATATACCAGGGATCTAGCACTATGGCCAGTAATATACACTGTAGTATAATACATATACCAGGGATCTAGCACTATGGATAGTAATATATACAGTAGTATGATACATATACCAGGGATCTAGCAGTATGGATAGTAATATACACTGTAGTATAATACATATACCAGGGATCTAGCACTATGGCTGGTAATATACACTGTAGTATAATACATATACCAGAGATCTAGCACTATGGCTAGTAATATACACAGTAGTATAATACATATACCAGGGATCTAGCACTATGGCCAGTAATATACACTGTAGTATAATACATATACCAGGGATCTAGCACTATGGCCAGTAATATACACTGTAGTATAATACATATACCAGGGATCTAGCACTATGGCTAGTAATATACACTGTAGTATAATACATATACCAGGGATCTAGCACTATGGCTGGTAATATACACTGTAGTATAATACATATACCAGAGATCTAGCACTATGGCTAGTAATATACACTGTAGTATAATACATATACCAGGGATCTAGCACTATGGCCAGTAATATACACTGTAGTATAATACATATACCAGGGATCTAGCAGTATGGATAGTAATATACACTGTAGTATGATAAATATACCAGGGATCTAGCACTATGGCTAGTAATATACACTGTAGTATGATAAATATACCAGGGATCTAGCACTATGGATAGTAATATACACTGTAGTATAATACATATACCAGGGATCTAGCACTATGGCCAGTAATATACACTGTAGTATAATACATATACTAGGGATCTAGCACTATGGCTGGTAATATACACAGTAGTATAATACATATACCAGGGATCTAGCACTATGGCTGGTAATATACACTGTAGTATAATACATATACCAGGGATCTAGCACTATGGCTAGTAATATACACAGTAGTATAATACATATACCAGGGATCTAGCACTATGGATAGTAATATATACTGTAGTATAATACATATACCAGAGATCTAGCACTATGGCTAGTAATATACACTGTAGTATAATACATATACCAGGGATCTAGCACTATGGCCAGTAATATACACTGTAGTATAATACATATACCAGGGATCTAGCACTATGGCCAGTAATATACACTGTAGTATAATACATATACCAGGGATCTAGCAGTATGGATAGTAATATACACTGTAGTATGATAAATATACCAGGGATCTAGCACTATGGCTAGTAATATACACTGTAGTATGATAAATATACCAGGGATCTAGCACTATGGATAGTAATATACACTGTAGTATAATACATATACCAGGGATCTAGCACTATGGCCAGTAATATACACTGTAGTATAATACATATACCAGGGATCTAGCACTATGGCCAGTAATATACACTGTAGTATAATACATATACCAGGGATCTAGCAGTATGGATAGTAATATACACTGTAGTATGATAAATATACCAGGGATCTAGCACTATGGCTAGTAATATACACTGTAGTATGATAAATATACCAGGGATCTAGCACTATGGATAGTAATATACACTGTAGTATAATACCAATACCAGAGATCTAGCACTATGGATAGTAATATACACTGTAGTATAATACATATACCGGGGATCTAGCACTATGGCTAGTAATATACACTGTAGTATAATACATATACCAGGGATCTAGCACTATGGCTGGTAATATACACTGTAGTATAATACATATACCAGAGATCTAGCACTATGGCTAGTAATATACACAGTAGTATAATACATATACCAGGGATCTAGCACTATGGCCAGTAATATACACTGTAGTATAATACATATACCAGGGATCTAGCAGTATGGATAGTAATATACACTGTAGTATGATAAATATACCAGGGATCTAGCACTATGGCTAGTAATATACACTGTAGTATGATAAATATACCAGGGATCTAGCACTATGGATAGTAATATACACTGTAGTATAATACATATACCAGGGATCTAGCACTATGGATAGTAATATATACTGTAGTATGATACATATACCAGGGATCTAGCACTATGGCCAGTAATATACACTGTAGTATAATACATATACCAGGGATCTAGCACTATGGATAGTAATATATACTGTAGTATAATACATATACCAGGGATCTAGCACTATGGCCAGTAATATACACTGTAGTATAATACATATACCAGGGATCTAGCAGTATGGATAGTAATATACACTGTAGTATGATAAATATACCAGGGATCTAGCACTATGGCTAGTAATATACACTGTAGTATGATAAATATACCAGGGATCTAGCACTATGGCTAGTAATATACACAGTAGTATAATACATATACCAGAGATCTAGCACTATGGATAGTAATATACACTGTAGTATGATACATATACCAGGGATCTAGCACTATGGCCAGTAATATACACTGTAGTATAATACATATACCAGGGATCTAGCACTATGGATAGTAATATACACTGTAGTATAATACACATACCAGGGATCTAGCACTATGGCCAGTAATATATACTGTAGTATAATACATATACCAGGGATCTAGCACTATGGCCAGTAATATACACAGTAGTATAATACATATACCAGGGATCTAGCACTATGGCCAGTAATATACACTGTAGTATAATACATATACCAGAGATCTAGCACTATGGCTAGTAATATACACTGTAGTATAATACATATACCAGGGATCTAGCACTATATGTATGTATAGACTAGTATATGTATAATATTATGCACTATGGCAGCAGCAAGCAGGGGTGCAGCTTGTCATTTATTCATATATGGTTTTGCTACATTACAGGGGTCTGCTATCGAGTACTGGGAGATCGGGGAGCCGGGCATCGTGTGGGGATCAGTCTGCAATTCCCCCCTTTAATAATTGAGAGGGAGCGATGTGAGAGTGCAGGTGGGGGGTGGGGCGGTGATATTCTAATCCCAGGCTGCCAGGGAGGATAACAGGGAGGAGGAGGAGGAGGAGGATGTGTTGTATTGTGAGGGACAAGAGCTCGGTTCTGCAGCCGCCGTACATCTGAGGGTTTTGATCCACAGGAAAACCGACCAGGTGAATAAACCGCATTGTTAGGAAGATATACAGCGGGAGAGGTCATTTTTTCTGGGGTGTCAGGTGGTATCCGCGGGGTGACGGCTCTATGGTTTGCAGTATACATAGAGGATGATTGTGTTTCTCCATGATCATCCATATTAGTGGCTCGTCCATAGTTGTGTGTGAACATGTCTGTGGCTGCGCGGCAGGGTGATGTTACCAGCTCCATTCACGTTGAATTTGTTTCTTGTGACAGGAGAGAAGATGTCGGGCCAGACGCTGACAGATCGCATCGCTGCCGCACAGTACAGTGTGACGGGCTCAGCCGTGGCCAGGGCGGTATGCAAGGCGACCACTCATGAGGTGATGGGGCCCAAGAAGAAGCACCTGGACTGTAAGCATCATTACTATATGTCTAAAGCTAACTCAGATCGGCCATTATTGAGGTCTGAAGGGTTAATAAGTGCTATATTGTAAAAAACGCTGGATCACCTTATACATTCATTTATATGTAATGCGTAAGACAGCCTGGGCTGCTTTTAAAGGGACAGTACAGGCCTTTAAAGACCAGGCCTGTGTGTTACTGATATGCCACCCAGTCTAGAGAAATACCCTCTTTATTGTGCTGTGCCAGTCTGGGATATTCTCTATATATTAAATGATGATTGTGTGCATTGTGGATGCTGCGCTTGCCAATAGCTACTCCAGTATGGCTATGGATTATTGGGTAATAAAGGTTCTCCTGGCACCATATCTGTATGCTGCCATCCCATACATGTGTTTTATGCTGCTTGTTTCCCTATGACCTTCGTTCAACCTTATATACACGGAGTCTTGTGGAGAAGATCGCGCTCCTGTAGTAATGATCGTCCACCACACCCCTGCTACAATCTGGGTGCTGTCTCCCTGCAGCTTGGAGACCCTTGTCCGCTGCTGCCACGTACCTCTGGGACCGCTATATAGCCGGTGTGTGGTGGAGATCACCGCTTCTGGTCTTCTGTGTAAGAGAATGGATGTTTGATGTACACAATGGAGGATCTAGCGATCATTTTCTATTGGATGCTATATGACAGAGGAATTCATGCATAATACTTCAGTCATTTTGCACAAAAATGACATGTTTTGGACGTATGGCTCCAAAAATGAGCCCGTATTATGCTTGTTTCATGAAAGTAGCAGCACTCGAGCGAAGCTGACCCTTGTGCATAAAAATTGCTCTAAGGCTCTGTTCACATTTACGTTGAAGCCGCTGTTTGGAGCGTCCGTTGTAGATCTGGTTCAAAATACTGGAAAAACAGCACAGCATGCAAAGTTATTTTTTTTGGTAAAATACTGTAATGGAAATCTGAAAGCAATAGGTTCCGGCGGGGGCCTTTGGTGTCCATCATAAGACCGATCCGTTGCTTGCGCATTTTTTTTTCGTATTGTTTCTATAACGGAGCTGAACGGGAAACGTTTGCTTGTGTGGAATTGTGCTGTGAATTAGGCCTCATTCACACGACAGGGTCCGAGTGTCGGCCGATAAAAACGGCCGTTTTTCCCGGCCGGTTTGCATCCGTTCCGGGCTTTGTTTTTTAACGGCCGATTTTTACCCGTTTTGCATCCCCCTTTTTTTGTCTTTTTTTTTTTTTTTTTCCAGTCCATTTTAAAATCCGATGAATTTCATTTACATTTGTTGCCACACACAGCGCTCTGTAGATAATGCCACCCAGCTCCCTGTAGGTTGCACCCATCTTCCCCCCCTTTCTAGGAGAAGTCACTGACTTCAATGTGCATATATGGACAGTGTAGTCACTGACTTCTGCTGGAGAGGAAATCCCGCACACAGGTCGGGAATTCCGCTTCAGAAGTGAGTGACATTGCTGTGTCAATATATGGACAGTGTAGTCACTCACTTCTCATGTAGCGGAATTCCCTGCCACGGGGTCGGGGATTCCGCTTCTGAAGTGAGTGACGTCGCTGTGTCCATATATGGACAGTGTAGTCACTCACTTCTCATGTAGCGGAATCCCAGGCCACAGGGTCGGGGATTCCGCTTCAGAAGTGAGTGACGTCGCTGTGTCCATATACGGACAGTGTAGTCACTCACTTCTCCTGTAGCGGAATCCCCAATCCCCGGCCGGGGATTGGGGATTCCGACTCCTACAGGGAGCAAAAAAAGACCCTCCTCCTCCTCACATGCACTGTGAGGAGGAGAGAGAGCGCGATCGACGGAATACATGGCCATCACTCGGGACACATGCCGGTGATGGCCGTGTATTACCCGGCCTCATAGACTTCTATGGGAGCCAGGTAAACGGCTGAAAATAGGGCATGTCCCATTTTTTGACGGCCAGGTTTCCCGGGCCGTCAAAAAAATCGGTCGTGTGAATAGCCCCATTAGGGGTCTATTGTTCCTAATGCAGACGTGTGACGGCCGATTTATGAACGGCCTTCACCCGGCCGAGAAACCCTGTCGTTGCACACTCGATCATCCGTTCTTTCACCATATTGTGAGAGCTTGTCCAGTGTCTTCTGGTGCCAGTAAATCTCCTCAGCCAGCAGCGCTTCCTGAACACCACACACGTTTTGTGTTCTAGCTGTGGTTACAAATGTGAATGTGCGAGGGTTAGTAAAGACCATAATATCTGAGTCATACAGACCGATCCAACATGGGGGATAACCATGGAATATATAGGGTATGTTCCTGGGGAGAATGAATTAGGGCACTGAATCATATGTACTGATAGGGCCTCGATATGTTAATGGAAGGGAACCTACCACAGGTGAAGTATAGTCCATGTAGGGCTCGTGGGAAGGGGGAAACAAAAGAAAGGGGAAGGTGAACACAAGGTGGGGGGGGGGGGGGGGCTTCCGAAGAGATGGGAAGTATCCACTCTTGAAAGCTAACTTATGAGGCTGGAGGAAATCAATTAGTCAAATTTCTGTCTAAAAGATGAATAGGAGGAGTAGGAAAGAGGGCATGACTACTGTAATCCGCTAAGGGGGCCCAGATGTACCCAGACTTGTCCACCTAATTTAATAGAGCTGTGAGATTCTCATTGTCCATGTACCGTCACAGATTTCTTTTGTCTGCTGAGATTTCCATCCCTATTTACCAAGCATAGGCAAAGGTACGTTTAGCGGTCACAGGTCTAAAAAATATTAGAGTTTGGGGAGGTCTCATTTGTTTAGTAAGGTTTTTCAGCGGTTTTTGACAATATCACCAGTGATTGAAATTATAAGGGAGTTCACCCTAATCCAAAGTCTTCGAATAGTGCCATCATACATGAAGCATGTCAGCTGAAGCATGGGATTCTCTAAAAGAGGTAGGAGAGCAGTTGGCAATCCCAGCTGGGATTAAATACCACCTTATCAGGAACGTTTTATAATTATTTGCAAGTGTCTGTGTGTTAGGTAGGATCCTCTGAAGTAGAGGATCAAAATGGGCCTACTCCTTATCAGTTAGCCTAGTGCCATGGTCTGGTTCCGAGTGGGTAACATCAGTAAAGTGTTGTATATGGGGCGCATGTGTCAAGTTTGTATATAGTAATGAAATAGTTCCAGGGGAGTGAGCATTTTGGCGGCACCATTGTTCAAATGGCCACAAGACTGAGTAGGCCGGAAAGGAAGTAATTAAGTTGTAGGTAGCGGAATATTTCCCTAGGCCGGAGATTAAATATTTCATGTAAGACTGGAAAATATTGTTCCCCACTAGGTGAGAGTAGATGGTGGACTCTACACTACAGCTTAGGTTCCCCTCCCCCAGTGCCGGCCCGCTGCAGGTATATTTGGACCATTGGGAGACGGTCACAGTATAAGGGCTTATTCACACGAACGTGTTTTACGTCCGTGCTACGCGCGTGATTTTCACGCGCGTCGCACGGACCTATGCTAATGAATGGGGCCGTTCAGACTGTCGGTGAATTTCACGCAGCGTATGTGCGCTGCGTGAAACTCGTGACCTGTCCTATACTTGTCTGTGTTTCACGCAGCACGCACCTATTGAAGTCAATGGGTGCGTGCAAATCGCGCTCGGCACGCGGAAGCACTTCCGGGTGCCGCACGTGATTCGCGCAACAATAGTAAAATAAATAAATGAATGAAAACAGAAAAGCACCACGTGCTTTTCTGTTTGTAAACGTGAAAACAGAGTGTCATAATGATGCCGGCTGCGTGAAAATCACACAGCCACGCATCATTTGCTGATGATACGGACGTTTTGTGCTGCAAAACGCCGTGTTTTTTGCGCGCGCAAAACGCACACGCTCGTGTGAATCCGGCCTAAAACTGGTTTATCCAAAATGTAGTCCGTCCCCCCCCCCCCTCCCCCAAGCCCTGTGGCAAATGCCTAGGTCTATCTTGTGCTGCGATATTATCGTTTTGAGAATATTTTTATTTTTTATTCAGCCTATTTTAGGACTTTTAATGGTTTATCCAGGTTTTATGTAAATCTAGCGTAAAGGGGTCCTCCCATCAGATTGGTGGTTTTTAGTTTTACTCCCCACTACAAGTTAAGGTCACCTTATGGAATATGTTATGACAGATGCGACTTTTAAAAAAAAACGTATATTCAAGTACCTATTTCACTTTGGTGTCCTCTTGTTTGTTTTTGATATCCATCTAATAATGGGCCACTTATCATTTTGCTGGGCTAGCAGGATTGTATCGTCGTATACTTTGAGACTAACAAAATTCTGGATGTTAAAACGTTTTGGATATACTACAAATGAAGTTACTTTAAATGAATACATTAGGTATCACTTTTCTGTAACCTCTTGGCTAGAAAGATATGTAATAGGAGCATTGACTTCTTTGGCTTTAGAAATGGCTTCTCATTTTCAAACTGGCTACCAGGACATGTAAAGGTCTAAGGCCAGGATCACACACCGTTTTTGTGGTAGAGTTTTTTTTAAGCTCAAACCAGAAGTGGATCCTAAGGGAAGGAAATGTATAAATAGAGGACTAATGCATCTACTTTTTTTTTTTTTTTTTTTTTTTTTTTTTTTAATCCACTCCTGTGTTTGACTAAAAAACCTGAGCCAAAAAACAGCATCAAAACTGTGTGTGTGAACTTGGCCTAAAGCTGCCCATACACATTACACCCCAGATGCCAGCATTAGACTTGGATCACACTTTCTGTTTTTGTTGCATTTTTAACATTTTGTTTTTGTGAGTAAACTCCCATGTCTCATCTACCAAACCCCTCACACAAAAAAGCATGTTAAAAATGCAACAAAAACGCAGTGTGAACCAAACCTTAGTGTGCATGTGTGGGCGAGGTAGGAAAGCGTTTGGGGTGTGCAGCGGGTTAGGTGTTTCTTTATGATGGGGTTTTTGGTAAACGTGTCTATCTTGGTTGCTTTAACATCTCCCTTCTTGAACTGTGTTTAGCGTGTATGTCAGAAAAGCTTCCAGTGTAGACTTTAAGGCACGCGTGTTACGTGCGGTTTTTGCAGCGCGTATTTGCTCGCGGCAAAACCCCAGCGTAATACAGTACCAGCATAGTCAATGAGATTCCAATAAATCTCATGTACACGCTGCGGTATTTATCCGCACGTAAATTGACTAGCGGGGCAGATTTTAAGATCCACAGCATGTCAATTCATCTTGCATTTCCACATGCGAATTGTATCTGCCTATTGTGCTGGAAAATCGCACCAAAATCCTCAGCATGATAACGTTCCAAAAAATGCAACAAAATGTAAGAACCGCACCGAAAAACGTTCGATTAGGTGTGGTTATTTCCTGCGTATTGCTGCAGTTCTGGTGCGTATTCTCCGCAGCAAAATCCGCAATGTGTGCATTTAGCCTAAGGCCTTATTCACACAAACGTGTCCGTTTTGCGCTCGCAAAAAACGCTGCGTTTTGCGTGCGCAAAAGTTCAGTGTGGCATCTGTATATGGTGCGTGGCTGCGTGATTTAAATAAAATCACGCAGCCGGCATCATTATGACACTCTGTTTTATGTTTACAAACAGAAAAGCAGGAGGTGCCTTTCTGTTTTCATTCATTTCTTTTACTACTGTAGCGCGAATCCCGCGCGGCACCTCGAAGTGGTGCCGAGTGCGATTTGCACGCACCCATTGACTTTGATGGGTGCATGCTGCGCGAAACACGGGCGAGTATAGGACATGTCGTGCATTTTACTTAGCGGACATACGTTGCGTGAAAATCACAACCTGTCATCAGAACGGCCCCATTGACCTACATAAGTCCGTGCGACGCTCGTGATTCCCACGCACGTAGCACGGACGTAATACACGTTCGTGTGAATAAGGCCTAAATGTGTCCCTAGGGCTACATTAGCCCGACCGAGGCAAAAAGAGTGTCCTTATGGCCTCCCTTGGGCTGTTATCATCTTCGAGGCATCTGTCCCTTAACTTCTCCAGGAGTCTTTTTTTTTTTTTTTTTTTTTAAGGCACTGTTCAAAAATCAGATTTCAACCCGCCTGTACTTTCTTGCCACGTCTTTCGCCCCCTGCCATTGATCAAACGCTTTTTCTGCCTCCCATTGATTTCAATTGGAGGTCAGAGGCGAAACCGCGGTAAGGAAGGACATGCCGCTTTTCTTTCCCACAAGCGCCTAAAAGCCGCTCAGGAAGAAAACTCCTCCGTTTCCCATTGAAATCAATGAGAGGCGGTTTCGGCCTTTTTTTTTAAACTGATTCCGACGCGGTTTTCGCGTCAAGATCGACAAAAAAACTCTGTGTGTATTGGGCCTAAGCCAAATTTACCCGTCCTAAGCAAAGCTCAAGAAAGGCTTGATGTTTTTGCATTACATCATCGGAAAGGTGTGTTCTGTGTCTAGCGGTGGCAGAGCTGGCTATTTTCTTCCATTGCTTTAATTCTGAGTGCGCTATAAGAGCAAATAGCCCCCAGTTTTTTCCCTGTATGTTACAATGGATTCGTAATGAACAGGAACATCTGATTTCCGATAAGTCGACTATACACATCTGGTTAGCCCTGTAGGACAGTAATGCCCATCCTAAATATAAGAGTGAACCATGCAGAAAAGCCGGTGGACAGTATTCCAGGTTATGAGCTTACGTTATCCTCCAGATTGGGAAGACCTCATTTGGTCCAAGTATGCGTTACCTAAGGAAGGGGTTCCCTCCCGCTGAAAGGGTTTTCAGACCTTTATAAAAATAACCCCCAACAGGATCCAAATCACTATTAGGGTATGTTCACACGAGGGCGTCCGTAACGGCTGAAATTACGGGGATGTTTCAGCCTGAAAACATCCCCGTAATTTCAGCCGTACCGGCATGTGCAGGCGCTTGAACGCCGCGTCCATTACGGTCGTAATTAGCGCTGCTATTCATTGGAGTCAATGAATAACGGCTCCAATTACGGCCAAAGAAGTGACAGGTCCCTTCTTTGACGCGGGCGTCTATTTACGCGCCGTAATTTGATAGCAGCGCGTAAATATACGCCTCGTGTGAACAGACAAACGTCTGCCCATTGCTTTCAATGGGCAGATGTTTGTCAGCGCTATTGAGGCGCTATTTTCAGACGTAATTCGGGGCAAAAACGCCCGAATTACGTCCGTAAATAGGCCGTGTGAACATACCCTTAAACCGTAATGCACTTGCTTTTTAAACTGGGCACCGTTCCCATGGTGACGTCTGTGGCCAGAGAATGGCAGCCTGCCAATGTAAGCAAGAATGGCATTGAATTTGAGAGGTATAAACAATCTGTTACTATATTTTTAAAGGCTATGTAAACCTTTGATGGGCATATTATGTTTTTATTTTAATAAACAGGTCAGACAGTGTTTTTGGTGTAACTTTATAATTAAGACCCCATGAACGTGCTTTTGCGGCCGCAATTCCTCCGAAAAACCACGGGAGAATTGCGGCCCCATTCATTCCTATGGGGCCATGCACGGACCGTGAAAACCACGGTCATGTGCATGGCCCCGGAGCCCAGACTGCAGAAAGAACGGGCAAGCCTTATTACGGCCGTGTTCTGTGGTCCGGGCTCATTGAAAATAATGGCCGCGGCCATGTGCACAGCCCGCGATTTGCGGGCAGCTCGCTGGCTGTCACTCCGTGGCCGGCCGACCCGGAAATCACGGCCGTGCACATGGCTACGGTCGTGTGCATGAGGCCTTAGTTTTTATTACAAATTTGTTATACTTTTTGAGATACCGCTGCTATGTATTATCTATACAGAGCAGCTCTATGTAGTGCGAAATCCTGTTCCCGCCAGGTCCGTGGGACTGTGGGGTTCAGTGTCTGTGGGTCCTGCGTGTCTCTGACACGCAGATCCACCTGTAATCGGTCACATCTAATTTCATAAATTACAGGTCCTTCTCAATGAATTATCAAAAAGGTAATTTTGTTTCAGTAATTCCATTCAAAAAGTGAAACTCATATATTATATAGATTCATTACACACGGAGTGATCTATTTCCAGCATTATTTTCTTTTAATGCTGATGATTATGGCTAACAGTTAATGAAAACCCAAAATGTAGTGTCTCAGAAAATTAGATTATATAAGCCCAATTTCATGACTTTTTAATGCCGAAATGTTGTCCTAGTGAAAAGTATGTACAGTATATGCCCTCAATACTTGGTCGGGGCTCGTTTTGCATGAATTACTGCAGCAATGCGTCGTGGCATGTTGGTGATCAGCCTGTGGCACTGCTGAGGTGTTATGGAAGCCCAGGTTGCTTTGATAGCGGCCTTCAGCTCGTCTGCATTGTTGGGTCTGGTGTCGCATCTTCCTCTTGACAATACCCTATAGATTCTCTATGTGGTTTAGGTCAGGTGAGTTTGCTGGCCAATCAAGCACAGTGATACTGTCGTTATTAAACCAGATATTGGTACTTTTGGCAGTGTGGGGCAGGTGCCAAGTCCTCTGGAAACGAAATCAGCATCTCCATAAAGCTTGTCAGCAGAGGGAAGCATGAAGTGCTCCAAAATCTCCTGGTAGACGGCTGCGCTGACTCTGGACTTGATATTACACAGTGGACCAACACCAGCAGATGACATGGCACCCCAAACCATAATTTACTGTGGAAACTTCACACTGGACCGCAAGCAACTTGGATTGATGTCTCTCCACTCTTCCTCCAGAGTCTGGGACCTTGATTTCCCAAATGAAATGCAAAATTTACTTTCATCTGAAAACAGGACTTTGGACCACTGAGCAGCAGACCAGTCCTTTTTCTCCTTAGCCTAGGTAAGACTCTTCTGACGTGGTCTCATGGGTTGCCAGGGTTGCCAACCTCCACTCCAGAAATATCTGGACAACTGAGATAAAATTCAGACAGACCAAAATTTTTATGGACACATTACAAAATCATTGCCTGTGCACTGCAGGGTTTTCTTAGAGTAACTCGCCAGTCACAGCTCTTCTTGTAGCTTTCCCCCGCTAACTTAGGTGATGTATTCTCTGATTAGTCGGTCAGTTTCCCTTTTCCTTTTTTTTTCTCCATCCGGCCCAGACCACTGTGGCGACTTCCAGCCACAAATTTGATACAAAGGCATGTTGGTTTCTCGCTTTTCCAGCACCCTCCACACCTATACCTCATCCTCTAAATAAACTCATAATTCACAGTGCCCCAGACCGTAATAATGATCCCTCTGTGCTCAACACAAGGAAAGTGCCCCATCAGTAACCGTGCCACCTGCAGATTACGCCACACACATGTAGATGGTCCCACATGCAGCCGCCCCTTCCTTTTTAAGTAGCGCCGCACAGCGTACTTAGTGCAAACTGACTACTGCTACCACTCTCTGCCCTGCCTGACGTGACTCACCATCAGGAGGAGGTGGTCATGCGGCAGAGGATCACTTTTGACTGGGGTCGGTGACGGCACAGGCGTGGACCAGTCAAGTCACCTGACCTCATGTCTGGTGACTGGTTGGTCCACTCCCGGCACTGACCTTAATTGACAGCGGCCCGCCTGCATATTTTCCCATTCTGCAGAAGTTAAGCGGAATCTGAAAACACGCCCGGCTGCAGCCTACTATTCCTTTGCACTGTGCATGTACATTTTGGTGCATTCGCTGTGCAAAGTTTCCGGGAGACTTCAGAAAAATCCCGAACGGTCCCCTTTCTTTTTTTTTTTTTTTTTTTTTTTCTGTGTCCGGCAGAAAAAAACCCACACATTTTTGCGGACTGTCCGTAAGTTTGCGGATGGTTGGCAACCCTGTGAGTCACTTGACACAAGGAATGCGACAGTTGTAGCCCATGTCCTGTATACCATGTGTGTGGTGGCTCTTGATGCAATGACTCCAGCCGCAATCCACTCCTTGTGAATTTCCCCCAGATTCTTGAATGGCCTTTTCTTGACAATCCCTTCAAGGCTGCAGTTATCCCTGTTGCTTGTGTACCTTTTTCTACCACACTTTTTCCTTCCCCTCAACTTTCCATTAATATGCTTGGATACAGCACTCTGTGAACAGCCAGCTTCTTTAGCAATGTCATTATGTGGCTTACCCTCCTTGTGGAGGGTGTCAATGACGATCTTCTGGACAACTGTCGAGTCAGCAGTCTTCCCCATGATTGTGTAGCCTACTGGACCAGACTGTTGGACCATTGAAAGGCTTAGGAAACCTTTGCAGGTGGTTTGTGTTGATTAGCTGATTAGAGTGACACTGTGAGCCTACAATCTTCAACTTTTACCCAATATTCAAATTTCTGAGGGACTAAATTGTGGGTTTTCATTAACTGTTAGTCATAATCATCAACATTAAAAGAAAAAAATGCTGGAAATAGATCACTCTGTGTGTAATGAATCTATATAATGTGAGTTTCACATATTGAATTGTTTAATCAAATTAACTTTTTGATATTCTAATTCATTGAGAAGGACCTGTAGATGTGATGAATTACAGGTGGATCATGTTTGTCAGAGACACGCAGGACTGGCGGATTCAGATCAAAATGAAAGATACTCAATCAGATATCTCAAAGTAAGACAAATTTTTAATAAAAACTAATTATAACGTTACAACAAACACACAGACTGACCTGTTTATTTAAAAAAAAAATATGCCCCTCAAAGGTGTATAAAGCCTTTTACATCCAGAGTCAATAGACCATCGCCACAATTGTAATTTCAATTAATATCATGTTCAAAGTTTTTAGGTTGTCGTGATACGAATAAGTGACCTCTAATTGTCATAAAGGAATCGTCCACACTCATATAGGATCATAGGTGTACATAAATTGTCTATCGCAAAACCTACAAATTACCTCTAACTCAATCATAGAGGGCCCTTCATAAACAAGGATTTACTAATGGCAGGGAAAGCCCCTCTTAAAATGTTACTTTTATTAACACCTTCCCGACCGCCCACTGTCTTTTGACGTCAGGCGGTGCGGGTGCTTAATCTACAGAGACGTCTTTTGGCGTCGCTGCAGATCAGGCTGATGAGTGCTCATGTGAGCGCTCATCCTCTAAGCAGGAGCTGTAACTAACAGCTCCTGATCTTAGAGCAGCCTCCTGAACACAGCTGGGGTCGACAAACATTCCAGCCCCAGCTGTTTAACTCTTTGATTACCGCGGTCCGTGACCACGGCATGATCAAAGGGAATTCCCCTCTTTCATCTCATCACCGGGATTCCAGTGATGCGATCAAACACCGGGGAATCCCTCTGCAGTCAGCCCTGGGGACCTACAAAGGACCCCAAGGCTGTCTGTTCCGTGTGCCTGCTGTTCGGGCACACTATGTGCTGCCCGATCAGCAGCCTGTGTCATAGTGACACAGTGTAATGTATTAGCGTACAGAAGTATGCTAATACATTGCAAGTAAAAAATAAAGTTATCCCTTGATGGGATTAAAAAAAAAAAGTAACAAAACAAATAAATAAATAAAAAGTCTTTATTTTGCATAAAATACATTTTATTGCCCCTACACTAAATAAAAACAAAAAACCTACGCATATTAGGTATCTACACGACCGTAATAACCTGAAGAATTAATCTAATGGGTTATTTAGCGTGAAACGTGAACGGGATAAAAAATAAACAAAAAAAACTATTCCGAGAATCGCTTTTTCCTATATTAACGGCGTAAAAAATTTTTTTTTTACCACCAAACTGTGGGGAAAAAAATACTATTTTTCTTGCATAAAACAAGGCCTGATACAGCCACGTCAATGAAAAAATAAAAAAGTTATGGCTGCTGAAATGCAGAGGTAAAAACTGAAAAATTGAGCTGGTCATTAACGTCTTTTCAGGCCCGGTCATTAAGGGGTTAAAGAGGCTCTGTCACCACATTATAAGTGCTCTATCTCCTACACAATCTGATCGGCACTGTAATGTGGATAACAGCAGTGGTTTTTATTTTGAAAAACGATCATTTTTGAGCAAGTTATGAGCTAGTTTAGATTTATGCTAATGAGTTTCTCAATAGACAACTGGGCCTGTTTTTACTTTTTACCAACTGGGCGTTGTACAGAGGAGTGTATGACTATGACGCTGACCAATCAGTGACCAATCAGTGTCCTACACTTCTCATTGTTCCAGCCCAGCTTCTTTCACTGTACAATCACACTGTGCTGTGGATCATGCTAGGCTGGAACAATGAGAAGTATATGAGGCTGATTAGTCACTGATTGGTCAGACACTCCTCTGTACAACGGCCAGTTGGAAAAAAGTAAAAACACGCCCAGTTGGTCTTTAAGAAACGAAATCTAAAATTGCTCATAACTTGCGCAAAAATGATCGTTTTTCAAAATAAAAACCACTGCTGTTATCTACATTACAGCGCCGATCAGATTATGTAGGAGACAGGGCACTTATCTGGTGACAGAGCCTCTTTAAACCATAAATAAAATGTGAAAAAAAAAAACTGATATTGGTGTTTTGTTGAATAATGTTAGGCTGGATTCACACTTTTTTTTTACAGGAGGAAAATCTGCCTCAATATTCCATTTGGAATTTTGAGACCGATTTTGCTCTGCCTGCACGCTGATTTTTCGTGGCATTTTTTGCTGCGTTTTTCGCCCGCCGCCATTGAGCGCCGCGGGTAAAAAACGCAGCAAAATACGCTTTCTCTTCCTCCCATTGATGTCAATGGGAGGTCAGAGGCGTAAACACCTGAAGCTAGGGCATGTCCCTTTTTCCCGCGAGCCGGTTTTCTCTGCTCGCGGGGAAAAAAACGCCTCTGCCTCCCATTGAAATCAATGAAGGGCATTTTTGGCGCGGTTTCCGCGTCAAAAAACTGTGTGAACTCCCCCTTAGGTAAATCAGGATGTACCGAAGATTCAAAAAAATAAGTATTGCAATACTTGATACTAAATCTTTAAACCTAGTATGCCCGATCATTCAGTTAGCTCTCAGGCAGAATGGTATTTATCCTCCTAAGTGTCCGCCCTATAGATTTTAGGCTATTGGAGACTCGCTTGCACCTGTAGAAGCACTGTCCCTGATAGTAACCAACCAAAGGCTATTCAAGTGCTCTGAAAAGAGCGACCCCCTGGTGGATTTGAGTCTGAGTTCTGTATTGTGTGTGTATATATCCCTATAATTTAGCTTCAACATGTTTCGCCAGTAATTTTCGCTGGCTCATCAGGAAGCAAACTGATATTATGATGGGATGCATTCAAGATTGGCAATGGCCACGATCTCTCAGCGTTTCCGCTTTTAAATACCCTAAATTACACTCCCACATCACTCGCACACCCCCCTTTTGTGTCCATTCAGCAGCAGCAGGGCGTGGCTTGTGCTCTGACGTGGCTCAGCTGGCATGGAAGGGGGATGGGGTTATAGTGGTGACGTAGTGTCGCTATTTTTTGACCCAGCAGGGGATATATGTAATTGAACTTGTATCCATCAGTTACTTGGTAACCCTTCATAAGCAAACGGCGAAACCTACTTATGTATCCGAAAAAGGATAGAATGCCCAGCAGATGTATTTAATTAAATTTCATCAGACAGTAATATCATAAAGCACAATAAAATAGTATGAGAGCAAGAAGATAGCAAAAGCACGCCTCTGCGCGTTTCGCCAATGGCTTCGACAAAGCCATAGGTGAAAGGCACGTGGAGGTGTGCTTTTGCTACACTCTCCCCTTCCTAGGTTTCCTCCATGGCCAATGGTATGTTTAGACCCTGTGTGATCTTTCTGCCTGGTGTTACGCAAAGCTCAGAGTTATACATATTTACATACTCCATATATTTTTGGGTAACTTTGAACTATTGCATCCTCTTGACCTGGCATTGCAGACTGGTCGCATGTGTTTTGGTAATATTAGATTGATTCTTTTTTTGGACCATCTGTCATTTTATAATACACTGTCTGTCCATGAGTCTTGTCTGTTATCCTTGGTCAGTGGATTTCTACTTTTTGTGCATACTTTATAATTTGTTTGATCTATTATACTTACTTACCTAGATTTGTTATAACTGGTATGTATGTATGTATGTGTGCACTGTTTTACAATTTTATTTTTTGTTTTGGGTTGACGAGCTGTATCAAATGTCTGTGTTCTTTGGCCTCATGCACACGTCGGTAGCCATGTGCACGGCTGTGATTTTCGGATCGGCCGGCCACGGAGTGACAGCCGCGAGCCGCCTGCAAATCGCTGGCCGTGCGCATGGCCGCGGCCATTATTTTCAATGATCCCGGAAACGCAGAACACAGCCGTAATAAGGCTTGCCCGTTCTTTCTGCGGTCCGGGCTCTGGGGGCATGCGAAAACCACGGTCATGTTCATGGCCCCATAGGAATGAATGGGGCCGCAATTCTCCCGTGGATTTTCGGGGAAATTGCCGCCACAAAAGCACGTTCATGTGCATGGGGCCTTAGGGCTATGTCCCTTCTTGCTCTCACACTATTTTTTTTTAAAAATGTTCTTTTTGATATTACTGTTTAAATAATGAGATTTGTAATTATATATATATCTGCTGGGCATCCTATCCTTCTTCTTCTTTTTCAGATACATAGGTAGGTTTCATTGTCTATATCACAGCCAGACATTTGTACCACTTTGATCCATTTCATAGACTAATATGAGAAGTTTTTAATGGATGAATTGTGAGCTTTTTAATGACTTATCCTTTAACCCCTAGGAGCACCACAACGCAAATGTATGTCCGGCTGGCCAGTGTCTTAGCGCACCAGGACGTACAGTTACTGCGCGGTTCTCGGTGCACGCTGTCGACGATGATCGATTGCATTCGCCACATTTTAGGGGTTTCTAGCACATCGGCAGACCTCACAATGAAATCGTGAGGTTTGCAGATGGCTAGCATGGCGACCGGAGGCCAAGCAATGGCCTCCGTGTCTGCCATGTACAGAAGCCTATCAGGACCAGCCTCCTGATAGACTTCCTGTCAGTGACAGGAAGTCGGTGTCGTTCCCGATGCACACTGTCGGTGACCGTGTCAACGACCGTGTGCATCAGGAAGCGAGATGTCAGCTGTCCCCGACAGCTGACACTCCACTGTTTCCGATCAACGGCTCATCTCCACTAATTTCGGCAATTAACCCGTTAAATGTGGCGCTCGATTGCAATCGCCGCATTTAGGGGGTTTGTAGCACATCAGCATCCCCCGTGCATTTGTGGGGGCTGCTGATGCTTGTGATGGCACCCGGGGGCCAGACAACGGCGTCTGGGTCTGCCATGTATGGAAGCCTATGAGGACCAGCCTCTGGCTGGTCCTCGTAGACTTCCTGTCAGAGTGACTGTGACGTCACACTGACAGTTGGAATACGTTACACTACCTTGATATTGTAATGTATTCTAGCAGCGATCAGAGCTGCAGGTAAAAAAAAGTGTAAAAAGTAAAGAAAAAATAAAAAAAAAAGTTGTTAAAAATGTTTTACAAAAGTGTAAAAAAAAATAAATACATTTCCCCCTATAATAAGTCTCTTTATTTAACGTTTTCATTTTTTTCCTATAATAACAGTACACATTTTGGTATCACCGCGTCTATGTCTGTTTTTTCAGAAATAAAGTAGATTTTCATTTTCACAGACTAACTCCAATAAATATAGCAAATTACCTGTGGGGTCAAAATGCTAACTATACCCCTGGATAAATTCCTTGAGGGGTGTAGTTTCCAAAATGGGGTCACTTTTGGGGTGTTTCCACTGTTTTGGCACCACAAGACCTCTTCAAACCTGACATGGTGCCTAAAATCTAATCTAAAAAAAAGCAGACTCCAAAATCCACTAGGTGCTCCTTTGATTCTGAGGCCGGTGTTTCAGTCCATTACCACACTAGGGCGACATGTTGGATACTCCTAAAAACTGCAGAATCTAGGCAATAAATATTGAGTTACGTTTCTCTAGTAAAACCTTCTGTGGTACAGAATGTTTTTTTTTTATTACAACTGAATTTCGGCCCAAAAAATTTATTTGTATATTTCCCCTCTACTTTGCTTTATTTCCTGTGACACGCCTAAAGGGTTAAAATTTCTGAATGCTGTTTTGAATACTTTGAGGGGTGCAGTTTTTAAAATGGGGTGATTTATTGTGGGATTCTAATATATAAGGCCCTCAAGACCACTTCACAACTAAACTGGTACCTGTAAAAATGGCCTTTTGAAATTTTCTTGAAAATGTGAGAAATTGCTGCTAAAGTTCTAAGCCTTGTAACATCCTAGAAAAATAAAAGGACATTCAAAAAACGAACATGGGAAATGTTAACTAGTAACTTTTTTGTGGTTTTAATATCTGTTTTACAAGCAGATAAACTTAAATTTAGAAAAATGCAACTTTTTGCTAATTTTCTCTAAATTTTGGTGTTTTACACTAATAAATATTAAATTTATCGACCTAATTTTTCCACTATCATAAAGTACAATATGTCATGAGAAAATCTCAATCGCTTGGATAGGTAAAAGCATTCCCAAGTTATTACCACATAAAGTGACAGATTTGAAAAAATCGGCTATGCCACAAGGACAAAACAGACTGCGTCCTAAAGGGGTTAAACAGAGGCCATTATAGCCTATGGGTAATGGATGCCATTAAAATGGATACTCTATAGGGATGAATGCCCAATAAAGGATATGTTTTTTACAGGATGGAATATTATAGTCTATTACACTATTCCATACTTCATTTTTTTTCAGTATACTGACCTATACCGACCAGACGGAATTGGGGTTGCACGATGCATCAAAATTTCAATACTGTTTCGATATTGTGCTCCCTCAAACGGTTCAATACTGGTAATTCATGTATATTGATACTAAGATGTGCAGCCGCACAGCTAAGTATAGTAACACATGAATGTTGTTCGAGCGGGGCTGCGGCTGTGTGATACAGACATTGTTCTGCTCCTGAGTCTTCTGACAAGTGTGTGTGTTTGTGCACGGTCAGCGTGATGTGATGTGACCAGTGCTGCACTAATGATTGCTGGCACTGATGACATAACGTGGTGGGCCCACTACAAAACACCCCCTCATACTGATCGCGCGGGCAAACTTATTGTCAGTAGAGGGGCAATCCCTGTACTACACAGCTGCAGCCCCACTCTAACGGTGGAGATCAGATAAACATCTCATCCTCTATTCCCCTGAATGCTGTGATCAAAGGTGACCGCAGCATTCGAGGGGAAAATGAGAAGGGGTGCCCTTTGGATCGCATCACGGGGAATCCCTGTGATGCGATCGAAGAACATACCGTATATGGGCAGACAGCCCAGGGTCCATTGATATTTCCTGTTAGGGCATACTAAGGTATGTCCTCACAACTGCCTGTGTACCTTCCGTACACCGGCTAATGTACTGGCATATTACTATATGCCAGTACATTAAAGTTTAAAAAAAAAAAAAAACTAACAAAAAATAGTTATGTTAAATATTACAAAAAAAATACACACCCTTTTTACAATAAACATTAAAATAGGTCTCTACATAAAATATACACATTCAGTATCGGCGCGACCGTAATAACAAATTTATAGCCTCATTTATGATTACGCTGTTATAAAATGAAAACTGCTTTCTTTCACTTATTAATGTGAGGCACAAGGTTTGAATTTTGAACCCCCACGTGCCTCACATTAATGGTAATTAACCCCATCATGTACCTCACAAACTAACCCAATGTTGTCCACTATGACTGTGGACAATATTCATCACACCACGTGCCTCACATTTTTTATTGTTGGCAAAGTATCATTTTGGTATCGAGTATCGGTATCGAAGTCCAAATTCTGGTATCGTGACAACCCTAGACAGAATTGGAAAAGACACACTTTTTTTTTGCCTTCTGACTAATGGTCCCCTATGGAAGCTTTCCCGACGTATACGCCATACGAGAGACGTAAACAGAGTGTGAACCTTACCACATGTCAACAATGTCCGTTGTCTTATGAAGATGCCGCACGTCAGATTTAATCAGCCAGTGACCGTTGTTATATCCGGTTAATTATGTTATCCAAGCTGGAGATTATTCCCAGCCTACAGTCTGTCCATTTCAGTTGTCAATGTTTTTTTTTACGGGTATTCTACCGACTGACATTTGTGGTATGTCCATAGCAACCACAATATAGTTCTATACAGGATGTGTCTTTATGCCTTACATACACCTCCATAGAATACGAGAGCGAGCGTTAGAAAGGTCTAGCAGAAAACATCTGGGTGTATTGGTTAACTGGCACTGGTATATGATGCCTTTTATTGGTGGACCAGAAAAAAATTATCATTTGGAGCATGACTGTTTTGAATATTGTGCTCTTTCCTCAAATATATTGTAAATGAGGTAAAACATAATTTAGATAAGTCAAGCAAAAAACTGCGGTTTTTATTACAGATGCAAGGGCTATAGAAGTGGTGAGTTGAAAGAACACTAAACCTAGAAATGAATGATAAAAGCAATCCGGAAAACACTTGCCCCCACAGTCTGCAGGATTTTCTGAATGTTCCAGAAACGAATAGGCCCCATGCATACAACCATATTTTTCATCCGTAATTACGGACCCATTAATTTCTTTGGGCTACAGACACACTTACGTATTTTTACAGATGGGCCTCCGTGCCGTAGAAATGATAGAACATGTCCGTTTTTTTTTTGGTCCGAAATTACGGCACGGAAGTCCATGGACTCTTCCGTAATTATGGACGTCTACGGGTGTGCATCCATAGCAGTCCGTAATTACGGAAGCGTTGCTATGCAATTCCAGGGGATTACCCACGATCCCTTGCTAGTTTTTTTCGGATCCGTAAATACGGATGTACTACAGATCCGTATTTACGTATGGATGAAATGCATGGGGCGATGGTCTTGTAGAAATCTTGCATAGGACACCGGTATTTCCTGCATAATCTCTTGTTTTCAGATGGTGAATGGCTGATGGGGAGGGGTTTAATAATCTGCAGACAGGGCAGAGGCTCCTGCTGCAGCCAGTTTTCTTACAGACAGAGATAGTATTATGAGGGGGAGAAAATGGCTCATCCTCTGGGACCCATAGAGAAGATCTTAATATTTGTCAGTATTAATTGCAATATGAGAGAGAAAATAGGATCAAAGAAAAGCAGGAGATTAGAGGAGGAATTGCTGAAATATATTATAATATATACTTTTTTTTCTTAAACTTAATGATGGTCATACACTAGAGATTTTGTATGGCTGAAACTGCTGGTTCGATAACTTTCAGATGACGGTGCCTCTTTGTGACAAATAGGGTATTTTAAATGTGGAAGAACATTGCTCATAAAACGGTGCTGCTACTTGGTAATAAAGGAATATGGATAATAGAAAACTATTTATTATAATTGTGCCCTTCTCGGTCTTTGATACCTTTTGCTGTTTATTATTTGCAAGGGTTCGCGTTAGACCTTAAAATTTTAATAATGCAACGTATTCGAGGATTTAACAGACTTTTGAATTGTTTTTTTTATTAAAAAATGTTTACTATTTGAGACACCGCTTCTATGTATCGTGGATACATAGAAGCTGTATCATGCGCTCAAACCCAAATCTGTCAGGTCAGCAGGACTGGCGGCCTCGGTGACAGCGGGTCCTGCGTGTCTCTGATACGCAGGATCCAGCTGTTCTTGATCACATCCAAGTCATGAACTTTGATCTAATGAATAACATTAGATGACACGCAGGACTTGCTGTCACCGAAGCAGTCAGTACTGCAGACCTGACAGATTCAAGTTTGAGCGCAAGATACCGCTTCTATGTATCCAGGATTTTAATTTAAAAAATAAATAAAAATGTGCTCAAATGTTTACATAGCCTTTAAAAGAACCTCACACAGACTTTCTTTAAATCAAGGTATCTATAATTCTGAATGAACAATATGAATTGTGGAGTGTACAAGTGCATACTAAAACTTCACTTTTATATCTAAATCTCTCACCCTCTACCCAACTCCCAAGATCCTAGGCCCTTCTTATTCCCTAAAGCTGGCAATACAAATTAGATAGTGGTCGGCCAAATGCTTGCCCCCCCAACTTTCCCCCCATACACTGGCTCAGCCTATCGTGCGTGTATTCTGAATGGGGAGTCCACTGCTGGACACATCTGGAAGCGGTTTTTCTCCCGTTAGAACAGAAGGATAGACTATAATGAAATCCAACTATCCGATCCTTCTTTTCTCCGACATCTGCCGTCAGGGGAGAGTAGGGAGGCCCCAATACACATAAGATCATCAGCCGATCCTGCCAAAATATGCTGGTCTCGCCAACATTAATGTATTGTGTATGGCCACCTCAAGAGTAGGACTGTAGGTAAGCCTACTACATGATCTCTTGGCTGTCCGGAATGGCTCAGAGAGGTCACCGAAAGGTTTGAGTGGTTTCCAGTCCCGTCCCGTCCCCCATCCCACTCCAAAAAAAATTAACGTTTTTTCCTAATACAAAGTGTCCTGTGCTTGCAATGTGCCTAATCGAGAATGATGGTTAATTCCTGCAAAAAATGATTCGATAACTATTAATAATTAATAATTCTGTTCATACCATAGACCTAAGGATCGTTAAGCTGGCCACACATGAGATTGCTGTTGGCCGTACACTTTTGGACTACTGTTTTCTCCAGACTTCACCATAAGTGTGAATTCACACTTGCAGATCTTCTGTGGGAATTCCACAATGAAAGTCTGCAGCAGTTTACAGTACAATACATACATATGGCTTTTAAAACCTCATCCACATGTAGTAAAATAAATCTGGGTAAAATTGAGGGGGAAGTGCTGCAGATTTTCAAATCCACTGCGTGTCAATCCTGACAGATTTTCACTGTGGATTTTGCCCTTTTCACTGCAACGGGTGAAATCCACAGAAAAACCTATGTTACGCAGGTTGTTGCATATTTGCGACCAACTCCACAAAGGAAAGGGTCTGGATGTAGCTTAAAGGGGTTGTCCAGGCAGGGGCCAGTTTTTTTCATACTGATGACCTATTCCGTGGATAGGTTATCAGTCTATGATCGGTGGGTGTTCGATCTGCTGTTCTACCTGTATCCTGGCACTGGAAGTTATGCATTGGTTGGTGCCAGAAGAAGATGGCTCTGTACACTGTATAGTGACCGTGCTGTTACAGCAGCTCTTCTCCTACTCACTTAGATAGGAGCAGTGCTGCAGCACGGCCACTGTACAGTGTATGGAGCCATCTGCTTCTGGCGCCAACCACTGCGCAACTTACGGCTGCCTCTGGGCTCCGCAACAGCTGATCGATGCGGGGTCCTTCTGTCGGACACCCACTGATCATAAACGGATGACCTGTGGATAGGTCATCAATATGAAAAATCGGCCCCTGCTTGGACAACTCCTTTTAAAGGAGTGTTCCCATCTTGGTCATTCATGGCATATCCACAGGATAGGTCATCCGTATGAAAAACCGCCCCCCTGCCAAGTGTCTAGATGAAAATGTAGATTATCCTGTCCGAGGCAGTGATGATTTCCCAGCTAATCATACGACCAATGTTAGTAATGCACGTATATACAGATATATAGTTACATTATTTTTTGGGGCTTTTAAGGCCTGTTACCCTTGTCATTACCTTACCTGAATTGGGCCAGATGTTGCTGAGAACTTCTGACTTCCTTGCAAACTATGTTTTAATTGGTCCTTAATTATTATTCAAGAACGACAATGGAAGCAATGTCTCGGGAGTAAGCGCTAGAATTTTGCACGGTAAATGACCCTGGTACTATTGTGTGTACCTTGATTCTTTGTTCACCAGACACAACCGATTTTGTGAAGGCATCCTATGCTAGATCAGCTGTAAAAGTTCACCTGGGGAAAATGACTCCTAAATCGAATTGACTGGTTTTGAGGGATGAGGACACACAGAGCGGAGGTTGAAAACCGAGCCCACGTGCATTTTGCGTGTATTACCAGTCTATAGTTGATGGTCTCATGATTTTGCAGGTAATACAGAAGTTTCACCCGCAAAAGCTTGTGGCGATTAACCAATTAAGGTTATTGGGTGTACGGTTCTGCTGGTTGATTGTTTAGTATACAGCTGACACCCCACTATAACGGTCGTTGTCTCCAATCCCTGGCTGTTAAACCCCCTTAGATGCCATAGACAGCATTGACTATGGGGAATCTAAGTGGTTAGACAGGGAAGAGCTCCCCCTGTGATGCGGTCACGGGGTACTGATGGGTTGCTATGGCAGCCCCCCAGGTCTACCATCTTGCTACACCAGAGGCTGGTATCGTACACTGCAATACAGTTGCATAATACCTGAGTGGTACTGGAAACAAAAAGTTGCTTCTGGTTTTACCTTGTTCTGCTTCTGTGATGCTGCGGAACAAAGGAAAGCAGCGATGCACGTGTGAACACAGCCTTAGTGGGTTTTGTTCAGTACATTCTGTATTTATTTGTAAAAAATGCAAAAATGTTGAACAATTGCCACTTCCAAATTAGACACCATTATACCACACAAGATGGTTAATAATTAACATTTCCCCATATGTCGACTTTTGGTATCATTTTTTGAATGTCCATTTATTTTTTGAAAGACCATAGAATTCTTATACGTTTAGTATCAATGTTTCACTCAAGAAAATTTTCCAAAACTTTCTTTTTTTTTTTTTGTTTCCTTAAAAAAAAAAAAAAAAAAAAAGGTTTTTTTCTGGGTTATTAAAAATTTTTTATAAAATAAGTGGCCAAGGATGCATAAAAAAATGCATTATTTCACAGAGCAACTGCTGTTCCAGTGCTGCCGCTACGGTTCTCCCTGCCGCTGTTTATTGACATGGCTGCAGTGATTATGTGCCTGAAAACCCACGTGATCGCTGTAGCCAATCCCTGGTCTCCGTGGGTATACGGCACAGGACGCTGATTGGCTAAGTGATCCTGTGGGTATACCGGCTCATCGCTGCAGACATGCCAATAAACTGCTTCGGGGAGGAATGGAGTTGTAATTTACCTGGGCACATGGCAGGGCTCAGAAGGGAAACGGCACCATGAAACATTGAGGCCTAGTTTGGGGATATTCACTGCATTGTGACTTGATTACAGATGTTCTGAGATGTAAAAATATTAGAAACGCCAGAGAAGTGTCCCCATCTGAAAAACGACACCCCTCAAGGTATTCAAGGTTTTGGTTTGCAGCAATTCATGCAGAATTTGGTGATGTTGAAAAAAATTAAAATAAATACATTTTCATTGTTATTCTGCATCGTTTTAAACCAATTTTTTTTTTTTGCACCCATTATGTACCACAGGACACATGCCACTAATTATATATATATATATATATATATATATATATATATATATATATATAAAAATGTCAACCGCACAGTCAAAAAAATCGTTTCAGCTCCTCAATAGAGCCTTTCTCAAGCTAGTGAATACATGTTTTAACAGTGTGTGTGTGTGTGTGTGTGTGTGTGTGTGTATATATATATATGGACTTCAATAAGTGGGAAGTGCTTACATCAAGTGATTAACCATATACAGTAAAAATATGGCAAATAGCAGATACATAGCAATAAAATAGTGGTACAGATAATGCATAAAATACTATAACGTGCATATATACAGGTTTCGATTTGTAAATAACATAGTGATGAGTGTATATTCGTGATTGTACACGATTAAATATAAACACCTTTTGAGGGAATAAAGAGTTACATATGGAGACACTCACCCTGATGATACCGGCCATAGAGATTGAATACAACCGCGCTATTCACGGCGTCACTGGTGCGCCACTGCGCATGCCCAGGAGACTAGATATGTCAGTAGTATATCACCCTAGTGCGCATGTCCGTGCATGCGCTAATGTGGAAAATACATCTAAATCGCCATTTTGGATATGGGCATGCAGGAGCTGGCCATCAATATCGCTAGATGCCGAATGGCATGGGAAAATGTAAGAAGAAGGCAGGGGAATATGGTGCAAGCCGCATTTATAAATTTTATAGTGCCAAATCTCAGAGCACTCTCTAGAGCAGGGGTCTCAAGCACGTGGGCCGCATGCGGCCCCTGGGGCCGTCGCCTGCGGGACACAGAGCCGCTAGACTCTGGAATTCCCTGACATCGCTGTCCACATATGAACAGCGATGTCTGGGTCTTCCCCCAGAGCAAAGTCCCGAGCAGAGCGCTAGTACAGGCTCTGCTCCGGGACTCTGTGGAATTCCCTGACATCGCTGTCCATGTTTGGACACGCGATCTCTGGGGCTTCCCCAGAGCCGGAGTCCAGTGCAGAGCTCTAGGACAGGCTCTGCTCTGGGACTCTGTGGAATTCCCTGACATAGCTGTCCATATATATACAGTGATGTCTGGAGCAGAGCTAGAATCCCAGGCAGAGTGCTAGAAGCGGCTCTGCTCCAGGACTCCAGCTCTGGGCAAGCCCCTGACATCACTGCGGCAGCGTCCGCGGAGGGCACAGTGGCACTATCGAAAAAGGGGCTGCCCAATCTTAACATGTGTGCCTGCCAAACGCTGCTAACTGAGACGCTGGACTGCATTTAGCGACACTTAAACTGGAAAACTGGATTGTTGAAATAAGCACGTGGAGAAATAGCCCAAATTTTAAACCTAGCGGTATTATTATAGTAATGTAGTATTAATTTTGTAGTAATGTAGTATTATTATAGTAATTTAGTGTTATAGTAGTTCAAATAAGTAATTTATTAACAGTAATTTTGTGTTGTATCGAATTTGAAAGTAATGCGGCCTGTCAACTTCCCATTTTTTCTATATGCGGCCCACTTACCCTGCCGAGTTTGAGACCCCTGCTCTAGAGAAAGGTCCACAAATCCGACCATAATATGCACCTTTCAACCCACATCGTGGTATATATATATCTATATCACAGTGAAGGAAATAAGTATTTGAGCCCTTGCTGATTTTGTAAGTTTGCCCACTGTCAAGGACATGAACAGTCTAGAATTTTTAGGCTAGGTTAATTTTACCAGTGAGAGATTATATATATATATATATATATATATAATCTAACAGAAAATCACATTGTCAAAATTATATGTATTTATTTGCATTGTGCACAGAGAAATAAGTATTTGATCCCTTTGGCAAACAAGACTTAATACTTGGTGGCAAAACCCTTGTTGGCAAGCACAGCAGTCAGACGTTTTTTGTAGTTAATGATGAGGTTTGCACACATGTTAGATGGAATTTTGGCCCACTCCTCTTTGCAGATCATCTGTAAATCATTAAGATTTCGAGGCTGTCGCTTGACAACTCATATCTTCAGCTCCCTCCATAAGTTTTCGATGGGACTAAGGTCTGTAGTCTGGCTAGGCCACTCCATGACCTTAATGTGTTTCTTTTTGAGCCACTCCTTTGTTGCCTTGGCTGTATGTTTCGGGTCATTGTCGTTCTGGAAGACCCAGCCACGAGCCATTTTTAATGTCCTGGTGGAGGGAAGGAGGTTGTCCCTCAGGATTTGACGGTACATGGCTCCATCCATTCTCCCATTGATGCGGTGAAGTAGTCCTGTGCCCTTAGCAGAGAAATACCCCCAAAACATAATGTTTCCATCTCCATGCTTGACAGTGGGGCTGGTGTTCTTTGGGTCATAGGCAGCATTTCTCTTCCTCCAAACACGGCGAGTTGAGTTAATGCCAAAGAGCTCAATTTTCGTCTCCTCTGACCACAGCACCTTCTCCCAATCACTCTCAGAATCATCCAGTTGTTCATTTGCAAACTTCAGACGGGCCTGTACATGTGCCTTCTTGAGCAGGGGGACCTTGCGGGCACTGCAGGATTTTAATCCATTGCGGCGTAATGTGTTACCAATGGTTTTCTTGGTGACTGTGGTCCCAGCTGCCTTGAGATCATTGACAAGTTCCCCCCGTGTAGTTTTCGGCTGAGCTCTCACCTTCCTCAGGATCAAGGATACCCCACGAGGTGAGATTTTGCATGGAGCCCCAGATCGATGTCGATTGACAGTCATTTTGTATGTCTTCCATTTTCTTACTATTGCCCCAACAGTTGTCTCCTTCTCACCCAGCGTCTTACTTATGGTTTTGTAGCCCATTCCAGCCTTGTGCAGGTCTATGATCTTGTCCCTGACATCCTTAGAAAGCTCTTTGGTCTTGCCCATGTTGTAGAGGTTAGAGTCAGACTGATTAATTGAGTCTGTGGACAGGAGTCTTTTATACAGGTGACCATGTAAGACAGCTGTCTTTAATGCAGGCACCAAGTTGATTTGGAGCGTGTAACTGGTCTGGAGGAGGCTGAACTCTTAATGGTTGGTAGGGGATCAAATACTTATTTCTCTGTGCACAATGCAAATAAATATATATAATTTTGACTATGTGATTTTCAGTTTTTTTTTTTTTATATAATCTATCTCTCACTGGTAAAATTAACCTAGCCTAAAAATTCTAGACTGTTCATGTCTTTGACAGTGGGCAAACGTACAAAATCAGCAAGGGATCAAATACTTAACTCCTTCACTGTGTGTGTGTGTGTGTGTGTGTACACCTAATGTAGGAAGGCAACTTGATCTTTTAATATGTATATGTGCAACCAAAGTAATACTTCTTGAACCAATGTACATACATAGAGACCCACAGGAGCGCACCATAGACTCACCCCTCAATTAAGGAGTCAAAAGTGCCCGGGTACGGAAAACGCACACTAGCCTTATCCACTACCGTTCAAAAGTTTGGGGTCACCCAGACAATTTTGTGTTTTCCATGAAAACTTACACTTATATTTATCAAATGAGTTGCAAAATGACTAGAAAATATAGTCAAGACATTGACAAGGTTAGAAATAATGATTTTTATTTGAAATAATAATTTTCTCCTTCAAACTTTGCTTTCGTCAAAGAATGCTCCATTTGCAGCAATTACAGCATTGCAGACCTTTGGCATTCTAGCTGTTAATTTGCTGAGGTAATCGGGAGAAATTTCACCCCATGCTTCCAGAAGCCCCTCCCACAAGTTGGATTGGCTTGATGGGCACTTCTTGCGTACCATACGGTCAAGCTGCTCCCACAACAGCTCTATGGGGTTGAGATCTGGTGACTGCGCTGGCCACTCCATTACAGATAGAATACCAGCTGCCTGCTTCTTCCCTAAATAGTTCTTGCATAATTTGGAGGTGTGCTTTGGGTCATTGTCCTGTTGTAGGATGAAATTGGCTCCAATCAAGCGCTGTCCACAGGGTATGACATGGCGTTGCAAAATGGAGTGATAGCCTTCCTTATTCAAAATCCCTTTTACCTTGTACAAATTTCCCACTTTACCAGCATCAAAGCAACCCCAGACCATCACATTACCTCCACCATGCTTGACAGATGGCCTCAGGCACTCTTCCAGCATCTTTTCCGTTGTTCTGCGTCTCACAAATGTTCTTCTGTGTGATCCAAACACCTCAAACTTCGATTCGTCTGTCCATAACACTTTTTTCCAATCTTCCTCTGTCCAATGTCTGTGTGCTTTTGCCCATATTAATCTTTTCCTTTTATTAGCCAGTCTCCGATATGGCTTTTTCTTTGCCACTCTGCCCTGAAGGCCAGCATCCCGGAGTCGCCTCTTCACTGTAGACGTTGACACTGGCGTTTTGCGGGTACTATTTAATGAAGCTGCCAGTTGAGGACCTGTGAGGCGTCTATTTCTCAAACTAGAGACTCTAATGTACTTGTCTTGTTGCTCAGTTGTGCAGCGGGGCCTCCCACTTCTCTTTCTACTCTGGTTAGAGCCTGTTTGTGCTGTCCTCTGAAGGGAGTAGTACACACCGTTGTAGGAAATCTTCAGTTTCTTAGAAATGAAGGCTATTCCATTCGAGAAATTGCCAAGAACAAGAATAGACTGTCGAGTTTCACATGAAAGCTCTCTTTTTGTGAGCCATTTGGAGAGTTTAATCGAACCCACAAATGTAATGCTCCAGATTCTCAACTAGCTCAAAGGAAGGTCAGTTTTATAGCTCCTCTAAACAGCAAAACTGTTTACAGCGGTGCTAACATAATTGCACAAGGGTTTTCAAGTGTTTTCTAATCATCCATTAGCCTTCTAACACAGTTAGCAAACACAATGTACCATTAGAACACTGGAGTGATGGTTGCTGGAAATGGGCCTCTATACACCTATGTAGATATAGCATTAAAAACCAGACGTTTGCAGCTAGAATAGTCATTTAGCACATTAACAATGTATAGAGTGTATTTCTGATTAATTTAATGTTATCTTCATTGAAAAAAACGGAAATTTCTAAGTGACCCTAAGCTATTGAACGGTAATGTATGTGTATATATATGTGTGTGTGTGTGTGTGTATATGTATGAGTGGTCAAAGGGCAGTGATGATACAATATGGGTACTAGCTCCTGGGGCATCATATTCTGGGACACAGGTCACAGCAGAGGTGAATGGTCACGGATTGGGTGATCAGGGGGCAGATGGGCACAATCTTTTGTATTTTACTGTTGTTGCTTCTGACAGGGCTCTTCTCAAACACAGACCGGATCTGACAAGCTCTCTGACAAAACTGAGCGTATCAGAGTCGGTGATGCTGCTAAATTCACCTCAGAACGATCTAATCGGCCAGACTGTATTGAATGCGATCGTCATTACAGGACCTTTCTGGTCCCGTGCCGGCAAGGTCTGCTTGGCAACTGTCTACGATTTTGGTATTTCAATAATTCTATCGACCTATAGGAAAAAAAGTTAACGTGCCATTTATGCCGCATGGTGAATGCTGTAAAAATCCCAAAAACAATGTCCGAATTACTGAGGTCCCCCCCCCCCCCCCCTCATCAAAGAAATCTTTAATAAAAGCTATGCAATACATGATATGTTCCCCAAAATAGTGCCATTAAAAAATACAAGTCGTCCAGCAAATAACAAGCTTTGGCTGCGATGGCAAGGTGTTGAAACATAAGTTGCTGGCTGCCGCTAGGGGAACTTAGGAGCTAGCAGCATGCTATCCTACACTGAACGCCATAATAAAACCCTCTAGTGGAAGCCGCAGGTATTTCTTTTTTATATCTGCCTATGCAAGGAATTTAGAGTTTCAAAAAAAGTGGGAAATCGAAGTTCTGACTTCTATAGACACGTTAAGAAAATTTAACTTTAAGCTTGTGAATGGGATTTTGTGGTTAACTTCAAATAGGTGTACATTTTCAGGTTTTGTGTGCGCTTTAAAAATGTTGAAAATAAATTTGGGAAATTTGACCTAAAATGCTATGAAATCTACGTGTAATGCCACAAAGGTAGTCCTTAAAGCGTGTTCACACGTTCAGGATTTAGATGCGGATTCCACACCTAGATCCTCACAGAATCCACTGACATTCCGCCGGCAATATATGTGAATAGCGTATTTCATACCCCATTTACACGGTCAGGAACGTATCTGCTGAAAAGCCGCGGCTTAACTCCATTCAATTTTAGAATTTCACCTGCTGATTTCTGCCACAAAATTGTTTTAACCCCTTAGTGACCAGCCCATTTTAGGCCCTAATGACCAAGCAATTTTATTTGTTTTTCTATAGTCGCATACAAAGAGCTATAACCTTTTTATTTTTTCGTCTACATAGCTGTATGAGGACTTGTTTTTTGCGGGATTAGTTGTGCTTTTTAATGGCACCATTTTTGGGTACATATAATTTTTATATTAACTTTTATTAACCTTTTTGGGGGGGATTATAAAAAAAACCTGAAATTCCGCCATTGTTCTATGCGTTTTAAATTGACGCCGTTCACTATGCGACGTAAATAACATGTTACCTTTATTCTATGAGTCGGTTCGATTACGGCGACACCACATATGTAGAGGTTTTTTATGTTTTACGACTTTTGCACAATAAAAACACTTTTGAACTAAAATTATTTGTTTTTGCATCGTCGCTTTCCAAGAGCCGTAATTTTTTTATTTTTCCATCAATGTAGTGATTTTTGGGCTTGTTTTCTGCGGGACAAGACGTAGTTTTGAATGGTACTGTTTTGGGGTGCATGGGACTTATTGATTCATTTTTATTATGACTTTTTTGGGGGGCAATGGAAAAAAATAGCAATTTCGCCATGGTTTTTTGCGTTTTTTTTTTTATGGGGTTCACTTTGCGGTTTAAATTACATATTAACTTTATTAATGGAGTAATTACGGTCGCGGCGATACGACATGTGTACTTTTTTTTTTTTTATTTTTTTTACACTTTTACTAAATAAAACCACTTTTTATGGAAAAAAATGTTTTTTTTTTTTTTTTTTTACTGTACTTTTTATTAATAATCTTTATTTCACATTGGTGACTTATTTCATTAGTCCCACTAGGGGACTTTACTGTGCGATCTTCCGATCGCTGCTATAATGCTCTGGTATACTTCGTATACCAGAGCATTATTGCCTGTCAGTGTAAATCTGACAGGCAATCTGTTAGGACGTGCCTCCGGCGCGTCCTAACAGGCATATGTCCAGGGCATACCTGGGGGCTTTTATCAGGCCCCCGGCTGCCATGACACCCCATCGGAGACCCGCGATTGCATTCGCGGGCCGCCGATGGGTGACAGAGGGAGCGCACTCCCTTTGTAAACAAAGTTAAATGCCGCGGTCGCTATTGACGGCGGCATTTAACGGGTTAAACGGCCGCGATCGAAGTAAACTTCGATCGCGGGCATTGGAGCAGGAGCTCAGCTGTCATCAGACAGCAGAGCCCTGGCTCCTGCCTGCACGGGAGACCCGTGCAGGACTTAGACTAGGCTGACGTGAAAAGGCGTCAGCCTAGCCTAAAGCCCATTAGTGACCGACGTAAAAAGGCGTATTAGTGGTCACTAAGGGGTTAAACTTCCACTGCAAATCTTTGCTATGTTCATGTGATCATGGTTTTATGTACTAAGGGCTTATTCAGACGAACGTGATATAGGTCCGTGCAAGGCATGTGATTTTCATGCGTCTCGCACGGACCTATGTTTGTCTCTGGGGCCGTTCAGACTGTCCGTGAGTTTCACGCAGCGTGTGTCCGCTGTGTAAAACTCACAACATGTCCGTTATTAGTGCGTTTCTCGTTCATCACGCACCCATTGAAGTCAATGGGTGCGTGAAAATCACGCGCAGCACACGGAGGCACTTCGGTGTGACGCGCGTGATTCGCGCAACAGCAGTAAAAACTATGAATGAAAACAAAAGCACCACGTGCTTTTCTGTATACAGAGTGTCATAATGATGGCGGCTGCACGGAAATCACGCAGCCACGCATCATACGCTGCTGACACACGTAGCTGTTATGCACCTTTTGCGCGCCCAAAACGCACACGCTCGTGTGAATCCAGCCTTAGGCTAATGGAAAATGGGGAATGTTAATAGGTTAATCATGCGGATGAAACCAAGAATTGCCTTGTAAACCGGTATCCGCAGTTTGGTCAGAATATGGATCAGTAATCCAGACGAAGAGCAACAAGTATACTAAGGCCTCATTCACACGACAGGGTTTCCCGGCCGGGTGCCGGCCGTTCATAAATCGGTCGGCACCCGGCTGCATTAGGAATAATAGACCCCTAATAGGGCTATTCACACGACCGTCAAAAATTAGGACATGCTCTATTTTCGGCCGGGTACCCGGCCGCCCGGCTCCCATAGAGGTCTATGGGGCCGGGTACTTCACGGCCATCACCGGAATGTGTCCCGAGTGATGGCCGGGTTTTCCGTCGCTTGCGCTCTATCTCCTCCTCCTCACAGCGCAGAGTGCATGTGAGGAGGAGGAGTTTATGCCATTCAGACGAATGGCTACGCTGTACACTGTGTGGCAGGGCCGGGGTGTACAGCAATTGGAGGGAGCGCTGCGCTGGCTCCCTTCCCCTGCTTGTTTTAAAAGCGCCCTGGCCCGGCGACACCTTCCATGGCGCCGCTAGCGGCTGCTACTACTGTAGCGATGCCACTATAGCAGAGCAGGGAGGTATCTCCTCGCTCTGCTATGTGCTAGCTCCATTTTAGCTCCCTGAAGGAGCGGAATCCCCGTGTGTTCGGGGATTCCGCTCCTGGACAGAGCGCTTGATGTCTCTGTCCATATCTGGGCGGTGACATCAGGGGAAACTCCTGAAGCGGAATCCCCGAACACATGGGGATTCCCCTTCAGGAGTTGCCGCTGATGTCACTGTCTAGATCTGCCCGGCCCGGAACGGATGCAAAAATAATGCAAACCGGCAGGGAAAAATGGCCGATTTTACTCGGGCTCGGGCGGGACCCGGTCGTGTGAATCCCGCCTAAGCAGACCGTTTTGGCTTCCTGGGTTCTATAAATATTATATATGCACTTGAGTATAGGATTTTCTAATATTACTAAAAATGAAGACCTCTATTCCCCATAGAACACTGGTAAATGTCAAGCATTTGTCAAAGTCTATGCAGATAACCCCAGAAGGGGATGGTTTTGATTTATAGCCCCAAATGTCTGTAAACCGTGGATTATTTCTCTAGACGGGGGTTTATGCTAGTCCTTGTTCTGAATGGCTTTAATTCCAACCCAGCGTGTTCTTGTAGTGATCCCATAGAAACGAGACCTAGACTATGAAATCCAGCTGACTCTTAGGTTCTCAATGTACCTCTGGACACTGCTTCACAAGCTCTCGGCAATGTATGTCGTCATTTTGGGGTATACCTGGGTAAGGATAATAAAACTACTAAATTCTACTTTTACCAAGATGTTCAAAAACTTTTCCTGTTTTGTTTCCTTTCCAATTATTTGTCAGATTATGATATAAATGTAACTGTTTTAGAAAAGGTTGGGACTTTATATTGCTATTCGTTGGCGTTTTGAAGGGCTTGTCCGGTGACTGGAAAATTGGATAACTTTTACATATATTTGAGAAATATTATTTTCCAATCTTCATTCTGTATTCATTCCTCATGGCATTCAAGATCTCGGCTTGTTGTTCAGTAGGGACATTCCTTGTTTACTTCCAGTGGATAAAATTCTGTCCGTGGTCATGTGATGGACACAGGGGGATGCTGGGATGCTTAGAGACAACTCTGATACAGGTGCATGGCTCGTTACAGTGTGTGTATTTCCATCACATGACCATGGCCGGGATTTTATCCACTGGTAGTAAACCATAAGGGTATGTGCACACGTAAACTGCTTTTACGTCTGAAATTACGGAGCTGTTTTCAGGAGAAAACGGCTCCGTAATTTCAGACGTAATTGCTCGTCCTCGCATTTTGCGAGGCGTCATTGTTCTTCATTGAATTCAATCAAAAACGGCTCAAATTGCGTCCAAAGAAGTTTCCTGCACTTCTTTGACGAGGCAGTCATTTTACGCGTCGTCGTTTGACAGCTGTCAAACGACGACGCGTAAATGACAGATCGTCGGCACAGTACGTCGGCAAACCCATTCAAATGAATGGGCAGATGTTTGCCGACGTATTGGAGCCGTATTTTCAGGTGTAAATCGAGGCATAATACGCCTAGTTTACGCCTGAAAATAGGTCGTGTGAACCCAGCCTTATTGTTCTTACGGAATAACAACAAGCAGAGATCTTGGAAAATGGGGGGAAAGTATTTTGGAAAACCTAGATAACTTTTTAAATTATATCAACATAACCACATTAATTTGCTGAAACCAGACAACCCATTTAATAATGGAGATTGGCTAGTGGGAAGTGTATTGATGCCGGTAGTTATGTTTTTTTCTTTACTAAATATTGTTGATAATTCATGATAAAGTACGCCGGTTCAGATCACATCTTAATGCTTACGTTTAGGGTTTATTTACATAAGGAAAGTTTCTGACGTAACGTGTCCATAAAGCTTCATTGTTGGGGAAGCCGACCGTGTCCTTTTGGCCTACACTTAAGTTACCCGTCCGTATACCGCAAAAAAAAGGCGTGAAAAAGTACAATTGACTACGTTGTTCCATCCAGTGGAGTCCAGTAAAAAAAAGTATACGTTAAATGTATATGTCTTTATCATGGTATCCGTTACGGGCATCCGTGTTACGGGCATCCGTGAACTTGATTTGCCACGAACTTCTTAATAGCGTTTCGTGATGTATCTATTCGGGTATAAAATAAAAAAGTCTGAAAATACAGAGCTATTTTCAAGGAAAAACAGGTCTTCCATTTTCAGACGTTTTTTATTCAAAGTTGCGTTTTTAACGGCCGTTTTTGGAGCTGTTTTTCTATCGTCTATGAAAAACGGCTCCAAAAACGGTTGAAGAAGTGACATGCATTTTTTTTTTTTTTAGCGGCCGTTTTAAAAAAAACATCTGCGTAAACGCCCCGTCGGAGCAGAATGCAGTTTTTCCCATTGAAATCAATGGTGTTTGGAGGCGTTCTGCTTCCGAGTTTTTTTCAGCCGTTTTTCGGGCCCGAAAAACGGCTGAAAATAGCCTGTGTGAACATGCCCTCAAATGGAAGTCGTCATAGCCTATAGGTGTTGGATGGGTTAAATAGATACCTAACAGTAGTGTCTGCCACCCATAGGCTATGATGGTATCTATTTAATGGATACGTCATGGGAGTTCATTACATATCCTTTTAATGGCTACCATTATAGCCTATGGGTGACGGATGTCACTGTTAAGTCATCCAATCGAAGAACGGAACTGCAGCACTCAAGATAATCCAAATAAGTGTATTTGATTTATTCACCAAGCATAAAAACACTTGCAACGTTTCAACCCATGAATGGGTCTTTATCAAGCATGCTTGATAAAGACCCATTCATGGGTTGAAACGTTGCAAGGGATTCTGGGATTCTTTGCAGTGTTCACCACCCATATTTGGGGAGTTGTCCTTTCACACTGAATTTTTTTTGTGGCTGTGCTGCGGTTTTCCTTTTTATAAGGCCGGATTCACACGAGCGTGTGCGTTTTTCGCGCGCAAAAAACGCCGCGTTTAGCGCGTGCGAAATCTCCGTGTCTCATCAGCATATGATGCGTGGCTGCATGATTTTCGCGCAGCAGCCATCATTATGACACTCTGTTTGGTGGTGCTTTTCTGTTTTCATTCATAGTCTTGACTACTGTAGCGCGCATCGTGCGCAACACACAGAAGTGCGTTCGTGTACAGTGTGTGGTTTTTACGCACCCATTAATTTCAATGGGTGTGAGATGCGCAAAAAATTGGCAAATATAGGACATGTCGTGAGTTTTACGCAGCGGACATACGCTGCGTGAAAATCACGGACCGTCTGAACGGCTCCATTGACTAACATAGGTCCATGCAACGCGCGTGAAAATCACGTGCGTAGCACGGATGTATTATACGGTCGTCTGAATAAGCCCTAAGGGTTTGTTCACACGGCCTATTTTTGGCCGTTTTTCCTTCCGTAAACGCCCGAAAAACGGCAGAGAAATCGGAAGCAGTACGCCTCCAAACATCTGACCATTGATTTCAATGGGAAAACGGCGTTCTGTTCCGACGGAGCGTTTTTCGCCGCGTTTTTTTACACTTAAAAAAACAGCCACGAAAAAGAAGTGCAGGACACTTCTTGGAACGTTTTTGAGCTGTTTTTCTTTGACTCTATTGAAAAAAGCTCCAAAAACGGGCGTTTAAAACGCGAGTGGCGCAAAAAACCTCTGAAAATCAGGAGCTGTTTTCTTTTGAAAACCGCTCTGTATTTTAAGACGTTTTTGACTCTGCGTGTGAACATACCCTAAGGGTATGTGCACGAGGCATTACGTCCGTAATTGACGGACGTATTTCGGCCGCAAGTACCGGACCGAACACAGTGCAGGTAGCTGGGCTCCTAGCATCATAGTTATGTACGACGTTAGGAGTCCCTGCCTCTCTGCAGGACAACTGTCCCGTACTGTAATCATGTTTTCAGTACGGGACAGTAGTTCCACGTAGAGGCAGGGACTCCTAGCATCGTACATAAGTATGATGCTAGGAGCCCGGCTCCCTGCACTGTGTTCGGTCCGGTACTTGCGGCCGAAATACGTACTTTTAACGTATAAGTTGGGAGCTTTTACCGGCACATGAGTCAAACGTAGGCAAAAAAAACGTAATTTGAACACCGCCTAAGCGGGAGTTCCAAAACTGGGGGGACTGTTTCAAACACTGTTGCTTTTTATTTTTACTATGCTGGAACCTTCTGGCCTCTTTAGGCTGCGTGCGCATGATGTGTAAAATCCACTAATAGACGCAGGTAAAATTTGCAGTACATATATATTTAAATGGTTTTTTAAGGTGCGGATTTTCCATTTTGATATGGAAAAATGTGCGGTTTTATGCTGAAGATTTTGTTGTTTTTTTTTTGTTTTTGTTTTGTTTTTTATTTTTTAAATTAACTAGTCAAATAAATGCAAAATAAATCGACCTGTTTTTTAACAACCGCGCCGCAGGTCAATGTGTATATATTCCACGTGTATAAGGCTGGGTTCGCTCTGAGTTCCTTGCAGGCAGAACATCTGCCTCAAAATTCCGATTTCTTTTTTGTTCTGCCTGCACGCCGATTTTTGCAGGGTTTTTCGGCATTCAGCGCCGCAGGCAAATAAACGCAGCGAAATACGCTTTCTCTGCCCCCATTGATGTCAATGTGAGGTGAGTGACATAAACGCCCGAGGATTGGGCATGTCTCTCTTTTTTTCCCGCGAGCCATTTTTTCCGCTCGTGGGGAAAAAAAACACCTCCGCCTCTCATTGACATCTATGGGAGGCATTTTTGGCAGTTTTTTTGCGTGTTTTCCGACGCGGTTTCCGCGTCAATGTGTCAAACTCTGTGTGAACTTACCCTAAATATTCCACAACATGTAGATGAGATTGCTGGAAATCTCATTTGCTTTGCATTACATTGTATTTAATAAGATCCTTTTTGTCCTGTGTCACAAAGAAGGTTCAATGGTTTGCTGTAATTACTGGGTGTATACCCCTAATATACATGCTGGGTTATTTTACATTGTAGGCAGTATAAAACAAGGTCCTTATTTTATCATGCACCACTGTGGGAAAACCTTCATAAAAAGTAACTTACTATAGTTTTTTTAGGCTCTGTTCACATCTGTGTTGGTCCCGTTCTGACGTTCCGTCAGGACCCTGAGCAGACCCAAACTGACTGGAATTCCATCACCATTGATTTCATACTACACTATTGCTTCCGGCAAAACGATGGATCTGGTGCAGAACAGAGAGAAACGGAAACCATGGACACTGGATCCGTCACCATTGAAATCAATTGTGATGGAAACAGAAACCTCTGGTTGGGGTCAGTGTGTGACTGTTCAGGGTCCTGTTCTGACGGTACGGGACCCCCAACGCAGATGTGAACAAGGCCTTACTTGTGCTGTTTTATAATTAGGATTTTGTTCTCTGGAAACCCAGCAGAATTTAGGATGTATCTTTCTGTATGAACAAAGAGTGGGGCATTGTGGGAGATCAGCTAAAGATGATGCAGGTCGGATAGTGACATGGAGAAGAACCGCTGTCTGATTATTCATATGCATATTCTGCTGGTTGCCTTTCAACCAGTCCGGAAAATAACAAGAAAGTAAATTACAGAAGTTTTTATGTAGCTTTTAAACCTATTTGTATTAGATGTAGTGCAGGCCTTCAAGTTCAATGTGAACTGTGTAATACTGCAGCAACACAGCGGGAGATATAAACACTTGCTGCCAGGGTCCCACAGATACAACCACTCGCTGGCCGTGGTACAACCTGTGGTCAACTTACAGTATCAGGGGATCCATCTAATAGGATAGGTGATAATGAAATATTGATGGGGATCTAACTGCTGGGTCCACCGCCCATTGCCACCAGTAGTCCCTGACTAATCTAACTGCTGGGTCCACCGCCCATTGCCACCAGTAGTCCCTGACTGATCTAACTGCTGGGTCCACCGCCCATTGCCACCAGTAGTCCCTGACTGATCTAACTGCTGGGTCCACCACCCATTGCCACCAGTAGTCCCTAACTGATCTAACTGCTGGGTCCACCACCCATTGCCACCAGTAGTCCCTGACTGATCTAACTGCTGGGTCCACCACCCATTGCCACCAGTAGTCCCTGACTGATCTAACTGCTGGGTCCACCACCCATTGCCACCAGTAGTCCCTGACTGATCTAACATTTTTCACCTATTTGTGGGAAAAACTTGAACCATTAGTCACTCTCTTCTATATTTGACCTGGGATGTGTGGGATAAATAATTAGTTGTTTTTTTCATACAATATCGAGGATTCAGATATGCCCTTGTGCATGCAGAGTCTCCCAGCGTGGCTTCATGGGAAAAAGAAAGCTGAAGAATTAACATTTTGTCACCAGTTCTGTATTTTCACAAGTTGCCGCAGAAGTCTCTACATAAGTCGATCTTTATAAAGTCATTACTATGTAAGCATCTTAGGAATGTAAATGAGTCCTGGGACTCCCCAGGTCATCCAGTACAGTAGCGCTCAGTGTTTTCTTATACTGTACAACTAGATGTAACTGCATAAACGATCATACCTATGGCATACCCTACGTGCATTCACTAGAGCAGCGGTCCCCAACCTTTTTTGCACCAAGGACCAGTTAAATTCAGGACTATTTTCGCACGGACCGGCGGGGGGGGGCAGGTGGGGTGGTGGTGCAGGTATAGCACGCGCATTACAAAACACCCTGCAGACTGCGATTAAATGGAAATAAAATAAACCTTTTTTTTAGGGTCCGTTCACACATTCCATAAATACTGCGGATTTTCCGCAACTGAATCTGTTGCGGAAAATCCGCAGCATAATGCATTATCAGCAAAGTGGATTAGATAGAACTTATCTCATCCACACGTTGCATGAATGGTGTGCATGGCTTTGTTCCGCAGCATGTCAATTGTATCTGCATGAACGCTACTTATTAGATGCTGGCTTTCCCACATTAAACTCAGTGGGGAGGCTGCAGCGGTCCCCTAGGATGAAATGTCAGCCCAGGAGGCTGGCCGGCTAAATCCGGTCATTTTCCACAGCGGATTTTGGGGGCGAAAAACTGTACCACGGTTTGTTGCGATTTTTCGCCTGGAATTACCTGCGGCCACCGGGGCAGATACGCAGTCTATTTGCCCCGGCCCGGTACCAAATGATCCACGGCCTGGTGATTTGGGACCACTGCATTAGAGTATCCGCGGCAGAAATCCAAGACTGATACTCCAATTTGTACTGTTAATGTGCAGTTTAGGCCCCCTTCACATCTGCATGGGACTCCATCGCAGATCCGGCAGAGATTATCTGAAACAATAGCTATTGTTTCCAGTAAAACCACGGACATGCCGATGGAAAACCCATTGGCTTTGATGGTTACCGTCGGCCGTCTTCATTGTTCAACGGAAACATCGCTTCTGGCATTTGTTTTGCTCCTCTGACAGAGCAGATCAACGGAATGCCGAACGCAGATGTGCACAGGGCCTTAATGATCCGTGGATCCGCACACACTTTGGACTTGTTTACAAAACTGAAAAAAATGAGAATAACTCTCTTTAGTGACTAGCAGGAATTACATGTTCCCAACAGCTACAACCGCTCCAGACATAAATTTAATTGGGCATTACGCTACTCTACTATATTCTACTGGCACTACATCAGTGTAGAGTAGCGGTTACACTGATGTAGTGCCAGTAGAATGGAATATAGTAGCGGTTACACTGATGTAGTGCCAGTAGAATGGAATAGAGTAGCGGTTACACTGATGTAGTGCCAGTAGAATGGAATATAGTAGCGGTTACACTGATGTAGTTCCAGTAGAATGTAATAGAGTAGCAGTTACACTGATGTTGCTTGCCTAGCAGGAGGCAGCAGCTAAGCCTGCAACACTCATTGGAAACGTGTGCTTATGAATGCATGGATTGTTCAATTATACATTAGGCTCATTCATAAAATCTTTACTAGTAAAATATTTGTACTTCAGCAGTTGACACGTTGTGTGTGAGATCTTTCTGTTCATTTCTCTTAAAAGACTTGAAATGAATACTGAAAGGTTTTGATAATTATTCATTTCAGAATAAGCTGGAAACGTGGGCGACTATATATATATATATAAATTTTTTTTTTTTTCCTTCCCTGTATTTCTCTTTTTAAGTTAATTTAGTATGCATGGATTATTGTCTGAACATAATGAGAATTTGGTCATTTTAACTCTTTAGGACTGCATGATTGTCTTTTTTAGTTTTTTGGGCTTTTGTTCTGGCATGTTTTATATGCAGCAGATCTGATCCTGTACATCTGAATTAGGTTGTTTCTGCAGCAGGTGTATTGACTTCTTCAGGCCCCACTCCGATAAATGGAACAATCACAGAAATTTCTGCATCAAGTTTGCATGTGAATATACCCTTATAACACTCCTGGCAGTCCCGTGTAAAACCAAAGATAATTTGATGTGATAACTTAACTAGTGCTAAATTACCAACTTAAAAACTCTTGCACCTGTATCCTTATATTATGTTGGTCTATCTATAGTATAGTCCAATATCTACAATATCCGACCATCTGTCTAATAACCACATAGATACAAAGATAGTATGGAAAAATAATAAAATCGCCTAAGTGACACCTGATGTTATATACACACTGTATATCTATTTTTATTTTTTTTTAACAAATTAGCATTTAGAGGGTAATTCACTTTATTATGGATAATTAGACAGAGCAAGCTAAGAGCTCTAACTATGTACAGTCGGGTCCAGAAGTCACTTGGACAGTGACACAATTTTTATCATTTTAGCCTCCGTGCACCACCACAATGGATTTGAAATGAAGCTGTGACTTGGAGGACCTGTCACTAGGTCCTAAAAAGTGAACCATCAATTCCCGTTACTGCCGCTGTCTCCTGGAATTCAGCGATGCTTTTGTCTCCCCCTGATTGAGACCACGCTGAGCTAAGACAGTGTGTGTAAAGCCACCTCAGGCTGATAGGACAGCATCGGAGGCTGTGAGGTAGCTCCGCCTCAGGAGAATCGGTGGCGTTGGCGCCTTCTGGGATAGCCAGCGATTCATTTGCATATTTGGTACTGCTGGACTCCAGGAGACCGCGCTAGTAAGGGAGACTGATGATTCACTTTTTAGGACCTAGTGACAGGTCCTCTTTAAGTGTAGATTTTTTTAGCCTTAATTCAAGGGTTTAACAAAAATATTTCATTAACCGTTTTGGAATGGCAGCCATTTTTTTTTAGATGGTCCCTCCATTTTCCCAGGCTCAAATATAATTGGACAGTTGACTAAGCAGTTTCGTGGATGGGTGCGGCCTGTTCAAACCCTTTATCTTCTTAATTTGTCATGAAATAAGGAGGGGAGTTGATTCCACGTGTTGAATTTGGTAGTTGTTAATAAGGACTTTAATATGTGGTCTAAAGAGGTGTCCTTGAAAGTGAAGGAGGTCCTCATTAGGCTGAAAAAAAATAAACAAACCTACAGTGTTACCTACATGTTCTTGGTTTAGCCGCTTCTAAAGTGGATGATCGCAGAATTATTTCCTGATCAAAGAAAACTCCTTCACAACATCTAGCCAAGAACGCTCTGAAGGAGGCTGGCGTATCATTGTCAAGTCTACAATGAAGAGACGCCTCCGTGAATGTAAATACAGACGGTTTATCTCCAGATGCAAACCACTGGTTACACTCAAGAACAGAACAGCCAGAATAGACTTTGCTAGAAAACGTCTAAAAACACCAAAAAAACAAAAACGTCCCGTTCTGGAAGAAGATTGTTCTGACCAAGATGAACTTGTACCAGAATGATGGGAAGAGAACCGTATATAAAAAGGAAAGTAAGGGCTCATGATCTGAAGAATACTACATCATCTGCCACACATGGTGGCGCTCGGGCACTCGTGTTATGGCATGGGCACTTATGGCTACCAGTGATGACGTGACTGCTGATATAAGCAGCAGGATGTATTCTAAAGTGTCAAATTCTGCAAAACTGATAGGACGGCGCATCACAGTTCCTGTGGATAATGACCTAAAACATACTGTGAGAGCAACCCATGCGCTTCTTAAGGTAAAGAAATGAAATATTTTCCAATGGCCGAGTCAGTCACCTGCCCTCAACCCGATTGTGGCTCTTTCGGTCTTCAGTTTTCTCATGCATGCTCAAACAGGCAGCAACTGGTCGGCTGCAGAAAAGGCAAAGCATCTTAAGGGGGGAAACTCGGCATCTGGTAATGTCCATTGGTTTTAGATTACTTTTGTGCCTGTAAAAAATGGAGGGACTATGTAAAAAAAAATGGCTGGAATTCCTAAGTAGTTAATGCAATATTTTTGTTAAACCCCCTTGAATTAAAGCTGAATGTCTACACTTCAGTGACATCTTCATTGCTTTGTTTCTTCCCTACATAGGTGATAATGGTGATCATTATCACCTGTTTGGTATAATTGGTTAGTCATATACCGGACTATAAAATCCATGACGTGCAAGTTTACCTCGAATAATTAATGCTGTTTTGAAGGCAAAGGGCGGTCACACCATATATTGATTTGATTTAGATTTCTCTTCTGTTCTTTGTATCTTCTTAATTGGTAAAAAAACAAAAAACAACCTTAGGCCTCATGCACACACTTATTTTTGTCCTCCCCGTAAATACGGGTCCTTGGTCACACGTATTCGACCCGTATTGCACCAGTATTTGCAGACCCGTGCCCGTAAATACAGGTCCGGTGTCACCAGTATTCCACCCGTATTTATGGGCACGTTTTCGCTGCAAAATTGCACTGCACTAATCGGCAGCCCTTCTCTCTTTCAGTGCAGGATAGAGAGAAGGGACCGCCCTTTCCGCAGCAAAAGTAAAAGAAATTCATACTTACCCGGTCGTTGTCTTGGTGACGTGTCCCTCTCTTGACATCCAGTCCGACCTCCCTGGATGACGCGGCAGTCCATGTGACCACTGCAGCCAGTGATTGGCCTGTGATTGGCTGCAGCGGTCACATGGGATGAAACGTCATCCCGGGAGACTGGACTGGAGGAAGAAGAAGAGTTCTGGGTAAGTTGACTTTTAATACTATTAAATCCAGCGGTAGTCACTGTCCCGGGTGCTGAGAGTTACTGCCCATCAGTTAACTCTTTCAGCACCCTGGACAGTGACTATCCCTTGACGTCGCCTAGCAACGCTCCCGTAACTACGGGTGCACACACGTAGCCACCCGTAATTACGGGAGCCCCATAGACTTCTATGGGCCTGCCGTGCCGTTATTACGGGCTGAAATAGGACATGTTCTATATTTTTCAACGGCACGGGCACCTTCCCGTAGGCATATGGGGAGGTACCCGGGGCCAATAGAAGTCTATGGGCCTGTAATTACGGGCGTTTTACGTTCGTGTGCATGAGACCTACTATTTTTGAAAGAATACTTAGTTTGCAGCATTTTTCTATAACTGCCTAAAAGTTTTGCACAGTACTTTTATAGTATATTTAGTGTGTTTGGACACTGGGATATGTTCCTTATTTATACATTAACAACTAATGTTCCAAACAAATATATTTTTTTATTCGTTAAGGTAGTGCTGGACAATTTCCATGTGACTGGTTCAGGTGGTTGAAATGACAACCACAAGTCTTCTAGTATGTTAGATCTTAAAATTGTGATGTCTAAATATTATGGGGCAGATTTACCAATTTCTGGCGCATATACCACCTGCCACATGAATAGTGGTTTAGCAGGAAAGGGGGCGTGGCTTGAGGAAAAGTTGTGGCGCATGAAGTCTAGAGTAAGCCAGCCAAGAAGTTGTATAACGTATGCGCCAAGTTTGTCATCCAGCATGAGCCACTGTGATGAATTTGGCGCATCTAGTCTAATACTAAGATGTCTACGTTTTAGACCGTATTAGTAAATCTACCCCATGGCTTGACAGTCTTGACAAGGAACTATGGTGTTAAGACTGCTACGTGTTAAGGACAAGGCCACACACATTGCTTCTGCTGTGCGGTTTCTAGTTTTGTGTCAGATTTTCCGGATTTTGTGAATGCAATGTCGTTCTCGGATTGCAGAATTGAACAATCGCCGCATGTTCATACTCGTCGTATGCGTCCTATCATTGGACGGTATTGTGGAGCAAACAATTGCACCGCAGAATCATGTGCAATATTGGGAAATGTGAAGCCGCCACTTCAATTAGAAGATCTGTCCTGCTACATGTGGTGGATGATCTAGCTCCGTGTCTTATTGACAGGGTATACAGTAACATGCCATCTGTTTTTATATTGACCTGTAAAGATATTTTATATCACAAAACCAAAATACTCCACCGCAAAAGAGAATTTGTAAACCTACGAAGACCTGAATGGTGAGGTGAAGCTTCCTGGTTTAACCCTTCGTGCTTCCGCCACCATGCTATGTTAGCTCTGCCGCATACGATGCTAAGGTTCGCAGGCTGTGCTTGGCAGGCTTCTGTTGCCCACGTCAGGGAATTGCTTGCACTTTGTAAATGGATTCTGTATTGTGTAGTAATTGGAGGCAGAGTAATGGATTCCCAGTCTAGTTGAAGAGACTCTGCTTTAAGCCCCTAGCAGCGCTCTTGATGGGGATATAGAAGGATTAAAGAAAAATGTAACCAATGTTAACCTTGATAAAACTCCTCTGGGTTCCTGTACTTGCACATTTACTAATACGAAGGTTTCCATGGAATCGCATAGCCGGCTTCTACTAGCATAATGAGGTGTGTGCGTGTGCACACCATTTACCGCATTTTTCGCTGCGTTTTTTGCCCGCGGCCATTGAGCACTGCGGGCAAAAAACGCAGTGAAAAACTCTCTCTAAGTCTCGGACCTCACATTGACATCAATGGGAGGTAAACGCCCGAAGATAGGGCATGTCGCTTATTTTTACCGCTCGCAAGAAAAAAACACCTCCGCCTCCCATTGAAATCAATAGGAGGCATTTTTTTGGCGCGTTTTCGGCATCAAATGTGTCAAAACTCAGTGTGAACAGGGCCTTTAAAGTCAACAGGTCAGCAGGTTCGAGAATATTCTAGCTGTTGCTCGTTCAGAACGTATTGGTTAGGCCCCATTCACACGACCGTATTTTTCATCCATAATTACGGACCCATTCATTTTTTTTTTTTTTATGGGTTACGGACACCCTTCCGTGTTTTTAAGGATGGGTGTCCGTTCTGTAGAAACTATCCCTAAAATATAGAACCTGTCCTATTCTTGTCTGTAATTAGGGCACGGACTCCCCATAGAACTCTATGGGCGCCTCCGTAATTACGGACGTCTCCGGATGTGCGTCCTTAACTACGCCAGGTTTGCAGATGTTGCACATCATTTGTGGTTATCTTATTCTTTTTGTATGTACAGATGCACTACGGACTGTATATGCGGATACCGTACTGTATATGTGGAAAAATTGCGGATGACTACGGACTCTTATTTATGGACCGTATTTACGGATGGATGAAAATACGGTCGTGTTCTTGTGGCGGGAAGAATTCTCCTTTAAAAGTCCAGAACTCTGCTGATCCGGTGCCAGTTTTCCAAGATCTGGAGCAATCGCCCCTCCCACAATTTTAAAGCGTCGCAATGTTTTTTAGATGGGGTATAGTCTCCCAGTTAATGCTAGAAGGACTTGGTCATTTATTAAATTCAAGCGGATTGGTTATTTAACGGTGTTCTATATTATTATATTGGTAATTTAATGTTCCCATTAACAAACATCGCGGATATTTTTAATCCAAAATTTACTGGTCTGAGTTTTATTCACCGTATTTATGAAAACTAGTTATTTGAGACTTGTGCTACCATGAGATTAAGGGCGGATTCACACGAACGTGAATTGCGTCCGTGCAGGCCACGTGGTTTTCATGGACCAATAGAAGTATATGGGGCAGTACAGACAGTCCGTGCTTTTTGCGCAGCGTTTGTCCGCTGCGTAAAAAGCGCGACATGTTCAATATCTCTGCGTTTTTCGCGCATCACGCACCCATTGAAGTCAATGGGTGCGTGAAAACCACGCAGTGCTCCGCAGCATGTCAATTCCTGCTGTGGAAAGTGTCCAGAATTGCTGCGTTTTTCAGAGGAGATGTCTCCATCTCCTAACATCGTGAAAAATGCAGCAAAATCTGCACCATTTTCTGCCGTAAAAAAACACAGGCAATGGTGCATTTTTGCCGCAGCAAAAGTCTGCGTTTTTCAACGGAATTGCTGCAGAAATTTTCTGCAGCAAATCTGTTGTGTGTGGACAAGCCCTTACACTGGTGGCCTATGTTATCCCCACAAGCTTTATTAGCGTTCTACTAATGACCTAGGAGATGTAACGGAATTGAAAGTATCCATCTTGTAAACTCGCAGACTGTACTTGTGCACAGAGAAGCCTGGTAAAAGTGGGACGTGCACTGAACCGTCTTTTATTCCTTTAAGCCTCTTTCTCACACAGTGTGGCATTTTTTTGTCAAATGGCGTCTTTGGGTGGCTTTTTTTGCTAATATTGTATTTTACTACATTCTCTTTCAATAAAAAAGTCAGACAAAATAAAAAAATCAAGCCCTGTTTGTAGTTCAAAATGAAAAAACAAACAAATGTGGCTTTATACCTAAAAAGTGCAGCGTGTGAAGTCGCCCCTAAAGGAATTTTGCCACGACAAAAAGAGTCTAATCAGTGGAGGTCAGACAACTGGGTGGTGAGTCACCTGCCCGGGGGTCCCTTCTGTTTGCCAGAACAGAGAACCGCTCTGTAAGACCCAGCTATCCATGCATCACATGGACGGCCATTCATTTGAAATGTATGCCTGGACATGGCTTCCCCTGGCAGTAATGGCTGTTCACAGGGGCGAGAGAAGCTGGACCTGTGGCAATCTGCTGATTTGCCCGCACTGGCTTTATTATAAATGGATGTGTCTTGAGTCTTCTCTCATTCAATTTTTTTTATTTTTGTGTGCTTTCTTCATCCATAATATGTGCAAATAAAGACTAATGGTGCCATCTCTATATTATTAATACATTTAGTTTATTAAATGTCATTTAAATAAAATTATACGGCGTTGTCTTTGACACTCAAGTACCCATAATGTAGGAATGACTGTAAATAATTGCCACTTTGTATAGTGACGCTGTAAACCCCGTTCAGACTTTGTCCTCACAAATGATTATAAAAGCTTCCACCGTTTTATTGTCCATATTTCTGAGAACTTGGGTGCCCAGTCACTGTTTCCTGTGGAGAAGTCCCTCTCCGTTAGTGTATGGGAGATATGAAAACCGTTTACTGAATCCCACGGGCCAAATATTTATTTTATTGGCCCGCCTTTTACCTATTATGTGTGAGGTGGATATTATGCTGGCTACTGGGCTGTTGATTTCAGAACTGTAGTAAAATAGCCATTCTAATTACCATTGTTCCTTTTCTATTTTTATCCAGCTGCGGTATTTGACAATTTTGCATTTGACTTTTTTGCGACCTTTCAGACTCCTTTTTAAATTTTGTATAATTTTCAACCTTTTTTATCCTGCTTTTCAGATTTGATACAAGCTACCAATGAAACAAATGTGAATATCCCTCAGATGGCAGACACATTATTTGAGCGAGCCACAAATAGCAGCTGGGTGGTTGTGTTTAAAGCCTTAGTCACAACTCATCATCTAATGGTCCATGGCAATGAGGTAAGAATATTTTAGTATCACAGTATCACTAATATTGAGGCAGTGAAAGGCTGGAGTCCTTTTTAGTACTCCTTTTTAGTATTGTTTTCCGCAGTGTTGTTTTTTTTTCCCCCTAATTTTTGTGGTTTTTTTGCCTAAAAAAGCAGCGTCAAGATGTAACTAAAGGAGTTTTCCGGTCCTAAGAAATTGAAGGCCATCGATTATCTGATCAGTCGGTGTCAGACTCCCGGGACCCCCGCTGATGAGCTGTTTTTAATCGGCCGTTCATTCCTCACCTGCTCATTCTGTGAATTGCAGACACACTTGAAGTAAATGGGAGAAGGCTGTAATACTGTGAACGGCCGCTACGAGTGTATTGGCGATTCACAGTACGAGCATGTTCAAATGAACGGGAAACCGCGCTCGTACGAGCGCTGCGGCCCCTTTAAAACAGCTGATTGGTGGGGGTGTCCTTTATTGATGGCCTATACTGAGGAGAGGCCATCAATTTCTTAGGACTGAAAAAACCTTAAAGAGGCTCTGTCACCACATTATAAGTGGCCTATCTCCTACATAAGGAGATTGGCGCTGTAATGTAGGTGACAGTAATGCTTTTTATTTAGAAAAACTATCTATTTTTACTACGTTGTTAGCGATTTTAGCTTTATGCTAATGACTTTCTTAATGCCCAACTGGGCGTGTTTTTACTTTAGACCAAGTGGGCATTGTATAGAGGAGTGTATGACGCTGAGCAATCAGTGAGCAATCGGCGTCATACACTTCTCTCCATTCATTTCCTCAGCGCATAGGGATCCTGCTAGATCAGTATGTGCTGTCTTATACTGACATATTAACGATACTGAAGTGTTTAGACAGTGAATAGACATTCCTTCCAGCCAGGACGCGATGTCTATTCACAATCCCGACACTTCGGTAACGTTTCTGTGGTACTTACAGCAGAACAAGCGTAATCTCGCTGTAACCTGTCATTTACAGCGTGATCTTGCGAGATTACGCTTGCTCTGCTGTAAGTTTTGGCATTTTAGCTGTTTACCGAGACATATTGAATATACAGTTATATAATCAATATGGGCTTAGGGTATGTTCACTTGATGAGAGACATTTACGTGTGAAAAGACAGACTGTTAACAGCTGCCTCGTTTCACACGTAAATGCTCCTCCTCGCATTTTGCGAGCCGTCTGAGACGCTCGTAAATCTTGAGCTGTGCTTCATTGAGTTCAATGAAGAACAGCTCAAATTACGTGGCGAAGAAGTGCCCTGCACTTCTTTGCCGAGGCAGTCCATTTACGCGTCGTCGTTTGACAGCTGTCAAACGACGACGCGTAAATTACAGGTCGTCTGCACAATACGTCGGCAAACCCATTCAAATGAATGGGCAGATGTTTGCCGACGTATTGTAGCCCTATTTTCAGGCATAAAACGAGGCATAATACGCCTCGTTTACGCCTGAAAATAGGTCGTGTGAACCCAGCCTTAAAGTGCAGACTCTCAGCTTTTATTTGATGGTATTACCATCATAATTTGAGGAAGGGTTTAGGAGTTACAGCTCTTTAATATGTTGCTGCCTCTTTTTCAAGGAACCAAAGGTAATTGGACAATTATCTCAAAAGCCATTTAATGGGCTGCATGGGCTATTCCCTCGTTAATCCATCATCAATTAAGCAGGTAAAAGGTCTGGAGTTAATTCCAGGTGTGGCATTTGCATTTGGAAGCTGTTGCTGTGAACCCACAACATGAGTTCAAAGGAGTTCTCAATCCAAGTGAAACAGACCATCGTTAGGCTGAAAAAAATTAAGAAATTCATCAGAGAGAGCACAAATGTTAGGAGTGGCCAAATCAACAGTTTGGTACAGTGGTGTATGATCGCAGAATCGTTTCCATGGTGAAGAAAACCCCCTTCACAATATCTACCCAAGTGAAGAACACTCTCCTGGCAGTAGGTGTATCAGTATCTAAGTCTACCATAAAGAGAAGACTTCATGAGAGCAAATACAGAGGGTTCACCACAAGGTGCAAAAATAGAAAGGCCAGATTAGACTTTGCCAAACAACATCTAAAGAAGTTTGGAGGAGGCTTGGAACGGCTCATGATCCAAAACACACCACACCCTCTGTAAAACATGGTGGAGGCAGTGTGATGACATGGGCATGCATGGCTGCCAAAGGCACTGGGTCACTAGTGTTTATTGATGATGTGACTGAAGACAGAAGCAGCCGGATTAATTCTGAAGTGTTCAGGGATATACTTTCTGCTCGGTTTCAACCAAATGCAGCAAGGTCGAAAGCCAACCAGGAGGTTTTTTTTTAAGGCAAAGAAGTGGAATATTCTGCAATGGCCAAGTCAATCACCAGATCTCAACCCGATCGAGCACGCATTTCACTTGCTTAACCCGTTAGTGACCGGCCCATAACCCTTCAGATGCGGCCCTGATAGCGTGCACCGCATCGGAGTGGTTTTGGAGAGAAGGAGGGAGCTCCCTCTCATCCCACCGGCACCCGGCGATAAGATCGCCGAGTGTTTGTGTCTCCGATGGCAGCCGGGGGCCTAATAAGGCCCCCAGGTCTGCCTGTCGTGAATGCCTGCTAGATCATGCCTCTGGCATGACCTAGCAGATGCCTGTCCGTTTTACAGAAGTATTGCAGTGTATTATAAATGCGATCGGATAATTGCATAGTAAAGTCCCCTAGTGGGACTAGTAAAAAAGTGAAAAAAAAAAAATGAAAAACCCACTTTTCCCCCTTACAAACTGCTTTATTATTAACAAACAAAATAAAGTAAAAACGTTACAAATATTTGGTATTGCCGCGTCCGTAACGACCCTGACTATAAACTTATTACATCATTTAACCCGCACGGTGAACGGCGTAAAAAAACAAAACAAACCTGCAAACATTTCTGTTTTCTTTGAATCCAGCCTTAAAAAAAAAAAAAAAAAGTGATCAAAAAGTCGCATCTACTCCAAAATGGTACCGTAAAAAACTACAAGTCGTCCCGCAAAAAAAAAGCCCCCTACAATTGCATCGGCAAAAAAATAAAAACGTTACGGCTCTTCAAATATGGAGACACAAAAACAAATAATTTTGAAAAAAAAGTGTTTTCACTGTGTAAAAGTAGTAAAACATGCAAAAACTATACAAATTTGGTATCGTTGCAATCGCTACAACCCGCTGAATAAAGTTATTGTGTTATTTATACCACACGGTAAACGACGTAAATTTAGGACGCAAAAAAGTGTGCCGAAATTGCTGGGTTTTTTTCCTATTCCCCCCCCCCCCCCCAAAAAAAAAGTTAATAAAAGTTAATCAATAAATTCTATGTACCCCAAAATGGTGCTATTAAAAATTACAAGACTTTATACAGCTATGTCGACGCAAAAATGAAAAGGCTATAGCTCTTTGAATGAGACTGTGGAAAAACGTAAAAAATGGCTTGGTCATTAAGGGGTTAAGACAAACAAGCAACAAGTGAAGACCGCTGCAGTAAAGGCCTGGCAAAGCATCACAAGGAGGAGACCCAGCGTTTGGTGACATCCACGGGTTCCAGACCTCAGGCAGTCATTGCCTGCATAGGATTCGCTACAAAGTATTAAAAAAAAAAAACACTTTATGGTAATGTTAATTTGTCCAATTACTTTTGAGACCCTGAAATGAGGAGGCCGTGTAGAAAAATGGTTGCAATTCCTAAACATTTCACAGGATATTTTTGTTCAACCCCTTGAATGAAACCTGAAAGTCTACACTTCAATTGCATCTCAGTTGTTTCATTTCAAATCCAATGTGACGGCATGCAGAGCCCAAATCATGAAGATTGTGTCACTGTCCAAATAATTCTGGACCTAACTGTACATGAATGGAATTGCCACAAGATTCGAGAAACCGCAATTGAGGTGAAACTTTTTATTTTTGTGCAAACAAGTGCATTTTTTTTTTTTTTTTTATATTTTTTTTTTTTTAATTACATTTTTTTTTACACCTGGAGTTGGGTAAAAAAATCGTGTTCTGCCTACAACTAGGCCACAGCTTCTCCAACCTGATGGGGTAAGCTGGGTGCCCATCCTAGGGTTGAGCCCTTCCACGTCACTCCAGTGGGATGCAATTCTTGATTTTGTGGTTCTCTGTTCGACATCTCGCCGCTAAATCTTGTATACAGAAGAAACCTAAAGTGCCTATACAAATAAATAAATACATACATACATGCTAATTGTGTTTTAAATGTAATTAAAAAAAAATGCAGCACAATGTGACATGTGGATTGTGTATGTGTAAATACTTTCAACAATTTTTTATTTTTTTGCATTGTAGAGATTCATCCAGTATTTGGCCTCACGAAACACACTATTTAATCTTAGCAACTTTTTGGATAAAAGTGGATCACATGGTAAGAATATTTTTGTTTTTCTCGTTTAGTGTACATTATTTTTGCTTTACTATTTTGTTCGTTCATACATTTTAACAGGAAATATACATTTTTACTTTATGATTTTTTTTTTTTCACAGCAGGTTCTTCCTAGGGAAAATAGGATCTGGTAGACAATGTTCTATTTTGCCCGTAATGTTTTCCGTCCCTTGTAGACACACAGGATTCTTCGCATTGACTTGTAGCTACTTTTAGCTTCCAAATAAAGAAGAATAGTTTTTCCAGTTTGAATGATTTTTAGCCCTGACCTCTTGGCATCCTTCATAAGTGACATCTGTGTCAAGGATTCCATTCCCTTGCAGTGTTCTCATCCAATATTTTAAAGGAAGTCCCAAGTAGAAAATGATGAAGTGGCGCACTCCCATAGAATCTAATCTCAGATTTCACTTGGACACGGTTACGTTACAATACAATCCAAATTTAGAAATGTGTTGTGTTTTTTTTATTCTTTATGCTGCATGAAAAGAATAAAGCTTATAGCTTATCTGCACATTTGGGTATAAACTGGTAATGGATATACAATATTTTCCAGCTGAAAGTGTTACTAAAATCTTCATTGGTGGGGTCCATGAGCTCAGTCTAATAAGTTTGCTTCACGGTAACGACCAACCCCAATTATGCTAAAGCATCCATAAGATCCTATGAGGCCTCATTCGCAGGTGCCGTTTTTCATGCGTATGACTGTCCGTGCTGCGTCAGTGTGGTCTCAGTTTTTCTTGTTCGTGTTTCTCTGCAAGCACTTCCTAGTTTTACTTTTCCTCTGCATTTCTTTAGCCACTGATGTGTGAAAAACGGACAGCACACGGATGTCATCTATGTTCGGTCTGTTTTTATTACGCACCCATAGAGATCAATGGACGAGTCTGATCCACACAAACTTACCAGAATAGGACATGTGGTGTTACATGCAACGGTCACACACTCCGTGAAAAAATAGCCCTATTGAATTGCATTGGTCACTATGCAGTCCATTGTTTAAATGGACTAAATTACCCGAAATAAAAATTGCCACCAGAAACGCATATAAAAAAAAATGCATTTTATACATGCTTTTCAAAACTTTATATAAAAAACTTTTTTTTCTTTTTTATGGAGGGCCACAAATGTGAATCTCTTATTAGGACCGACCTATTCACTAGGTGCTCTGTATGTAAAATTTGGCCTAATTTGTTTGGTGGTAATAAGGTTGCTATGAATGTGGTTAAGTGGTGCATTGAAGGAGAGATGTTTACTTGAGCATATTTAATAAATCTGCTAACTTTTAAAGTGGCTTTCCAAGAGTCCAAAGAGAAAAAAAATTGGCTTAATGCAGGGAAGTTGCTAAAAATAAAATAAAAAGTTTACACACTTACTATCCGGCCGCTCCAGTGGACTCAACAGCCTGTTTGCTTTCCTTCAGTGCTGATGTGCTAACTTCCCGCACATGACTGCTGTATCACCGCTGAGACCTGTGATTGGCTGCAGTGATAATTTGCGGGTAGTCGGCCCATCATTGCTGCAGTACAGCTAACCAAGAATTTTCTATTTTTATTTAGACAAATCGTAGGCACTCTATGGCGAATAGCGATCCAATCCGTATCTGTACCTTGTAATGAACCTTTACTGGTATACAGATCTGAACTATATTGGGTGATGTTTATTTTGTGATGCATTTTGGACAAAATCAATTACGCAGTCGACCGCGCTATTGATTTAGTCCAAAACGATGGAACCCTGTCACAACGGTGACAGACGGAAAACATTAGCTAGGTTTCTGTCACCATTGAGTTCAATAGTAAGGGTAACGGAAGCTGAGGTTTCCGTTTGACTTTCCGCTGGGGGGTTAACCCGACGGAAACCTCAGACGGAACCTCACATCAGCTTTCGTTTCCGCTGAGAACAGGCCCAAAGCGATGCAGGACGAAGTTGGTTGTTTAGCATGGTTTATTTGTGATGCTGCTTTACTTGTATCGCGATGCCATTCTTGACCCCTGTGTCTAGGAACCAGAAAACTAAAGGAAACCATAAAGAACCTGCATATAGTAATTGTGGTTAGACGCCTAATTGGCCATCATTGTGCCTTATGCCTGGATGACATTAATACATTATAGAGATCAATTACTATCTATCTATATATACATCATAAAATATAGGTCCGCTCCATATGTCTGCCGTTGGTGGGCTACACTGCGGCATTTGTTTTCTATAGCATTTTCTGACCATCATGCACATTATATATCTGTATTGTGTATTCGTCAAAATCTTACCTCCAGGACCAAGAGATTCATTGAATAAAGCATTCAGCGTTGAAGAGATTCCTTAAATGGTGAAACAGATGGCGTGCAAATAATGTCTCAGGATGACTCCTTTCCATATGGCCTTCTTGGAACCCCCTCTGAGCCAGAAAAAAGAGCCGCGTTATAGGGGTAGTTCACACTCTGCCAAGCCCAGCCTGTCCATGCGTGGCGTGGATAGCCATTCATTGGAACGGCTGCCATTAGGGCTTGGTAATTAAAAAATAACCAAAATTCAGCACAATTAACTGACGTCATCTTTGCATTTCGGTTTCTTCAATCTTTTTCACAGTTTCATCTGTATGTCCATCCTCCGGACGCAGATACAGTGGAATCCAATGGTAGAGCAGGGAGCCATAAGGTTCCTTCTCTACAATTGACTATGTATCGCCATTCACTATGTATGCTCACGGCTTTGCGCAGACAGGCGCAAGGCAGTGATGTCATCGCGCCTGTCTGCGCCAAGCCACACAGACCGGAGGGGCAGAGGGGATCTCCACTTGTCGTTGGAACAGGGTTAGGAGAGTATATATTTTATTAGGCTTTATTGGGGCATTATACTGTGTGGGGGCAGCTATGGGGGACTTTGTACTGTGTGGAGGGAAGGTATGGGGGCATTATGCTGTGTAGAGGGCAGCTATAGGGGTATTATACTGTGTGGGGGCAGCTATGGGGCAATATACTGTGTAGGGGCAGTGTCAGGGGGTATATTATATACAGTTGTATAAAGCAGGCTCGGGATAAATATTCAAGGGCGTAGCGTAGAAATAGGGGGTGTGGTATGCAAAAAGGGATGTGGTCTGAATCGTTCATTAATCGAGGTTACATGTTCAATTAATCGCCCAGCCCTAGCTGATATTTAATGCTGCATTTCCAGGGAAGATGTCTGGCCAGTCAAGGCTTGCCCCGTCTGCTTTCTGTTTAATAAAGGCTTGTCTTTAGGAGAACCCCTTTAAAAAAAATAATACAATTTTTACGTACAGCCTTGCAGGACTGTATGAAATGTGAATCATTGAAATCAATAGTACTTATCCCTTTTTTTTTTTCTCCTGCAGGTTATGATATGTCAACGTTTATTAGGCGCTACAGTAGATATCTCAATGAAAAAGCATTCTCTTACAGACAAATGGCATTTGACTTCGCCAGGGTGAAAAAAGGGTATAACCATTCATTCGTCTGTAATAGACAGTCACTTTGTGCAGCATATCATGTATTTTATTCTATAGATTACTTGAATCTCTATTTTCTGATATAAAAATAATTTTACAAAAAATGACAATTAGATTTTTAGTCCTTTTTTGTATTAGAATTACCAGGTTGTCGCTCATAAGTTAAAGCTTTTATACACCACATACACATGTTGCTTACTATATACGTATAGAAGTATAAGTTAGCTGTGGAATAGTGTAGGCTATAAGATAGTTTCTTCTATCGGTAATGTAAATTGAGTCTATAAGTCTATTGAAAATAAAATCTAAAGTGTGTATTTTTTTTATTTTTTTTTTATTAGATCAATTCTAAAAAATATATAATTTAATATTTAAAAAATGAATCTACACAGATAGATAGAAAAGGACTACCAACATAGGAGAATCACATCATTGATAGTGACCTGCCATGCTGGATCCCTAAGTTAACGCCCGGCCCCTTAAAAAGATAATGTAACTCAAGATCTGTAAAAGATAACATAATGTATTTGTAAACATACTCTACTTTTTGTATCATCTTTATATTTTAACTGTAAAATGGTGTTCAAAGGTTAACCTAGGTATCAGCTCCCCCACTCCATAACATTCTGCCTGTAGTTTGCACTGCATTTTCTGTGACAGATTCCCGAATATATCGCCTATATTTTTTTTACTCATTAGAACCAAATACTGCTACATTATGTTATCTTTTTCCAATCAGTGTTTCTTTCCCCCCCCCCCCCGTAACAATGAGATGCCTATTGAAAAGTGATCTCTACAGAACAGGAAGTGTCAGTCAGTCTATTGTGAGGCGCAGTGGCCAGAGTGAAAACTGCAAGATTTCAGGATTATTTTAAAATATAGATAATAACCTGAAAAAACACCACAAAAAATGTTTTGAAAAAGATTAACATTAAAACCATTGATTTAAACAATAGGTTATTTTCTGATGATGCATTCCACTTTTTAAAGATACATTTCTACTCCGATTGATTTAAATATATTTTCTTCTGTTTTCAGTGCTGAAGGAGTAATGCGAACAATGGTACCAGAAAAGTTACTCAAGGGCATGCCAATACTACAGGGACAAATTGATGCTTTACTTGAGTTTGATGTAAGTTTGCCATAAGACAGACTACTACGCATGTACTAACATCTTAGATAAAAAGCAAGTAGATTACTAATGGTCATTACGTCTGTAGACTTGGAGCAAGCTTATAAATTGGATCCCTGGATAAGATCTGATACAGTAAAGTGTTATAGGGTTATTCCAATCTTATAAAGTGATGCTAGATATGCCATCACTTTATCATTGGGACCACTGATCTTTTTATTGGTGCCACCACAAATCCTGGGAATTAAGGGGCGGCAGTGCTGCTCTAGTGATACAGCCCATTTTTTCCCTGCACAGCGGTGCCCCTGCCACCTGCTGTGCAGGGAACTGCATCACAACCCTAATCATCTGAATGGGGTCCGCTGCCGTTCCCTGTACTGTCGGGTGGATAGATTCTCCATTGTGCAGGGAAAACTCATAAATGGGCCGCAGGGTTAGAGTAGTGATGTGGCCCATTTCATTCCTAGGATTGGTGGGGGTGCTAGAGGTCAGACGCCCACTGATCCTAAAGTGATGGCTATCCTAGGGATAGGCACACAAAACAACCCTAGAGATTAATTTGTAGATCGATTTACTGGTTTTGTACAGTCTTTTATAAAAGATTCCGGTTTATTACGATGTGTCAGCAGTAGAATGTTTTAAATACTTTCTATTGTGACTACAGTCTAAACACTAAGCGTGGAAGCTAAGTTGTGAAAAACCGCAGTAGGTGTTTAAAAATAATAAAAATCTCATTTTCTGTATTAAGTCAAATACCGGTTAGTATGCCTTTTAAATGGCAATTAAAATAGTCTTAATAAAGATTACAAGTAATCCCATGACTATGAAGAATGTTGGCCAAATTAAGGGAGCGAGCAAAAAAATTATTACTACAAACGTACATGATTTTACTGACTGCAGGACCGATAGTTACTTGTAAAGAGAACGGCCATCCCATTAACGGGTTTATTAGAGAATTCCGTGGCTTCGGCTTGTGATAAAAGCTCTTGATGGAATTGCTTGTTCGCGTTGAAGCTTTGAATGTCAATTCTGTTTGGCAGCCACTGTACAGTAGGAAATATGGAATTACAAAGCATAAACCAGTCCAGCTTATGAACTTTGTCATTTACATTGGGAGCTGGGGGAGGAGGCAGACGTTAAAATCCGCGGAAAGCTGCAGGTCCTTTGTGTAGTGCGTTTCCAAGGGAAATGAGCAGAGATTTTAAGAAATTATATATATGACTAAAAAAAAAAAAAATTGACACCGCTCAAACTCAACAAATACTTTTTGCCTTATGTTTTTTTGTACAAAATTGAAAGGGATCCTGGCAGGAGTTTTGAGGTGCAATATAGGGCATGCAAGCTGCATGACCAAAGAAACAACATTTAATTCCCCCTGTGCAGCGGTCGCAGGTGACTCTCTGCTCCGAGTGACCGTTCTACCGGACAATCAAGAGGCCGCTAGAGCCATCAATCAGAGGGGCGGGGCTGGCAGCGTGCAGCGAGGAGAGTCAAGCAGCACTTGCACATTGCGGCTCTGGGGGAATCAAACATCAAATTACTTAGAGGTGCACGCATCTTAATACATTTGTCGCATCCTGGTCTGTCCACGCACCACAAAGTGAAATCTATCTTGGCTGTGAGCTGATGTAGATTTCCGCTATAATTAACATGTTTCTGGGGTGGACATCCAGGTCGCACCTCTCTCTCGCTAAGCACCACCCACTTTTTAGAAAAGTGCTTTTGAAAGCTTTAAAAGTTGCAAGTTATTGGGCCAATATGACGTGCGCCATAACTCGGAACATATCTCATAGTACTAGCGTACAGCCTTTTATTCCCTTCCCTATTGAATTCCTGCTCCCTGGAGTTATCCAGCACTGTGTAAAATGCCATGTATTATTTGTTGGATATTGACGGTTTTTCTGTTTTAGAAAATAAATCCTGAATGTTAAGGCACTTGGAAATGATGTATTTCAGGAAGTCCTAAGGACAGGGACCCTGAAGAGCAGACTTCTGAATGAATATGTGCTGTCTCTGTATCATGTAGCCATTCTACACAATTGGCTTGTATTCAGACAGCGCATACATTTCTGCAGTCATGGCCTATACTACCCTGGACTGACCTACATTCCAGCAAGGAATTAAAGCATGGGACTGTTCTGCTGCAACAACATTGCAATACTGCGCTAACCATGACTACCCGCTAGGCAAAAAACGGCTTCAATAAAGAATCTAACCGTCTCATTAGTATTCACTTTCACAGCGCAATGTTTTGAATTCAACATGGCAGTATTTACTAGGCATTTGTTAGATTATTATTATCCAAGTAAATCGCTCATCTAACAAACCGGAAATGGCCGAAAAGGTTGTCTGCTGTATCCGTAACTCCCACAGAAGTGAATGGAGAGAGCCGCGCACACCCCTCCGATCACTCTCCTGCTGGATGCGGCAGCTGCGTCACCAGGCAAAAGGTTCAGGTCCCAGAACTGGGACCAGCATCTCCGACCTTTACAGGAATTTCTTGTGGATATGCCATAAATGTCTTAGGAGGGAATACCCCTTTAAAGAGGGCCTGTTACCTCTCCTCTTTAGTAAATACTTGCACACCCCATGAAATAATAGCGCTGGAGCACCTTTGCTTAGAATTTTGTTCTATTCCTCATGGAAATTTATAAACTGACAACTTGGCTCTGCCTTTCCCCTTGTCAAGTGTGTCCCTACAGTCTGATCTTGTTTGACACTTATCAGTTCTGAGTTTAAGGGCACGCCCCTTTGACAAGTGGAATCGTAAAACCCCCAGTGGTCAATTTATTCCTTTCCAGGAGGGATAACAGAGGAATGACCCATTGCAAGGTAATAAGAAAAGAAGTATTCCCCATGAAATTATTCTGGAACAAGTATTTGCTAAAACAGACCTGTCAGGAAAGGTGACAGGTCCTCTTTTAATCTAATCTCCAGGCTTCCTGACTTTATTGAGGCTCATTGTCTCGTTGTGGTTTGTTGCTTATAGGACAATGACTCTTCTGTAATAAGTCCGCTATCCATGTACTGACTTTATGCTGAGTTCTTGGGGTTTTACCTATGTGAAAAAGTGATCTTGTGTACACAGCAGCCAGTTAGAACCAGGAGAGGGGGGTCAGAGGAATAAATGGAGGAACTGCCTGAGCCCTGATTTCATTAGTCCAGGGAAGTCAGAAATCCACCTCCTCTCCCATGTCTAACAGACGCTGCTAAAAGCACTGAAGCAGTAATAAAGCAGAACTCCGAAGCCATGATGGGTAAATGTAATAACATGTGAGCACTACCTATAGAATAGTGACTCGCATATAATACAGCTTCACGCTAGATTTAAGAATAATTTGCGTTGTGTTCCTGTATGTTATAAAAAATATTTTATGAAATTGAGCCTAACCTTCGCATGGTCTTTATGTACGTGACCTTTAATTTCTTGTGTTATTGGTGCTATGCCAGGTGCTCCTTTTATTCTGATGACTTCTTTTCTTTACAGGTTCATCCTAATGAATTGACCAATGGCGTTATAAATGCTGGTTTTATGCTTCTTTTTAAAGATCTTATCAAGTTATTTGCATGTTATAATGACGGAATAATTAATTTATTGGGTGAGTATCTGCAGTATTTGGGTTGCCAGGTTAGAGTTACAAGAGAATCAAATGAATAGCAATTGTCAAAAGAATTTGACAAAGTTCATCCGAATTCTTCTTCCCCAAACTCCTGCAGAAACATTGCATCGCAGTGATCAATCTAAGGCCGGATTCCAAATGCTGCAGAATGTACGCAACAGAATTCTGTGCCGAGATTCCGCAGCATTTACAGTGGCAGCAAAGTGGATGAGATTTAGAAAATCTCATGCCCACGCTGAGGAAAAAAAAAAATGCACTATAATTCCTCATCATGTCAGTTTATGCTGTGTTTTTGTTTTTTCGTTTCGGATTTTCCCCATTGAATTCAATGGGGATGCAAAACCCACAACAGAAAGCCAAGTGTTGCGACTTTTGCAGGATATTCGCAGCGATTACGACATGAAAATCGCAACTACGGAAAAAAAAAAAATCATACTTACCCAGAAGGCCCGCCTTCCTGCAGTCTGGCCTCCTGGGATGATGTTTCAGGCCATGTGACCGCTGCAGCCAATCACAGGCTGCAGTGTTGCATGGCCTGCAACGTCCATGGCCGGAGCAGATGTCAGGTGTGTGAGTTATAAGTGTTTTTTTCACCAAGCAGATTGGTGCAGGAGCTATTCTGCCCAATAGGGGCAATAAAACTTTAGAGCGAAGAGCCATGCCAGTAGTGTAAAAAGAGCCAGATCAGTAGAGTATGTCATGAAAATTGAGACTTACAGTACAGCTGCTGTGCTTTCCTATAATAGAAAAAAAAATGTATGCCGACGCATACCACCCTGACGGAGGCCAAGACGCGCTTTTTTTTTCCGTTTGACGTATGCATGGGAGCTTTCTCATTGTATACACCAAGTGTATTGACCTAGCCTGATAGATGTGACCATGGCCTTCCTCAATGCCTTACATATTCCTTACTCAAAATGTCTTTCAAAAATTCTTGCTTTCAGTTATCTCAGCCTCACTATGCAAATGCTAGCTATTCGCCGTCAGTGTATGTATGTAAATTTTTTTGATTTTTATTTTTTTTTATCCATTTATGTATCAGAGAAATTTTTTGAAATGAAGAAAGGTCAATGCAAAGATGCTCTAGAAATTTATAAGCGGTTCCTGACCAGAATGACACGGGTTTCCGAGTTTATGAAAGTTGCAGAGGTAAGCTGTATAAACCCTGAATTCAGAAACCCCTATAATACACTAGTCTCCCTCTACAAGCCCCCTACACAGGCTGCTTTATAATAAGTTCTAGAGATATTGCTGGCTGGATATGTTTGACTTTTTTTGTTTATGTTGCTTTTTAAACCTCATATGTCTTACAGTATGTTGCACTTATGTTTCATCTGTGTTACAGCAAGTTGGTATCGATAAAGGTGATATCCCCGATCTTACCCAGGTGAGCAGCTCTTATTAAATCTAATATAATGTTTACAATGATCAAATCCCTGCCATTTCTGTGCCCGCCAATATTAAATGGGGTTTATAAATTGGCTCTAAATTTGGTTCTGAGCTGTGATCTTGGAGACCATGCATTTGTTTATTTAGACACTCGTCTGTGGATCGTCACATAGTCTTGAATGTACACAGTAGCCCCATGGATTTGCTGTAAAGAAGTCTATAGTTAGTTCATTATGGATTTCCATACGTTAATTTATGATAAAATCATATACGTCCTCGCTACCAGATTTTACAGCCATGTACAGTAGAAGACAATCCGGGACGTCTACCCCACTGGAGTCCACAATTTAATTGCTTTCTAATTTTCTATTGTATTTACTGCAGATAAGCAAACATACACCAGGGCCGGGGTTCATGGGTTTCGTTGCAGCTTTCCATCAGAGGAACCCATGAACGGAAAGGTTTTCCGTTCTGTATAAGGTTTGGTTTTTTTGCTTTTGGGGAAACAATAGCGTAGTCGACTACACTATTTCCGGGAAAAAAATGGAGACCTTACCCAACGGAAAGCATTTGCAACCAAAGCATTACCATTGAACTCCATGGTAATGCAAACGGAAGCTTTAGTTTCATGGGTTCCTCCGACGGAAAGCTGCAACTGAACCCATGATCGGAAAACCATCGCTGATGTGAACACAACCTTATTCTACCAGTGTGTTTTAAAGGGCGGGTATTCCAGAACACTGGGTGAGCCTGGGAATTGCTCTTATGCCACTGCTTTTATGAAGTGTTCCATTCTGGATACTGATCTCTTTACATTCGATGAGACTCCACGTTAACTATATTTTTTTTCCTTCAAGGATGGTATCGTCGACGAGCCGGTAATTTAGTGACACTTTTTTTAGTGTTAATACTTTTGCTTTCAGCGTGTCCTTCTCTTACTATATTCTATTTCTTAGTAAGGTCATAAAACCTGCGTTACCTTTTTGCCTCTTCAAATTAGTAGTGCGCACACGCTGGCTTGCTGTATAATATAAGACTAGAGTAGAAGCTTTTATAAAAGCAAAATTACAATGAGACCGGGCAGAATATTAGGTGTAAGGGTATGTTCACACAGGGCGTATACACTGCGGAAAAGTCTGCAGCGTATTTGACCCAGAACACGCAAGGAAATCTGGTTGAATATTCTTACCAAACGGTGCGCTTATATTCGGCCAGATTTTCCACTGTGGAAAACGACCATTATAAACAAAAAGGCCTATACCCACCTCTCCAGACATTGCCATAGCAACACGTCACTGCTTTTACGGCTGCTCCGTGTTTAGGCAACCCCCCCGTGCTAATGTTTCATCGCATCACTGTGATTGGCTGCATTTGTTGCTGAATTTGATTTTCCCCCGTTGAACGCAATGGTGAAATTTTGCAAGAAATGTGCAGTGAAGTCACAGCATAAATTTAATTTAACCCATACCGCAGGTTAATTTATGCATGTTTTCTGTGCATAATTTTTGATAAGATTTGTTGAAGCTGCTACTGTAAAACGCTGCAGATTTCCCGCCCACAAATTCGCAGCATATACGCTAGGTGTACCCTACGAATCTGTGTTGTACTGATTACTCAAATGGTAATAAAGCTTTGAGATAAAAGAATAATGGAGCATTGACCGAAATCCTAAACGGGATGTGATTATTTAATGTAGGCTCTATTGAACTGAGGGTATAAAAACCACAGCGTTGTCTAAAGCTGTATGTAAAGGGGATCTATACAGTCCCATTCCCACTCCTTCAGCAGAAGACCACTAAACCACTATCTATAAACTTGGCATTGGCCAGCGCTGTGGTAGAAAAAAAGCGGACTATGGGAATGTTCACTTGTGTGGGCTTTGATGCATTTTTCCAACTTTAATTTTACTGCCAATAAATTAGATTTTTAGAAATCCCATTAATTTTTTTACCTAGGGGTTAAACCTGAAAATGTTCAATTAGATGAAGAAAAATCAATGTTAAATAGTTATGATGCCACCTGGAGTTTCCCCCTAATGTGCTCAGTGTTAGTGGATACACATGCCCAGTCCCGCGGGCCAGATCCCATTGTACGCAGGCAGTGGAGTGGTTTCTGCTATTGTACGGTAAAGCAGCTTCTACTCACCGCCACTGAATACACTATTTAAAACAACATTAGGGGGGGGCACCATAATAAGCTTGTAATGGTCATATCTAGACAGAGGAGCATTTTTTTTTTAAATGGGTTAAGGACCGCTCACTGTATATATGGCATGGGTTTAATCTAGCTTCCAGTGCGAATGGGCAGCTGAATGTTTTGTGCCAGGCAGTCAGTGACTGCCAGGGACCCTGGAGAGAAGTCCGAAGTGATTTTCACTTCTTCTGTCTTCTCTGTAATAACGTACACAGCGCTCCATGAGCACTGTGTAAAGAATAGAATCGGTGGCGGTGCTGCTGTCTCTATTGGTCCCGGCTGTTATGTGACTGGTCACATGATCGCTAGGACGCTGGTAGTAAGAGGCTGCTGCTTACTTTGTCACTGTTAGGGATATGCTGGATCTAGTTTGTCACAGGGGAAATCAGTCCTGTTATAGTAACAATTCCAGTAACATTGTAAAAAAAGAGAATTTTCTGACCTTTTTGAGAGACAGGCCAGAAGTATGAGAAAATGAAAAGTAAAAATAAAACAAAATTAATTAAATAAAAATTATACATTAAAATACCACCCCAAAAAAGTTCTCCTCGCCAATCCTTGTTGTAATGTTAGGCCTAACATAATTGCTCTAAAATAGACATGTAATCAAAATTTACGATAGACAATGAGGATCACATATAAAAATACTTAATAAATAATAATAATAAAGCCCTTTTTCTTAATTTAAAGAAGCCTAAAAATGCGAAAAAAAAAAAAAAAAAAAAGATCTGTATAAAAACAGGAAGATAAACCTGCATTGATGATGAAAAAAGGATTTTAAAAATCACTTCGTTGGCCTAACAAAACCATTATTGCCATGTAATGAACGCGTGCTAAAAATGGCTAAACAGTGCCTGGGCCTGAATCGGTTAAAAACAATTAAAAATGAAAAACTTTTGTTTTGCATGATCTTACAGAGAAACGTAACATTTCGCTGTGGGATGACCCCTTTAATTTTTCTTGATTTGCATGCTTCAGCTTTCCATTAGTGGGTTCAACTACTAATGGCTTCTACTCTATGGTCTTGGGTGACTTTCACTCTTTGTGTCTTCTGAGCACGGAGATCCCAAAAATATTGTGTATAAAATGACAATTCCATCTATTATAATTGCCCATTGTAGAAGTGCAGGTCAACTTTATTTTTGCTTCGTTCATCTGATATGTGTTATTTGTTTAATAGGCGCCAAGCAGCCTTATGGAAACCTTGGAACAACATTTGAATACATTGGAAGGGAAGAAAGGCAACAGGTTTGTGTCTCTCTATACATTATATTCTGTAAGTGTGCATTGTTTCTCAAGTGCCCCCTAGTGACATTTATAACCAAGCACCAACAGACTGCATTTAAGTCTCGTGCACATGGCTGTATTAGGGTGCCTTATACACAGCACCGTATGGGCCATGAAAACGAGTGTCAATCGACGAGAGAGGTCATTGATCGTTGCTCGTTTGCTCCATTCACAAGGAGCTATAATCGGTAATGTATTGGGGGAACTTTCCTCCCCATACACTTCCATAGTGTTGGCAGCACCTCTCCTTGTTTACACAGAGAGATGTGCTGCCGACTAGCAACCATTTTTATTGGGCGCATCAAAGATCCAATGAGCGTTTTCTCGTTTACACAGGGCAATGATCGGGAACGAGTGATCATTGCCCATGTAAAAGGGCCTTTATGGATCATTGTACAGATCTGTGATACGACTCCCTATTAATTTATAATTGTGTTTTTTGTTTTTTTTATATCAAATCTTATTGTGTATGTACGGCACATTTTGCAGAAACCTTGAATTAGTTGAACACATTACATACTACTTTCCAAATGCAGAAGCGATGCTTCTAACTTGGGGCGGTTACTAGGACATCCTGTGATGTCAGTAATGACATCACAGAGATTTCCTGTGCAGAGAGGGCTTGGAAGTATGCAGAGAAGATGCAGTCTGTGTCTTCTGTGCCTGTCTGTGTATACAGATCACTGATCGTGATCTTATGGGCAGTTACCATCAGATCACTATCAGTGATCTGTGTATTGGGACAGAATGGAACACATAGATAAGTTATCAACGTCCCTATGCCTGTTTTCTAGCGTAGAAATGTTGCAATTGTCCCAAAAGTCGCAAAAAATGCGGCTTTTGGGTAGTTTCGCCAACTCCCGCCACATTTCAAAAATTAGCGTAAATACTGTCGTAAATACATGAGCAAACATTTATCCTTACCAGACAAAAGGTAGCACATTAACAGGTTCCCGACCGCTGGCCGTAAATATACGGCCAGCGGTCAGGGTCTCTAAAGTCCGGCGTATAGTATATATACGGCCGCACTTCAGAGACTGTGCACGCGGGATCGCGTGCACACAGCTCTATGCCCTGGCTGTTGCTAACAGCCATGGGCACTGGGCAGAATGTCAGGGGTCAATCTTTTGGCCCCTGAACATGTGATCGCTGTGACAACCAATCACAGCGATCACATGCATTTCTGCATAGAAAACAGTGTGCACGCGATCGCGTGCACACAGCCCTGTGCCCTCGCTGTTACCAACAGCTCTGGGCACTGGGCAGAGTATCAGGGACCAATCTGATGGTCCCTGAACATGTGGTCGCTGTGACAACCAATCACAGCGATCACATGCATTCCTGCTTATAAAACAGTGTGCACGCGATCGCGTGCACACAGCCCTGTGCCCACGCTGTTACCAACAGCTCTGGGCACTGGGCAGAGTATCAGGGACCAATCTGATGGTCCCTGAACATGTGATCGCTGTGAAAACCTATCACAGCGACCACATTTGTTTTATTTTGACTTTTCTGGCAGTAAATCTCCTGCCTCTTTTCTTCTCCTCAAACATTGTTTCAGTTTGAGGAGAAGAAGAGACTCGGGAGAATTGCTGCCAGAAGAATACAGTTACAAAAAAATACAGTTACACTCCAAAACATTCTCTGTATAGATAGATTTCTATCTATCTATACAATCTATCTATCCATCTATCTTTTTTTCTATCTATCTACCTTTCTTTCTTTTATTCTATTAGAATAGGCAGGTAGGGAGTATATAATTATATATATATCCACATATATATAATATATATAGCAATAGCGGTTTATTTTTTTGTTAGCGGTAGTGTAGATATATATAGCAGTTAGTTTGTGTGTTTTATAAAAAAAAAAAAAAAAATTTGTTTAGTTAGTGTTAGTTACGTTATGGCGAGGAAGTTGTTTAGCGCCGAGGAGGCATACGCCATGCTGTGGTCTGAGTCGGAGACCGCATCAGAGATGGCGTCCGAGATGGAACCTGTTTTAGGTAGTGACGATGACAGCGTCACTTCAGGTTCATCTTCAGGGGACGTTGTCCCTGATGCAGTCGAAACTGCAGAACATGAAAGCGCAGGGCCAAGTAGCGCTGTAGCACGGGACAGCCTGGTCCCTCCAGTCCAGGCTCTTGTATGGGCACCTGCCCCATCTTTTGGGCCTAGAATCCACGGATTTACTGCCACTCCTGGCATAACCGTGGACAATACAAATTTTGTCCAAATGGATTACTTCCATTTATTTATAACGGACGACATCCTAAATCAGATTGTCCACGAAACAAATTTATATGCCACGCAATATATAAGGCAGAAACCTTCATCCACCCATGCCAGAGATTGGACGCCCACCAATTTGCAGGAATTAAAAAAATTTTTGGGGCTCACCCTAAATATGGGTATTGTCAAAAAGCCCTCCATTAGGTCTTACTGGTCAACAAGACCCGCCCAAGCCACCCCAGTATATTCTGCAGTAATGCCCAGGTCTCGTTATGAGACAATAATGAGGTTCCTCCACTTCAATGACAACGCACAGGCCCCCCCAAGTACCGATGCAAACCGGGATCGGTTGTTCAAAATAAGACCGCTAATAAATTCCCTGAATAATTTATTTCTGCAACTCTACACCCCTGAGCAGAATGTAAGTGTGGACGAATCCCTCCTCAACTCTCATGGCAGACTTGGCTTTCGCCAATATCTACCTTCAAAAAGGGCAAGATATGGCGTTAAGCTCTACAAATTGTGTGAAAGCGGGTCAGGATATACCACCGCCTTCAGGATTTATGAAGGGCGGGACCGCACAATAAATGTTCCTGGATGCCCCCCTGATCTTTCCACCAGCAGTAAGATCGTGTGGGAGATAATGCAGCCTCTGCTTCACAAGGGGTACCACCTGTACTGTGATAATTTTTATTCGAGTGTGCCCCTGTTTAGGCATTTGCATGCTGCAAGGACTGGGGCATGTGGTACCATGCGCAAAAACCGAATTGGTTTTCCACAGCAATTAGTGGGGAAGCGCATGGTAAAGGGGGACTCCTGTGCTTATGCATCTGAAGAATTGCTGGCGGTCAAGTTCAGGGATCGCAAAGATGTGTATGTGCTAAGCACGATTCATACCGCAGGAACAGTGGCAGTGAGGGAAAGAGGGGCAACATCGGACAAGCACAAACCAGTGAGCGTGTCCGAATATAACAAGTACGTGGGGGGGGGGTGGATTTAAGCGACCAGGTTTTACAGCCCTATTTAGTAAAACGCAAAACTAAAACCTGGTACAAAAAGGTGGCCATTTATTTGTTACAGGTGGCCATCCACAACTCATTTGTGCTCTACAAAAAAAACAGAGGCAGAGACACATACCTGGATTTCCAGGAGAAAATTATTGAAGGCCTCATTTTTGATGTTCAGGACACCGGAGAATGCCCCCAGTCTGAGGATGTCACGCGACTGACTGAAAGACACTTCATCAGTCGGATTCCCCCAACAGCAACCAGAAGCAACCCTCAGAAAAAGTGCCGCGTCTGCAGAAAAGACGGGCACCGCAAAGATTCCCGATATTTCTGTCCCTCATGTCCCTCGCAACCAGGCCTGTGCATTGAGCCATGTTTTAAAAAATACCACACTGTTCTGAATTATTAGATTTTAGTTAATTTGTTGAAAATATATTTGCCCTACATTACGTTTTTATTTTTCCCATGATTTTACTCCAAGGGTGAGGGAGGGAATGGGTGGGGGGTGGATGTCATGTTTGCATATTCTCTAAAGTTCATCTGCTGGAGAGCTCCATTTGCATTAACCTGCAATTTCTTATTTTAGAAAACCCCAAAAAATAAATTCCCATTATACCCCTAGATGAATATTTTGGGATTTCTGCTTCAAGAGCAGATATTTTGGAAGTGTTATAGAAACTCTGTTGAGTTTTGTAAAACCAGCTTTGAAAAAAAGCGATATGTGAAATAAGCTTCTTCTATCCTCCGCCCTCCTACATCTCTATGTGATAAATAAGGCCACATATTTGGTATCCCCGTGCACGGGAGAAGTGGCAGAATGTGAACGGAGATTAATTTTGACCGTGGTCTATACCGTGTGTGAAAAATGCTGGTATAAACTGACGCATTTGCTAAAAAATTGCTAATTTTATTTTGATCCATCTTATTCAAGAAACTTTCAGAAGAAAACTGGACTGTCTAAAAATATGATAAACCCCTTGAAGGAAACCTTGTGGGGTCTACTTGTGTGAATGAAGTCATTTATGGGGTGTTTCTAATGTTTCAGCAGCATTAGGCCCCCCAGAAAACAGTATGCGGCTATAAAATCAAGTGCAGAATTCCTGGACCGAAAAGGCCAAAAAGCCTCCTTTTATGCCAAGCCCTGGCACATGCCCGCACAGTGAATAAGGCACACATATTTGGTATCCCCATGCACGGGAGAAGTGGAAGAACGTGAAAGGAGATTAATTTTGGCCGTGGTCTATACCGTGTGTGAAAAATACTAGCCTAAACTGACGCATTTGCTAAAAAAGTGCTGATTTTATTTTGTTCCATCTTATTCAAGAAACTTTCAGAAGAAAACTGGACTGTCTAAAAATATGATAAACCCCTTGAAGAAAACCTTGTGGGGTCTACTTGTGTGAATGAAGTCATTTATGGGGTGTTTCTAATGTTTCAGCAGCATTAGGCCCCCCAGAAAACAGTATGCGGCTATAAAATCAAGTGCAGAATTCCTGGACCGAAAAGGCCAAAAAGCCTCCTTTTATGCCAAGCCCTGGCACATGCCCGCACAGCGAATAAGGCACACATATTTGGTATCCCCATGCACGGGAGAAGTGGAAGAATGTGAAAGGAGATGAATTTTGTCCGTGGACTATACCGTGTGTGAAAAATGCTAGCCTAAACTGACGCATTTGCTAAATTCTTGCATTTTTTTCCAATTTTGCCCACTTTAGAGAAAAAAATAAAAATGATATATACTGACAAATGCCACTAAAACAAAGCCCTATCTGTCCTTTAAAAAGAGTGTAAAATTCAAAGATGAACTTTATTCACCTGCTGAGTTATAGTCATCTAAAGAAGCGCATAGCAAAAGTGTGAAATTTGCTCTGGTCATTTAGCTGTAAAACAGCCTAGTCCTTAACCGGTTAAATATTACCAATTCAGGTTTGAGCCTTAGGATAGTTGCCAAGAATAGCGTCTTGATTTATTAACAGGCGCATGACTGTTAAAGAAAAACAGTCAGACAAGTACAAATTAACCAAATTTATTTTGTTCCTGCTATTAACAGCCGTACATTTGCACCAACAATTTACGCTTTTTTAAGCCGGGTTCCCACGTAGTGTAAACACTGCAGAATTTGTGCAATGGAATTCTATGTGGAAATTCTGCAGCAGCAAAGTAGGGGATCTTGAAAATCCCATGCCCACGCTGCGGGAAAAAAACGCAGCGAAAACGTTGTTAAATTAACCTACAGTGCGGAATTTAAATCGGCAGCTTGTCCAATTTATGCTGCGTTTTTCGTTGCTTTTGATGTGGGTCTTCCCCATTAAATTCAATAGTGATACAAAACCCGCTACAAATAGCTAAGTTTTGCGATTCGATTCTGCTGCAAAAATCACATCTCCGAAAGAAACATAAATGTTATACTTACCCAGAGCTCCCTACTTTTTCCTCCAGTCCGGCCTCCTGGGATGACGTTTCATCCTATGTAACTGCTGCAGCGGTCACATGGGCTCTAGCGTCATCCAGGGAGGCTGGACCGGATGGCAAATGAGGGACGCGTCACCAGATCAACGGCCGGGTTAAGTATGAACTATTTTTTCTTGGTTTTGTTTTTTCTACCGCTGCTTTCCGCACCGGAAATTCCACCCGAAAAACTGCACCAATGTGGTGCAGCTTTTTTCAGAAGGGATGTACTGCGGGTCCCAGGTCGGATACGCTGCATAGGTTTACTCAGTGTATCCGACCCGTGGGAACCCGGCCTAAAGCTTTCCCTTAATTACTTTTAAAAGTACGTTTGCAGCTAGACCACACCTAATTTTGCAGCTTGTTTTATTGGAGTTCAAAGAAAATGTTGCGAATTTGAGGCAATTTTATATGCGACTTTTCAACCAATTAAATTTTCGTCAAAATCCAGCTTTAGCTGAATATCGTATGCAATCCTGTATGTTTTGGTAGTATTGTTTATTGTACTGACCATTTACTTTTTCTTTTTTATTTTTTTTTTTATTCCTTTTATCTGGATCATTCAGTGAAGGGTAAGTGTTTTTAGAATATATATTTTTTTTCTGTAATGTATCTGCTCCAAGATAGGGCAGGACATTTGTTTTGGGTTTATTCAGGACAGATTTTTTTTTTCCGCTACCTGTAAAAAAAAAAAAAAGAAAAAGAAATGACTTTTGTAGTGTTGTTTATTGTACTGACTTTTTTTTTTTTTTTTTTTGTCTTGGCCTGTCTGGATCAATCAGTGAAGGGTAAGTGTTTTGTCTCTTTTTTTATTTTATTTTTTATTGCGAGTGTAAAATGTCATACATTTGTCCATAGTGGTTAATGCAACTTGTCCTAGCATTACATCTCTTGGAAGATACTGATTCTCCCTGCTAACATTACATGTAACACTGTTGTCTAAGGGTATGTGCACACACACTAATTACGTCCGTAATTTACGGACGTATTTCGGCCGCAAGTACCGGACCGAACACAGTGCAGGGAGCCGGGCTCCTAGCATCATAGTTATGTACGACGCTAGGAGTCCCTGCCTCGCTGCCGGACAACTGTCCCGTACTGTAATCATGTTTTCAGTACGGGACAGTAGTTCCACGGAGAGGCAGGGACTCCTAGCATCGTACATAAGTATGATGCTAGGAGCCCGGCTCCCTGCACTGAGTTCGGTCCACTACTTGCGGCCGAAATACGTCCGTCAATTACGGACGTAATTAGTGTGTGTGCACATACCCTAAACCAGAAAACCTCTTCATCCACTGACTATAAAGTCTTGTTAGGTTTTTAATATCTTTCATATTTTGTTTGGTTATATTAAATTGGTTTGAGGGTTTTTGTTTTGTTTTTTTGTTATACTGTTTCTGATAGTTAAACCATTATATACAATTAAGAGCTAAAACGTTCTTTATTATACATTGTATAAATAAATTCGGGTTTTAATGAGCCTTTATTATATAGCACGCAGTTACAATATTCACAAACTATCATGAAGTTTATTCAAATCCGTTTCATTAACTTTTACATGTAAGTTCATATGAAAACCTTTCTATGCTATTATAAAATTAATATATAGTAGAAACTGAATGTTCTATATAAACTAATTCAGTGTACTTTTGTGATTTCAGCTCTGGATCGCCGCTAGGCAAGGTAATTAAAATTATATTTGACCAAGCATCCATTGTAGATTGCAGTTGCTTATAAGTATGTATAGTTCATGTTGTTTAAGGCCCCTTTCACGCTGCGTTTTGAGCCTTCCATTGGAGTTTTATGTCAGGAGGACTCCAGATGTATACCTCCAACCGAAGGCTACAATGTATCACACTGTATAGGCATACAGTGGGATATGTTGCCCATACAGCCCCAAAACAATTTGCCAATAAATGCACCTTGGCCTCTCTACTCCCCTTTTTCTCTACACCCTGCGGGTGCTGCAGACACTCACAGACTTTGGGTCGTCTTTGATCCCACTTAGCTGATTAAACTTGCTGCAATGTCTGCAGGGGGGTGGTTAGGAACATGCTGCCTTCCACAAGCAGAAACTGAGATTCCTTTTTTAGAAATGCGACTGCTTTTTATCTCTGCTGGGGAAGCTGCAGTGAAAACTATCTATATGGAAAGATACTCCACTAGTGCTTCCCCGGGTGGAGATATATGAAGCTCCAGTGATGTAACTATCCATATATGGACAGTTATCACTGGAGCTTCCCCGGCGGGAAAAAAAGCAGTTTGCGTCTCCCCAAAAGGTGTCGCTGTGTGCAAGTGACTTCTACTTACTCCAGCCTGAGTGCCGGGGCATTGAAAGAGGAGACTGTGGACCGATGGAGAGATCAGTGGGGGCAGAACTGCAGCTGGGGAAGTGGAGGGCTGGTGTGGGAGGGGTTACTACGGGGGTCCTAGTGTAGTGATAGACATGGCCAAAGTGAAGCTCTTTCTCCTCTTCCTTCAATTGCATACATATTGAGGGGGAAAGTTGAGAAGGGAGGGGACATTTACATAACTGCCTGACAACGGCGGCACATTATCTCGTTCCTTTCAGACCTCCAGGTCCATACACAAGAAAGCTGCCGACCTGCAGGCCCCTTCTTCTTTCTTCTTTCTCTCCTTCTCTCTCTCCTTCCCCCTCTCCTTCCCCCTCTCCTTCTTCTTCTCTCTCTCCTTCTTCTTCTCTCTCCCCTTCTTCTCTCTCTCCTTCTTCTTCTCTCTCCCCTTCTTCTTCTCTCTCCCCTTCTTCTTCTCTCTCCCCTTCTTCTTCTCTCTCCCCTTCTTCTTCTCTCTCCCCTTCTTCTTCTCTCTCTCCTTCTTCTTCGCTCTCCCCTTCTTCTTCTTCGCTCTCCCCTTCTTCTTCTTCGCTCTCCCCTTCTTCTTCTTCGCTCTCCCCTTCTTCTTCTTCGCTCTCCCCTTCTTCTTCTTCGCTCTCCCCTTCTTCTTCTTCGCTCTCCCCTTCTTCTTCTTCGCTCTCCCCTTCTTCTTCTTCGCTCTCCCCTTCTTCTTCTTCGCTCTCCCCTTCTTCTTCTTCGCTCTCCCCTTCTTCTTCTTCGCTCTCCCCTTCTTCTTCTTCGCTCTCCCCTTCTTCTTCTTCGCTCTCCCCTTCTTCTTCTTCGCTCTCCCCTTCTTCTTCTTCGCTCTCCCCTTCTTCTTCTTCGCTCTCCCCTTCTTCTTCTTCGCTCTCCCCTTCTTCTTCTTCGCTCTCCCCTTCTTCTTCTTCGCTCTCCCCTTCTTCTTCTTCGCTCTCCCCTTCTTCTTCTTCGCTCTCCCCTTCTTCTTCTTCGCTCTCCCCTTCTTCTTCTTCGCTCTCCCCTTCTTCTTCTTCGCTCTCCCCTTCTTCTTCTTCGCTCTCCCCTTCTTCTTCTTCTTCTTCGCTCTCCCCTTCTTCTTCTTCTTCTTCGCTCTCCCCTTCTTCTTCTTCTTCTTCGCTCTCCCCTTCTTCCTCTTCGCTCTCTCTCCCCTTCTTCCTCTTCGCTCTCTCTCCCCTTCTTCCTCTTCGCTCTCTCTCCCCTTCTTCCTCTTCGCTCTCTCTCCCCTTCTTCCTCTTCTTCTTCTTCGCGCTCTCTCTCCCCTTCTTCCTCTTCTTCTTCTTCGCGCTCTCTCTCCCCTTCTTCCTCTTCGCTCTCTCTCCCCTTCTTCCTCTTCGCTCTCTCTCCCCTTCTTCCTCTTCGCTCTCTCTCCCCTTCTTCCTCTTCTTCTTCTTCGCGCTCTCTCTCCCCTTCTTCTTCTTCTTCTTCTTCTTCGCGCTCTCTCTCCCCTTCTTCTTCTTCTTCTTCTTCTTCGCGCTCTCTCTCCCCTTCTTCTTCTTCTTCTTCTTCTTCTTCGCGCTCTCTCTCCCCTTCTTCTTCTTCTTCTTCTTCTTCTTCGCGCTCTCTCTCCCCTTCTTCTTCTTCTTCTTCTTCTTCTTCTTCGCGCTCTCTCTCCCCTTCTTCTTCTTCTTCTTCTTCTTCTTCTTCGCGCTCTCTCTCCCCTTCTTCTTCTTCTTCTTCTTCTTCTTCTTCGCGCTCTCTCTCCCCTTCTTCTTCTTCTTCTTCTTCTTCTTCGCGCTCTCTCTCCCCTTCTTCTTCTTCTTCTTCTTCTTCTTCGCGCTCTCTCTCCCCTTCTTCTTCTTCTTCTTCTTCTTCTTCGCGCTCTCTCTCCCCTTCTTCTTCTTCTTCTTCTTCTTCTTCGCGCTCTCTCTCCCCTTCTTCTTCTTCTTCTTCTTCTTCGCGCTCTCTCTCCCCTTCTTCTTCTTCTTCTTCTTCTTCGCGCTCTCTCTCCCCTTCTTCTTCTTCTTCTTCTTCTTCTTCTTCTTCGCTCTCTCTCCCCTTCTTCTTCTTCTTCTTCTTCTTCTTCTTCTTCGCTCTCTCTCCCCTTCTTCTTCTTCTTCTTCTTCTTCTTCTTCTTCGCGCTCTCTCTCCCCTTCTTCTTCTTCTTCTTCTTCTTCTTCTTCTTCTTCGCGCTCTCTCTCCCCTTCTTCTTCTTCTTCTTCTTCTTCTTCTTCGCGCTCTCTCTCCCCTTCTTCTTCTTCTTCTTCTTCTTCTTCTTCTTATTCTTCTTCTTCTTCTTCGCGCTCTCTCTCCCCTTCTTCTTCTTCTTCTTCTTCTTCTTCGCGCTCTCTCTCCCCTTCTTCTTCTTCTTCTTCGCGCTCTCTCTCCCCTTCTTCTTCTTCTTCTTCGCGCTCTCTCTCCCCTTCTTCTTCTTCTTCTTCGCGCTCTCTCTCCCCTTCTTCTTCTTCTTCTTCGCGCTCTCTCTCCCCTTCTTCTTCTTCTTCTTCGCGCTCTCTCTCCCCTTCTTCTTCTTCTTCTTCGCGCTCTCTCTCCCCTTCTTCTTCTTCTTCTTCGCGCTCTCTCTCCCCTTCTTCTTCTTCTTCTTCTTCTTCTTCGCGCTCTCTCTCCCCTTCTTCTTCTTCTTCTTCTTCTTCTTCTTCTTCGCGCTCTCTCTCCCCTTCTTCTTCTTCTTCTTCTTCTTCTTCTTCGCGCTCTCTCTCCCCTTCTTCTTCTTCGCGCTCTCTCTCCCCTTCTTCTTCTTCTTCTTCGCGCTCTCTCTCCCCTTCTTCTTCTTCTTCTTCTTCGCGCTCTCTCTCCCCTTCTTCTTCTTCTTCTTCTTCTTCGCGCTCTCTCTCCCCTTCTTCTTCTTCTTCTTCTTCTTCGCGCTCTCTCTCCCCTTCTTCTTCTTCTTCTTCTTCTTCGCGCTCTCTCTCCCCTTCTTCTTCTTCTTCTTCTTCTTCGCGCTCTCTCTCCCCTTCTTCTTCTTCTTCTTCTTCGCGCTCTCTCCCCCCTTCTTCTTCTTCTTCTTCGCGCTCTCTCCCCCCTTCTTCTTCTTCTTCTTCTTCTTCTTCTTCGCGCTCTCTCCCCCCTTCTTCTTCTTCTTCTTCTTCTTCTTCTTCTTCTTTGCGCTTTCTCCCCCCTTCTTCTTCTTCTTCTTCTTCTTCTTCTTCGCGCTCTCTCTCCCCTTCTTCTTCTTCTTCTTCTTCTTCTTCTTCTTCTTCTTCGCGCTCTCTCTCCCCTTCTTCTTCTTCTTCTTCGCGCTCTCTCTCCCCTTCTTCTTCTTCTTCTTCTTCTTCTTCTTCGCGCTCTCTCTCCCCTTCTTCTTCTTCTTCTTCGCGCTCTCTCTCCCCTTCTTCTTCTTCTTCTTCTTCTTCTTCGCGCTCTCTCTCCCCTTCTTCTTCTTCTTCGCGCTCTCTCTCCCCTTCTTCTTCTTCTTCTTCTTCGCGCTCTCTCCCCCCTTCTTCTTCTTCTTCTTCTTCGCGCTCTCTCCCCCCTTCTTCTTCTTCTTCTTCTTCTTCTTCTTCTTCGCGCTCTCTCCCCCCTTCTTCTTCTTCTTCTTCTTCTTCTTCTTCTTTGCGCTTTCTCCCCCCTTCTTCTTCTTCTTCTTCTTCGCGCTCTCTCTCCCCTTCTTCTTCTTCTTCTTCTTCTTCTTCTTCTTCTTCTTCTTCTTCTTCGCGCTCTCTCTCCCCTTCTTCTTCTTCTTCTTCGCGCTCTCTCTCCCCTTCTTCTTCTTCTTCTTCTTCTTCTTCTTCTTCGCGCTCTCTCTCCCCTTCTTCTTCTTCTTCTTCGCGCTCTCTCTCCCCTTCTTCTTCTTCTTCTTCTTCTTCTTCTTCTTCGCGCTCTCTCTCCCCTTCTTCTTCTTCTTCTTCTTCGCGCTCTCTCTCCCCTTCTTCTTCTTCTTCTTCTTCGCGCTCTCTCTCCCCTTCTTCTTCTTCTTCTTCTTCGCGCTCTCTCCCCCCTTCTTCTTCTTCTTCTTCTTCTTCTTCTTCTTCTTCTTCTTCTTTGCGCTTTCTCCCCCCTTCTTCTTCTTCTTCTTCTTCTTCTTCGCGCTCTCTCTCCCCTTCTTCTTCTTCTTCTTCTTCTTCTTCTTCTTCTTCTTCTTCTTCGCGCTCTCTCTCCCCTTCTTCTTCTTCTTCTTCTTCTTCTTCTTCTTCTTCGCGCTCTCTCTCCCCTTCTTCTTCTTCTTCTTCGCGCTCTCTCTCCCCTTCTTCTTCTTCTTCTTCTTCTTCTTCTTCTTCGCGCTCTCTCTCCCCTTCTTCTTCTTCTTCTTCTTCGCGCTCTCTCTCCCCTTCTTCTTCTTCTTCTTCTTCGCGCTCTCTCTCCCCTTCTTCTTCTTCTTCTTCTTCTTCGCGCTCTCTCCCCCCTTCTTCTTCTTCTTCTTCTTCTTCTTCTTCGCGCTCTCTCCCCCCTTCTTCTTCTTCTTCTTCTTCTTCGCGCTCTCTCTCCCCTTCTTCTTCTTCTTCTTCTTCTTCTTCTTCTTCTTCTTCTTCTTCTTCTTCGCGCTCTCTCTCCCCTTCTTCTTCTTCTTCTTCTTCTTCTTCGCGCTCTCTCTCCCCTTCTTCTTCTTCTTCTTCTTCTTCTTCTTCTTCTTCTTCTTCTTCTTCTTCTTCTTCTTCTTCTTCTTCTTCTTCTTCTTCTTCTTCTTCTTCTTCGCGCTCTCTCTCCCCTTCTTCTTCTTCTTCTTCTTCTTCTTCTTCGCGCTCTCTCTCCCCTTCTTCTTCTTCTTCTTCTTCTTCTTCTTCTTCTTCGCGCTCTCTCTCCCCTTCTTCTTCTTCTTCTTCTTCTTCTTCTTCTTCTTCGCGCTCTCTCTCCCCTTCTTCTTCTTCTTCTTCTTCTTCTTCTTCGCGCTCTCTCTCCCCTTCTTCTTCTTCGCGCTCTCTCTCCCCTTCTTCTTCTTCTTCTTCTTCTTCTTCTTCGCGCTCTCTCTCCCCTTCTTCTTCTTCTTCTTCTTCTTCTTCTTCTTCTTCGCGCTCTCTCTCCCCTTCTTCTTCTTCTTCTTCGCGCTCTCTCTCCCCTTCTTCTTCTTCTTCTTCGCGCTCTCTCTCCCCTTCTTCTTCTTCTTCTTCTTCGCGCTCTCTCTCCCCTTCTTCTTCTTCTTCTTCGCGCTCTCTCTCCCCTTCTTCTTCTTCTTCTTCTTCTTCGCGCTCTCTCTCCCCTTCTTCTTCTTCTTCTTCTTCTTCTTCGCGCTCTCTCTCCCCTTCTTCTTCTTCTTCTTCTTCTTCGCGCTCTCTCTCCCCTTCTTCTTCTTCTTCTTCTTCTTCGCGCTCTCTCCCCCCTTCTTCTTCTTCTTCTTCGCGCTCTCTCCCCCTTCTTCTTCTTCTTCTTCGCGCTCTCTCCCCCCTTCTTCTTCTTCTTCTTCTTCTTTGCGCTTTCTCCCCCCTTCTTCTTCTTCTTCTTCTTCTTCTTCTTCTTCGCGCTCTCTCCCCCCTTCTTCTTCTTCTTCTTCTTCTTCGCGCTCTCTCCCCCCTTCTTCTTCTTCTTCTTCTTCTTCTTCTTCTTCTTCTTCTTCTTCTTCTTCTTCTTCGCGCTCTCTCCCCCCTTCTTCTTCTTCTTCTTCGCGCTCTCTCCCCCCTTCTTCTTCTTCTTCTTCTTCTTCGCGCTCTCTCCCCCCTTCTTCTTCTTCTTCTTCTTCTTCGCGCTCTCTCCCCCCTTCTTCTTCTTCTTCTTCTTCTTCGCGCTCTCTCCCCCCTTCTTCTTCTTCTTCTTCTTCTTCGCGCTCTCTCCCCCCTTCTTCTTCTTCTTCTTCTTCTTCTTCGCGCTCTCTCCCCCCTTCTTCTTCTTCTTCTTCTTCTTCGCGCTCTCTCCCCCCTTCTTCTTCTTCTTCTTCTTCTTCGCGCTCTCTCCCCCCTTCTTCTTCTTCTTCTTCTTCTTCGCGCTCTCTCCCCCCTTCTTCTTCTTCTTCTTCTTCTTCGCGCTCTCTCCCCCCTTCTTCTTCTTCTTCTTCTTCTTCGCGCTCTCTCCCCCCTTCTTCTTCTTCTTCTTCTTCTTCGCGCTCTCTCCCCCCTTCTTCTTCTTCTTCTTCTTCTTCGCGCTCTCTCCCCCCTTCTTCTTCTTCTTCTTCTTCTTTGCGCTTTCTCCCCCCTTCTTCTTCTTCTTCTTCTTCTTCTTCGCGCTCTCTCCCCCCTTCTTCTTCTTCTTCTTCTTCTTCTTCGCGCTCTCTCCCCCCTTCTTCTTCTTCTTCTTCTTCTTCGCGCTCTCTCTCCCCTTCTTCTTCTTCTTCTTCTTCTTCTTCTTCTTCTTCGCGCTCTCTCTCCCCTTCTTCTTCTTCTTCTTCTTCTTCTTCTTCGCGCTCTCTCTCCCCTTCTTCTTCTTCTTCTTCTTCTTCGCGCTCTCTCTCCCCTTCTTCTTCTTCTTCTTCTTCTTCTTCTTCTTCTTCGCGCTCTCTCTCCCCTTCTTCTTCTTCTTCTTCTTCTTCGCGCTCTCTCTCCCCTTCTTCTTCTTCTTCTTCTTCTTCTTCTTCGCGCTCTCTCTCCCCTTCTTCTTCTTCGCGCTCTCTCTCCCCTTCTTCTTCTTCTTCTTCTTCTTCTTCTTCTTCGCGCTCTCTCTCCCCTTCTTCTTCTTCTTCTTCTTCTTCTTCTTCTTCTTCGCGCTCTCTCTCCCCTTCTTCTTCTTCTTCTTCTTCTTCTTCGCGCTCTCTCTCCCCTTCTTCTTCTTCTTCTTCGCGCTCTCTCTCCCCTTCTTCTTCTTCGCGCTCTCTCCCCTTCTTCTTCTTCTTCTTCGCGCTCTCTCTCCCCTTCTTCTTCTTCTTCTTCGCGCTCTCTCTCCCCTTCTTCTTCTTCTTCTTCGCGCTCTCTCCCCTTCTTCTTCTTCGCGCTCTCTCCCCTTCTTCTTCTTCTTCGCGCTCTCTCTCCCCTTCTTCTTCTTCTTCTTCTTCGCGCTCTCTCTCCCCTTCTTCTTCTTCTTCTTCTTCGCGCTCTCTCTCCCCTTCTTCTTCTTCTTTGCGCTCTCTCCCCTTCTTCTTCTTCTTCGCGCTCTCTCCCCTTCTTCTTCTTCTTCGCGCTCTCTCCCCTTCTTCTTCTTCTTCGCGCTCTCTCCCCTTCTTCTTCTTCTTCGCGCTCTCTCCCCTTCTTCTTCTTCTTCGCTCTCGACGATTGTTCGAATAATGAAAGAATACTGAAACTTTCATCAGATTTACATGTTCAGCTCTAGTCCTCCCATAGAGTAGATTTTAAAGATACTTAGATATGATGTTTTTATTGAGTCGTGTGAATCAAACATGAACGTATATTTGATGAAATTGTCAATGTATGCTTATTGCTGTAGCCTAAAAATCACTGGTAACTATTCTGTAAGCTCTCCATTAACCCAGAGGTACTATAGTATGGTAGGACAGTCTTAAGAAGACCAAAAATAAACGAACATATAGACCGATTAGTCAAACAATTATATATACTATTTATTGGTCCATAAACATGGGCAAATTACCCCTCGCACCCCACACACACACACAAAGTTGTTAAAACATATTTAAAAACCACTTCCAGTGAAACCATCACACCACCCAGTCACATATACAATACTACTGGATATCTATCAATAATGGCTCATAAAACTAGGTTAACTGTCTGGACCACAATCCTAGTTTAGAAAGAGACCAAAATGTAAAACTCATTGGAAAATGAAATCGGTTACCTATAGCTAGCATAATGGCGGATGGAAAACTCACTAGAGGAAACATCAAAGCGTGTGTTTTACAGCCTTCATCAGGAGAGATTAATGCCAGTGCCTTACATAGTTACATAGTTACATAGTTAGTACGGCTGAAAAAAGACACATGTCCATCAAGTTCAACCAAGGGAAGGGAAAAGGGAAGGAAAAATTTCTACACATAGGAGCTAATATTTTTTTGTTCTAGGAAATTATCTAACCCTTTTTTAAAGCAATCTACTGTCCCTGCTGTGACCAGCTCCTGCGGTAGGCTATTCCATAGATTCACAGTTCTCACTGTAAAGAAGCCTTGTCGCCTCTGCAGCTTGAACCTTTTTTTCTCCAGACGGAGGGAGTGCCCCCTTGTTTTTTGAGCGGGTTTTACAAGGAACAGGATATCACCATATTTTTTGTATGTGCCATTAATATATTTATATAAGTTAATCATGTCCCCCCTTAGTCGTCTTTTTTCAAGGCTAAATAGGTTTAATTCTTTCAATCTTTCCTCATAACTTAAATTCTCCATGCCCCTTATTAGCTTCGTTGCTCTTCTTTGTATTTTTTCCAACTCCAGGGCATCCTTTCTATGAACTGGAGCCCAGAACTGAACTGCATATTCTAGATGAGGCCTCACTAATGCTTTGTAAAGTGGCATTATTACATCCCTGTCCCGCGAGTCCATGCCTCTTTTAATACACGACAATATCCTGCTGGCCTTTGAAGCAGCTGATTGACACTGCATGCTGTTATTGAGTTTATGATTTACAAGTACACCCAGATCCTTCTCAACAAGTGAATCCGCCAGTGTAGCGCCCCCTAGGACATATGATGCATGCAGGTTGTTGGTACCCAGATGCATAACTTTACATTTATCTACATTAAACTTCATTTGCCAAGTGGATGCCCAAACACTTAGTTTGTTTAAATCTGCCTGTAATTCATGAACATCTTCCATAGTCTGAACTATATTACATAGCTTGGTGTCATCTGCAAAAATAGAAATAGTGCTATTAATCCCATCCTCTATATCATTAATAAATAAGTTGAATAATAGTGGTCCCAGCACTGAACCCTGGGGTACACCACTTATAACCGGTGACCATTCAGAGAAGGAATCATTGACCACAACTCTCTGGATACGGTCCTTGAGCCAATTCTCAATCCAATTACAAACTATATTTTCTAAACCTATAGTCCTTAATTTACCCATTAGGCGTCTATGGGGGACAGTGTCAAATGCCTTTGCAAAGTCCAAAAACACTAAATCCACAGCGGCCCCTCTGTCTAGACTTCTGCTCACCTCTTCATAAAAACAGATTAGGTTAGTTTGACAACTTCTGTCCTTAGTAAAACCGTGCTGGCTGTCACTTATAATGCTATTTATTGTCACATAATCCTTTTATATAGTCCCTCAATAGCCCCTCAAACATTTTCCCCACGATGGATGTTAAGCTTACTGGTCTATAATTACCCGGGGAAGACCTAGAGCCCTTTTTGAAAATAGGCACCACATTTGCCCTGCGCCAGTCCCTTGGCACTATACCAGTCACTAGAGATTCTCTGAATATTATGAAAAGGGGGACAGAAATAACTGAACTAAGCTCTTTAAGAATTCTAGGGTGTAACCCATCTGGTCCCGGAGCCTTGTGCACATTTATTTTATTTAATTTAGCTTGGACCATCTCTACATTCATCCAATTCAGTATATCAGCCGATATATTAACAGCACTGGCACCGGCTACATCAGCTGCTCTTTCTTCAGTTGTATATACAGAGCTAAAGAACCCATTTAGTAACTCTGCCTTCTCTTGATCCCCTGTGACCAACTCCCCATTACCATTATCTAGGGGTCCTACATGTTCAGACCTTGGCTTTTTTGCATTTATATGCTTGAACAATTTTTTAGGATTTGTTTTACTATCCTTGGCCACCTGCCTTTCATTTTGTATTTTTGCTAATTTTATTACATTTTTACAGATTTTATTAAGCTCTTTATATTTTACAAAGGCTACAGCTGTACCCTCAGATTTGTATTTTTTAAATGCCCTTTTTTTGTCATGTATTGCCCCTTTCACAGAAGGTGTAAGCCATGTGGGGTTTAATTTGAGTCGTTTATACTTATTACCTGTAGGAATAAATTTTGCACTATAATAACTCAAAGTAGATTTGAAAATCTCCCATTTATCATTTGTTCCATTATTTGACATTAGTTCTTCCCAGTCTATATCCTGAATTGCAGCCCTCATCCTGGGGAAATTGGCTTTCTTAAAATTAAATGTTTTTGCCCTCCCAGCCTGCGTTTGTTTTTTACAGTATAGGTAAAATGTAACTATATTGTGATCACTGTTACCGAGGTTTTCACGAACATTGACATTCCCAACAAGATCTGCATTATTAGAAATGACCAGATCCAACAGAGCTTCACCTCTAGTCGGGTCTTCCACAAACTGGCCCATAAAATTTTCCTGCAACAGGTTGAGGAAATGTCTCCCCTTTGCAGTTGAAGCCGAACCATGACACCAATTAATATCCCGGAAATTAAAATCTCCCATTATCACTACAGTACCCGCCTGTGCAGCCCGCTCCATCTGTTTATATAGCTGAACTTCCATCTCCTCAGTTATATTGGGGGGTCTATAGATTACACCAAAAGTAATTTTTTCAGTGTTTACCTCCCTTTCTAGTTCCACCCACAAGGTTTCAACCTCCTCACAGTCTTCACCCACTATTGTCTCTTTCACACTCGCCTTCATATCACTTCTCACATACAGACATACACCACCACCTTTCCTATTTGTCCTGTCTTTCCGAAAAAGTGTAAAACCCTGTAGATTTACAGCCCAGTCATGTGAAGAGTCCAGCCATGTTTCAGCAACACCAACTATATCTATATTTTCTTCCAGTATCAAGGCCTCCAGCTCCCCCATTTTGCTTGCTAGACTTCTGGCATTTGTGAACATACACTTTAACTTGCCTGTCAGTTTTTCACTTTTATTATCACAAATGTGATTTGACATTAATCGGTCCTTTTTATTTACACTGATGTTTTGTAACGAAAGAATCTCCTTATCTTGTTGTCTAGTCCTCTCCCCACATTCTGTTTCTCCCCCCACCAATATAGTCTGACCCCTCTCTAACCTGGCTACCCCTTTTTTTTCTACATTGACCTCCCTCCTCAGCCCTAGTTTAAATACTCCGCCACCCCAGCTAGAATTCTCTCCCCCAGCACAGCGGACCCCCTTCCATTTAGGTGCAAATCATCTGCAGAATACAGTTTGTACCCCAATGAAAAGTCAGCCCAGTGCTCTAGGAACCCAAATCCTTCTCCTCTACACCAAGACTTCAGCTATGCATTTAACTCCCTAAGCTCCCGCTGTCTTTCCTGTGATGCGCATGGCACAGGCAGTATTCCTGAGAATACAACCTTGGAGGTCCTTCCCTTCAGCTTGTAGCCTAGTTCTTTAAAATTATTCTTAAGGCTCCTCCACCTACCATTTATTCTGTCATTGGTACCGACATGGACCACGACAGCTGGATCATCACCAGCCCCTCCCAGCAATTTGTCCACCCGTTCCACCACATGCCGAACCCTGGCACCAGGGAGACAGCAAACCATTCGGTTGAGGTGGTCTTGGCGACAAATAATTCTATCCGTCTTCCTGATTATAGAATCCCCTACGACTATCAATTGTCTTGGCTTACCTGCATTACCATCCCGCCGACTACTAGCTGCGCTGTTCTCCCGGCTGTTAGGGAGATCAGTATCCACTAGGGCTGCCATTTCTGAGACTGACACCCTCGCATCATCACCCAACTTGGCAATTTTGCCTGGAATGTCAGAAACCGGATCGGCCTTCCTTGTCTTTGACCCCTTTCTACTGCCCCTAACTTCATTAACCCAGCTACTTACCTGATCCTGCTCACCCAGGTCTTCACCCTCCAGTTGTAACCCACTAACTGCATGCTCTGTGAGCAGCAAGCTCCGTTCAAAATTGTCTATCCTCCTCAGTGTTGCATTCTGCTCCTCCAGATCTCTAATACGAGCTTCCAGGTGAACAATATGCTCACATCTGCCACAGAGATATTCACCCTGGAACTCCGGCTCCAGTCGTGCATACATATGGCAAACTGTGCACTGAAGAAAACCTCCAATCTTGCTGTCCATTATCCCAGTTACAAAAAAAAAAAACAGCGAACAGGTGTTAATCAAAAAGATAAAGAAGTAGAAGAGCACTTACTTGGGCTTTAACTCCTCTTTTGAACTCCGGTTTTTGGAACTCCACTTAATATACAAACCACTTGCTAGTCAAGCCATAGAGCAGGCTCTACAGAGTAGTGAGGCCTGATTTATACCACCTGGTAGCAGCTAAGCCCTCCCCCTTACTCAGCTACTCAGGAAACTGCAAAGGAAAAATAGGTTTAAATCTACTACAGCGGTGTCCAATAGCGCATCATGCCAGCTACAGGTAACTGGTTTCATTTTCCAATGAGTTTTTTTACATTTTGGTCTTTCTGAATTAGAATTGTGATCTAGACAGTCAACCTAGCTTTATGAGCCATTATTGATATATATTTGTGTCGGTGGGGGGTAATTTGCCCATGTTTATGGACCAATAAAGTATGTGTGTGTGTGTGTGTGTGTGTGTATATATATATATATATATATATATATATATATATATATAGTCGTGTTTATTTTTGAGTTTTTGATCTTACTGTGTCTTTTAGTTTTCTTGCTCGAATATTGATGCTCAAGAGTTGCTATACGTCTTCATTTATGGTCGGACAGTCTTGCCGTGTGTTGTATTTCATTTTTTTTTGTGTTTTCTAGTCTTCCCCTGCCACTACAGTCACATCTCCAAACACTACTCCATCAAGGACTGTAGACACCTCTCCACCTGTTGACCTTTTTGCAACTGCAAGCGCTGCATCTGCCATTTGGTAAGTCTGCTTAGTTTTGTTCCCCGTTTGTCCTGGTGTTTTTACAGCAAAAGTAATTTTGTTAAAGTCAAATAAAAGAACATTTTACTTTCCACTGTAGAGTTCTCTACTCTTCCCTGGACGTTACGGCTTATATATTTTTTTTATAGCTAAAAGGCTATCCGATCCCATCACTCAACTAGTGATGTTGACAAATGATGAGACAATCCACCTTTTGTGTCGTGTTGGTCTAAATATTAACATTAATTCCCCTTTCGACAATCTAGAATGTGTTGGTATTTTAGTCTGTATGATGACTACATGGCCAGTTATTGCGATATTACCATATTTATTGTATGTTATTCCCTAACCAGCTAGAGTACCAGAGGTGTGTCACCCAATGAAGTGCGAATCCGTGGAGGTAATAATTTAAAGGGTACGAACACACGCAGCATGTTGAGGGTGGATACGCTGCGTCGAGCTTTGTCAACAGCGTATCCGCCCTGAACGCAGGGATGCCGTCTGAAAAATCGCACCACGCCATGGTGCGTTTTTTTAACGTTCTTTCCGCTGCATAGAGCAGCGCCGGAAAAATAAAAAAAAAGTTAATACTTAAACCCTCTCTCGTTTCTGCGCGCAGTCCGGCCTCCTGGGATGACGTTGCAGGCCATGTGAATGGCTGCAGCAGTCACATGGAATGAAACGTCATCCCAAGAAGGCCAGACTGGAGAAGAAGAAGAACTCTGTGTAAGTATAACTTTATTTTATTACTTGCGATTTTTGGGGCGAAATCGCTGTGATTCCGCTGCACTCGGGTGAGCACTACTGCCTATTCTTCTGACATTTCAAAAGTTTCCTGAAACGGCAGTTACTCTTTAAATTATTACTTGTACGGATTTGCACTTCATTGTGTGGCACTCCTATGAAGGAGATGGTATTCCCTATGGGTAAAAACAAACAAAAGATAATATAGTACTGTTTTAGCAGACTTTAGTGCATTTTTCAAAGTAACATAGGGAAAATATTGAAAATATTTTGCCAGACTGGAATAAAAATATAAAGGTTTTCATTCATTCAGGTCGTTGTGTATTCAGTAGTAGAAGTCTGAAAACATTTACTTGCTTTGAAGTGTCGAGAAGCTTCGACCAGAGAACCGAATGGAATCTCCCCCCCCCCCCAGAATTTATATAATTATGGGTATTCACTACATGCATAAAAGACATGAAAATAATGGAACACCTAATATTTAGTTAATAAGTTTTGACTTGGTCTTTTACAGTTCTGCAAAGCTCTCCAATGATCTTCTGGATCTGCAGCCAGACTTCACCTCAACCGGTCAGTCCTCTTCTGCTGGCCCGGCATCTGCCAGTGCTTGGGGAGGTAAATCAACATCCATTACTTGCTCTTCCTTTTTTTTTCTTTCCTGCAAAATCTGTATAATTTATTTGCAGGTGTTACATTTAAAAAGTCTCTCTCCCTCTGAAAAATTAAATAAAACATCTAGAAATCCATATTTGAAAAATTCTACTGGAACGATGAGAACCAGTGGCCATCTCCATCCCTCGGGTTCGGGTCGTTCTGGTATTGGATCAACTTTCCTTTTGCAGTCTAGTGGAGGCAATAGTGGTGGAGTGCTAAGCACTGGACGAATTAGGGCACCAGTTGTATTTCAATTTAGGCTATGTTCACATCTTGTAATTTGTGTGAATTCCACTTGTAAAACTCCTCCTATTATTTTCAATAGGAAACTGCCCTGTTCATACGTGGTGTGATTTTTATCGAAAATTAAATTAAAGGGTTATTCCCATCACAAAAAGTGATGGCATATCGCTAGGGCATGCCGTCACTTTCTAATCGGAGTTCGGCTGCCAGGTCCCCCACTCATCCTGAGTGCCGCTGTGCAGGGATCTACAGCACAGCCCCATTCACTTAAATAGCTGGGAGTGCTGCTGTGCAGGGCAAACTGTTCAGTGTCCACTTTCAAACTCCGGAACGGTGGGGGTTCTGGCAATTCGCCCCCCCCCCCCCACTGATAAGAAAGCAATATACCACAACTTTCTGTGATGGTAATAACCCTTTTAAGCAAAAAACTAGAGCAAGCAACTTCAAGCACGCCACAACAACCTTTCATCTGTTGATCACTGATCAACTCCTTGCGTGCTCAGATGTGACAGTTCCCTAAACTATTAACTCCAAAACATTGAAATAGGCAATTACTTGACTGTTTTTGCCTATTATGGTTTAGAAGAAGCTGGCCCTACATATTAGCGAATGGTCTACTGGGGATGACTCTTATGTATATGGCTAACATTATTTTTATGTTCGTTCACACCGTATTTATGAAATATCCATAGTCCTAGTCATCAAGATGTCAATGACTAGGGCCCGGACAAGGTATTTTGGTGCCCGAGGTGAATTGCACCCCCCTCTCACACTGTGCCCCTGAATACAATCATGTCACACACACTGCGCCCGGGTCATCCCCGTGCTTTGGGTCCTGACATGGTTTGCGGCGACTTCTGGACGTTGTGTGCGCCGCCACACACACGTCATCCTGACTAGACGGCAGCGGGGCCCTGAGTGTTGTGCCGGCGCTCGGAGCATCGGAGTGGTGAGTTAACCGCCAACCACACTCACTGCTCCCCGGCCTCCTGAACCAATAAGTGCGTCCATCACTGATGTAAGCGGTCAATCGAAAATGACGCCTCGCTTCCTTCGCCTTTCCTTTGTCATGGCTCTGTCATTGACCATTGACAGCCAGATTATTTACAGAGGTGTAATGTCTTCATAGACGTGGAAAAATACATGCAATCACATAGTATATCATCATCTATAAATAGCCTGTGCCGTGTTTTATCTCGATGGGAAGTAGAGTATTGATGGATGGATGAATGGGTGGTAATGAACGAGTTTTAGGTATACGAAAAAAAAATCTTCTTTTTTTTAATTTCAAAATAATTGTTGCCTACCAAAACCTGCCCAAAACTTGATACCAAGTGCAGCCGTCCTTGTTTATATCAGTATGCCTTGTATGTAGCGGTATTTGGTTGTCCCCTTGTGTTTTATTTACCAGCTGATTTGTATGATAGGGATATTTTCTACAGAGCTGTGCTTCGAGAAATTGTAGCATTTTGGTCGGGAAGATTCCAAATCATTGGCATCACTGCCCTTTCCGGTTTTCTAGTTTTTTTTTTTTTTTTTCTTTTACATTCTGCAGGTAACATTCAAAGGTTCTCCCTTTATCATACCTCTTACACTTGTTTTCTTTTTAATCGCTTGCTTATTGGATCACATGACAGATCTTTTGGGTGAGGGTGAGTAGTGTCTTCCTCTCTGGCTTTGCTGTTCTCCATGCCTGCTCCTTTTTTTTTTTTTCTACTGACTGATACCATTTCTCCCCATTCCTTGTCACATGCAGACTCTCTCTCTGCACCTTCTACTTCTCTTATCTCAGAGGCTCCTCAGCTTTCTGACCCATTTTCAGCTGAGCCCAGTGTCCTTCCTGCTGCTTCCTCTGAAACTCCCGCACCTTCAGGGTCTCCGGCACCTGCCACTCTTAGTACTGCCAGTGCTGATGTCGATCTCTTTGGAGGTTAGTAAGATAGTAAAACAAAAATGTATACTATTTCTTTGTTATTGTCTATTATAAGGGTATGTTCACACGCTTAGTAAAAAAAAAAGTCTGACAATACGGAGCTGTTTTCAAGGGGGAACCGCTCCTGATTTTCAGACTTTTCTTGCGGTTTTTGGAGCGTTTTTTCTATAGTCAGTGAAAAATGGCTCAAGAAGTGACATGCGCTTCTTTTTCGCGGGCGTTTTTTTTTACAAAAAAAACCACCCCGTCGGAACAGAATGCAGTTTTTCCCATTGAAATCAATGGCCAGATGTTTGGAGGCGTTCTGCTTCTGGTTTTTCAGCCGTTTACGGCCTGAACAACGTCCGGAAATAAGCCGTGTTAACATACCCTAATACTTTACATTTCACATTTAGATGGTACATATCAATTTGACACACAGATGTTCGCATTTAAGTTTTCTGCCTGTTGTGCTAGCAAAGTACAAATGGAAAAGTGTTGTAGATGCAACAAAATCTATCCAGGAACACAGTGATGCTGTCAGACAAATGAAAAATAACGTTAAACACTTTCCAGTATAGAGTTACCCTTTCAGGTTGAGTGGCAAGAGGACTGTGGATAGTGCTATTTTAATACTGTATTTCAAGCGCTATTTTAGAAGGTTGATTTGCTTCTGTGCAGAGCAGGGACGTGTAAACTCTAGGATGACCTGTACCAATGTGAATCAATGTATTCCTTGTACATGAGTGTGAAATATGCTAATGGTATATAGATAACCGTATACTTGGTCTATTGCATTGTATTCAGGCACATCTCCTGTAACCCTTTCACTGCTTATGAGAGAAGGGATGTTCAAACCGCTCCTAGACATATTGTCTCACACCATGACCGCCACCTACACCAAATTATTCTCCAATATTGTTGTATACTGTTGGCACACAAATCGCTGCTGTCAATTTCTGCCAGCAGTTGTCCAGGGCCTAGTATTTTTTTGATTTCTATAGCGAGTTTTGTACAATTTGTTCAATAAATTCTAATATTCAGTTGACTATTGGTGATACAAACCTCAGTGTGCTCTTTCATAGAAGTTTCCCCACATCTACTGCACTGATCTCCTATTGCAGCCAAAATATAAGCTCTTAACCTCTGGCATATTCTTCATAAGAAGGGCCATGTGAAAGGCAAAAGTCTGTATTCACCCGCTCAGAGCAAAAAAATAGATCCGTCAAATAATTGCAGAAATCGCTAAGATTTTGACCTGCAGTGAGAGTTTGTAACCGGAAGAGCCAGAACTTTACCAAGAGTGCAACTAAATATGAATAGTCGATACCTGAACGGAGATCCGACAGGGTCACTCTAAAATCACAGACTGTTGTCTGACTAAAGAAAAATGGTATATTACCAGGTCCCATCATCTTATCGTGAGTCTTTTAAACTGTTCTTTCTTGGTTCCACATTTATTTTTAAAGGTCCAGGCTTTAAACACCACAGTCACCTTTTTGGTGTTTTTTGTAAATTATTTTTTCACTGGAAAGAATTTTAGTGATAAACACAAGTTTTTTAATTTATTTTTTTATTAAAAAAATTCACTTTCATTTCTGCAGCTTCTATTTATCACAATACATAGAAGCTGCAGAAAGCCGTTCTGAGCCAAATGCGTCAGTGAGCTGCACTGACGTCTAGGCTCACAGCGGCTCCTGAGTGCCTATAAATGAAGGTGTTCAAAGCCTTTTAAATATGTTTGTTATTTATTCAATGATCTTATCTCACACTAAGGAATAGTAGAAACCTGGTCGGCCTTTCATTTCAATAGTTGGCATCTCATACGCCATTTCCCCTGCAAGCGGCTGCAAGTAATATGGATGACCAGTCACAAACTTTAATCAGCAGTATCAACTATTTGCCAGGGGGTTTTAAAACCCAGACCAGTAGCCATGATCTAGCCACCGGGCCGGCTTCAGAGGCAACTCCTTGGTCAGCCTGGGATTAGGCATATATCACGACACAGCAGGCATTTGTGTTTTTAGAGAAATATATATTGTAATAAAATGTAAGTGTTAAGGTTAGTTTTACAAGGATTGTTTGCCTGAAAGTAGCCGCTCTCTTTCCATAATTGTTTTAAGCCTAATGTAACCTTTCAAATATATTACTTGATAAATGTATGTTACAAATCCTTTTTTTTCAGCCCAGGATACAACTGTTCATTCAGGCTCTGGCATCATGGTTTTGTTTTGTCAGGTTTCCATTGTTACTTAACGGGCAGAGTAATGTAGACTTGAACCCACTATAAATGAATCAAGGGGACTCTTTACAAAAAGGATTGAAATGTATCCGGTATATTAATAATTGATCCTGTAAGAACTGAACCCATGATGCCAGTGTGAACAGAGCCTAATTCGTATCAACATTCAGGCAGTTGCTCTCAACAAACTGACGCTCCATGAAAGAGTCACATAACCGTTCGCTTTCCGTTCCGGGGTTCCATCTGAGGTTTCCGTCGGGTGAACCCCGCAACGGAAAGTGAAAATGAAACCACAGCTTCCGTTTCAGTCACCATTGATATCAATGGTGATGGAAACATCGCTAATGGTTTCCGTTTGTCACCATTCCTGCAGGTTTCCGGTCCTCTAACGGAATCCATAGCGCAGTCCGCTATTGATTCCGTCATTAAAACGGAAACCTGCCGGAATTGTGACGAATGGAAACCATTAGCGATGTTTCTGTCACCATTGATATCAATGGTGACTGAAACGGAAGCTGTGGTTTCACTTTCTATTGCGGGGTTTACCCAACGGAAACCTCAGATGGAACCCCGGAACGGAAAGCGAACGGTGATGTGAACAGGCCCTTAATGTGGTGTCAGACGCTGAGAAACAACTGACAGATTTTAAATGGTATTCACAAAGCTCCGCAAAAGTGAAGTGGAGTAGTAAATCGATGCATGTATGCAGCTTGCAGGAAACTGTACATAGAGATAGATGTATGATAAGCTTGACTTGAGGCTTGCAGGTACAGACGTAACTACAGAAGCAAACCTAGCCGTGTCCTCTGCTGCAGTCCCTGGGATCTATTTGTAATACACACAAATACATACAGTCGGGTCCAGAAGTAATTGACGATAATGCCGTTTTCATCATGTACAGCGGCTAAACCACCACAATGGATTAGAAACAAAGCAATGAAGATGTGACTGATGTGTAGATTTTCAATTTTAATTCAAGGGGGTTTAACAAAAATATTGCATTAACAGTTTAGGAATTCCAGCCATTTTTTTTTACATAGTCCCTCCATTTTTACTGGCACAAAAGTGATTGGACTAATTTTACATGAAAAAAAATCCTTTTATTTATAATTAATACTTGGATGAAAACCCGTTGTAGTCAATGGCTGCCTGAAATATAGAACCCATAGACCTCATCAGATGCAGAGTTTCCTCCCATAAGATGCTTTGCCTTTTCTGCAGCCTCCTTCAGTCGATTCTTGTTTGTGGCTCTTTCGGTCTTCAGTTTTCTCTTCTGGAAGTGAAAAGCACGCTCAATCGGGATGAGGTCAGATGACTGACTCGGCCATTGGAAAATATTTCATTTCTTTACCTTAAGAAGCGCATGGGTTGCTCTCACAGTATGTTTTAGGTCATTATCCACAGGAACTGTGATGCGCCATCCGATCAGTTTTTCAGAACTTGACACTTTAGAATCCATCCTGCTGCTTATATCAGCAGTCACGTCATCACTGGTAGCCATAAGTGCCCATGCCATAACACGAGTGCCCGAGCGCCACCATGTGTGACAGATGAAGTATTTAATCAGATCCGGAGCCCTTCCTTTCCTTTTTATATACGGTTCTCTTCCCATCATTCCGGTACAAGTTCATCGTGGTCAGAACAATCTTCTTCCAGAACGGGACGTTTTGTTTTTTTGTGTTTTTTTTTTAGATGTTTTCTAGCAAAGTCTATTCTGGTTTCTTGAGATAAACCGTCTGTATTTACATTCATGGAGGAGTCTCTTCATTGTAGACTTGACAATGATACGCCAGCCTCCTTCAGAGCGTTCTTGGCTAGATGTTGTGAAGGAGTTTTCCTTTATCTGGAAATAATTCTGCGATCATCCACTTTAGTGGTCTTCCGTGGTCTTCCAGGTCTGTTGGTGTTTCAGAGCTCACCAGTGCAGTCATTTTTTATTTTTTTAAGATTGTACCAAATTGTTGATTTGGCCGCTCCTAAAACTTTCCTGTCTGACAGGTTTGTTTTTGTTTTTCCAGCCTAATGATGGCCTCCTTCACTTGCAATGACACCTCTTTAGACCATATATTGAAAGTTCTTACGAACAGCTACCAAATTCAAATTTAACATCCGGCCATGAAAGTCAGTAGTCCGATTACTTGACCTGTGAAAATGGAAGGGAAATGGCTGGAATTTCTAAATGGGCAATGCAATACTTTTATTAAACACCCTTAAATTAAAGTTTAAAGTCTACACTTCAGTCCCATCTAAATTGCTTTATTTCTAATCCATTTTGGTGGTGCACGGAGGCTAAACGATAAAATTGTGTCACTGTCCAAATACTTCTGGACCCGACTGTATTACATTGTTAGAGCTCTTCGGTTGCTCTGTCTAATTATCCATAATCATGTGGGTTACCCCTTTAAATGCTAATTTGTTGAACAAACCCTAGGACTTTCCCAAAGTTTTCTGTTTTTCATCGGGTGAGAAGTGACAATCAATATGGTGGTATACTTGGTTGTCACAAAATAAATGCCAGCTGCAATGGAATAGCTTAAAAATACAAAAGCATTGTTAAAAATTTGTGGCTATTCTGCATTGTTTAAGTTTTTGGATTGGAATGTTTTTTTTGAAAAGGGTATTAACTGAAAAAAAATATGAATAATAATAAATCTGCGTATGTGCTGAATGCATGAGGCACCATTCCTGCTGAAAACCATCTACAAATCAACGAGTTTATTGGGCTGAAACCTCTTTCCTGTACTATTGAGCTCACTTTTGTATTACCTGCCTGATATTCTATGATCAATAAGGGGATATCTCTTTACCCTGTCCTTCAGCATCTTTTGTTATGCGAGACTTGGGGCATATCCTTGCTTAAGCACAGTAAGAAAAAAAAATGAAATCGGTTAGCTTTGCTCAAGCAAAAATATCCATAAGTATTGGCTGGTAAGTAGATTAATGCATGGAGCCCATATACAATATAAGCCTAGTCACTGTTATGTGCTATGAGTGACTGTCAGGGAATATTACGCCTGTTGTATAAGGGAAATGTAAACTGCAGAATGATTTTCTTATTTTTCTTCTTTTTCTCCTCCCCCCTTTTTTTTTTTGCTTCCATTAAAACACCTTACCCTAGATGCCTTTGCTGCTTCTCCTGTTGAAGCACCTGCAACATTAGAAGGGGCTGCAGCACCACCTACCCCTACCCCTGTTGCAGCAGCTCTTGATGCATGCTCTGGAAACGGTGGGTTTCATATCTGCTACTTGTCACCTGTCAGCATGCCTTGCACTGACTTGATTTCAGTTGATCCTTATCCAGGCAATCTCTTCTGTTTATTTATAGTGTTAGAATAGCAATTCATTACGATAATGTCCTTGTTGGTATTGCTTCTTTGTGTTATAGGCTTGGGAGTGACCTACTAAGGCTTTGTTCACATCTGCGCTAGGGCTCCGTTCTGATGTTCCGTCGGAGCCTTCCGTTGGAACGGAGCCCTGACAGACACAAACGAAAACCATAGATTTCCATCACCGTTGATTTCAATGGTGACTGATCTTGTGCCAATGGTTTCCGTTTGTCTCCGTTGTGCAGAGGTTCTGTTGTTTTGACTGAATGAATAGTGTACTCGACTACGATATTCAATCCGTCAAAACGATGGAACCCTTGCACAACGGAGACAAACTGAAACAATTGGCACCGGATCAGTCACCATTGAAATCAATGGTGATGGAAGCTGAAACCTATGGTTTGCGTCTGTCAGGGCTCTGTTTCGGCGGAAAGTTCAGACGGAACGTCTGAATGGAGCCCTAGCGCAGATGTGAACGAAGCCTAATCCAGCAGTCTGCAAATGACCATCTTACTATTGACTTTGATAGGACAATCTATTGTGCTAATGTGTCTGCAGAGAAGTTGAAGTACCTTGCTGCAATACCATCAATAACATTCTATATTAAATAATTGCTATTTAAGCGGAATGTTCCATATCTTATTTAAAAAAAATCACCAAATTTGTAATTAGATTTTTTAAGTTTGGTTGTAAACCTCTGTTCACACTTGCGTTGGTGGGTTCCGTCATGGTTTCTGTCGTTTTTGACGGCATGAATTGTACAATGTGCAGCGCTAAACTTGCCATGACTTCTGTTCTAAGTGGAAGCCATGATGCTAGTGTGAACATGGCCTTAGACTAGAGTATGGGATAGAGTAATCTAGAGACCGTGCAGAGAAGTGGATATGTTGCCCAATGCAACCAGTCATCTTTTCTGTTTCTTTTTATTTGCACTTTTTTGTTTTTTTGCATTTCTTTTTTTCTTGGAAATTTCTCCCATTGTATTTGTTAGCCTGAATTCACACTGTATTTGCAGTGTCTGCTTGGTGTAAGCGCCAGGAAAGCTCCCGTCGCATACGCCAAATGTATCCATAAGCACCCATTCACCCGACGGAGGCCAAAAGAATGTCCTCTTGGCCTCCATCGGGCTGGTATGTGTTCATATACATTTTTTCACCTGTGTATGGACTAGCGCAGCAGACAACACTATTCCACAGACACATCCTGCAAAAAAGGATACTGCCATGTATGTATTTTTAAACATGGGTGCCTACAGGAGACTGATTAATCCGTTTGAGGTAGAGGTTGGGAAATCCTCCCAACTTATATCTACAACGTGCACTGCAAACGTTTGCTAATTGTAATCGTTATTCTAACTGGTTCAGTACCATATGGTTGGAATTAGACAGGTAGTTGCTCCTATGGGGCTGTCTGGTTATGTTATCAATACAGTTGCCTTTTCATTAAATAAATCTATATTAGCAAGGACTGAACTGTGTTCCTGACCCTTAGATAACATGAGTTATTATTCCTTCCTAACTTCTCCATCTGTTTTCCACTTTCTTCCTCCTAAGACCCTTTTGCCCCATCTGAAGGTAGTGCAGAAGCTGCTCCTGAACTGGACCTTTTTGCTTTGAAGCCAGCTGAAAGCAGCACTCCTGTAGTTACCCCTACAGCTAGTGCTACCCTCGCCACTACTCCTTCTCCTCCTCCTCCTCCTCCTCCTCCTCTTCTTCCTCCTACTCCTGCTGCAGCAGTTGCTTCTACTACTACAACTGCTACTACCACTACCACCGCTGCCACCACAACTGCCAACACTACCACAACAACTACTGCTACTCCTGCTCTAGATATCTTTGGTGGTAAATGAATTTGTGGGTTTTTGATTGATATGTGTTTTTTTGGGTTTTTCTCCTTTTTTTTTTTTTTTTCTAGAGTTGATTTCTGTTTTTCATTGCTTCTGTTTTTTTCTTTTACCATTCATTGTATTATCCACTTGAGCTTCCTGGCTTCAGTTATTTTTGAGACAGTGTTTATAAGACAGACATCAAAATCTCAAGTTATAATAAATCCTATATAATAATAATGTAATAAGGGAAACCTTTACTGTCCACCCAACTCCATCTATTATCTTGCAATATTGATTCAGAAGAAAGTAGAAACAACTCCCCTATTAGGTAGCTGTCCATTGTCCTCATGTAATGAGGAAAGAAAAAAGGTATAACCATCAGAATAAACCCCTGGATCACACTTTTTTCAAAACAAATCTAGTACAATTAGCTTTTAATTCAATTTTTCTAAAACAATGCATCCATTTTTAAATTGATACGTAGAAAATCAAACAATTGGTCATACATCCCTGAGAGCATTCCCGATGCTGCTGATTGGAGTAGCCACTGACAAAGATGTCTGTATTACTTAAAGTGACTATCTACCTTTTTAATACCAAATTGTGTGGTGATAATGTTTATTAGCCACCCCTAGAGGGAACATACTGCATACGAGTTCAGTGTATAAACCGTATGTAGTAAGCTCCCCCTAGTGATGGTTCAAGGTAGCCAGAGTTTTATCATTTAACTATGCCACTTACATGGATTTGACACTTTGCTTTAGAAAAACAGAGCTATGGCTACAATAAAGAATATTTAGAAATTAATAGGTACATAACTTTGCACCTATTATAAAAAAAATATATAATTACACACACACACACTTTTTTTTCTTTTAATGTTGATGATTATGGCTAACCGTTAATAAACTAAAATTTAGTCTCTTGGGATATTAGAATATTGGGTAAAAGTTGAAGATTGTAGGCTCATGGTGTTACACTCTAATCAGCTAATCAACACCAAACACCTGCAAAGGTTTCCTAAGCCTTTAAATGGTTCAGTAGCCACACAATCATGGGGAGGACTGCTGACTTGACAGTTGTCCAGAAGACAGTCATTGACAACCTCCACAAGGAGGTTAAGCCACCAAAGGACATTGCTAAAGAAGCCGGCTGTTCACAGGGTGCTGTATCCAAGCATATTAATGGAAAGTTGAGAGAAAGGAAAAAGTTTGGTAGAAAAAGGTGCACAAGCAACAGGGATAACCACAGCCTTGAAAGGATTGTCACGAAAAGGCCATTTAAGTATCTAGGGGAAATTTACAAGGAGTGGACTGCGGCTGGAGTCAGTGCTTAAAGAGCTACCACACACAGACGTATCCAGGACGTGGGCTACAACTGTCGCATTCCTTGTGTCAAGCCACTCCTGACCCAGAGACAACATTTGTAGCATCTTACCTGGGCTAAGGAGAAAAAGGAATGGTCTGTTGATCAGTGGTCCAAAGCCCTGTTTTCAGATGAAAGTAAATTTTGCATTTCATTTGGAAATCAAGGTCACAGATTTTGGAGGAAGAGTGGAGAGACATCAATCCAAGTTGCTTGCGGTCCAGTGTGAAGTTTCCACAGTCAGTGATGGTTTGGGGAGCTGTCCTCTTCTGGTGTTGGTCCACTGTGTTATATCAAGTCCAGAGTCAACACAGCTGACTACTTTTAAATTTTCAAGCACTTCATGCTTCCCTCTGCTGACAAGCTTTATGGAGATGCTGATTTAATTTTCCAGCAGGACTTGGCACTTGCCCACACTGCCAAAAGTGCCAATACCTGGTTTAATAACCACAGTATCGCTGTGCTTGATTGGCCAGCAAACTCTCCTGACCTAAACCCCATAGACAATCTATGGGGTATTGTCAAGAGGAAGATGTGAGACACCAGATCCAACAATGCTGATGAGCTGAAGGCCAATATCAAAGCAACCTGGGCTTCCATAACACCTCAGCAGTGCCACAGACTGATCGCCTCCATGCCACGCCGCATTGATGCAGTAATTCATGGGAAAAGAGCCCCGACCAAGTATTGAGTGCATATACTGTGCACGTACTTTTTAGCAGACCTACATTTCTTCATTAAAAATCATTTTGAAATTGGGCTTATTTAATATTCTAATTTTCTAAATGTTGTTTTTCTTTTAACGGTTAGCCATAATCATCAACATTAAAAGAAAAAAATGCTTTTTTTTAAATTGAATTGGGTATAGCAATAGATTAGATTTTTAGGGCTAGCATACTGGCTACTTGCAGCCACCACTTAAGGGAGCATACGGCATGCTGTTAAGGCTGAGTTCATATCTTTGTTGTCCATTCTATTTTTCGTCAATTTTTAGTTATTCTGTTCCTATGACGGAAGTGTTGGATCCGTCACATGATGAACAACGACACCCGATGGATTAACTTCTAATGGGTTTCCTCATGGTGTCCGTCTTTTTGACGGGAAGAATAGTGCTTATGGAACCTTCAATACACATGTGAACAGAGCCACTTTGAACTCCATAATAATTTGGTATACAGTAAGCCACCTTTCCCCAGTGGCAGCAGAGCCAGAATGCTATCTTTATAAATCTATGGCTTTTCAGCGGGTTTGGAATTCTATGTCTAAAATATGGAAGCTTCGACCACTATAAAAGCTATATTAAGAAATTAATCTGCACAGCATTCTGGACCTAAAATTGACGTGATGATACAAGGTAGAGATTCACTTTAAGGTAAAATTTTTCTTTGATTTGGATTCAGATTGCAGTTTTGACATCTGATGCATTAATAAACTAAGTCTGCCCTGTAAAATGCGTAGCTTTAGGGAAATCTCTTCTGCTACACTACTGTGATGAGATGGAACTTGAGGTTCAGAATGTCTGGATTCATCTGTATGTTCTGTTATACAAATGAAATCTGCTTGTTCAATGATTAACATGCAAGTGTTCTGTGCATGCCTGTCTCTTATTCGAAACAGATTGCTCATTCACTCTCTGCTGTTCTAAGCACCATTGAAGAAATAACGTTGCTTGTATTTGGTCTTAGATTTATTTGAGTCTGTTTCGGAGGTGGCTGCTGCGCCTAAGCCAGAAGTTGCACCTAGCATAGACCTGTTTGGTACAGGTAAAGCATGACCTCTTTATCATTGACATTTTTGGCTCCATGATTTGTTGCTACACTTCTGATTTTCTCATTGCTTAAACTTACTTGGCTCTTGTTTTCTTTTGCTTTGGGAAGATGCTTTCTCATCCCCACCGCATGGGCCTTCTCCTGTGCCAGAAACTTCCCTTACTGGAGACCTATTATCTGGTGAGTGCTTTTTTGCGTAAAGCACTTAAATGATATGTAGGCCTAATGGATGGGCAACAGTTGGCCATGTCTGTGCCCGTTAGGGGTTTTATAAACCCATTTTATCTTGTATGAAATTCTACTGGCTGACCAACTGTCCATGTCGCTACCTGTGCTGTCATTACCCACATCCTACATTTAGGAAAACGGTCGTCTTCGGGCAGGGGTGGGATCCTGGTGGGTGGAGGGTGGAAAAATATGCACATGGAGAGTGTTGCAGTTTTTGGATGCTCCCCTTGCCACACCCTTTAATTATGTAAACCGCACCATCAACACAAATAGCAAAATTAAAGTGGAACATAGAAACACCTAATCATATGGTCAGGGACAGATATACACTTGCTTTTTCAGTCAGGAACTTGTGCACACTACAACTATACAAGCACCAATAATACCACCATAGAGTGACCATCTAGTGGTTAGAAACCAGGTCTACACCGCGCTCTGCAGAGTATTCTCACGCTGCAGACTATACAAGAGAATACAGCACTGATCAGACACAGTTAAGGGCAGAATGCATAACCATTAAAGCGGAGCTGTCCCCTCTCCTGACGACATGTCAGTTTTTAGGAAATACTTTGTATTACCCATGAAATAATTCTGGGTCACCTTTTCTTAGAACACTGCTTTCACCCTGGAAATGTGAAACCTATGTTGACAACTGGGTGTTACCATACCCCATGTCAAAGGGTTGTGTTCTTACACACTGAGACACTCTCTAATCATTACTGACCGTGTTAGACACTGAGCCATCCTATTGGCGATGGGAATAACTTCCAGGCCTGGGCTACACAGACTTTCTGTTGTACTACTGATTGATTTTATTGAGGGACCACTACAGTCCACAAGACAGCTGTAGCTCTATAGTTTAAAATTAATCAATAAAAAGTCTTAATGTAGGCCAGGCCTTATCCATATACTTTCAGGAGGAATTAAAGAGGAACGTCACAACATGGTATTAAAGAGGCTCTGTCACCAGATTTTGCAACCCCTATCTGCTATTGCAGCAGATCGGCGCTGCAATGTAGATTACAGTAACTTTTTATTTTTTATTTTTTTTTTAAACGAGCATTTTTGCCCAAGTTATGACCATTTTTGTATTTATGCAAATGAGGCTTGCAAAAGTACAACTGGGCGTGTATTATGTGCGTACATCGGGCGTTTTTACTACTTTTACTAGCTGGGCGTTCTGACGAGAAGTATCATCCACTTCTCTTCAGAACGCCCAGCTTCTGGCAGTGCAGACACAGCCGTGTTCTCGAGAGATCACGCTGTGACGTCACTCACAGGTCCTGCATCGTGTCGGACGAGCGAGGACACATCGGCACCAGAGGCTACAGTTGATTCTGCAGCAGCATCGGCGTTTGCAGGTAAGTCGATGTAGCTACTTACCTGCAAACGCTGATGCTGCTGCAGAATCAACTGTAGCCTCTGGTGCCGATGTGGCCGACACGATGCAGGACCTGGGGCAGGAAGTGAGTGACGTCACAGCGTGATCTCTCGAGAACACGCTGTGTGTCTGCACTGCCAGAAGCTGGGCGTTCTGAAGAGAAGTGGATGATACTTCTCGTCAGAACGCCCAGCTAGTAAAAGTAGTAAAAACGCCCCGATGTACGCACATAATACACGCCCAGTTGTACTTTTACTTTTCAACACGCCCAGTTGTACTTTTGCAAGCCTCATTTGCATAAATACAAAAATGGTCATAACTTGGCCAAAAATGCTCGTTTTTAAAAAACTTTACTGTAATCTACATTGCAGCGCCTATCTGCTGCAATAGCAGATAGGGGTTGCAAAATCTGGTGACAGAGCCTCTTTAAAGTAAAGACGCGCCAAAACGGTTATCGCATGGGTAAAATAAGGATTCACTATAATTGACATGTCAGGAAAGGTGACGATACTTCTATATATCCAGTTACTTACAGCTGACATCTTCTCTGATTTGTCGATGTTCTCTTTCATTTTCTTCTCCATCCGGCCTAGGCAGGTATGACTACTTCTGACGACTGCAGTGTTTGCTGCCAAGACGTCATTGGAACATCGCTTTTACAGCCATCCCAAGCCTCTGGCAACACAAATTCAGACCCCATATCGAACCTTAATTAGACACCAGCCCCCTTAAGTTAATAAGACAAAAGCTCAGAGCCCCTAAATTAATCAGACCCCAGACCAGAGAAAAAAAAATTCAGTCTCCAGATCAGACACTTATACTCACTGCTGCCCGCTTCGTGCTCTTCTAGATGGCATCATAACCCGAAGATGGCTGTCATAAGGCCTGTTCACATCACGTTTTTAGCCTTCGTTTAGCGTGTACATCGTGAAAGCTCCCAAAGTACACACTTAACGGGTCCATAGGACTCCATTACCCTGACGGATGGCAAAAGTGTCCTTTTGGTCTTCATCAGGCTGGTTTACTCCAGCCCTGGGGAAGCCTCTGATGTCTATGTCCATATTTGGACCGTTCTGTCAGGGGTTTTCAACTACGGGGTCCCCTAGCCAGAGCATCTGTAGTGCTCTGGCTGGGGACTCCGTAGTTTAAAACCCCTGATGATACTGTACATATATGGACAGTGACATCAGGGCTCCCTCTAGTATCGAAATCCCCGGCCAAAGCGTTGCCGTCTGGTCATGGATTCCGCGTTTTTAAAGCTCCTAACCTTACTGTCTGTATATAGATAGTGATGTCAAGGGCTTTCCCAAGACAGGAGTCCCAGGACAGAGTGCTTGCGATGCTCTGGTCGGGGACTCCGTAATTGAAAGTCCCTGACATCACTGTCCATATATGGACAGTGACTTCAGAAGCTCCCCAGTCACAGCGCTTTGCCTAGGAAGTTCAGGCAACATATCCTTCTGTATACCTATACAGTGGGATATATCGCTACCTTCCGTCGGAGATATACGCCAATACTCCTCCCAACGTTTACCTCCAATGGAAGAAAATAATTAGATGTGAACAGGCTCTCGCTGAAGATGAGCCTGGGTGTGTGGAAGGTAGGTAAAATTGAAACCAGAAGATAAATCCAATAGTGACCGATTAAAACCAAAACGGTGTATGGGTCTAAGGGGGTGGTTGACACTATAGCACCCCCCTATATCTGTCCCTGCCTGTAGGATCATCTTAACATCTGAAGTTTTAGGATTCATAGCCTATGATTAAAGATTAATACAATATTCAGTTTCGTATACTTCATAGAAATCATTGCATACTGACTGATTTGTCACATTAGTTGAGGATTCATGCTTGGAGGATCTGTCACTGGTTTATTAATGCCCCATCTCATAGTTTCCAACATTTGATTTTTTTTCCCCAGGAACTCTTAGGGTGTGGTGTCTTTGGGTGTGTATTATGGGTGTGTGGTTTGTCTGGGTGTGGCTTTCCAGAATTTCTGCATCCAAAAAACAAAAAATTTCTGCACTAGTTTGGCTGGCAACTACTATGGTGCCCGGTATTTCTCTGGTTATCCAGTTGATGTCTCACTTTATCACTAGGGCTAGGCATAAAAAAAAAGTATGGATAGTGCCGCACTCTGTGCCCCTTGTAGTTGGTGCTCCACACTGCTCCCTGTAGATATTGCCACACACTGCTCCCTGTAGATATTGCCACACACTGTTCCCTGTAGATAGTGCCACACACTGTTCCCTGTAGACAGTGCCACACACTGCTCAGTGTAGATAGTGCCACTATCTACACTGCTCAGTTTAGATAGTGCGGGTCTTCTACAAAGACCCGCCCCCTGTAGAGAAGTTGCCTGACAGACAAGCCCTCTGTAGAAGAGCCATTGTGGTTCCATCTATGAGCAGAATCCCTGGCAACGCTTTGGCCGGGGATTTCGGTGCTCCGGGAGGAACCCCTGACTTCATTGTCCATATATGGACAGTGACGTCGTCCGTAGCTTCCTCTAGGAGCGGAATCCCTGGCCAGGCGTCGGCAGTATTCTGGCCGGTGATTCCGCTGCAGGAGATGCTCCTGACATCACTGCCCTTATATGGACTGTGAAGTCATGGGCTACTCTTGGAGCACCGAAATCCCCAGCCAAAGTGTTGCTGACGCCCTGGCTGGGAATTCCGCTCATTGCGAGAGCACTGACTTCACTGTCCATATAAGGGCAGTAACGTCAGTGGCACCTCCTGCAGCAGAATCCCCAGGACGTCGGCAACGCTTTGGCCGGGGATTTCGCTCTAGGAGGAGTAAATGGCAGAGCAGGAAGCGGATCGTTTCCTGCTCTGCCTTAGTATTCCGTTGTATCTGCATCCTGAGGGCGCAGATACAATTGAATGTAGCATTTGCTGGGACAAGTCCGGGACAGTAATTTGCCAGGACTGTCTGTAAATTTGGGACTATATGCCAATACCTGTAAAGCATGCCAACCTCCTAACTAATCTAATAGGCACTCTGATGCAGATAACTACAGTTTGTTTTTTTCAAAAACGTTTATTTGCAAAGTTATGTGCATTTATCTAAATATGCTAATTTGGCTGTACTTGCCAATTGGGAGGTTACTCTTTCTTTTCAATCTGGGTGGTGTTATGTTTTCTATATGACTCTGTCCAATCAGCCTTCATACAGTTCTCCTCTACCCAGCCCAGCAACAGTGTGATCATATAGTCTACAGCTTCCATTCCCGACTGTGTTTTCAACTGGTGATACTTCTGGTAGCTATATGAAAGATTAGAATCTCCTCTTTTAATTGCCACCATAATCACTGTTAAGGTGGTCCACAGCTGGAGATATGGCTGTTTGAAGTGATCCTCCTTCCCTCCAGCCTCAGTCTCTCATACTGTGTGGAGCAGCTTCATGCTGATAGGACAGTGTCAGAGGCTGTGAGGTAGCTCCACCTTAGGAGAATCACTGGTGATGACACCCACTTGTCTAGTATAGCCTCATTTGCATATTTAGAAAAAAAGCTCATAACTTTTAATGTCTTTTTGCGACACAATTTTCACTAGCATTATCAGTGTGATAGTGCCTATTAGATTAGCTAGGAGATGGGGCATTACTAAACTAGTGACAGTCTCTTTAATGCAGAATGAAAACAGGCTCTGCACAGGGTAACTACACATAGGGCGATGCGGACTGGGCATTCTGCAAGGAAAACTAAATTTTCCCCCACAATTCTACAATTTGACATTAACATGTTGATATGCAATCCCTGTTCTTATGTATGGTAAAATCTATTTTCTCAACTATTGCTGAGCCCAGCAGTCCTGCTTTTTTACACGGTGAATTTTCTGTTAGGAATTTCATTCAAGGCATTTCAAAGAAAGGGGACCGGATTATTTGTGTCTACTTCATTCTGTAGGCAAAGGAGATACACCCCCCCCCCCATAGTAAATAGAACACATTACACTGAAACCTAGGCACAGAGATGGTGCAACAGGCTTCAGACCCCATCTATTGTAAGTGCAGACTATTCTAAAAAACAAACAAAAAAGTAATGCAAATAGGTCTATTATTCTAGTACCTCTGGAAAGGGTGTGGGCTTTAACATACAGAACACATCACTGAAGCTCCTGCTGGGTGCTTCTGAAATTCTCTGGACTTATATCAACATGTCATCCTCTCAATAGGGAACCTGCTCATAGTAAACGGTTTTAATGACTACCTCCATATTTTTTAATTTACAATCACTATATTGTCCTTTTTGTGCTGAGAAGAGCACATTTGCTAAAAGCTTAAAAAAAATTGCCTAGTATTTTGTGTATGTAAATATACACTATATGGCCAAAAGTATGTGGATACCTGACTATTACACCTACAGTATATGAGCTTGTTGGATATCCCGTTCCAAAATCATGGGCATTAATATGGAATCCCCCCCCCCCCCCATTTTGCTGCTGTAACATACTCCACTATTCTGGGAAGGCTATCTTCAAGATTATGGAGTGTCCGTGGGAATTTGTGCCCATTCATCCAGAAGGTGGTTTGTGAGGTCAGGCACTGATGTTGGATAAGAAGGAGTGGCTCCCAATCGGTGTTCTAGATCATCCCAAAGGTGTTCTATGGGGTTAAGGTCAGGGCTGTGTGCAGGCCACTCGAGTTCCTCCAGACCAAACTCGCCCAAACATGTCTTTATGGACCTTGGTTTGTACACTGGGGCACAGTCATGCTGGAACAGAAAAGGACCTTTCCCAAACTGTTGGAAGCCTAAAATGTATTTATATGCTGTAGCGTTAACATTACCCTTCACTGAAAATAAGCGACCTAACCCTGAAAAACAGCCCGAGACCATTATCTCTCCACCAAATTTTATAGTAGGCACTAAGCATTCCAGTAGGTAGCGGTCTCCTGGCATCCACCAAGTGCATATTTGTCCCTCAGACAGCTAGATAGTGAAATGTGATTCATTACTCCAGAGAACATGTTTCCACTGCACAAAAGTCTAGTCGACGCTTGGCATTGCACATGGTGATCTTAGGCTTGTGTGTAGCTGCTCAGCCATGGAAATCCATTTCATGAAGCTCCCGAGACACCGTTCTTGTGCGGATCTCATTTCCAGAGGCAGTTTGGAACTCTGTAGTAAGTGATGCAACACAGGAAAGGCGATTTTTACACGGCACGCACTTCAGCACTCCACGTCACCGCTCTGAGTTTGCATGGTCTACCACTTCATTGCTGAGCTGTTCGTCCTTGACGCTTCCACTTCACAATAATAGCACTTACAGTTGATTGGGTCAGTTCAGAAATTGATTTGGCGCAAAGGTGACATCCTATGACCGTTCCACTGTTAAGTCACTGAGCTCTTCAGTACGATACATACTACTTCCAATGTTTGCTTGTGACTATTACATAGCTGTGTGCTTGCTTTTATGCACCTGTCTGCAATGGATGTGGTTGAAACACCTAAAGTCAATAATTAGAAGGGGTGTCCACATACTTTTGGCCGTATATTGTTATATTCGTGTCCAATTCCAAATCATCATTTTTTTTTCCAGAAACAGTGCCACACTTGTCCATGAGCTGTGTCAGATACTTGTACTTGGAATGAACAGACACGGACCATAGTCATAATTGACGGTGTTTCTGGTGGAAGGTGTACCTGAGTGATGGTGAGACCCACAGATTCCGATAGAAGCTTTACAGCAGAGGCTTCCAGTGTTGTACGGTTGCCTAAGCAACGAGACTGCCCGCTCTCCAGACTGTCTCCCGCTGTTTTGAACTTCTGCCAGGATATGCGGATCTTAATATCATTGAAGATACACTTTAAAGGGGTTTTCCAGACAATAAAAATTGATGGCCTATCCTCCGAATAGGCCATCAAAAGCTGTCGGGGTCCCACTCCTGGGACCCCCACCGAGCAGCTGTTTTGAAGGGCAGCTGTTTTGAAGGGTCTGCAGCGCTCGTAAGAGCGCTGCGTCCCCTCCATTTCTTCCTCACTGAATCTTCGACACTCTTTTAGTGGCGATTCACAGGTATGGCAGCCTTTTTCTCCCATTTGAAGTGAACGGGAGAAAAAGCAATACCTGTTAATCGCTACTAAATGTGTGTCGAACATTCACAGTGAGCAAGTAGAAATGGAGAAGCAGTCAGACCCCGAACAATCAGCTGTTTGATATCCTGTCCTGAGGATACGCCATACATTTTTATTGGCTGGAAACCCCATTTAATGTATCCAAAGCCAAAAGACCGGTTTAGGGGTCATTTGGAGCCATTAGTAAAGTATAAAATGTTTTATATGAAGCTCAATCCAATGCAAAATGCCAAAAATAAAATGTAATTACATGTAGGTAGTTTTGGCATAAGCTTGCTCCATAGGAACCTGGAAAGATTCGTTTTTATATGCTATGTAAGCTTTTATGTTGTATTTATTATCCCAGAACAGCCAATAATAGAAAATAACCACTAGTACAGGATAACATGTATTGTGTTTTTCCTAGCTGAAAATGGGAATTGTGCTTCACTTAAAGGGGTTGTCCAAGATTAGAAAAAAAAGGTTTTGGCTTATTTTTTTCCCTCCATAGCTGTACATAGACTTTGCCTGATATCGCAGCTTATCCCCATTCACAGGAATAGGACTGCACTGCAATACCAGACACAGCCCACGGACAGGCGTGGTACTGTGTCTGGAAGAAAAATGCAGATTTTTCTAATCCTTGACAAGTCCTTCAAAGTCATTGGACTCTGCAGTATCCACTATTTTAACTCTGAAAACTGAGGCATCTACAAGATGAAGACTGAAATGTAAAGAACAAAAACCAGAACGGTTCTAATATAATAGGCCATTTAGGCTATGATTTTTTCTATTTGAATCTTTTACTCCTGTTTGTAACTCAAATATTGCCAAAATTTCTCTGAATGGGCATGTTTAAGGGGGAGTTCAGTTTTTGGACGTGGAAACTGCGTCGGAAAACGCGCCAAAAAACGTCTGAAAATGCCTCCCGTTGATTTCAATAGTTGGCGGAGGCGTTTTTTTTCCCGTGAGCGGAAAAACCAGCTCGCGGGAAAAAGACATGCCCTGTCTTCGGGCATTTATGCCTCTGACCTCCCATTGACATCAATGGGAGGCAGAGAAAGCGTATTTCGCTGCGTTTTATGCCTGCGTCGCTCAATGGCCGCAGGCGAAAAACTCCTCGAAAATCTGCATGCAGGCAGAGTAAAATCTGGCTCAAAATTCCAAACTGAATTTTGAGGCAGATTTTCGTCCTGTAATAAACTCCGTGTGAACCCAGCCTAAAAGGGTTTTTCCATTTCACTTTTTAAAGTATTTGTGAGGTCTGTCATGTTGCAGATTCAAGGGCGTCATGATAAAATCAAATGTCTTCCTATTGACACATGACCTGAATAATACTTGGTGAACGTGAACTGTAAGAACACAGCGCTGCAAGCACTGTAGCTTCGAGCTATTTTGCTATTTATTTATTTTTTATAGATTTTTAATATATACTAGAAGGCCTTTTATATGACAATTCTTCTGGCGGTTCTCATTTAACCATTACTAACACATTTTGGAAAAGAAGAGTTCTTACCAATTTTACAGAGAAATGTGGTCAGATGGTTTCTTTTGTGTTACTACAGTGGACGCATTTACTTCTCCAACCCCTGTGCCCACCGCATCTCCAGCCAAGATGGAACCCGCAGCTGTGATTGACTTATTTGGAGGTGGGTATATAACTTTCCTTCTGAAGCCACTCAAGAGTTACAATGACAAGAATTTGTTTTCACAAACAAGATGATGCACTAGTGGTGATCTGGAGTTTCCATAATCCGCATCTTCTCTACCTCCAATTCATTCTAATAAAGATGAACTGCACAAGCGTGTCATGGAGGCCAGACCTAAAATTGTTCAGTTCTCTGGATAGTTGGGGTTTCAGCATCCAAACTCTCATGGAACAGTGTTTTATGACCAAGTAGAAAAAAAGAAAGTCCCTAACCTGCTTAAGACCTCAGGACTCTTTATTGGTGTTATAGTTTTATTTTTATTCTGGCCATAGATCTTAGATGACTGATTTTATTTATCCTGTCTCGTGACTCAAATGTCGATGACGTGGCTTTATTCGATGTGTGAGCAGAAGTTAAATACAAGCAGTAATGAGGCATCCAATAATCCCTTGCTTTTTGTTTGTTTTTTTTCCTTTTTGTTTCCATACTTTTTTTTTTTCTTTTTTTTTCCCCCTTTCCATTGAGTGATTTACACACATTTTTTTTTTTTCCTCCTACTTGATTTGGAATTAAATATGCCCTTAATTCACATAATTAATTTCATTTATTTAAGGTATGTTTAATGAAACTAGAATGTTCAGCTATTAAAGGGGTCCTGTCGCCTCATCTGACGTGTATTTTGGAGAAATACTTGTGTTCCCCCATGAAATAACAATTCTGGAACATAATTTCTTACTACACTGCATTTTGCCGTTCCTTTGATATTCCATATATGAATAAATTGACAACTGGGTGTTACCATTCCCATTGTCAAAGGGGTGTGTCCTACAGCCTCACTGTCAGCACTGATTGGACATTGACAGTCTGTGTAGGGACACACCCCCAACTGGTAACACCCAGTTCTCAATTTATTCATTCGTTTCGAGGAAGAACATAAGAGCGGCACAATGCAGAGTTCTAAGAAAATATTTATTTCATGGGGAATAGAAGATACAAGTAATTACTAATACGGACAGATCAGGCGAGGTGACAGGTCCTCTTTTAAAAAAAACAAAAACATTCTTTTGTGTCCTTTCTGTAATTTGTGTATTTGCTATGAAGCAAAAATGCTGGGTGAACATAGCCTAATTGTGATGGTTAATTTATTGAACAAGTTTGGGAAGTGCTTGTTTGCCATTCTTGAAAGAGAATATTCTAAGTTATGAGTACTACTGTATATTCTGGAGATGGGCTGTTGATCTAGGGATTTATTCTGGCTGCCATATTTTTGGAGCCGACAAATATTCACCTAATATAGGGCAATTGGCATCTGCCTCATAAGGGTGTTTGCCTTCCTCTGGATCAACATGGTGGGATTATAGATTGAACTTGATGGCCCTGTGTGTTTTTTTTATTTTTGTTTTCATCCTTCTCTACGATGTAACTATAGTCACATTCAACAAGATTCTGTTCTGCACTTTTATGCTGTGAGCTTTTATCTCCCTTTCATCTACCATTGATGGTAACCTGACAGATGCTTTTGGAAGTGTAAGTGAACCTCAGCCTGCTGCTTTGGCACCTACGAGTTCATCAGCTTCAGCAGATCTTCTGGCCGGTAACTATCATGTCTTTAAAAATGCTTTCTAATGTTTTTCCTTCTGTACTTGTAAGTGCATTCACTCCGCCGAAGTAATGTTCCAACCACAAGTGAGAAGCCAGGGAAAATGGATGTGTGGTTTTAGTTTTTGGGTTGGGTTCACATATATAAGTTGTGTCCAGCCGGTTGTTTTATACCTGAGCTGAATACAACTGATGACAAAGCTGTGCACTTTATTCACTGATCTCCCGTCCATAGAGACTGAATGCAGAATTTTTCTGTCCAGCAGATGGCGACGTCTGACATTACAACTAATGCATTGGATGCCAAAACTGCTCCTGTTTAAAACTCATTGTGCGTTGAAACATCGCACAGCACACGGCCCATTGATTTCAGTGGGGCTCTTCACAAATGCATGAGTTTTCACGCAGCGAGTGTCCGTTGCGTGAAACTCACTGCATGTCCTATATTGGTGGGTTTTCAATGGGTGCGTGAAAACCACGGCCCGCACGCGGATGCATAATGCAACGCACGCCGACCGATTTACGCACGCGTCTTGCGTTTGTGAAATCTGTCACGCTCGTGTAAATGTAGCCTATGGGTATGTTCACGCTGTGTTTTCAGTCGTATTTCAGGGTGTAAACACCCTGAAATACGCCTGAAAAAACGGTAGCTGAACGCCTACAAACATCTGCCCATTGAATTTAATGGGTAAAGCTTCATTTAGTTCATATGGGGTGTCTTTTTAAGCCGCTGTTTTAAAAAAAAAAAAAAAAAAAAAAGTGCGCAAAAAGACGCTCCGTAAAAAGAAGTAGCATGTTACTTCTTGAGGTGTTTTTTTTGGGCTGATTTTCCATTGAACACTATGAAAATCGCCTTTAAAAGAAGATTAATTTTAAGCTTCAGAAACGGCTGAAAATCAGATGCTGTTTTCTCTGAAAACTGGTGTAATTTTCAGCCGTTTTTGACCTTGCGTGTGAGCAAACCCTAATAAAGCATGGGATTAGTTCTGGCATCCGTTTCTGTGCCACGTCAGAGGGAAACACAACCTGACCGCTGTAAATATGTGAAGGCCACTAAGCTATTTTTGCAAAATTAACACTACGTTCCCTTACCCATTTTACATGAGCAACGTGTACATGTCGTATTGCATCATATCGCAGAGAATGTTACTCCAACGCTACACACATTATGATTCATCAACACAGATTTAATTTAAAAAAAATTCACTACCATTTATTTCATATTGTTTTATACTCTGGGGGGGATATTGTTTTGTAATTTAATGTAATTCACTAAACTGGTATATACCAAAGTAAAATATTTTAATGTATTTATGGCTGTTTTTCCATGTTTAAAACATAAAAAGGATACTGGTGCTGTTTTGGTACTATATGAAATTCCCATATGTGCCACACACGCACAAAAAAATAATCTGCTGAGGTGTGGCATAAACCCTCAATAAAAATTCACCCTTAGATTATGTAATTCCAAAAAGTTACATTTTGCTGTAGGTCACGAAAAAGGGTTAAGCCACGCCATGGACTTCACATTTTATGTTGGCGTTTCCTGATTTGGGATCTGCAGGCCTGCTTTTCAGGGATGCTTTTGGGGGGGAGGGGCAGATTGATTTTTCTTTTTTTCCTGTCTGATCCTTTTATTCTCCTTGACGATAGCTGGCACAGGAGGTTCTGGCAGCCATTTATCTTCCACTGCTCGATTTGAAGTACCCTGCATCTTAGTGGGGGAACGCGGGGTGGTATATGCCGGTCAAAGACTTGTTTAGCCAACAATTGTTTTATGAAAAATGACAATAGTTCTTTGTGGGAAAAACTTTGTAAACTTCTTTCAAATCTTTGCAATTGTCTGTGTGTTTTGCTTTCTTTGAAGGATTTGGAGGTTCCTTTATTTCGCCGTCTCCTGCATCAATTGTCCCAACACAGAATACCCTTATTCAGCCAAGCTTTGATGCCGCCTTTGGAGCCAGTCAGCCCATTACTACCACTGCTCCCACACCGGCTGCAGCTACCGCCACATCTGGCAGCACTTTTGATGCTTCAGGTGAGGCTGAAGATCTAGTAAAGTGTTAATGGATTAGAATTCTGGTTGCTTTAAAACTCCCAAGGCAGTAGGATTAGAACCGAATCTCCTTATCTTGGCTTTTACACAGGATTGTAATAACTTTTTATATTCATCAGGGGAATACAGACACACTAGAAATATTTTACATGATAAACTCGATCGAACATGGAGGCATCACCAATATGACACCACAGAGGGTGCCAGCCTATAGACTTTTTAATTTGCTTATTCCACCTCTCTTAAAGGGGTTGTCCAGTTTCAGCAAATGTTACTTTATGTATAATTAAGTTATATAATTTTCCAATATACGATATCTATTAATTACTTGCGGTTTTCAAGGTCTCTGCTTGTTGTCACACAGGCGCACGGTTCGTTAGGCAGAACTTATATATATATATATATATATATATATATATATATATATATATATAATATATAATATTACCGTTCAAAAGTTTGTGGTCACCCAGACAATTTTGTGTTTTCCATGAAATCTCACACTTATATTTATCAAATGAGTTGCAAAATGACTAGAAAATATAGTCAAGACATTGACAAGGTTAGAAATAATGATTTTTATTTTGAAATAATAATTTTCTCCTTCAAACTTTGCTTTCATCAAAGAAATCTCCATTTGCAACAATTACAGCATTGCAGACCTTTGGCATTCTAGCTGTTAATTTGCTGAGGTAATCGGGTGAAATTTCACCCCATGCTTCCAGAAGCCCCTCCCAGAAGTTGGATTGGCTTGATGGGCACTTCTTGCGTACCATACGGTCAAGCTGCTCCCACAACAGCTCTATGGGGTTGAGATCTGGTGACTGCTCTGGCCACTCCATTACTGATAGAATACCAGCTGCCTGCTTCTTCCCTAAATAGTTCTTGCATAATTTGGAGGTGTGCTTTGGGTCATTGTCCTGTTGTAGGATGAAATTGGCTCCAATCAAGCGCTGTCCACAGGCATGGCGCTGCAAAATGGAGTGATAGCCTTCCTTATTCAAAATCCCTTTTACCTTGTACAAATCTCCCACTTTACCAGCACCAAAGCAACCCCAGACCATCACATTACCTCCACCATGCTTGACAGATGGCGTCAGGCACTCTTCCAGCATCTTTTCAGTTGTTCTGCGTCTCACAAATGTTCTTCTGTGTGATCCAAACACCTCAAACTTCCATTCGTCTGTCCATAACACTTTTTTCCAATCTTCCTCTGTCCAATGTCTGTGTGCTTTTGCCCATATTAATCTTTTCCTTTTATTAGTCAGTCTCAGATATGACTTTTTCTTTGCCACTCTGCCCTGAAGGCCAGCATCCCGGAGTCTCCTCTTCACTGTAGACATTGACACTGGCGTTTTGCGGGTACTATTTAATGAAGCTGCCAGTTGAGGACCTGTGAGGCGTCTATTTCTCAAACTAGAGACTCTAATGTACTTGTCTTGTTGCTCAGTTGTGCAGCGGGGCCTCCCACTTCTCTTTCTACTCTGGTTAGAGCCTGTTTGTGCTGTACTCTGAAGGGAGTAGTACACACCGTTGTAGGAAATCTTCAGTTTCTTGGCAATTTCTCGCATGGAATAGCCTTCATTTCTAAGAACAAGAATAGACTGTCGAGTTTCACATGAAAGCTCTCCTTTTCTAGCCATTTTGAGAGTTTAATCGAACCCACAAATGTAATGCTCCAGATTCTCAACTAGCTCAAAGGAAGGTCAGTTTTATAGCTCCTCTAAACAGCAAAACTGTTTACAGCGGTGCTAACATAATTGCACAAGGGTTTTCAAGTGTTTTCTAATCATCCATTAACCTTCTAACACAGTTAGCAAACACAATGTACCATTAGAACATTGGAGTGATGGTTGCTGGAAATGGGCCTCTATACACCTATGTAGATATTGCATTAAAAACCAGACGTTTGCAGCTAGAATAGTCATTTAGCACATTAACAATGTATAGAGTGTATTTCTGATTAATTTAATGTTATCTTCATTGAAAAAAACTGTGCTTTTCTTTCAAAATTAAGGAAATTTCTAAGTGACCCTAAACTTTTGAACGGTAGTGTGTGTGTGTGTGTGTGTGTATATATATATATATATATATATATATATATATATATATATACAGTGAAGGAAATAAGTATTTGATCCCTTGCTGATTTTGTAAGGTTGCCCACTGTTAGTCATGAACAGTCTAGAATTTTTAGGCTAGGTTAATTTTACCAGTGAGAGAGAGATTATATTGAAAAAAAACCTGAAAATCATATAGTCAAAATTATATATATTTATTTTCATTGTGCACAGAGAAATAAGTATTTGATCCCCTACCAACCATTAAGAGTTCAGCCTCCTCCAGACCAGTTACACGCTCCAAATCAACTTGGTGCCTGCATTAAAGACAGCTTTCTTACATGGTCACCTGTATAAAAGACTCCTGTCCACAGACTCAATTAATCAGTCTGACTCTAACCTCTATAACATGGGCAAGATCAAAGAGCTTTCTAAGGATGTCAGGGACCAGATCATAGATCTGCACAAGGCTGGAGTGGGATACAAAACCATAAGTAAGACGCTGGGTGAGAAGAAGACAACTGTTGGTGCAATAGTAAGAAAATGGAAGACATACAAAATGACTGTCAATCGACATCGATCTGGGGCTCCATGCAAAATCTCACCTCGTGGGGTATCCTTGATCCTGAGGAAGGTGTGAGCTCAGCCGAAAACTACATGGGGGGAACTTGTTGTTGATCTCAAGGCAGCTGGGACCACAGTCACCAAGAAAACCATTGGTAACACATTAAGCCGTAATGGATTAAAATCCTGCAGTGCCCGCAAGGTCCCCCTGCTCAAGAAGGCACATGTACAGGCCCGTCTGAAGTTTGCAAATGAACATCTGGATGATTCTGAGAGTGATTGGGAGAAGGTGCTGTGGTCAGATGAGACTAAAATTGAGCTCTTTGGCATTAACTCAACTCTACGTGTTTGGAGGAAGAGAAATGCTGCCTATGACCCAAAGAACACCGTCCCCACTGTCAAGCATGGAGGGGGAAACATTATGTTTTGGGGGTGTTTCTCTGCTAAGGGCACAGGACTACTTCACCGCATCAATGGGAGAGTGGATGGAGCCATGTACCGTCAAATCCTGATTGACAACCTCCTTCCCTCCACCAGGACATTAAAAATGGCTCGTGGCTGGGTCTTCCAGCACGACAATGACCCGAAACATACAGCCAAGGCAACAAAGGAGTGGCTCAAAAAGAAGCACATTAAGGTCATGGAGTGGCCTAGCCAGTCTCCAGACCTTAATCCCATCGAAAACTTATGGAGGGAGCTGCAAATCCGAGTTTCCAAGCGACAGCCTCGAAATCTTAATGATTTACAGATGATCTGCAAAGAGGAGTGGGCCAAAATTCCATCTAACATGTGTGCAAACCTCATCATCAACTACAAAAAACGTCTGACTGCTGTGCTTGCCAACAAGGGTTTTGCCACCAAGTATTAAGTCTTGTTTGCCAAAGGGATCAAATACTTATTTCTCTGTGCACAATGCAAATAAATATATATAATTTTGACAATGTGATTTTCTTTTTTTTTTAAATATAATCTCTCTCTCACTGGTAAAATTAACCTAGCCTAAAAATTCTAGACTGTTCATGTCTTTGACAGTGGGCAAACTTACGAAATCAGCAAGGGATCAAATACTTATTTCCTTCACTGTATGTATGTATGTATGTATGTGTATATATATATAGTGCATACCGTAACTAACGAGCCGTAAACCTGTTGTGTGTCTATCACATGACCATGGGCAGAATTTTATTTACCGGAATTAAACAATGAATTTTTCTACTGAATGACCACAAGCTGTGATCTTGAATTAATATAGATACTATATTGAAAAATTGTATCACTGTTAATTAAACAAAAATAACATTTATGTGCTGAAACCCCTCTAAATACAAGAAACTGCATTTTGTGATAAACCTGTAAGTCCCTGTATTATAAGATTCTATAGACATAAAGAAGTTTTTTTTGCTTTCATTTATTTATAGAATAGGAAATCATACAGATTTCTAATATACATGTGTTTTAAATTCTGCCCACATACCTTTCTTATATCCGTGCAGTTGCCTGGGCTAAAAATTGAAATGGTATAGCCCAAATATTAGTCCACAGTAATTCACCCATAGGATAATTGAATGGGCTAAAGATGGTGTCCGTCATGTGACCACTGGCATTCAGGTAACACTGTCCAGGTATGTAACAGGTCAATAGGTTATTGAGGAGCAGAAAATATAAATCATTTCTACCTGCAGCAACATCTCATCATCGCGTCTGTGAGGAGCAGCTCTTAAATTAGTCGTGTGTGTGTGTGTGTGTGTGTGTGTGTGTGTGTGTGTGGTGGTGGTCATCACATGACTGACGCCATGTTTAGTCATATTCAGTTAGCCCTTAGATTCATCACATAGGACTTCTCTGTGGGCTGTACCATTCTACTGTGACAGGGGCCTATCTCCCGGTTATAAGAAAGGTATTAGACATTCTGCTCACATACATGTATATTAGAAAACTGTAGGATTTCCGATTCTACAAATAAAAAAAACTGGACAACCCTTTTAACTGTACAAATGCAAGGAATAAATGTATTTACTAATCTATAAATCACATAAACGGGTAAATAAATCAAGTGGACAGGAAGTATCGGGGAGCCCGCACACGCATGCGGTTTTTGCAGTTCTCAGTCGTGCGCCAAAAAATGCAAAATTTTTGCGTTTTACCTGCTCTCTGCTACGTGGCAACTACCACGGCTCGGCCACATCGTGTACGGGCACCTTCAATGTTGATCTGCACTTAACTGAGGGCCTCGTTTATGAGAATTAGGCATCACCTCCAGTTTTATCTGCACGAACAGCCAATCACATTCTTGCATTACTTTTCTGATCTGATTTGGTGCGATGTACAACACTGACACTTTTTGTTGAACTAGTGAAAATTGGTGGGGTTACACTCACTCTATGGATTTGCATGAAATCTGATTGTGATATCGCATCTAGCAATAATCTCTACGTGTAAATTATCTGGTGTGATTGCTTTGAATTATTGACAATCTGCCATCATGCCGATAATTAATCTAAATCATCCAGTTGATTCCTAATGTACCCTGAGATCCCAGATAAAGGTTTCATGAACGAGCAATGGCATTGGGACTAATTTCCGGGTGGGCACATACGAGTCAGACTTGGCTGTGAGGATTCTAGTCAATATATATATATATATATATATATATATATATATATATATATATATTTCACTACAAAATAACCAGTAGAAGAAATTATTTATTAACATGACCGTGAGACCATATAAACATATTATTTTTTTTCTTGCTTCCCGTTGCATGCAATAAATAAGAATCACAATTGCATTAGGCTCTGTTCACATCTGCATGCTGCGCTATTTTTCCTGTCAAAATGGCAGAGCCTATTATAAGTGAATGCCATCGTATGACTGATTTGGCCCTGCGACCTGGTTACCATTTTATAAACAGAAACCAGGTTGCAGGTGTGAACAGAGCCTGAAGGTGCATAACTGTAAAGACAAAGGAGTGTCAGTGCTAAGGGTTGTATAAACAAGGTGGTGTTAGTTTTCACGTCAAAAAACTCTGTGAACTGGACCTGCTTCTGAAACGGTGCCAAAAAACAGCCGAAACTGCCGAACATTTATTTAAAAAAACAAAACCAAGAAAAAAGAGGCGTTCTTTTTCTTGCTGCAGTTACGCCTCGGACTTCCCATTTGAAATCAGAGCGGCAGAGAAAGCGTTTTTTTCGCAGTATTTTATGCCAACGGGCGAATAAACACTACGAAAGTCGCGGCAATAAATTGCAGGCAGGTTAAAGTCTGCCTCAAAATTATTTTCTGCCTGCAAAAAAACTCTGTGAACAGGCAAAAAAGTCATACCCTATTTGGCTTTTTTTAATTTTAAAATTTGCATTAGATGCCCAATGGACTTTTATTCCACTTTTTGTTTTAAAACCATAAATATATGAAATGCAATCTTTTAAAAAAAAAAAAAAAAAAAAAAAGTCTGACAAGCAGCACCTCTTACCATTTAAAGGAAATCTGAACACACACACACACACATATATATATATATATATATATATATATATATATATATAATATATAATTTTATTTTTTTTCCTTCAAGATTGGTCACTCTCACACCACTAAAACATTACTTACCTGTCCTGTGATGCATAGCTTTTCCATTTTGTTTCTGGCTGGATATTACTGACAACAGTTTAAGGCCTCGTTTACACGAACGTATTATACGCGCGTGCGACGCGCGTGCTTTGCACGCATGTCGTACGCACCTATATTAGTCAATGGGGCTGTTTAGACGATGCGTGAATTGCGCTCAGCGCGTGTGCGCAGAAAAAAACTCACGACATGTTCTATAATCGTGCGTTTTTCACGCACCCATTGAAGTCAATGGGTGCGTGAAAACCACGCATGCCGCACGGAAGCACTTCCGTGCGAACTGCGTGATTCGCGAAAGAGCTGTCAAACTCCTGAATGTAAACAGAAAAGCACCACGTGCTTTTCTGTTTACAAACATCCAAACGGAGTGTCAAATTCGAGATGAGCGCACCGAACTTCACCGGGTTCGGCCAAACTCGTTTTGACCGAAACCGGTAAAAAATGTTCGGGTACGCGACGTCAGGAGACAGTCACTGTCCACGGTGCTGAAAGCGTTAAACTGGTTCAGCACCATGGACAGTGACTTCCGCTCGGAAAATCCATGAACCTGTAAAAAAAAAAAGACGTTCTGACTTACCGATAACTCCGGTCCAACCTCCCGGGATGACAGTTCAGTCCAAATGACAGCTGCAGCCAATCACAGGCCAAGCACAGGCTGCAGCCAATCACAGGCTGCAGCGGTCTCATGGACTGCGGCGTCATCCTGGGAGGTGGGGCCGGATGGCAAGAGAGGGACGCGTCACCAAGGCAACGGCCGGGAGCCCGGACTGGGGGAAGCAGGAAGTTCTTGGTAAGTATGAAAGTCTTTTTATATTCACAGGTTGGTGTATATTGTGTTCGGCATTCACTGTCGAGGGTGCTGAAAGAGTTACTGCCGATCAGTTAGCTCTTTCAGCACCTTGGACAGTGACGGGCCTCGACTACCTCATCTCTATGATGGCGGCTGCGTGAAAATCACGCAGCCGCGCATCATGACACACGGAGCTGTCAAATGCCTTTTGCGCGTTTAAAACGCAACAAGGCTGCGTATACGCAGTGCATACGCCATACAAACGCGCGCAAAACGCAGCGTTTTTAAACGCACACGCTCGTGTAAATGAGGCCTAAGGTGTTCTAAACCACCTACAGCAGCTTGCGGGAAGATGGGACATTTCAAGATCCTAGGACCCTGGGTGTTTGGCATATTGGCCGATCACATTTTAAAGAGTATCTGTAAGCTCTTGTGACATCTGTTTTTAGTAAATACTTGTATTCCCCACAAAATAATAATTGTGGGGCAACTTTCTTAGAACGCTGCACTGTCATACCTCTGTTATTCCTCCTGGAAATGTATAATTATATCAATTGGGTGTTCATATTCTCATTGTCAAGGAGGCATGACCTTACAGTCTGGCACTGATTGGATAGTGTAAGTCTATGTAGGGACACACCCCAAGCTAGTAACACCCAGTTGTCAATTTATTAATGAATATTTAGAAGGAATAAAAGAACGGCGACACCATGCAAAGTTCTAAAAAAAGATGCTCCAGAATTGTTATATTATTATATCTTATTATATTAAGACATGTCAGGAGAGTTGACGGGCCTTATTTAAAGAGCACCTGTCACCAGGTCCTAACATCCAATTTACATATATTACCTTTAGCCCGTTTCCTTGCTGTTTCTTCTTTGTTCTGCCCCTCCCCCATTCCAGAGAAATAATGCTCCTTCCTTTAGGCGCCCGATATGCTAACACACTGTAGTTAGCCAACGGGGCGTGAGCTAATGTGAATTTCCCTGGGTGGAGCAATCTTCACTGCCTCTGACGCTGTTCAATCAGCTTATGGCAAATGTTTGATTAGAAATCTTACGCAGTGTGGTCACGCGTGGCAAAGCCATCATAAGCTGGCTCGTTTTGATTGGACAGAATCTGGGGCAGTGAAGATGGCTCCACCCAGCGAGATTCACTGCAGTTTACGCATGATTTCTCAGGAACGGGGAGGGGCACAGAACAAAAAGAAAATCATTGAGGAAGCGGGCTGAAGAGGATATATGTAAATTAGATGCTAGGACCTGGTGACAGATACTCTTTAAACAGTTCTTCTAATAAGTAGTTTTATTTAAGACATCTTGTATCCTGTATACTGTCTTATAACATATACGTACACACAGGCTTTCATTTACACGGAGTATTTATATTGTTTTGTTATTACACTTGACATTATTGTTTTATTTGCATGTCTTATCGCATGTTTGGCGGATGATCATGTAGGTGAGGTTCATGACTATAATTACAGAATGCATGCCACAATATAATGAAATGCAGAGCTTTCCTGTGCTTACTACAACTGCCTGGGCTGTCCGTGCTATCATTTTGTACTACTTTCATTTTTTTCTTTTCATTTTGACACTTTCCATGCTGGGGCTGTGCCGCACTGTTGCTTTGGTGAGTCTTTCTCTAAAACCTGTTACTTAGCACCAATAAGAATTATTAGTGAGCAGCAAGTGTCCGAGACTTGCATGGATATATTTATCGTCTTTATCTGTCTGCTTTCCAAGCGACTTGTTGACAGACAGGGTCCCCAATAAGGGGACCCTCCGACTATCCTCAAGAGATTTACGATTCAGGTATTTTACTAGGCGTTGTCTGAGCCAGGTAACTCCTTTTAAGCCTAATAATTATATCAATGTTTTTAATATCTTTTGCTGAAATACAAATCAGTACGGATGTTTTAAAGCCATATATTTAAATAGGACTTTGGAATATTGCCCTTAATAATGCCTCGTTCACATCTTCCTTGGATGCTCCAGTAGGGGCCTCCATCGGAGATCTGGTCGAGACTGTCTCCGGTAAAATCACGGAAACCCAAAAGGAAAGCAGACTGAACCTATTGAAGTCAATGGGTTTTGTCAGTCGCCCGTGGTGTCCGTTCTGCAACAGAACCGTTGCTTCCATTATTCCCTTGTTCTGCTTCTCTGACTGAGCCGAACAATGCAACACACCGACGCAGGTGTGAACTAAGGTTAAGTGATCATACATTAAGATTCTTAGGATACTCTAGTGAAATTCAAGGTGTACCTATTTGAAAGCATTTTTTTTTATAAAACGGTTAGTCTGTGATTTAGTGCAACTTTATAAATAGTTTTTTTATTAAAAATCATTTTTACTTTTTGAGAAAGCTGTATTGTTCTTTAAATCCTGTACCGTCGGGTCCGCTGGACTGACTGGTCCAGTGAAATCAGGTCCTGCGTGTTTGACATGCAGTATCCACCTGTAATCTATCACATCTAAGTTCATAATTTACGTGTGATAGATTACAGGTGGACCCTGCGTGTCAGACACGCAGGGTCCACTGAAACTGAACCAGTCCGGTCCGTGGGACTGACTGATTCAGGTCATAGCGAACGATACAGCTGCTCTGTATTCTCTATACAAAGTTAAAAATTCGTTTTAATAAACAAAAACAGGTATTACTGGTTTAATAGGTGAAATGCTGGTGACCGGTTCCCTTTAAGCACTTAAATTTCAATTGATATTTATCTAGATCTATGGAATGTCTACATTTAAACACCATTTAGCTTTTTGTAATCTTAATAGGTCCAAAATTTTTGAGTAATTTCTTAATTTATATATTGGTTGGAACACCGTTTATCTGCTATAAAACTCCCAAGTGCTATGCGAAGCCATAATGTTACATGACAAAACTCTGCCGCCAGCAGAACGCTACTGCATACTGTTTTTTTTGTTGTTTTTTTTTATTTTTCATTCTTGGTCATGCATCTTTCAGAACAGACACCACCAGTATAGTAACACTACCCTTGCCACTCTGTATGTAGCGCGGTCAGCAGCTTTGAGGGCTTACAAATGCTGACCGATACCCTTTAAATTTAGACCGCATAGAACTAGACAAGATGCGCAAAATTTGTAACACTGGCTCATGCTAGATGATAAATTTGGTGCACCTTTAGGCACTTTATTTAACTTTATACCACCTCTTAGTTGACTTCCATTAGAACTTTTTTTTAGGCCAAAATTTTGGTACGTCTAAAACCACACCCTTTTCTCATTAAGCCATGCCTTTCTCGACTGAGTCAATTTGAGTCAGATTTCTGGCGCATTTTGAGTAGTTAATCAGCCCCAGTATGCAATCAGTAACTTAGCACCCCCTGCGGTGGCGGATTATTATTTATTTATTTTTTACAAATTTCAGCAAACCTCACTTGGCCACAGCACGGCCGTCAGTGGGAAGCAGCCCCTAATACAGAATAGGAAAAATAGGTAAATGTAATAGAGAAGTAATTACACAGTACATAAACCTCTGCATTATAAAGGAAAAAGTAGGGATTATTAACTGCTAACCAGGGATCTGGGCGACTGCCCCATAGAGTCCAAGCCTGTTTTTGTTTTTTAATACGGTTTCTCACACGAAAGTGTTAGAACAAAAGAGACTCTAAGTAGGAGCATGACAAGAGGGGATGAAGGTAGAGAAAAAGAAGAAACACAAAAAAGGAGGTGGAAAGAGTTTGGAATATGTAAAAGGAAAGCCGGATGGAGCAGCTCCTGGATACAGGACAAAAGTGTTTATTTCAAATGTGTGGTATTTAGCAGTGGACTGAAATGCCAACCCATAATACCAAGTTTTTGAGAGCGAGGCAGCTGTACCTCTAGATGAGATCAAATCTTCCATCCTCATGATATCGTTCAACCTAGAAAACCAAAGACCCAAAGAGGGAGATTCCTGATGTCTCCACAGCAAAGGGAACCAATATCAGCGGCGGTAATCCGATTATGTAAAAGGGACCATTTAGACCTGTTAATCGGAATATCACAATGGTGTAGAAGCAACAGTTCAATGCGTAGAGTCAATTTAACTCCCGGCAGGGAGGCTGTTATCCACTATACTCCTTCCCAGAAAGGCACGAGGAGTTGGCAGGACCAGAATATGTGAAACATGGTGCCTTCAGCCGAGAAGCATCTCCAGCACAACCACTTGAGTTTAGGTAGACCAGTCCCGACTCTGTCCTAAGGTCTACACAAGATGAATCCCTTGATTCTCGCTGGTTTCCATTCCAGATAAACTTGTGTTGTGCGACGTTCAAAGATCGAATTAAATGCTTGAAGGCTTAATGGGGAGCGCTTGAAAAAAGGTAAAGCAACCGAGTAAGGACACTTGTTTTGAAGATTGCACAATGACCGAATCAAGCAAAAGTGCACGTGGACCAGTACGAAAGATATCTGTGGATATTGTGGCGAAAGGGAGGATCGTTTTGACAGAACAGGTTAGCTGGGTTTGCTGTACGCGTGATCCTCCGAAACTTCAGTGTGGTTGGAAACTGCTTAAAACGGAAAGTGTGTTCCAGCTGTGACCTGGTTGTATCTTGGAGTGAGATGTTGAGCGCCTCAGACTTTGCAGTATTGATTTTAAAGTTGGATAGGGAGGAGTATCTACGGAATTCCTCTAGGTGAGGGTGACCATAGTATTGCTAATAAAGAACAGCAGGTCAGCGGTATTAGGCCACTACCGTGTACTCTGCCTCGCCTACTCTACGATTTGAAATGTCTGGATTGGCACAAATACGACATTGAAAAGTCTCGAGAGTCTATATAAATATTAAGGGGGACAGGGCGCAACCCTGCCGATTCCCATTCAGGATTGTAAATGATGAGGAAGAACCATTAATTTTAACCTCCGCAGAAGAGTCAAGACCGGTCTACTCCATCAGTTTTTCAAGCGTTTGTGGAGAGCAGCATAAGCAGAAGTTTTGAGCAACGTATCGGTGGATTAAATTAATGGCTCGGATAAAGTTAACACACACTTCTTGACTTGGGCTTGAAACCTGAATTACATCAAAGTGAATCAGGCAGAGCAGCCTGACCTACAGCTGCTGTAAATGTGGGAGGGAATCTCACCCCCCCCCCTCCCTAATTTCGGCTACAAGCCAGGCAAAGGTGCCTTCAAACTGCTAAACATTTTCGGCTCCCATTTTGGGAGTGCTTTTACAATGTAGCTGGTAGAAGCTATAGGACACACCAAATGGCTAAAGATGATGAAAGTCAAGAGGGAGACCCTGTGGTGAATGACTTTTGTTCAGTTGACCGGTTCACGCGGCATCTATTTAGAAGCGTTTTTTTGGCCCATTTTACGTGCTGAAAACCGCATAGAAAAAGGCTTGATTACACTTCATTTACATAAATGGTAAAGCGCGCTGTTGATAGATACAATGTGCTTTTTTTACACACGTGTTTTTAGAAACGCGTTGTGTAAATAAACAAATGTCAAGTCCATTCTTTTGCACGTAAAACACGCCAAATGTTCCCATAGTCAACGGGAGTCCTAATTATGCGGCAAAAGACTTGCAAAAAGCGCACACACAATGCGTTAAAAAAAGCGTCAAACACTTCATTAAGCTTCCCATTTACATCCATGAGAAAGCAAGCCGTTAGTTTTTTACGCAAGCGTTTTTAAAAAGCGTGTGGGATAAAAAAAAGCGTTGGATCAATTCTTTGGTGTTTAAAATGAGCCAAATGTTCCCAGAGTCAGTGGGAGTCCTAACTACGTGCCCAAAAACATGCAAAAAGCGCACACAAAAACCACCAAAAAAACCCTGCAAAAAAAAATAATTGTGCATGGCCCCATAGAGATGAATGGGTCAGTGTGCTATCCATTAAAAAAAACTGAGGTTTTGGAGGTTCCGCTGGACCTATTGGACTACGTCGTAGATTCGGTGGACTACTGCAATGATCTACGGTTTTTGATTAAATAAAATGGTTAGAGAAGATTGTGTGGGGGAGTTTTTATTTCAATAAAAATATTTTCTTATGTCTTAATACTTTTATTAGCGCCTGGATAATGGCAGTTGTCTGTTTGACGATGTCCATTACTAAGGCAAGGCTTGGTGTTAGGCCTCATGCACACGACCGTATTTTTTCCCACCCGTAAATACTGGCGTAAATATGGGTCCGGTGTCACACGTATTCGACCCGTTTTGCACCAGTATTTACGGACCCGTGCCCGTAAATATGGGTCCGGTGTCGCCCGTATTCCACCCGTATTTACGGGCACGTTTTTGGCTGCAAAATAGCACTGCACTAATCGGCAGCCCCTTCTCTCTATCAGTGCAGGATAGAGAGAAGGGACAGCCCTTTCTGTAATAAAAGTTAAAGAAATTCATAATAACCCGGCCATTGTCTTGGTGACGTGTCCCTCTCTTCACATCCAGCCCGACCTCCCTGGATGACGCGGCTGTCCATCACAGGCTGCAGCGGTCACATGGGCTGAAACGCCATCCAGGGATGTTGGGCCTGATGTCGAGTGGGACGCGTCACCAAGGCAACGGCCGGGAGACCGGACTGGAGGAAGCAGGAAGTTCTCGGTAAGTATGAACGTCTTTTGTTTTATTTTTTTACAGGTTGCTCTATATTCTGATCGGAATTCACTGTCCAGGGTGCTGAAAGAGTTACTGCCGATCAGTTAACTCTTTCAGCACCCTGGACAGTGACTATTTACGGACGTCGCCTAGCAACGCTGCCGTAATGACGGGTGCACACATGTAGCCACCCGTCATTACGGGAGCTCCATAGACTTCTATGGGCTGTCTGTGCCGTTATTACGGCCAGAAATAGGACATGTTCTATCTTTTTCAACGGCACGGGCACCTTCCCGTAAGAAAACGGGAAGGTACCCGTGGCCAATAGAAGTCTATGAGCCCGTTATTACGGGTCGTAATTACGACCCGTAATAACGGGAGTTTTTACGGTCGTGTGCATGAGGCCTTAGCCAGTAAAAAGGCTAGCAATAACCCCCATTATTACCCCGGTACCCACCGCCACCAGGGGTATGTGGAAGAGCTGGGTACGATCCAGTACCCGAACATCTGTAGTGATGGTCGGCAACTGTGGCGGCCGCAGGCTGGTATTAGGCAGGGAAAGGCCAAAAACGTTTTGGCCCTTCCCAGCCTAATACCAGCCTTTTTACTGGCTCGCACTAAGCTCCGCCTTAGTAATGGACATTGTCAAACAGAAAACTGCCATTACTTAGGCGCTAATAAAGTATTAATAAAAGACATAATAAAATATTTTTAATGAAATATATACTCCCCCACAAAACCCTCGTTAACCATTTTATACAAAACAAACAAAAAACAGTCGTTCGTTTCAGTAGTCCACCGAATCTACGATGGAGTCCAATAGGTCTAGTGGAAACTGCAAAACAAAAAAAAAGTGCTCGCCGCTGATGCTTCAAAACAGCTGATAAGCGGCTATGAAGGATCAGCGGCGACCGTGCATACTCCGCTGCACAAAAATAGGACACCGCTCTGCTGCGCACACTACGCAGACACCGCTCTGCTGCGCACACTACGCAGACACCGCTCTGCTGCGCACACTACGCAGACACCGCTCTGCTGCGCACACTACGCAGACACCGCTCTGCTGCGCACACTACGCAGACACCGCTCTGCTGCGCACACTACGCAGGCACCGCTCTGCTGCGCACACTACGCTGGCACCGCTCTGCTGCGCACACTACGCAGGCACCGCTCTGCTGCGCACACTACGCAGGCACCGCTCTGCTGCGCACACTACGCAGGCACCGCTCTGCTGCGCACACTACGCAGGCACCGCTCTGCGGCGCACACTACGCAGACACCGCTCTGCGGCGCACACTACCCCTTACCTGCAGTGTGGCCGGTCTTCAAAATGGCGCTGGCTTTCTCCCTACAACCAGCTTCTATGCTGGGTCGCTCTGAAATGCACAGTAGAGCGAGACAGCAGAGGCACAGGACATAACGAACAGGTCCCGTTCGTTATGTCCTATGCCCTGTAGCTGCCATATTCCATCTGTGTATGTGTCATGAATTGACACATACACAGATGAAAGAAAACACTGCAGCCCCCAGGAAAGTGATAATAAAAAAAAAACCATTGTGTGTGGAAAATAAATAAAGTAAATTATAATATTTTATTAAATGAAAACACATAAATAAAAAAAAATCATGACCCCTTTCTTTTTTTAAGGTTCTGCTAATGAAATCTGCACTTTTTTTAGACTGGTAACCTGAGAAACTGGAAATGTTGTATTTAATATATGCAATAACATTGTTTCGCTTTTTAAGTAATTTTTGTTAAAAAAAAAATAATATTTGAATGAGCCAAACATGCATGTATATGGGGAGTTAGACATGCAATTCTATCGTTCAGGAATCGTCTAGCAGATGTCTGACCAGATTTTAAATTCCTAAAACTTTCCATCTGTCTCTAAAATGCTTCCCTTTTACACTGCTCTGCAATTCGTAATGAATTACTATATACATTTGCTTTTGAACCTGCAGGATAGCCGAATGTAAGACATTGTTCTATTTATTCCCAATCCTACGCTCTGCACGATCGCAGTGAAGAGTTTAAATGGATCGGCGGTAACGCAATCTCCATTTAATGTCTGTGGGGCTGACTGAGGCAGCCGAGTCCAGCGCTCTGCTGTTTCCGTCTGCTCTATAGACATTGCTTGGAGCAGCAGCGTGCATGCGTGACCACCGCTTAATTAAAACTTCTCACTACTACAATTTAGTGTGGAATGGGGGGGGGGCTCGGGACCCCCATTCTAGTGATCGGTGGGCCTCCAGCGATCATACATTTATCACCTATTCTGTAGATGGTATGGATGATCTCAGTGGGAAAACCCCTTTTTAATGATAAGTATCATTGGTTCCGGCATTATCTGTAAATGCCTGCATTGCTGTCTCCCTACATACTATGAGGATCGCCATGATGGAAAAGTCCATTAGATTCTTGCTGTTGACTCTTTAAATTCACAGTAAACCTTTTATGTAAATGTATTTTATGGTCAAATATAACCTATTGGGTTTTATATAATCTGTTTAGGTCATGTTCACACATTGAGCGTTTAGACGTAGATTCTGTGCCTAAAACCTAACCAAATACACTATTTCACATGCAGTGCAAAAAGAATCGGCGTGGAATAATGTACACGCTGTGGATTTTAAAATCCAGAGCGTGTTCGTTATATGGGCGGATCCTGCACGGAAAAGCTACGTATTTGCACCATTGATTTGCCATGGGGTTAATCCGCGTGCGGACCGGTTACCACATCAGCGGCATAAATCAGAGTTTCAACCTTGGAATTCTACCTTGGATTCTTTGAAAAATCCACATCGGATTTGCATAGTCTATTCCATATCTTGTCTGTCCCAGGCATAGGTTTTATCTGGAAATGTTTACTTAAATAGGAGTATGATCAAAGGTAACGTTTTATTGTTAAATATTTTTACACTATGAAAATGTTTGATAGTCCTTGAAAATATTAATGTTAAACATTTTATGTGGTTTTTAGTTCCTAAGCTTTTTGTCTTTATTCTCCACATCAGTATTTGATGGTTTAGGCGATCTTCTTATACCAACAATGACCCCCACATCTCAGTCAGGATCTTCACTTACAGCAAACAATGCCAGTGGCGCTGGTAAAGGTCTTGGCAGTGACCTTGATTCTTCTCTTGCAAGTTTAGTTGGCAGTAAGTGATATGAAAGTGAATAATTGTCATATTTGTGGATTTGTCGCGCTATCTTTTGTTGTTAATAAGTCTTAGTTTGTGGTTGGAGCAGTAATATTTATAGGCTTGGTAGGAGCCTCACTTAACCAATCTGTACTGATAGCGGGCCAGCCTCCTTCTAGTGTCTCCCAGACAATTGTTTTCTGCTAACCCTGTTGCACAAAGCCTTGACTTCCCCAACAAAATTAGTGGAGCATCCAGTGCTTGCCACAAGATCCACATGTTTACCCTATGTGGAATTAATTATTTTCTGCATGTCTCTTCACCCACCTCCAGAATCTTCTTCTTCTTTTTTTCCTCTTTAGAGAGAACCTGTCATCTGCCCAAAAACGGCAGCTGAGCTCTCAAATAGTTGTCCCCTCTTCTAGCCCTGACCATTCCTGAGATATCGGTGCCGTTAGTTTTGGTCCCCAATATGCAAATGAGGTCTAACTGTAACAAGTAGGCAGTTAACGCTGCTCTTTAGCCAATGAGGAGGAAGCCTATGATCATCCGCACTGGGGAGCGTGCTTACGATCTTCAGCACGGGCGGTAGGGAGTACATGCGTTGCTCCTCCTTTTTTTTTATTTATTTTTTTATTTATTTCCCCCCCCCCCCCCATAAAAATTTCATGTTTGGTGCAACTTTCAAAATAGTTTTTATTAAATTATTTTTACTTTTTGACACAGCTGCATCTGAAAAAGTAAAAATTTTTTTTAATAAAAACTAATTTGAAAGTTGCACCAAACAGACTGATTTTTTTTTTTTGCTTTTTTTTATTTTTAATGTCCCTTTTGATTGGTGTACATAGCCTTTAAATCTCAATAACAAATTCCTTTTAGCAAATAAGTGAAGACTGCTGAAATGGGCGTGTCTGTCACTACAATATGCTGCCCTCCGTAAAGACCACACAATGTGCATGACCGATATCCTTTAAGCTCTGCTTATTGTTAACATAATTAGGAAATGGGAGATGAGCAGAGAGTGCAATGCTCTGTCCTTTAACCCCTTAATGACCGGGCCTGAAAAGACCTTAATGACCAGCTAAATTTTTCTTTTTTTGCCTCTCTGCGTTTCAGCAGCCATAACTTTTTTATTTTTTCATTGACGTGGCTGTATGAGGCCTTGTTTTATGCGAGAGAAATAGTATTTATTTTTTTTCCGCAGTTTGGGGGTAAAAAAAACTTTTTTACGGCGTGAATATAGGAAAAAGCGATTCTCTGAATCGTTTTTTTTTGTTTTTTTATCCCGTTCACGTTTCACGCTAAATAACCCATTAGATTAATTCTTCAGGTTATTACGGCCGTGTAGATACCTAATATGCATAGGTTTTTTGTTTTTATTTAGTGTAGGGGCAATAAAATGTATTTAATGCAAAATAAAGACTCTTTTTGTGACTTTTTTTATTTATTTATTTGTTTTTGTTACTTTTTTTTTTTTTTTAATCCCATCAGGGGATAACTTTATTTGTAACTTTATTTTTTATTTGTAATGTATTAGCATACTTCTGTACGCTAATACATTACACTGTGTCTCTATGACACAGGCTGCTGATCGGGCAGCACATTGTGTGCCCGAACAGCAGGCACATGGAACAGACAGCCCTGGGGTCCTTTGTAGGTCCCCAGGGCTGACTGCAGAGAGATTCCCCGGTATTTGATCGCATCACTGGAATCCCGGTGATGCGATCAAAGAGGGGAATTCCCTTTGATCTTGCCGCGGTCACGGACCGCGGTAATCAAAGGGTTAAACAGCTGGGGTCCGAATGTGTGCCGACCCCAGCTGTGTTCAGGAGGCTGCTCTAAGATCAGGAGCTGTTAGTAACAGCTCCTGCTTAGAGGATGAGTGCTCTCACGAGCGCTCATCAGCCTAATCTACAGCGACGCCAAAAGACGTCTCTGTAGATTAAGCACCCGCACCGCCTGACGTCAAAAGACAGTGGGCGGTCGGGAAGGTGTTAATATTGTTAACAATGTTGCATGTTTTTGGGGATGTCCTTTATTTATTTATTTTACTTTTTAGATCTTGGAATTTCGGCAACCACTGTTAAAAAGTAAGTAACTTTCAACCTACAGTATGGACGCCTAAAAGTATTTAGACCTGTGGTGATTGTTGAAATATTTCATTTTAGAAATGATAAATAATGCATTTCCCATTCAAACTTTAAATGGTGGCTAAACATAAACTATAGCAGCTAAATATCTATTGCTCTATTAGTCAATGGACTACCTGTGAGGTATGCTGTAATACCACCCCATATTAAACGTTAAAAAAAAAATTGCAAATTGAAAAGCGGCTAGGTTCTTGAATTTTGACAGCCTATGTGTGGCCACTGGGAACAGAGACCAAGCACCCCCATTCTCTGGATTTGAGGGTCCACTTGGTCATACCCCCACATTACCTTAAAGTATGTGATGGTTAGGATATTAAAGGGGTTGTCCACTACCGGACAACTGACCTATCCACCGGATAGGTCATCAGTATATCATCGGTACTGGTCCGATCAGCCGCTCCGGTGGCCTGCGAGCACCGGATGTTATTGCCCATTATGCGATGTACAGAGCCAGAAGCAGTTAGCTCTGTGCATAGCATAGTGGCCGTGCTGCAGAACAGCAACTCTGCTCTTAGTCACTTGAATAGGAGCAGAGCTGTAACTCAGCCGCCATTCCGTGGCCGGAGCCAACTGCTTCCGGCATGTAAGTCCAGTTCCGGAGGCTGCCGGAGTGGCTTAAGTGTGGGGTCTGGGTGTTGGCCCCGCACGATGATATACTGATGACCTATTTGCTGGATAGGTCATCAGTTGTCCGGTAGTGGACAACCCCTTTTATGATAGTGTCTTTATTGCTGTCCGCCACATATGGTCTAACAGGCTCTCGTGTGCTAAACAGCCAAGTTCCAATTATTGAGAGGCTTGACTTGAGGTTTATTTTAATGTAACTATGCCATGTAGAAAATAAATGATGATTCTTAACATTTGGCTGATGGCTTATTGTTTTACAATGTAACTGTTTAGGGGTGACCTTCAGTGGAATGCAGGAGAGAAGAAACTCACAGGAGGTGCTAACTGGCAACCAAAGGTAGCTCCGGCCACATGGGCATCCGGTGGTACATCAACTGCTTCTATGGTAATGTTATACACACACCGTCTCATTGCTAGAAAAGTGGCACGTGGAGTTATGTTTATTCTAAAATGAAACCATATGATAATGAGAACTAGCAGTCTATTGCTATGAAATAGTTTAATTAAGGGTAAGTTCACACAGGACAGATACACTGCGTAAAAGCACTCCACGTATCCGCCCTGTGTGCTGCAGGAAATTCCAGTAGAAAAACCGTACCAAATTGTGGTGTCGTTTTCCGGCCAGAATGCCCGCTGTGGAAAACTTCACAGAAAAAAATAAATGGATACTTACCATGGCGACGCGTCCCTCTGATGTTCAGCAGCCCTGGGATGAGTTTCGTTTTTTGCGGCGGAGTCGCAACATCTGCAAAAATCTGCAACATCTGCGGTTTTTTTTTTTTGCGAGTTTTATTGAATTCCATGAGGTAAACCCGCAACAAATAAGCAAGGATTGCGCAAATACAATTGACATGCTGCGGATTAAAAAAAAAAAAACGCACCGCCATTTTATCTGAGCGTTTTTCCGCCCAGCGTTTACGCAGCATGTGGATGAGACTTGTAAAAATCTCATCCACATTGCTGCTACTGTATTATGTTGCGGCTTTTCCGCAACTAAATCTGTTGCGGAAAATCAGCAGTATTTACGCCACGTGTGAACTTACCCTGAAGGGTATTAAAAAAATTTAAAAAACAAAGTTGTATTTTTCGCTATTTTACCTCTTAGTAGAAATAATAAACACCTTTATTATGCACCTCAAAATTCTGCTCCAAAGTGTAACCTTCCCGGTAATGGTTGGCAAAGCATATTTTAGATTATGCACATACAGAATTGTGTGTTAACATGATTTCCTCTTCAGCACATTTAGTACAGCATTTCTAATAGAGCTATGCATTTTCCATTCTGTAAATCTGTGTGTATATACATGATGTCCAACTCATGATTAGAAGGCATCTATTAGGTAAATATCTAATAGGTAGGTGTGCGTTAAATCGGTTATTTATTGCCAATATTAGTAAAACCTGACCTGTGCAAGCTCCATGAGGATTGGAGTTCAGAGACTGCTCTAGATTAGCAGTTCATATAATGCCCTATAATTCCATAACCCAAATGTTTTAAGATCCCATGAATATCCCATAAATTTATATCAATTTTTTTTTTACATTTGCCACAGTTCCTGGTTGTCGTACTAAAATTGTATCCATGCTAACCGGTAGATGTATTTTTGAAAAAATTCCATTTTAAAATCTATTAATACACATAAAAGAACATATATTTTATGTGTTACCATATGCGGCTTTAAGGCCTTTTTTTATTATAATCTGTAGGTTTAATTCATGTTGTATCTGATTTTTAAATTTTTTGTTTTTCTTTGTATTTATTTCTTTTTAGCAAGGAACTGCTCCTCCAGGGAGTGCAGGGCCCCAGGCAGCAAGTGCTTCTCCAGGTGCACAGCCAGCAGCAGCAGGGTTTGGTCTAGTAAGTATACTAGCTGAGGATAAAATAAATGCTATAAATGATGGGCCCCTTTTAGACAGCCCATTGTTGTTTTGAATGTGTCCTTGATCTAGGTGCGGACACGAGCAACTAAGCGCCCCTGTGCATAAACAGAGTGTAGGAGCCTTCTGCTAGCATGGCAACAAATTACATCTTATTTTTAGGAGGATAATCATAATATTTATTGTAGTCTAGGCTAATGGTTACATCCCTGGTGGTCTAGGGCATGGGTTAATGATAAAATTGTCTGACTGGGATGATGACGTGTCTATGTAATCTGAGAGACCGATGAAGACCGTGAGCAGGGGAAGGAGTGCGCGAAGCACCGTACTCGTTTTAAACCCACCTGTGTCTAGAGTGGGCCCCGTTCCCCTTCTGGGTCTTTGCGCAGCTGAACAGACCACACAGACTATATGGCCGCCCCTGCCTTGATTATTAGCAAAAGGTGGATATGCCATAAATGTGTTTTTTTAGGCCCAAACTAGGCCACATGCTTAAGGAGTTTAAAGTTTGAACTTGACCATGGGCCTATTTTTGGCTTTTGGGTGTTGTTTCACTGGTGGTGATTGGGAACCTGAATACAATTTATTAAACATGCTTGAATATATTGGCCCACATTTACTAATGCTGTCTAAAAGACGGCGTAAACTTAGACCAGGCAGGCACAAAATGCACCAAAATGATCACAGTGGTGCATGATAGTTCTGGCGCATCTTACATGACCTGTTAGACACTTTTCTCTCTTCCTAATATTGCTTTTTAATTTGCCTTATTTTGTGCCAGATTTTTGGTGCACACTGACAATTTTAAGCCACGCCCATTTATGACCAGCCACATCCTTTTCCCGCTACACAACGCCATCTTTTCGGAATCTTTTTAAGGTGTCTAGTAAGATGCAAACATCAAACACTTCCAATTTGCTCCAAAACTTGGCGCATTTTTCGACACTTTCTAGGCCCAGACACAGTAGTTCGTTTTCCCTGTAATATGTCATTATTGTGGCATCACATGTACTCTATTAAATCATCATTCCATGTGTTTGTGTTCATTATGGTATCTTATTCTTATGTCAAACCCAATAATTATTTATTGAAACATGGAAATTCTTATAAAAGATCATTCAGACTCTGATTTTGTTTGTTTTTGACTTTAGAGTCTAGATTGATAGTATGTATTTTATTGAAATGTGTACATTTTGTCTTTTGAGTGTAAAAAATTATTTAAATTTAACGGTTCACACATACATTGAAAAATATTAGGGGTATAAAAGTATTAATTAATGCTTTCTGATTTTTATCTAGCCTGCATCTGGGACAGGGGTACCAATGATGCCCCAACAGCCTATGATGTATGGCCAATCTATGATAAGGCCGTCATTTGGTGGAGCTTCTGTTCCTGGTGCCCCGGTATGATCATGTTCTTAGAAGTTTTACGTTTGTAGTGTTTTTGAATTGCTGTATGTTTTATGCTTATCTTGATGTTTTACTTACAGCTATCTCCTAGTATGACTGCTGCTTCACAAAGCCCAAAAAAGCCCCCATCAAAGGATCCATTAGCGGATCTCAACATCAAGGACTTCTTGTAAATCAGTAAGGTAAGAACCCTTTCTCTTATATAGTCTTGTGTACTTTTTGCCATTGGCACCTGAGGCCAAATACTATACACCTATTCATCATCCTATACGAGAATGGCAGAAAAATCTACCACTACTGCTTAATTTAATTTGCATAAACTACAAAATTGTCCAGAGCTTTACGCTAGTTTTCCTCATGGTAGCAGGAGCACATATTGACCATGTTGACCATTCCACCTGACCATGGGAAGTGGTGTCTGACAGTACCTGTTGACAGCAGATCAAGGGTAAGAACAGACTAGGCGGAATCAGGATGAATACGCTGTGTGAAAACACAGAGTAACCGCCCTGCTAGCCGCATGGGAATTCTGTCCGAGAAACCACACCAAACTGGTCTGATTTTTTTTGGGCGGCGTGTCCGCTGTGGAAATCCCGCAGCAATGAAAAAAAAAATGGTTTAAACTAACCTGCCTGTAGTCATGGTGGCGCGTCTCTCTCTCTATCTTTTGAGAACAGCTCGGCCTCCAGTGATGATGCTGTAGTCCATGTGACCGCTGCAGCCTTTGATTGGCTGCAGAAGTCACCACAAAGTCCATCACAGGAGGCCAGGTTGCGCTTATGAAGAGGATCGCGTCGCTAGGACCACTGCAGGGGATAAGCATGAGCTTTATTTGTTAATTTCAAATTAAAAGTAATTAAATTTTTTTTTATTTTGTGGTTTTTGCAGCGAATCGCAGCATTTCCGCCAAAAAAGTCGCAATATATAGCGCTTTGTTGCAGGCTTTACCACCCCATTGAATTCAGAAGAGCAGAGATTCCACAGTATTAACTGACCTGCTGCAGCATCAAAAACTGCACCGCAAATCAGTTCATGAACGTTTTTCCCGGCGGATCTTTTCCGCTGTGTGTGGATGAGATGTGTTCAAATCTCATCCTCTCTGCTGCTGCTACTGTATTATGCTGCAGGTTTTCTGCAATGAACTCTGTTTCGGAAAATCTGTTTGAAAGTCCTGACCACGGTCATGCAACGAATGTTCATGCAACTGCAAAAATATGCAAGTATCTTGACGAGACTGAAACCGAATAATTACTTAGCTAGAGAACAGGTTTTTTTTTTTGTTTTTTTTTTATTAAATGGGTTGTCCAGGGTTAGGAAAAAAGCTCTGTTGGCACTGGCCCTATGTGGGGATTATATACACTGGGCACTTTGGCACTATCTACAGGGACATTGCAGTACTATCATCATAGGCACTGTGGTGTTTTAAGGGGGTTGGGACAAAAAAATCCTGACATGAAATCCATCTTTTTTTTTTTTTTTTTTAAACGGCCATGAAAAACTGATGGCAAACAGATGATAAACGGACAGATGGGCTGGAAATTGATGAAAATTTAGAGACACACTGATGCAAAATGGCCATGAAAAACTGATCGTTGATCAGTTTTTAATGGCCCTTATTTTTCACTGCCGTGTAGGCTACATTCACACAACCATGAAAAACGACCGTGTGATGGCTGTTTTTGTAATGGCCGTTTTCAGAACAATAGAATTCTATGGGTGTATTCACACGGCTGTTTTTTTTTTAGAGGCTTGTGAAAACCGGCCCCACGGCTCCCATAGAAGTCAATGGATCAGTTTTTACCGGCCGTTTTTTATATGAATCATTCCTTGTAATGGCCGGTAAAAACTGATCCTGCCCGAGGATTCCCTGCACACAACACTACTTTGAGTACTGAGCCCGGGGAAGCCCTTGACATTACTATCCATATATGGACAGTGATGTTGGGCTTTCAACGGTGGAGTCTCTGGCCAGAGCATTGTGAGATCTCTGGCCGGGGACTCCTGTCTCCCTCTGACCCCCCCACCCCCTGTAGATTGCACCCCCCTGTAAATAGCGGCACCCCCCCTCCAGTTAGCGCCGCTGTAGCTCCTTGAAGGAGCGGAATCACCGGCCAACGCTCTAGCCATGGGATTCAACTACTGGAGAAGCCCCAGGTGTCACTGTCCATATATGGACTGAGACATCAGGGGCTCCCTCAAGGAGTGAAGTCCCTGGCCAGAAGAATTCTGCTCCTACAGGGAGCTACAGTGCCGCTATCTAAAGGGGGGGGGGGTGTGATCTACAGGGTGGGGGGTGCTATCTACAGGGGGGTGTCATTTACATGGGACTGAGTGCTATCTACAGTGGGTGGTGGTGCTATCTACAGGGGAGTGGCGCTACATGGGCACTGTGGCACTATCTAAATGATTATTGCAGTACTATCTACATGGGAACTGTGGTGTTTTGAGGGGGTTTGGACAATAAAACCAACAAATTAAATCCATCAGGTTTTTTTAACGGCCATGAAAAACGGATGACAAACGGACTGGAAATGGATGAAAATTATAGACACACTGATGCAAAACGGCCATGAAAAACTGAGTTGTTCAGTTTTTAATGGCCGTTTTTTTTTCACTGTCGTGTGAATGTAGCCTTACGCCTCATGCACACGGCCGAGTGTGCCCTCCGAGTTTCATCAGTGATCTGAGGAAAAATAGGACAAGTTCTATCTTTCCTCGTATCGGGGAATCGGACCATTTTTCACGGACCTGATTCACCCGCTAAAGTGAATGGGTCCGTGAAGACTATCGGGTGCCACTCGGGTGCCGTCAAAAACTGCCCGACTGGCACAACGGTCGTGTGCATGAGGCATTAGACATATAAGTTCAAGATTTGGAAATTCCCAGCATCCCATATGTGAAAGTTCAAATGTCTACATCTACACATGTGGTACTGGTCTACCTAAACAAACTATAAAACGAATCCTATCCTAAATTCCATTAGATGAACTTTCTAATTGAAAGTTGCCAATCCCTAAACATAATTTGGAATTATAACAAATAATAAGGTGCATTTATGGCTCATGCACGGGTCACTTCTTGTGGTCAGCACATGGAGGTAATGTCTCCTAGAAGCATTTGGTTCCTCATTGTGGCACTATATGGCAGTACAGGGAGTGCCTTGCAAAGTTTACTCCATTCACTGCTAAATGGTATTGACTTTTTTGGCTGTTCAGATAATGTGCCTACCAAAATCAATGAGAAACAGAATGATCTAACATAGTCGCTTACTCTGGCTGATTTTTCTCACTGCTTATTCAGTCATCCTAGGCTAAATCTGTACTTGGCAATGCAGATGTACTGTACTTCCACACTGCTACAGTGAACGAAATAAGTATTTGATCCCTTGCTGATTTTGTACGTTTGCCCACTGTCAAAGACATGAACAGTCTAGAATTTTTAGGCTAGGTTAATTGTACCAGTGAGAAATAGATTATATGAAAAAAAAAAAAGAAAATCACATAGTCAAAATTATATATATTTATTTGCATTGTGCAGAGAGAAATAAGTATTTGATCCCTTTGGCAAACCAGACTTAATACTTGGTGGCAAAACCCTTGTTGGCAAGCACAGCAGTCAGACATTTTTTGTAGTTGATGATGAGGTTTGCACACATGTTAGATGGAATTTTGGCCCACTCCTCTTTGCAGATCATCTGTAAATCAGTAAGATTTCGAGGCTGTCGTTTGGCAACTCGGATCTTCAGCTCCCTCCATAAGTTTTCGATGGGATTAAGGTCTGGAGACTGGCTAGGCCACTCCATGACCTTAATGTGCTTCTTTTTGAGCCACTCCTTTGTTGCCTTGGCTGTATGTTTCGGGTCATTGTCGTGCTGGAAGACCCAGCCATGAGCCATTTTTAATGTCCTGGTGGAGGGAAGGAGGTTGTCACTCAGGATTTGACGGTACATGGCTCCAGCCATTCTCCCATTGATGCGGTGAAGTAGTCCTGTGCCCTTAGCAGAGAAACACCCCCAAAACATAATGTTTCCACCTCCATGCTTGACAGTGGGGATGGTGTTCTTTGGGTCATAGGCAGCATTTCTCTTCCTCCAAACACGGCGAGTTGAGTTAATGCCAAAGAGCTCAATTTTAGTCTCATCTGACCACAGCACCTTCTCCCAATCACTCTCAGAATCATCCAGATGTTCATTTGCAAACTTCAGACGGGCCTGTACATGTGCCTTCTTGAGCAGGGGGACCTTGCGGGCACTGCAGGATTTTAATCCATTATGGCGTAATGTGTTACCAATGGTTTTCTTGGTGACTGTGGTCCCAGCTGCCTTGAGATCATTAACAAGTTCCCCCCGTGTAGTTTTCGGCTGAGCTCTCACCTTCCTCAGGATCAAGGATACCCCACGAGGTGAGATTTTGCATGGAGCCCCAGATCGATGTCGATTGACAGTCATTTTGTATGTCTTCCATTTTGTTACTATTGCACCAACAGTTGTCTCCTTCTCACCCAGCGTCTTACTTATGGTTTTGTAGCCCATTCCAGCCTTGTGCAGGTCTATGATCTTGTCCCTGACATCCTTAGAAAGCTCTTTGGTCTTGCCCATGTTGTAGAGGTTAGAGTCAGACTGATTAATTGAGTCTGTGGACAGGAGTCTTTTATACAGGTGACCATGTAAGACAGCTGTCTTTAATGCAGGCACCAAGTTGATTTGGAGCGTGTAACTGGTCTGGAGGAGGCTGAACTCTTAATGGTTGGTAGGGGATCAAATACTTATTTCTCTGTGCACAATGCAAATAAATATATATCATTTTGACAATGTGATTTTCTTTATTTTTTTTTATATAATCTATCTCTCACTGGTAAAATTAACCTAGCCTAAAAATTCTAGACTGTTCATGTCTTTGACAGTGGGCAAACTCACAAAATCAGCAAGGGATCAAATACTTATTTCCTCCACTGTATATGTTCCTTTTTATGCAGGCACGGACTGATCTGAACAAAATAGTTTAGCTTTGGTAGAAGCACCACAACGTGACTGATCCCTTTAACGGTTTATGACTTCTCTGGCTATTACGTTTTTTTGTAAATATTTTTTAGTCCTATATAAAGCTCATTTGTTTTTGTTTTTTTGTTTTTCTTTCTCCTAGATTTTGTTTTGTGACCTGAATATGTGAGACTGGAGCCTTCGAAGAACAGATTGCTGCTCAGAGTTTTCTAAGTCAGCCACCAGTACCAAACCCAGTGCTTCGATTTCTCTCTACTGAAATGCGTAGCACAGCTGTGAAAGTAATCATTAGGATTCTGTATTACCCTATCGGTGACCCGCTACTATATATCATATTTTTTGTTCATTTTTGTGTTTCTGGGTTTTCTGTGTTTTTCCGGTTCTCCATGGGTGGGTGTAACTTCCCCCATGCCTTCTAGTGCGTTTCTTGCCCCTGCCTGATGGGGGCAGAACATGCAGCTGTTGTGTGATGAGCAGTCTGGACAGATGTATCCGTGTTTTTTGAACGTTTCAATGTATATAATGTTTGGACATCCCTTGTTTCTTCTATAAAATATGAAATCTTGTGTGATCACAGCAGAAAACACTCCAATACAACCCTGTGTTTTGTGTGTGGGTGAGAACTACCCACAGGACTATTGTGGAAAAACCAACTGTTTTTGTGGTACTTTATATGTTTAAAGTTATTTATGAGTTAAATGAATATGAAAGAAAATCTTCCTCCACTAATATATTGTTATGCACTCCTATAGAGACAAATCATATCAGAAATATATCATATTTATCTTTTTGTTGTTTTTAAATATAATATATATTTTAATTATATTTTTCAGTTTTTGCATCAAAACTAGTAAGTTGGTCGATTTTGCAAAATGAATAAAAAAATCTCTTCATTATAGTTGCAGCAGGGCTACTAGGTTCCGTGGAGTGTTACAAAAATGACATTTTTTTTTCTTTTACATTTTATTGTACATTCATCTTCTTTTGTGTTTATTTTAGCACTTTTTTTTTTTCTCTGAGTTCACAGTGAGTAGTTTTGTACAGTTTGTGGCCGAACCTCATGCGGATCACCAAGGTCCACCCCTTCTTGTACATATTGTGCGAGTCTCATTTTTTTTGTTCACACATTCATCCTGTTGTGTGCTGACGGCTTTGGCTTAAGGTTTTGGTGCATACAAATAAGGTCACTGTTGATCAGTGTTACAAGTGGCTTGGCAGCTGTTTGTAGAAGTTTATTGGATAGGAACAACGTTCACCTGTTGTAAGTCTTTCAATTTAATTATTTATTCGATGGTCGTATCTGAATTTACTGTGGGGATAACATACACTTTAAACGGGGATCAAGTATTTAAAATCAATTTCCAACTGGCTTTCCTTTGTATCATGGTTTAAAGACCCAGTGCATGTATGCCCTGTGAGATGCAATAAACACCTTGAACAGAAGCAAATGCAAACTACTTGTTGAGTCTGTTTTTTTTTTTCTTTTTTTTTTTTCTTTTATTTAATTAAAAAAAATGATAAATTGTGTGTGTATATATATATATATATATATATATATATATATATATATATATGAGAGAATTTTATTTGCACATGTTTTTATTGATCATATTTTTTATTTAACCCCTTCCCGACACCCATACGGCGCTATCTGGAAGGGGTTCCCGCAAACCCCAGTACAGTTAAGTTGCGGTGATGCTGCGGGCTCAGAAGCTGAGCCCGCGCCATCATTGCCGGGTGCCAGCTGTATGTTACAGTTGACACCCTCCTGTAACGGCCAGGACCGGAGCTATTCTCCGATCCGGATAATTAACCCCTGAGATGCTGTGATCTGAGGGTTTTTTACCTGATCGGCACCCCAGCAATGCAATCGCTGGGTTGCTATGGCAACCCAAGGCCAAATAATGGCCTCCATGTCTGCCTCCGGCGTGTTCTCATAGGCTTTGCTGTCAGTGAATAACTGACAGCTCTAATACACTGCTCTACGTATGTAGTGCAGTGTATTAGAATAGCGATTCGATCGGGGCCTCAGGCCTTCAAGTCCCCTAGTGGGACAAATGCATTTAAAAAAAAAAAAAAAAAGTTTATAAAAATGTTGTATAAAAAAAAAAACACGTTTCAAGTAAAAAAAAAAAAGCCAAACTACCTTTTTTTTCCCCCCATAATGAGTCCTTTTATTATTGGAAAAAAACATAAAAAGAAAATAAGATACATAATTGGTATCACCGCGTCCGTAACGACCCAAACTATAAAACTATTATGTCATTTATCCCGCACGGTGAACACCATAAAAAAAAATGAAAACCGCCACAATCTTTGTTTTTAGGTCACATTTCCTCCCAAAAAATGGAATAAAAAGTGATCAAAAAGTCCCATTTACTCCAAAATAGTACCAATAAAAACGACACCCTGTCCCGCAAAAAAAAAAAGTTATGGGTCTTCGCAAATGGCGACACAGAAAGCAATTTAAAAAAAATTAAATATTTTGTGCAAAAGCTGCAATATATGAAAAAAAAAAACTATATAAATTTGGTATTGCTGTAATCGTATCAACCCACAGAATAAAGTTAACGTAATTTATGGCGCACGGTGAATGCCGAAAAAAAACAACTATTCCAGAATTGCTTGTTTTTGGTAAATTCCTCTTCCAAAAAATTAAATAAAAAGTTGTGTCCAAAAATTATACCAAAAATTTTTTTAAAAAACAAGCCTGCACACTGCTCCATCAACCGGAAAATAAAAAAAGTTATGGCACTAGTAATGCAGTGATGAAAAAACATCCCGATGTGCAGGCCGAAGGGGAAGATTACTTCAGTTTCAGGGTCCTAGTACTTAGGAACTAGGAAGGGAAGGGACATAGCACATCCGCTGGAAGTGAGGGTGCACGTATTATACCAGGGCAAAACTTTCCCAGCAAATATTTCCCAAACTACAAAAAAGGAAAAGTCCCCAAGAGGTGCAAAGTGTTACAACAGGGGGATATGAAAGGACACTGTTTATCAGTGCGACACTGGCCTGTTCATAACGGATCGCTTCACAGCGTACCACAGATCTATTGATCGCTTTATTATTTACCCCATTATTATACCCTCTTATTATGCCCTGTTGTACTCCCCACAGATTACATATGCCCTCACATTATAAACTGAAATACCAGTAACACTCAAAACTACTACCAAGCAAAATCCATGCTCCAAATGGCGCTCCTTCCCTTCTTAGCCCTGCAGTGTGCCCTAGGGATGCACGATGCATCAAAATTTCTATACCATTTCGTTGCTGTGCGAGGGCAAATGGTTCAATACCGTCAATTTATGTATTTCGATACTAAGCTGTGTGGCCGCACAGCTTAGTATTGAAATAAATGAAGAGAACATTGCACGCGCAGTGTAAAGTGCCCGCGATGTTCTCTTCTTACAGTGACCCTTTCCCTGCCCCTTTGCCACCAATGATAATTTGAGAATGTGAGACAAAGGGGGAGCGTTCCTCCCTCCTACTGTAACGCTGCGTCACAGTAGAAGGGAGGAACTCTCCTTCCTTTCTCTACTGCCACCAATGATCTGAGAATGTGAGAGGGGCAGGGAGGGGACTGTCACGATTGGCACAGATTTCCTGATGACGTGCCTGTGTTGAGCGTGCTGCAGTGTATCGAGAGATCGGCCCCAGGCAGATATTACAGCAGAGCACAAGCTTGAAATAAAGGCAGCCAGCATTGAGGAACATTGGGGTTAATGTGACCCTCATTAACCCCAATGTTTCCATTATGAGAGGGAAATGATGAAGTCACATATTATTAATGTGAGGAACATGGTGTTATGAATTTAGTACCTCCATGTGCCTCACATTAATAACCCCATCCTGTACCTCACGCATTAACTCAATGTTGCCCGTTCCAACTGTGAGCGAGGTACTTGATGGGATCACTTACTATAATGATTATAATGGGCACCATTGGGTTAATGTGTGAGGGAAATGATGTGGTTAATTCTCATGGTTGTGTTCGGTGCGTGCGATTACAGACCATATGTCGCCCGCTTTTCCTGTATCCAACGTAGCATGGATGACTGATGCTAGGAGCCCATCTTTCTGAACTGCTGTTAGTCACTGCTACTCCCGCAGGAATACTGCCCTATAGTGTAATCATGTTTACAGTACGGGAGCCCGGCTTTCTGAAAGGAAAAGCGGGTGACATACGGTCTGTATCTCACGCACCGAACACAGACCTGTGAATCAACCATGTTGCCCTCGCACGTTAACCCAATTAGGCCCACTATACTCCTTCTAGTAAGTGATCCTATCAAATACGTCGCTCACAGTTGTAATGGCCAACATTGAGTTAATGTGTGAGGTACATGACGGGGTTAATTACTATTAGGGCTTATTCAGACGAACGTGATATACGTCCGTGCAACGCGCGAGATTTTCACGCGTGTCGCACGGACTTATATTAGTCTATGGGGCCGTGCAGACAGTCCGTGATTTTTAGGCAGCGTGAGTCCGCTGCATAAAACTCATGACATGTCCGTTCTTTGTGCGTATTTCGCGCATCACGCACCCATTGAAGTCAATGGGTGCGTGAAAATCACGCACACCACACGGAAGCACTTCCGTGGGACGAGCGTGATTCGCGCAACAGCTGTGAAAAGGATGAATGAAAACAGAAAAGCACCACGTGCTTTTCTGTTTACAAACATCCAAATGGATTGTCATAATGATGGCGGCTGCGCGAAAATCACGCAGCCGCGCATCATATGAGGCTGACACACGGAGATGTTAAGTACCTTTTGCGCGCTCAAAACGCACACGCTCGTGTGAATCCGGCCTTAATGTGAGGCACATGGAGGTTCAAAATTGAGAACACCATGTGCCTCACATCAGAAAATGGAAGGATTTTTATATTTTTGAGTTTTTTTTTTTTTTTTGTTGGCAATGTATCATTTTGGTATCGAGTATCGCAATACTACTCTTTAGTATCGGTATCGAAATCCAAATTCTGGTATCGTGACAACACTAGTGTGCCCAAACAGCAGTTTACTTCCACAAGTAAGGCATCGCCATACCCAGGAGAACCCGCTGAACAATTTATGGGGTAAGATTCTCCAGTGGCACAAGCTGGGCACAACCTATTGTGTAGTGGAACAGCAGATCGGTGGAAAAATATCAATTTTCACTTTGCATCATCCACTGTGTATTAATGTCTCAAACACCTGTGTGGTCTAAATGCTCACTACACCCCTTGATAAATGCCTTTTAGGGGTGTTGTTTCTAAAATGGGGTCACTTTTTTTTTTTTGGTACATGAGGGGTTTTGTGAATGCGACATAGCGTCCACAAACCATTCAAAGTCAAATCCCACTCCCTCCTATATATGTAAACTGCAGTTTATAACCACATGTGGGGTATTGCCGTACTCGGGAGAAATTGCTTTACAAATGTTGGGGTGCTTTTTCTTCCTTGTAAAAATGAAAAATTCTGAATTTAAAACTACATCTTATTGGAAAAAAGATTTCATTTTCACAGCTTAAAGAGGCTGTGTCACCAGTTTCTAACTGCCCTATCTTCTACCTAATCTAATAGGCGCTTTAATGTAGATAATGTGTTGTTTTTTTTTAAAAAAATACGTTTATTTTTGTCAAAGTTATGAGCATTTTAAGTGTTAGGCCTCATGCACACGACCGTAGTGTTTTTCTGGTCCGCAAATTCCAGGACCGTGTTCCGTGAAATGTCATCCGCAGTTCATCCGTATGTCCTCCGCAGTTCATCCGTATGTAATCCGCAAAATGCGGATGAAAAAAAAAAAGCCTAGGTAAAACATGATGACGACAGAACTCATTCCCGGTCGTCGCCTAGCAACACTTCCGCAAATCTGCAAAACTGCGGATGACACACGGAGGTGTATCCGCAATTTCCACGGGCCCATTGACTTCTATTGGCATGTCCGCACCGCATTTGCGGCCCATAATAGGACATGTCCGGAGTTTCTGCGGCACGGATGTGCGGACATGCGGAGACCCGTGAAAACACGGATAGTGTGTATGGGCCCATAGAAATGAATGGGTCCGCAATTCTCCCGTGGATTTGCGGGGGAATTGCGGACGCAAAAACACGGTCGTGTGCATGGGGCCTTATGCAAATTTGTTCTTAATGACCAAGTGCGTGTTTTTTTTACTTTTCACCAAGTAAGATCACGCTGTGCTGTTACTCCCACATTAACTTTACCTGAGTGTCGGGAGAATGAAAAGACATCCCCTCCTGGCTGGAGGCGATTTAATTCTCCCGACACTCAAAGTTAAAATTAATGTGAGAGTAAGTGACATCACAGCATGATCTCGTGAGTTCACGCTGTGCTGCGAGTACAGCTGAACAAGAATGGAGAGAGGTGTATGACGCTGATTGGCCACTGATTGGTCAGCGTCATACACTTCTCTTTACTACGCCCACTTGGTAAAAAGTAAAAAAAACGCCCACTTGGTCATTAACCCCTTCAGGACCCAGCCTGTTTTGGCCTTCAGGACACAGCCGATTTTTTTTTCAAATCGGACATGTTACTTTATGTGGTAATAACATCGGAATACTTTTACCTATCCAAGCAATTCTGAGATTTTCTCGTGACGTGTTGTACTTTGTTAGTGAAAAAATTTGGTCGATAATTTCGGTATTTATTTCTGAAAAACACCAAAAATTATCATTTTTCTAAATTTGTAACGTATCTGCTTGTAAAACAGATCGTAATACCACGCAAAATAGTTACTAGTTAACATCCCCCATATGTCTACTTTGTTTGAAGTGGCTTTGAGGGCCTTGTATATTCGAAAATCCCAAGAAGTCACCCTATTTTGAAAACTGCACCCCTCAAGGTATTCAAATCAGCATTCACAAAGTGTTTTAACCCTTTAGGCGTTTCACAGGAATTAAAGCAAAGTAGAGGTGAAATGTACAAAAAAATTTTTTGACGATATTAATTTCTAATAAAAAAAAATTTGTAACACAGAAGGTTTTACCTGAGAAATGCAACTCCATATTTTATTGCCCAGATTCTTTAGTTTTTAGACATATCTCACATGTGGCCGTAGTGTGCTACTGGACTGAAGCACCGGCCTCAGAAGCAAAGAAGCACCAGAGGATTTTGGGCCTCCTTTTTTTTTTTTTAGAATATATTTTAGGCACCTTGTCAGGTTTGAAGAGGTCTTGTGGTGCTAAAACAGTGGAAACACCCCAAAAGTCACCCCATTTTGGAAACTACACCCCTCAAGGAATTTATCTAGGGGTATAGTTAGCATTTTGACCAGACAGGTTTTTTGCTAAATATATTGGAATTAGTCTGTAAAAATGAAAATCTACTGTTTTTCCTTGTAATATTTACAAGGAATAACGAACAACATTTGTAAAGCAATGTCTCCCGATTACGGCAATACCCCATATGTGGTAATAAACTACTGATTGGACCCACAGCAGGGCTCAAAGAAAGGAGCGTTATTTGGATTTTGGAGCATGAATTTTGCTGGAATGGTTTTTGGTGCCATGTCGCGTTTGCAACAGCCTGGAGGGACAAAAACAGTGGAAACCCCCAAAGTTACCCCATTTTGGAAACGCCCCTCAAGGAATTTTTCTAGGGGTATAGTGAGCATTTAGACCCCACGGGTCTTTTGCAGAATTTGTTAGAATTAGGCCGCGAAAATGAATATCACAATTTTTTTTCCACCAAAATGTTGTATTTTCTCATTTTCACAAGGGATAAAGGAGAAAAAAAACAACCAATTTTTGTAAACCAATTTCTCCCGAGTACGGTAATAGGTAAAATGTGGGATTGGGTCATAATATTTTTTTTCATTAGAAATGAATTAACCCTTTCAGGACTGATCAATTTTTTGCTTTCTTTTCGTTTTTCACTCCCCACGTTCTTAGGCCTGGTTTACACGAGCGTGTGCGTTTTGCGCACGCAAAAAACGCGGTGTTTTGCGTGCGCAAAATGCACGTAACAGCTGCGTGTGTCATCAGTGTATGATGCGCGGCTGCGAGATTTTCTCGCAGCCGCCATCATTATGACACTCAGTTTGAATGTTTGTAAACAGAAAAGCACGTGGTGCTTTTCTGTTTAGATTCAGTTTGACAGCTGTTGCGCGAACCACGCAGTTCGCACGGAAGTGCTTCCGTGCGGCATGCGTGGTTTTCACGCACCCATTGACTTCAATGGGTGCGTGATGCGTGAAAAACGCTGAAATATAGAACATGTCGTGAGTTTTACGCAGCGCATTCACGCTGCGCAAAACCCACGGACTGTCTGCACTGCCCCATAGAGTAATATAGGTGCGTACGACACGCGTGAAAAGCACGCGCGTATATTACGCTCATGTAAATGATGCCTTACAGCCATAACTTTTTTCCTTTTTCTGTCAGTAGAGTGGTGTGGGGGCTTATTTCTTGCGGGAGGATCTGTAGTTTCTATTGACATAATTTAAAGTGCCATAAAATGTATTGGGAAACTGAAAAAAAATTCTTTGCGGGCTGATATAGGAAAAAAAATCTGATTCCACTTTTTGGGGTTTTCGTTTTTAAAGCTTTTGCCGTGTGGTAAAAACGAAAACTTTTTCTTTATCCTGCGGCTCAATACAATTACGGTGATACCAAATTTATAGTTTTTTTTTATATTATACTACTTTTACAAAGAAAAATCTAATTGTTAAAATAAAAATTGTTTTGTTTCACCACATTCTGAGAGCCGTAACTTTTTTTTATTTTTCGGTTGATTTAGCAGTGGGAGATCTTATTTTTTTGCGGGAGGAGCTGAAGTATTTATTGGTACCATTTTTTTGGTACATAAAAAGTGATCCAAAAGTTGTATTTCATTTTTTGTTCCATCTAAAGTGACAATTTAAACCTCAAAAATCACTGTCTGTTTTTTACGGTGTTCACCGCGCGAGTTAAATAATGGTATATTGTAATAGTTTGGCCTTTTACGGACATAGCGATACCAATTTTGTTTATATTTTTACATTACCGTATATATCGGCGTACAAGACGACTTTTTACACCCTTAAAAAAATGTCAAAAGTGTGGGGTCGTCTTATATGCCGGATATTGTCTACATTAGGGATGCACGTTGCAGCCGCACAGCTCAGTATAGTAACACATGAATGTATGGGAGCGCGGCTGCGGCTGTGTAATTCAGCCACAGCCCCGCTCCTGAGTCATGATAAGTTCGCGGGGTCAGGATGATGCAATGCGGCCAGCGCTGCACTAATGAGCGGCGGCACTGGAGACAGAACATGGCGGGCGCGCTACAAAACACCCCCATGTTCTGTCTTCAGTGCCTGAACTGCCGCTCATTAGTGCAGCGCCGGCCGCATCACCTCATGCTGACCGCGCGCGCACTTCCTGTCAGGAGCGGGGCAATGGCTGTATTACACAGCCGCAGCCCCGCTCTATAACGGCGGAGATCAGAGAAACCGCTCATCTCCGCCGTTATTCCCCTGAATGCTGCGATCACAGCTGACTGCAGCATTCAGGGGAAAGTGAGAAGGGGGGATGCCCCTGGATCGTGTCACAGGGAATTCCTGTGACGCGATCGAGGGCCATACCATATATGGGCAGACAGCCCAGGGTCTATTGACGGACCCCAGGGCTGTCTTACCATATTTCATGTTGTTAGGACATACCCAAGTATGTCCTAACAACTGCCTGTGTATTATCCGTCCACAGGTTAATGTACTGGCACATATCTGATATATGTCAGTACATTAAAGTTTAAAAATAAAGTAAAAACAAAGTATTGTTAAATTTAAAAAAAAATACACCTTCACCTTTTTTACAATAAACATTAAAATAAGTCTCAATACATAAAATACACACATTCAGTAATGGCGCGGACAACAATGTTTTTGCATCATTTATGATGTGTACGCTGTAAAAAAATGAAATAAACACGGCTTTCATTCACTTATTAATGTGAAGCGCGAGGTGCGATGAATTTACCCTCCATGTTCCTCACATTAATAGTAATTAACCCCATCATGTACCTCGCACATTAACCCAATATGACTGAGAAACATGATGGGATTAATTACTATTAATGTGAGGCGCGTTCAAAATTCATCACACGTCGCGCCTCACATCAGAAAACGGAAGAATTTTTTTTTATTACTGTTGGCAAAAGTATCGAAATTGGTATCGAAATCGCAATACTAAACGAAGTATCGGTATCGAAGTCCAAATTCTGGTATTGTGACATCCCTAGTCTACATATTGTCTACACACAGGTTGTGTGTTACCTTGTGAGCCTGCAGTCCGGTACACAGGCTCCCGGGATGCACGGAATCCGCCACGGATCTGAGGGAAGCCGGTATTAGCCGCCAGGGAACATCTCTGTAAGATCCTCTGGCCCGCCCTTTCCTCTCATTCCCTGCCTCTCAGATCTCGCGCGATGAAGCAGCCTATCTGCGCATGCGCGAGTTCAAAGAGACAGAGAGTCCTGGGTCCTGCCGCCGATGGCCATAGTGAAGCGCTCCTGCACGAAATGGTGAGTATATCTTAAATTCTATATTTTAAGGGTAAAAGTTGGGGGTCGTCTTATACGCCCAGTCGTCTTATACGCCGACATATACGGTACTTTAGTAGAAAAAATGGGAAAAGGGGGGTTTTTAACATTAAACTTTTTTTCTTTCTCACTACTAATAACTTTAATTCTTCTACACATTTTATTAGTCCCCTTAGGTGACTTGAACCAGCGATCATTGGATCGCTGGTACAATATACTGCAATACTAATGTATTGCAGTATATTGTTATTTTTACAGGCTTCTGTAACCGCACGATCGCTGTTCCTGTCCGTTAGTCCCGGGTGTCAGCTGTAATACACAGCTGACACCCGCAGCGTATGGAGCGGGCTCAGCACGTGAGCCTGCTCCATACATAAACCCCCGCACCATGACGTGCTATTAAGTCATAGTGCGCAAAGGGGTTAATGCACAGCGGATGGTGTGAATATTGCAATTTTCCACTGATATGCCATTTTAGTGCATAATATGTTGTGCCCAGTATGTGCCACTGAAGACAAATACCTCAAAATGTTAATCGCGTTCTCCCGGGTATGGTGATGCCATATATGTGGGCGAAAACCGTTTGTTTTTGTTTTTTGGCACGCTGCAGGGCTCAGAAGGGAGGGACGCCATTTTGCTTTTGGAGTGCAGATTTTGCTTGGTAGTAGTTCTGTTTTGGGGTTTTACTGGTATTTCAGTTTATAATGTGGGGGCATATGTAATCTGTGCGGAGAACATCAGGGCATAATAAGAGGGTATAATAATGCGGTAAATAAATAATTCATAGATGTGAGGCCAGTGTCGCACTGATAAATGGCGCCCAATCTTATCCGCTTTTGGAACACTCTGCACATTAAGCATCGACCAAAAAAAAGCAATTCTGACAATGTTTTTTAGTTAATTTTTTTGCAGCGTTCACCGTGTTCTATAAATGACAGTTTCACTTTATTTTGCGGGTCGGTACGATTACAGCGATACCATATGTATATAGGTCTTTTTATGTTTTGCATCGTTTGCGCAATAAAATCACTTTTTTATAAAATAATTTTTTTTATGTCACCATATTCGGAGAGCCGTAACTTTTTTTTTTATTTTTTAGTCAAAAATGCTGTGTAAGGGCTTGTTTTTTGTGTGACAGGTTGTAGTTTTTATTGGTACTATTTTCGGGTACGTGCAACTTTTTGATCACTTTTTATTCTCTATTTTGTGAGGGGTGGTGACCAAAAAATAGCGATTCTGGTGTAGTTTTTTATTGATTTTTTTTTTTATTTTTTTTGGGGTGTTCATCGTGTGGCGATACCAAATATGTGTACCTTTTTTAATATGTTCATTTTTTTCCTATAATGAAAGTCTTATTATAGGAAAAAAAGCATTTTTTTTTTTATAGAACATATAACTTTTATTTTTACACTTTTTTTTAAAAACCTTTTTATTACTTTGTTTTACTTTTTTTACTTTTTACTAGGGGACATTTAGATTTGCAGCTTTCATCGCTGCTAGACTACATTACCTACGTAGTGTAATGTATTCTAACGGTCATCGTGACGTGACAGTCACACTGACAGGAAGACTTGGAGGCTTCCGTACATGGCAACCCGGAGGTTATTGTCTGGCCTCCGATTGCCACGACAAGCATCGGCAGCCCCCACAATCCCTTAGTGTGGGCTGCCGATGTCCTACAAACCACTTAAATGCGGCGAACGCAATCTGTTGCCGCATTTATGGGGTTAATTGCCGAAATCAGCAGCGATGGTCCGCTGACCGGCAATACTGGAGTGTCAGGTGTCGGGGACAGCTGACCTCCTCGTTCCCGGACACTGTCCGTTAATACAGTGCGCGCCAGGAACTACTCCGCAACTGTACGTCCTGATGCGGGAAGCTAGCCCTCTTCAGGACGTACAGTTGCGGCGCACCGCGTGAAGAGGTTAAGAACAAATTTGCATAACACTTAAAATGCTTATAATTGTCAAAAAAGTGTTTTTAAAAAAACACATCTACATTATAGCGCTTATTAGATTAGGTAGAAAATAGGGCAGTTATAAACTGGTGACAGAGCCTCTTTAATTCTAAATAATTGAGCAAAAAGCCTTTTGCGGTCAAAGTTCTCACTATACCCCTAGATGATTCCTCAAGGAGTGTAGTTTCCCAAATGGAGTCACTTTTGTGGTGTTTCCACTAAAGTAGTACTACAGGGGCTCAGAAAATGTGACATGGCGCCCAGAAACCATTCCAAAAGCCAAATGGCACTCCTTCCCTTCTGAGCTCTACCGTGTGTCCAAACAGCAGTTTATGACCAAATATGTTGTTGTGCTTTTTAGTCCTTTAGTCCTTGTGGAAATGTAAAAAAATTAGCTAAACCTAAATTTTATTTGAGAAAATGTAGATTTTCATTTTCACGGCCCACTTCCAATAATTTCTGCAGAAAACCTCAGGGGTCACAATGCTCACTATACCCCTAGATAATTTCCTTGAGGGGGTGTAGTTTCCCAAATGGCGTCACTTTTGGGGGATTTCCATTTGTTTTAGCACCTCTTCAAACCTGACATGGTGCCTAAAATATATTCTAATAAAAAGGCCACAAAATCCTCTAGGTGCTCCTTTGCTTCTGAGGCCGATGCTTCAGTCCATTACCACACTAGGGTCACGTGGGGTATTTCTAAAATCTGCAGATTCTGTATAATAAATATTAAGTTGCGTTTCTCTGGTAAAACGTGTTACAGAAAAAAATGAATTTCTGCAAAAAAAATAAAAAAATTTGTACATTTCACATTTTGCTTTAACCTCTATAGAGTTAAGAAACTTTACAAATGCTGTTTTGAATACTTTGGGGGGTGCAGTTTTTAAAATGGGCTGACTTATGTGGGTTTCTAATATATATAGGGCGCTCAAAGCCACTTCACACCTGAACTGGCCCCAGTAAAAATGGACTTTTGAAATTTTCTTGAAAATGTGAGAAATTGCTGCTAAAGTTCTAAGCCTTGTAACGTCCTAGAAAAATAAAAGGTTGTTCAAGAAACAATGCAAATATAAAGTAGACATATGGGGGATGTTAATTAGCAACAATTTTGTGTGGTATAACTGCCTGTCTTACAAGCAGCTACGTTTAAATGTAGAAAATGTTTGCAACTTTTCGCAAAATTTCGGGTTTTTCACAATTCCGAATGTATCGAGCAAATTTTTGTACTAATGTTACTGTCAATGTGTCACGAGAAAACAATCTCCGAATAGCTTGGATAGGTAAAAGCATTCTGAAGTTATTACCACAAAGTGAAACACGTCAGATTTGAAAAATGAGGCTCTGTCAGGAAGGTGAAAAGTGGCCCCAGCGGGAAGGGGTTAATATGAGTCTTATTGACATTATAACTACTCACAGACAACCATTTTTTATATTGAGGGTCTGAAAAATGTAGTCGTACCTTTCGGCCTTACGGAGCGTTCTGGCTCAGTGGGGTCTCAAGTGGGAGACTTCCCTCTATTACGTCCATATGCCCTAATATTACATATAGACAGGTTCCCTTTAGATTCCTGGTGGATCCTTATGAAGATATTCGTGTTTATGGGTCCTGGCAGGATATGTGCATAGATTGGAAATACTTGCTCATCTTTCCCACCCCATTTCAATGACCAATGCCACACAAGCAAATGTACCAGTATTTATAATCCTGTTCTGTGGTGATACATCTCATAAGATACTGTTATACTGTATGTATAAATTATTTTGTATATAAAGGTGTTTTTGGGCATCAGTCTGGCAGACCTACAATGGCATAGATGAAACATATGTTTATAATTATGTTAATGTGTGGCCTACTGCTAGATTCTGTGTGTTCTAATGGTCTTGAACAAATTATATAAAACCGATTTCTTTAGCTAACCGGTTAAGGAGAAGGAAGACTTGGCCGTGGCATTATGCACAACTTGGCATTAGTTTGCCCTGACCAGCTATTTGGTTCCCACTCTCTTCATATTACAAAATCACTCTATGGATTTTGTGTTTTGGTTTTGTCACAAACTGATAAACATTCTTCGACAGCCTGAGTTTTCTAGTAGACCCTTCGTAATATCATAGTGGAATATCGTAATGGACAACACCTATTCTAAATGGCCAGTGCAAATCGCCGTACACTATATGGCCAAAAGTATGTGAACACCCCTTTCAGTCACACCCATGCACACCGGTGCATAAAATCAAGCACACAGCTGTGAATCTTCACAGACAAACATTACTAGTAGGCTGGATTCACACGAACGTGTATTGCGTCCGTGCGGGCCGCGTGGTTTTCACGTGCCACGCACAGACCAATACAAGTCTATGGGGCAGTACAGACAGTCCGTGCTTTTTGCGCAGCGTTTGTCCGCTGCGCAAAAAGTGCGACACGGTCAATATCTCAGCGTATTTTGCGCATCACGCACCCATTGAGTATGAACATGAAATCAGAAAAGTGTCCTATCACCATCGCATAAAATAAGTATATCATCAATATATCTACTCCAAAATGAAGTGAAAAACAATAAATCTTCAGTGAAAACAAAAGTCTTTCCCACCATGCTAAGAATACGTTTGCATAAGTGCGCATACAGTGCCCATAGCGGTGCCTTTGATTTGGTGATAAAATTTGCCATCAAACAAAAAAATTGTGTTAACAAATTTCAGAAGTGATAACCCAAAACGATTATGTACGTGAAACGGGGTCCCCTTAGTGCTTAAAAAATGTTGAATGGCATTAAGGCCGAGGTGCAATGTTCTTCACTTTAATTATCTAAGTATTTAGACATGCGCTGTTGGTCTTTCCCTGCAATTAGATTCGGAGTGTATTTCGCAGCACTTATGCGCACGCGCGAATAGAACTATTCTGATTGGACCGACTGACATCTTTGATTGGACTGTTCACCTGTCCATCTCATTGAACAGGGGTTTGTCCCTCCATATACATTTCTATTGGGCATTTATAGATTTACATCTATTCAGAAGTCGTCTCAAATGAATAAAAAGGGTAATTTGGAGCACGCCGGCATTAGCCCCAAACCCCTGAAGATGCTACGCTTGTAGCGAAACATGGGGGGGAGCTGTCCGCTTTTTAATGCTTTGTGCTAGCTGATACTTTTATTTCAGATATAGTCAAGAGAGCATATTGCACCAACTGGCTTGAAGACAGCTTCTCATCGATCGTTTTAAATATATGTGGTTCAGTAATTTTTGTTCTAGATATCTGGTTATATGGGTAGTTGGTAAATTGGGGCTTGCCTTTTGGCAAATCTTTATATAGAAACTCAGCCTGAATGTGGTACTTTTATAGGATGCCATCTTTGCCACACGTCCGTTTGTGAAATTTCTGCTAGATCTGTCCTGGTCGACTGTCAGTGCTATTATTGTGAAACCACTAAGCCGTTGGGAGACCTCACAAAGAGGGGCTGCCAAGTTCTAAATTGCATGGCGTATAAAAATCTCCTTTCCTCTTACGTCACTCACTACAGCGTTCCAAACAGCCACACAAGAACTGTATGTCGGTAAGGTTTCCATGGTCGAACAACTACACAAAGTAGCCTGAGATCAGCATTGGCTGCAGTAGTGTAAAGCATACCGCACTGTTCTCTGGAGCAGTGGAAACGTGTTTGTTCTCTGGAGGGATGAATAGGTTCTGGCATCTGATTGTTGAATCTGGGTTTGGCGGAAGTCGGGAGAACGCTACCTACCAAAATGCATAGTGCCTACTGTGAAATTGGGTGGAGGAAGGATAATAGTCTGGGGCTGTTGGCGACCCCTATGCACCTCAGCAGTCTGACCCCAATCTGTAACTTTACATGGTCTGTCACTTGGTAGCTGAGTTGCTGTGGTCCAAAACGCTTTTACTTTGCACGGTTACCATTTACAGGAAAAAATTTCACAAACTGACTTGTTGCAATAGTTGCATCCAGTTACAGTACCACGCTTAAATTCCGTGAGCTCCTTAGAATGACACATTCTATCACAAATGTTTGTAAAGGCAGACTGCATGGCTAGGTGCTGGATTTTATACACTTGTGGCAATGGGACTACATGAAACACCTCAATTCAATGGTTAAGAGGTGTGTCCCAATACTTTTGTCCATATAGTGTATGTGTATGTAGATATAGGTATAATTGACATGTATGAACTGGTTCTACTTGGATCAGTCTTTTTGCCATAAACATGACTTTTTATGCATTTTTTACACAACATTACGCTTTGATGCAACATGGCGGGAAGGCGCCCATGAGTGTAACGTGCTGGGTAGAATTTTTACAAGATGTAAGCTGGTGTCTAGTTTCACAATATATATTATAGGAGAATAATATGATTTTTTTTTAGTTCTTTTAGAATTCAGGTTTTATTTGTGTGTCAATGGTGGGAAAAATGTTGCGGTAGCGAAAGGATTAATGGCTATAGTAGGTTACATAGTTACACATTTTATATAACTTTTTTACGCTCTGCCTAAAGATCTTCTACCCCTCTGTACGGACGTGAAAGATTTGCAAAATACCTGTGAATGAGGAGTCCTACTTGTAAGGGTATGTGCACACGACCTCTTTTCAGACGTAATGGAGGCGTTTTACGCCTGAAATGACGGCTCCAATACGTCGGCAAACATCTGCCCATTACTTGCAATGGGTCTTACGATGTTCTGTGCAGACGAGCTGTCATTTTAGGTGTCGCTGTCAAAAGTTGGTGCGTAAAATTATGGCCGCCTCAAAGAAGTGCAGGACACTTCTTGGGACGTAATTGGAGCCGTTTTTCATAGACTCCAATGAAAACCAGCTCCAATTACGTCCATGAAAAACGTGTGCACTTGTAAAAACGTCTGATATTCTGGAGCTGTTTTCTCCTGAAAACAGCGCCGTTATTTCAGACGTATTTGGCGTTGTCGTGTGCACATACCCTTAGGGTATGTTCACACGCTGAATAAAAAACGTCAAAAAACGCTCCGTATTTTCAAAGGAAAAACCGCTCCTGATTTTCAGGCGTTTTTTTTTCTCCGCAATTCGCATTTTTCGCTACGTTTTTTACAGCTGTTTTTGGAGCTGTTTTTTTATAAAGTCAATCAAAAAAGGCTCAAGGAGTAACATGCACTTCTTTTTCGCGGGCGATTTTATCGCGTCCATTTTTAAAAACTGCCGCATAAAAAATGCCCTGTTGGAACAGAACACCTTTTGCCCACTAAAATCAATGGGCAGATGTTTGGAGGCATTCTGCTTCGGATTTTTCGGCTGTTTACGGCCCGAAAAACGGTTGAAATTAAGCCGTGGGAACATACGCTCACAGTTCGCATTAGAGACCGATACATGTAAAGGCACCTTGTTACAATTCTAACCGGTCTTTTAGTTTTATTTGTAGGACAAATCATTCTTATGCTTTCCTTTCTATATATCCATAGCACTGTTTTTGAAACACACTTTTCAACTAATGTAACAGCCATAACCACTATTATCGAATTATCGATAGACAGATCTAATACATTCTCCCACCAGTGATACCATTTTTTTGGGGGGGGGGGGGGGGAGGGAGTGGGTCTACAACTGAAGGCAAATTGGCTACCACTCCTCACTTCAGCTGTCATAGGGAGGAGAGACAGCGGTCCACCGTTCTAGCGATCTGTTGTGTGGAGAGAAGAAAAATTATATTGTTGGGGAAAACCCGCTGTGCTCAGAAATTTCCATCACTGCCATAGGCTTTGAGTGCAGCGAACGGTTAGGGTATGTGCACACACACTAATTACGTCCGTAATTGACGGACGTAATTCGGCCGCAAGTCCCGGACCGAACACAGTGCAGGGAGCCGGGCTCCTAGCATCATACTTATGTACGATGCTAGGAGTCCCTGCCTCGCTGCAGGACAACTGTCCCGTAGTGTAATCATGTTTACAGTACGGGACAGTTGTCCTGCAGCGAGGCAGGGACTTCTAGCATCGTACATAAGTATGATGCTAGGAGCCCGGCTCCTTGCACTGTGTTCGGTCCGGGACTTGCGGCCGAAATACGTCCGTAAATTACGGACGTAATTAGTGTGTGTGCACATACCCTTACATGCTCTGCTGTAGCTCTATTCAATACCTTTCCAGCAAGCACTCTCACTTCTGGTGGGGAAGGGGAATATAGTTTTGAAATTCATGGGAATCTATCAATTATTTGAAGACAGAAGAGGGGGCGATCTGAATCGTATACTCCTACAAAAGGAAACCATGTGGATTTACACGTTGGGTACCCTAGATCCCAAGGGACTAAATAACTAAATAAAGTTTAATATGTTCCTTTGAGCATAAAGTGTTGGGAGCGGGTTGATTTCTGCTGGGATGGCTGTTTACCAGCATCCAGAGCGGTCTCCACTTGCTCCCTACCACTTCCATCCCCTTCTCTCCTGATGATATTGGGCCATACATCTGACTTTTTCTCTATATTAGTAAAACCTTTTCTCTTCCCTCAAATTCCTAGGAAAAAACAACAATCTTGGGTTGGGGGAATAGAGATTCTATTTAAATATCGCTCCTTTCCACCCTTCTCTCTTAATAAACAATCCAATATGGGGTCAAAATGAAAATAAGAAAAAAAGAAAAAAATTAAATGGTTAATGTCTGTTCCCAATGGGGAATATAAAATTTGATGGTGCCAATAAATGGGTTTATTTTTGTTCTCCTGTGGTCCCTTTAAGTAAATTGTGATTCTAGTATAGATGAAATATCCTTATCTAAAGGTTCTATTCTTGGGATGTGATGAAACTAAGGGGACAAATATGGTCCCGGAATATGGAATAATTAAATTCTATTGGCTCTATTTCTACTCTTATAAGTCCTTGCATCAAAAGATTGCAAAGTGATTAGACTATACTGTTGGGGAAATAATTCTCCCCTCTTATTAGTAGGCACTCATTGTATCGATTGGAGAATATCTTGTTAGTTCCATCCATATAGAATTGTGATATAAATAAAAATAATGCATTAAAATTAAGTTATCGGAAGAACTTTTCTCCGGCGAATTAGTAATATATGTGCGGATTCTCGGGGTGGGTGGGGACCCGGGTTCTATTGCCTTTTTAGGCATGGGACCTATTTCCCTGCCCTCCCTGAGATACTGTATAAATTAATTTATGCATAAGGCTATATAAAAAGTGAGAAATTCGCTATATGGTGAGAATAGACTCATGGGGGAATTTATTTCCTTGTTCCCCTATGGGTCAGTAATAACATCTAAATACACAATGTGTTGCAAATTTATCATCTGGTACAATTATGAATAAAAATCATAGTTGAATACTATAGGAAATTATATTGTAAGGGAGGGGGAAATAAAAATAAATATTACGTTGCCCCATGCTATTGGTATCGGACTTAATTGACTATCTGAACTACGTTGAAGACATACCACTGATCCTCTACTATTGTGTTAAATATAATATCTTATAGATATAGATTGACAATAAAATGAGCTATCTATTTGTTTTGAATAAAACAAAAAAAAATTTTTTTCAAATGAAATATAAATTACAATTAAATGTATTGTGTAAAGATAATTGCATACAGGGTGGGCCATTTATATGGATACACCTAAATAAAATGGGAATGGTTGGTGATATTAACTTCCTGTTTGTGGCACATTAGTATATGGGAGGGAGGAAACTTTTCAAGCTGAGTTTTTGACCATGGCGGCCATTTTGAAGTCGGCCATTTTGTATCCAACTTTAGTTTTTTCAATGGGAAGAGGGTCATGTGACACATCAAACTTATCGAGAATTTTACAAGAAAAACAATAGTGTGCTTGGTTTTAATGTTACTTTATTCTTTCATGAGTTATTTACAAGTTTCTGACCACTTATAAAATGTGTTCAAAGTGCTGCCCATTGTGTTGGATTGTCAATGCAACCCTCTTCTCCCACTCTTCACACAGTGATAGCAACACCGCAGAAGAAATGCTAGCACAGGCTTCCAGTATCCGTAGTTTCAGTTGCTGCACATCTCGTATCTTCACAGCATAGACAATTGCCTTCAGATGACCCCAAAGATAAAAGTCTAAGGGGGTCAGATCTGCAGACCTAGGGGGCCATTCAACTGGCCCACGACGACCAATCCACTTTCCAGGAAACTTCATCTAGGAATGCACGGACCCGACACCCATAATGACATAAATAACTCATGAAAGAATAAAGTAACGTTAAAACCAAGCACACCATTGTTTTTCTTGTGAAATTCTCGATAAGTTTGATGTGTTACATGACTCTCTTCCCATTGAAAAAACTAAAGTTGGATACAAAATGGCCAACTTCAAAATGGCCGCCATGGTCAACACCCAGCTTGAAAAGTTTCCCCCCTCCCATATACTAATGTGCCACAAACAGGAAGTTAATATCACCAACCATTCCCATTTTATTTAGGTGTATCCATATAAATGGCTCACCCTGTACAATCTATACATATATAAAATAAAGCCTCTTGACACTTGCAATTGAGGAACCAATAAAGAATGTTGGGACACTATAAATATAATGTCTTTGGCTACACTTGCTAAATGGCTCTGAGGAAATCCCGTTCAGGGATGAAACGCGTCAGCTGACCTAATCAAGCTGGGCAGGTAGTGACTTCTAAACCGTGCCCTGCAAATCCCTGACTAAATTTGGAGACATCATATGGAAGGGGATACCATGTGAATTGAAATTCACCTTACTGCCGGCATATGCTCTTGCCCTCCCGGACCTTGTGCTTATTGGTGTACGGTGTGGAGTAAGTGGACACACTGAAGAAATTAAAAGTCATCTGACGTTGCGGTGAAGCTTTAAAGGAACAGTGTCATCACAAATTATTTTTTTATATGTTAAAGATGTTAGTGCTTTATTAAAAACGTTTATATTCATTTGTGTTTGTGTTTTACTTTTTCTTATTTTTACACTTTTTCTTCCCTATGGGGGCTGCCATTTTTTTTCCATTTCTGTCTGTGTCGATTAACGACACATACAGACATGGAATACGGCAGCCACAGTCCCATAGGGACTGCGAACGGCTCCCGTCCCATTGACTTCCGTGTACGGCGTCTGTGTGGGAACTGCGCATGCGCCGCTCCCACACAGTCCAATTCGAAATTGGCGCCGTCCGGCGCCATTTTCCTGTGGACCGGAAGTCGCGGCCGGACAGTAATATTACTACTTCCGGTCGCGGCTTCCGGATTTGTGCACTTGGACCAGCGGCAGCAAACGGAGCGGACGGGCCGGAGGGAGCCGCGGCGGCAGGAGCAGGTAAGAGATTTCAATGTATGTTTGTGTGTGTTTACTACTGTATGTAAACCTACTACACTGTGTATTAGCTCAAAAAATGGCGACACACAGTGTAGGAGGTTACACCGTTCAAACCCCTCGTTTATCCCGGCACTAGCCAGGATAAAGGAGGGGGGGATGCTGAGAGCTCACTAGAGCGAGGGCTTTTAACCCAATGTTGCACTGCTGCAATTTTGGGAATAGCTCCATCTAGTGACCAAAAATGGGTAGTATTATAAATTTAGAATTAATTTATAATATTTCCTGACTCGTGAAAAAAATAAAAAAAATTTGAACAATGTTTAATCACCCACACACTAAATGTTTAATTTAAAAAAACAAAACATGTTTTTCTGGCAACACAATGCCTTTAAGGGTGTTGAGAAATATATGACCATACAGCTTGGAACTTACCTTTGGAAGGCCTTTCGTTCCGCCCGTGGATTGACTGCTCCCGCACATGGATCACAGATGATCACCGGAAAATTAGAGGTAAAACATCTAGAATTATAACGCAAGTTACCATATAAAATCTTGGAAAATTGGTCGCTTTTGATTAAAAGGATCGAGTGGGATATATTCAGACCTTTGGGTCTATTAATAGACTGCCTACTACTATTGATCCCCTTCAAAATCCAAGGTCGTATTGAATAGGAGGGAAGAGTAAAACAACATAAAAAATCTGCCGTTAAATCAGCTTATTTGCTTTGGGATGGCCAATCTCCCAGGACGGGAATTATACTATACAGGAAATTCTTATCCCAAAAAATATTTCTACCTGTTATAAATGGGAATGGTGTCCACCTTGAGGATAAAAAATACATATTGTTAAAAAACGCAAGAGTGAACATAACCCAGCGATTGTTCTAAATGAATTGTTTGTCCCTATTCTTAGGGAGAATATATGTATATTTATCATACAAGTGATTTAATTAATATATGAAGGTGTATTAGATCACATGTTATCCTTTCCTGGCCAGGAGATTTTTTTAAAATTTTGTATGTATATATTTATATATCCGGAAATATTCGGAGGTTGAAATAAAAATAATCTTTTACAAATTTCTATTTACCTGAGAGTGCCTTGATATATTTCTGGATTATTTTTTTCTTTTGTTTTGTATGAGCTTTAAAATGTGCCAACTTTATTACAGATGCACACCAATAATTTGCACCAAATAATGGTACCCATGTACCCATCCATGAGATATCGTAAGGAGGAGAAAAAGAGTCTAAGGCCTTGTTCCCACAGTGCAGATCTGCTGCAGATTTTGCATGTATTTTTTATGACAAAACCAGGAAGGGAACCTTAACGGAAGAAATATATAAAGGAAGGCCTTATTTGTCTGCTCTCCTGGATCCAATTCTGGTTGGCTTAAAAAAAAATGCATGCAAAATCTGCAGCAAATCTGCATTGCGTGAACATACCCTAACATGCTTACTCAGGTAAACCATATATATTATGCTACACATAACACTTGGTGAGTTTAGCACGAATTTGGCAATTTTCGCTAAAATTCATGCATCCTGCGACACTTTTGATAAATCTCCCCCAGTGTAGCCCAAAGCATGTCATGTATAAAATTAATTGGATAAAGAATAATAAATAACTCTATTGTAGTCCGTTGGCTGTGAGTGATAGCTCAATATTCCAGTTATAAACTGTATACAATAAAGTAATACATGCTTATTTTATGCCTCATATTTTATTAATTACTATTTTAAGTTTACATACGGTTTAAGACCATACCGAACCTCCGGTATAAAAAAAAAAAGTGTGCTCTAACAAAAAATGGCATTGTTTCCATAGCAACCAACCAACCGGATTCTAGCTTTCATTTTGTCTCAGAGCAGGTTTGAAAATGAAAGCTAGAATCTGATTGGCTCCTATGGGCAGCATTGATACAGTGAGGAGATTTATCAGAACTAGTCTAAAGGTAAAGTGAAACCGTTGCTCATAGCAACCAGATTCCAGCTCTATTTTTTTTTTTTAAAAGGCTTCTAAAAAATGAAACATGTTAGAACAGTTTCATGCATGAGATCCAGATGTCCCTCCCAAAAAGGAAAGTGTATGTTTTTAAATTGCTGTTAAATGTGGAATTTACTATATAACTATATGTTACTATCCGAATCAAGCGCAGGCTATTAACATTCACAGTTAAAATACAATATTGCGGCACATAATATGTAATGTAAATGCAATTATTAGAAAGCTGAACTGCATACAAGAGTGCAATGCAAAGTTCATAAGAGCCACATACAGTACATGTTTTACCATGCTGTAGTCTACCTTTCATAGCAAGATGAGATTGCCATCTTGTGGTCTGACCCAGTATTACAGCATTACAAGTGTTGATAAAAGACAAATGTCCATCAAGTTCCATGAGGAAGTCCGTTATTTGTAAAGAAGGCAGTCAGAAATATTCTATTTTAGTGACTTTGTCTTGTATTAATTTTTATGTACCATATTCCATTGAGTGCTGTGTTACGAAGACTTCTAGGGGAGAATACCTCCATAACATGAAGGCACAATACAGTGCCTATGGCGCTGTAGTACAGAGCTCTAGGGACTCCGTGTGCTAAGGCCGAGTTCACACATAGCGGAGTGGGGGCAATGGTAGCACAATTGAGATGCACATTACTATCAAGTAAAGAAAACCACCACAAAAACTATGTTTGACCGTATTATTTTGGGTGCATTTAATTGATAGAAAACCTAGGAAATGTTTCTACTATAAATTCTATAGCAAACGATATCTATGTTATTAGATGTAATGATATTGTCCGTTATATTTGCGGACCCAAAAACTATAATGGTTGCCAGTATGGACCGGGATAGGACGTATTCTATCGTTTGCGGAATGGAACAACAGATAGTGAACCGAAGAAAAACAGTCATGTGCATGAAGCCTTAAGATTTATCACCTCAGAAATCCCCTTCTCCTAAATTGAAATTCTTTATGAAAATGAAGGTTATTCTTTGTATAATGAAAAGTTATAAAACTTTCCAATATAATTTCTGTTTCCATTACCTCCGGGTTTCAGGATCTCTGCCTGCTGTCATTTAATAGCACCCTTTAGGGTATAGTCAACGTGGCAGAGTTGTTGCAGAAATTTCTGAAACTGTCCCAGTCACCTGTATAAAATGAAAACGCCTGTACAAAATCTAAAAAATAATTTCAAACCGCAAGCGCTTTTTACATGTACAGTATTTTAAATTGCCACCAGAGGGAAAAAAACTTTGTGTGAAGTTGGCCTAAATGCTTTACTTCCAGTGGATATAAATGTGTTTCTGCTCAGTAGTAAGACTTTACTCCATAGAAAAAATGTGGACCGTAACAAAAAATTTGCAAGAGATTTCCAAGCGATTTTCATATTAATCGCTGGCAAAGCGCTTGATTTGTACGAGATTTTCAATGCTACTGAATGCATTTCCATGGACGTTTCTAAGTGTAGCCAAGCTTTAAGTTCACATGTCGTGGATTTCTGGCGGATTTTTGAAACCCCATTCACATTTCGGGGAAAAAACAAATCAGTGCAGTATTCGAGGCATTCTGCAGCATGTCAATTCTGTCACAGATCGTACAGTAAATTGCCATGAATTTTCAGCGCAAAATCTGCTGCACATCTGCCACGTCTGTGTTACAGTACAGTTCTCAAAGATGTGCCTTGCAACAAGCTGAGCACCTGTGTGTCCATCTCGTGACCAGGACAGGTTTTTATCCTTTAGAAATAAACAATGAAGATTCCTATTCGGTGACAGAAAACATAAAGCTTTAAAACTGATATAACTTTTTATTATACAAAGAATAACATTTATCTGCTGAAACTGCAATACCCCTTTAAATAAAGCACCAAGTTCCTGCTACACATAGTGAAGAACCAGACCTACAAATCTGCCTAGGGATTTCGCAGCAAATCTACGGTGAATCCACCCCAAATAATATTTGAAGCATCTAAACTGAGAGGGGTGAAATCCGCTATGAAAATCTGCAATAGCAATTTTAAAATCCGCACCGCAGGTCAATTTCCGCTATGAAAAATTCTGCAGCAGGTAGATGGGATTTGTTCAAATCACTTCCCCGTGGCTGGTACTGTGATCCACTGCAGATTTTCTGTGCGCAAATTTCCGTGAAGGTAAAGATGCCAAACATGTTAATTTATTGTCACACATTGCATGTCCTCTCTTTCCACTGACATTTTCATTAGATTGTGTTGGGCATGAAAAATAAGTTAGATGGCACGGACAGTGAAATAAACCCTGCCTATTGAAAATATTTTTAATGAATGGCTGAATATAAATAGCACCATGACCATTCTTTACAGTATATGTTAAATACCTTGATGTAGGTGTGCCCTGGCTAAGCACCATCTTAGCAAATAATTAATGGAAACAACAGTCAATTCCAAGATGGTCAAAGTGAAAAGCCAAGCATGGCATCATCGGTAATCATACTGCTGGAAAGTGCTGTTCTTATTTCTTCATCAATGAAATTATTCACTGACTTATTCAGGACATATACTGTAGATAAAAGCACATTCCGGTTCCATGCAAACTAATAAAAAGCACAATAGTCCCTGATATAGCAACTTGCTACAAAATAATGTGAATGTATCAATTTGATGAGCAACAATACTACACAGAGGTAAGCGTCATTCTGAAATTGTGTATGGTATGAACCATAGTCTACCAAGAACATATATACTGTATTCACCTTTTCAAAAGATTATATTGTACATAGATCCTATTCTCATATTTATTACTATTTAATCAGGTTAGACACTCAAACTGCATTACACAGTGTGAGAATATGAACTGCTTACACTATGTGATACTGTAAAGTCTCATGTTGATGCAGCACCATATCTCAATGAGCTTCAACTTGTTGCTCTCTAGCTATTGAGAAATTACAACTCTCAGTTTAGCTGTGAAGGCATGTTGGGAGTTGTAGTCAGAGCCGGCCTTAGGGGTGTGCGACCTGAGGCATTGCACAGGGCGCATCATTTCAGCAGGTGGAAGGGGGCGCTGCGCTGGCTCCCATCCCCTGCTTGTGTCAGTGGCATTGCTACCACTGTAGCATCCATAGCAGCTGCAAGTGGTGACACCGGGCATGAGGGCGCCCTCCCCATGGCCGGCAAGCCGCTAGCAGCTGCGACGCCACTATAGCTAGAGCAGGGAGGTGTCTCCCTTCTCTGCTATCTACTAGTGCCACTGTAACTCCCAGAAGGAGCGGAATCCCCCTGTTGCCGGGGATTTCGCTCCTGGAGTGCTCCGCTTGATGTCTCTGTCAATATGTGGACAGTGATATCAGGGGCAGCTCCTGAAGCGGAATCCCCGTCTACAGCGTTGCTGACGTTGTGACCGGGGATTCCACTCCAGGAGAAGCCCTTGATGTCACTGTCCATAAATGGACACAGACAACAGGGGCTTCTCCGGGAGTGGAATCCCCGGCCACTGCGTCGGCAACGCTCTGGATGGGGATTTCACTTCAGGTGTTGCCCCTGATTTCAATGTCCATATATGGACAGACATCAAGCAGAGCACTCCAGGAGCGGAATCCCCAGCCACAGGGGAATTCCGCTCCTTCAGGGAGCTACAGTGGCGCTATCTACAGGAAGGTGGAGTGCTATCTACAAGGGGCCTGTGGGCTGTAAGGCACTACCTACCAGGGGGCTGTGTGACACTACCTACCAGGGGGCTGTGTGACACTACCTACCAGGGGGCTGTGTGACACTACCTACCAGGGGGCTGTGTGACACTACCTACCAGGGGGCTGTGTGACACTACCTACCAGGGGGCTGTGTGACACTACCTACCAGGGGGCTGTGTGGCACTACCTACAAGGGGCTGTGTGGCACTACCTACAAGGGGCTGTGTGGCACTACCTACAAGGGGCTGTGTGGCACTACCTACAGTGGACTGTGTGACACTACCTAGAAGGGGGCTGTGTGGCACTATCTACAGGGGGAATCTGTGAGTGGGGGGCTGATGGTCATTTTTCTGTGAGTGGTGGGCTGATAGTCTTCATGTGATTTCCACCTCTGAGCTCCAATTGAAATTAATAGGAGGCAGAAAATACCTGTGGCGCCCGTTTGGAGTGCTTTTTTGCCTGCGTCTTTTGCATTAGCTTCAACGGCTTAAAAAAACGCAAAAAAAAAAGGTCACACAACGCTGTCAATTCAAAATCTGCTTCAAAATTCCTGAAGGAAATACTATGTTCTTGAAGGGGTTATAATATATTATATTATTAAATATTATTATTATACTGTATGGGGGCACTAAAGGGGCATACTGTGTGGGGGCACGATATGGGGCATTACACTGTAGGTGGCATTATACTTTTTTTATGGGACTTTTTTTATGATGGGGTGGGGTCCCGAAACATAATTTCGCACGCGGCGCCATCTATCCTTAGGCCTGGTTGTAGTATGCAATAGCTGGAGAAGCACAGGTTTGGGACCACTGTTCTAGCTAGTCCTAAGAGGGAGCAGTCAGAAAGGCTAGAGACTTGTGTGTGCGTGCAAGTGAAAGGAAGAGCCGGCTCTCATTGATTTCTATGTCCAGGCGTGTATAGGCTCACAAATGTAACTCAATTTAATATATGTTTGGGACCCCTTTAACTATGTACAGTAGAAGTAGCAGAGAGTAACATCTACAAGGGGTTCTTCTACAGAGCTTCAGTGCAGCTCTTTTGCTATAAGTCCAACATTGCCTTCACTGTCCAAAAAAAAAGGCAAGCATTTTCAATTGCCTATATCACCAATTGTATACTTTAGTGCTGGTGAAATGTAACAATTCCACCTATTATGCTAGGTTTATCCATTTTACTGGGGTTCAGAGTGAGTAATCAGCCAATGACCATTACTTAACGGTGCTAGCGAGAGCAAGAACTAGTAATGGATCCTACTGGCTGGTGGACCTGTCAGCAAGAGCTAGAGTACTTGCTTACAGAGTCAACCTGGATAATTATTTTTTTTATTGATACAATTATACCGAAAGATCTCCTTGTAAGATGTGCCTATAAGGGGTGGTTCTCTTTAAAGATGAACAGAACAACATTCATAAAGGCCCTACATTAAAAACTTCAACTCTTTTTTTAATACCTTACTTCTGTGCTGAGATAGGACTTAAGTCACAGACCCATACCCAAATGGTGAATTCCTGGGAGAATCTGATGACATGTCCCCTTTTGGTTTATGACAACTGCAGTATTGTTATGGAGAACTTATGTGGATCTAAACCACCATCTACAGCAGTAGCAATATCTTGCCTTGCTTGAATAGTGGCAGTTATTGGAATTGGCCGAGAATCCGCAACAAAAATTCAGAGGCTGAACTTCTTAATAAATTTTGAGCATTTCCCGCCGCCGTAAATTAGTTTAGAGTGGTGTTTGAAACGCCAGTCTTAATATATTCCCCTGAGGTCTTTATGACGACCATGCATCTGACAGAAATCATAATTTTTTTTTATCCGCTTCAGTCCCCTCAGCCGTTGGTTCTGCAACTTCAAGAGATCATATTTCAGCATGGAAGGAAGGTATAAAAAAAAACATAGAACATTTTCTACTGGTAGGTCTCCTTTACAGATTCCATTTACTGCGTTGATCCCCATGAGAGACACACAACGAAGCAGTTGTTTGGAATTGAGAAGTCCTGTCACTTGTTAGTTACGCTCAATCCTGGGTAGCCACTTTGCTTCGTGTGTTACAAGGGAAGGGGCTGCTTGGCTGGTAAAGAGCAATATGCTCAAGACATATTGCTTTCTACTGGGAGAGCAGGATTCTGTAGGATTGTCTTGTAAGCAAAGCATAAACTATATAGGGACGTTCTGACAGATCACCTTTAATAAAGTCTTTACTTCTTGGCACATCCACCATGGCTCCATGATGTGTATGTGATGACTGGTGTGTTCCCAATTACTTATATTTAACAAAACTGTCTAGGTATTGTCACAGGGTATAGTAACTCTTGACATCTGTCACAATGGAGAGTTTTACTTAGAATCCAAATAACCTGACGGAGTTCTGGTATTGAGGAATACAAGGGCTATATATAGCTTCAAAATGCACGTGGCAGGGTATAATAACTAGCTAGGCTGCTAACAATACTAAGGACACACATGATCACACAAGTCAACTTTATGTACGCACACTGAATATTTAAGATGGCAATAACCTATGAAAAGTCTGACACTGTCATATCTCGCATGGGCCAGTAATTCATGGGCAAGCATGTGTACAAGATGATTTGTATTTTTAAAAATGTTGCCATGTTCTGTACATGCACGGGAGTAAACCAAGCTGCTTTATGTGCTCTTCGTGTGTGTAGCTTTGATTGATTGCTACCATCGACCATGATGAAACTATCACCAAAAAAAGTCACAATGCGGCACAAGTGATTGGAGCGTTTCTTATCGAACGTTGTAAAACAATTTGCATCCTGACGGGCAGTCCTGAGTTGTCTCTGTCTACAGCAGAGCTGCTGATTCTCTTCCAATAAATATCTACATTACATCATTCTTATTCTTATTTTTTTCTTTTGTGGGTCGCAGTGTTTCTTCTCCAGCTTCCAATATTACCTTCATTAGTGCTTTGTTAGGACAATTAGAAAAAGCACTAAAAAATTGCTTTTGGTAGTGCATGTTCTAAAACTCGGTGTTTTCCCTTCAAAGCTTTAAATAACTTTCCTTCCATAAGTTTCATGATATTTTGAAAAAGGTTCAACCTTGAGAACAATCTGCACTGTTGCCATGTATCCAGAGACATATCTGCGCAAATTTAAGTGGAGTGATTCTTACAGCTACATTGTAATCCTGCTGCTCAGCACCAACATCCACCCACTGATGTCCTGAATAGATTGCAATGATTTTCCGCTTCCATTTTTTCTTGCTTGGTTCTTTCAGACGGATGTAAATACCAGAACCACTAGAACCAGGTTCTGCATCACAGTATTGATAAAACAATTCATTAGATTCCACCGACACACTGCAAAAACGGTAGACTAACTGTCCTGGTCTGTCGTCATCAAACCCAGAGAAGTGAACTCTACTGCCCGGCATCTTATTGACCTCAGGGCTTATCCCAAGTTCCATGTAGTTCTTTTTCTGTTGGCGTTTTAGTTCCAGTACTGCATAGTCATAGTCCAGGGTCATGTTTTCTGATACCTCCTTGAACCAGCCTTTAGGGATCTGAATAGCTTTCACTGTTGTCCACTGGAAGGAAGGCTTTGCAGTCATGGAGGCCTTTTCTCTACCAGATACTTTCCGCTCTGTGTCTTCTACGGCTGACCTTTTCTGTACTGATTTTCTATGTTTTCTTTTACCTCTCTTTGTTGCACTATCTTCATCAGTAGGTGGGCTTTCTATGTTTTTCTTGGCGCCCTTACGTCTTCTGCCTCCCCTCTTTGTTCTGATTTTAAGGATTCCGACTCGTAACTTTTTGGTATTCTTAATGTAATCTGTGCCATCATGTACACAATGGGCTGCTGTTAACACATGTTTGGGTGAAATAAGAATGCCACTGCAGCCAGAAGACAACTTCACCGCGGTACTAAATGGATAATTGGTCATAAATTGCTTGTCAGATATACTAAACCTGCTGTCAGTGCCATAAACCTGCCTCTTTCTTCGCAGGGTATGTTTTACTGAGGGACTGGTCTGATTATATCTGACAGGGAGCTGAAACTTTACTTTTGTCATGATCCGTGTACCATTGTCATACATTGTCTCATAGGAAAGGTAGTTTTCAAGCTCATCTTGAGTTGGTGGCGGTAAGTTCTTCTGACATTCAATTCCACAAGTTCCATGAAGTTCCTGTACTGCTTCTGCTTGAAAAGTTGGAGTTTTGAGCTGGACAACATCTGAATTGACAATGTGAGGTATTTCCTTGACGTGCCAATCATAACCCTCCGGACCTTCATCATCTGCCTTGCCAATGCTTGGCATTACAGTAGAGAGTAGAAGGAGTACAAGATGTAAGTGATACATTCTGCCCATCGGTCTTGACCTAGAAAAAGAAATAATACATTAAAAGGAATACTTCACAGAAGATACTAACTTACACAAGGTGCACTGTTTAACATGCCTGTTTTGGATACATTTTGTCTTTATTTTTCAATTGTGCAGATCTATAATGCGATCTAGTACAAATGCTCTTTTTCTATTGCCTTTTGTAAGATTAATAAGTTGTAGCGTATATTGTATGTTTATTATTATGCCCTGTTCACATCTTCGCTCGGTATACCATTGTTCTGCTCTATCGCAGGCTCCGTCAAACACCAGAGACAACTGATGCCCAACGGAACCCATTGGCTTTAATGGGTTCCATCGGGGTGTCCGTGGATTTACCAGAAACAATAGCGCAGCGTGCTTCGTTATTGTTTCTGTATTTTTGGCGGAATCTGCAACAGAGGCTCCTAACGCAGATGTGAACAGGGCCTTAGTCAGATCAACTGTGCAAAACAAATACATAATCCCCCAATGTGTAGTCGCACTCTAAATCAGTGTAAAAGTAATAGACGCCTGTTATTCACAATTCTGATGTTGAAGGGTAGAACTTATGAAGCTCTATGCATACTCCAGGGCTTCAGATGGCCGGTGCTAAAGCCCTTTTACATGGGCCAATAAGTGTTCATGTGAAGGCTTGTTCCTGATCTTTGCTGTGTGTAATCGTTTATGCTGCAAGGAATATTATCGTTGTCGGCAGCACATCTCTCTCTGTGTAAACAGGGAGATGTGCTGCCGACATGATGGAAATGTACCAGGACGAACTATTGGAGTAATGAGCACTCGTCCCCATAAATAGCGCCTTGTGAAAGGAGAAAAGAACGCCGATCGTTGATCAGCGCTCGTTTACACGGCCCATGTAAGAGAACCCGTACATGCAGCCAGTTTTCTGAAGTGCGGACTCATTCATAGCAGCTCCCTGTTTGCCGCACAGTGTATATATCCAACAGTGGCAGATTATGCCCTAAATCCTTCATTCAAATAGCAACAAACATCTCCTGAATGAAATGGGTCACGTTGATATCCGATTTCTTGTTTTGCTCCTCTTGTCAGAACATATTATATGGTTCCTAGCATGTATCTAGTTTACAAAGCACATAATAGCAGACTCATGTAAAGTAAGGGTTCCCTGCTTTTTATACCAATAATGTATCATATAGAAAAAGTCAGCACTCTGGTCCCCATGAAGACACATAATGCAGTGTTTGTCTTTCACAGATCATACTTAGGACGTAAGTGCTTGTGGGAATCTAGACTGGGCGAAATATTCCAGACTTGTCTCACTTCTATGCAAATCCAAAATATTTTGCTCACAGCAACCGTTTTTCCCTCACAGAATGTCAGACATATCATCCGTCACTGACTTTCTTCATTATTGTATGCAATTTAAATAAAAGAGAAATACAATTGTAGCCAAGAAAATAATGGCCCATTTAATATGAATTAAAGTAAAGAACAGAACAGCATGTCTTTATGAAGGGATGTGCACAAGCTGCTTTAGGCCTTATTTAGTCGAGCATATTATACGTGTGTGCTGTCCGTTAAAAAAACGGACAGCACACCAACCTATGCAATTCAATGGGGCTATTCACGCTCCGTGGTTTTTCACACAATGTGTGTTTGTTGCAAGAAACTCACTGCATGTCCTATTTTGGTCAGTTTTTGCGGACCAGATCGCCCATTGAAGTCCATGAGTGCGTGAAAGACACGGACAGCACATCTGGTGCTAAAGAAATTATAAGAAAAAAAGGAACATTGATGCCACCCGGAAAGTACACTGATACCACACGGAACTGAAACGCATGAAATACGGTCCGTGTTTTTGGGGGGACGCAAAATGGACACGCTAGTCTGAATAAGGCCTTAGTTTGCTTACACAAATCAATGCATTGTGCAGTAACTCAGCTGGCCATAGTTGAAGATTTTTATCTAAAAATAAGGAGATTGGAAGGTGTTTCTCAAAGCACGGCTGTGTCCTGTTATCTTATGAGGCGAGTCATTACAATCTCTGTACAGTGCTGCAGAATATGTTGGTGTTATATAAGCAATAGTATGTAAATAAAGAAGTGGCTTTTGGTTTTCAGTAAGGCCTCATGCACACGACCGTAGCCGTGTGCACGGCCGTGATTTTCGGGTCGGCCGGCTGCGGACTGTCAGCCGCAGGCCGCCCGCAAATCGCGGAACATGCACATGGCCGCGGCCATTGTTTTCAATGAGCCCGGACCGCAGAACCGGGCCGTAATAAGACATGCCCGTTCTTTCTGCGGTCCGGGCTCCCGGGCCATGCAAGGACCGCAAAAACTACGGTCGTGTGCATGGCCCCATAGAAAGGAATGGGGCCGCAATTCTCCCGTGGATTTTCGGGGGAATTGCGGCCGCAAAAACACGTTCGTGTGCATGGGGCCTTAGACTTTCTCAATGTGTTAAGCTCATTATGTCCAGTAGGTGGCAGGAGAGAATAAGAAAAAGAACCATGTAACCGCAGCACAACTGTATCTCAGACCAGTTTTATAGAACATTGCCATTAACTTGATTCATGCATTTGATGTCTTAGAATAATTTTTTAAAAAAAAGCGTTACCATCTTTTATAACATTATTATTGGCGTCTATATTTTATGATTATCCCTCCCAACCTTTTGGTTGGTCTAGCAGGATCACCAAGGATAAGATATGAGGAAGATCCACTATTTCAGCCATGTCCATGCTCTTCATCTTCTAAACTACCTAAAAAATTGTACATGTATACTTTATTAATATGTGCATTGCATATCAATACACCATGAAATTAAACGGAGTGCTAATGTTTCAAAGCTAGGGACATTTCATTTGGGATTTGGGTCAAAAGTAGGGATTGTCCCTCTAAAGTCACTTGGTTAGCCTCTCTGTTCATCTGGGGTTGACAACAGATTACAGGAAGGGAGACACTTAGTGGCAGTAAATTTACACAGAATTTGCATGAATAAAACAACTACATTTTAACAGTAAGTAAATGACAAAGTTGATATTTATCAGGTAGACTACTAGATTAGTATAAGTTGTTTGAATGTTAGTGTCCATTTAAGGATTCTTTCACACGGCAGAATTGTGGACAGCACTTTGTAGCAGTATTTGTAAACCAGACCAAAAGTGGGTCCAAGACACGGAAGAAGTACAAATCTTTCCATTATACTTTTTCTCTGTGTACGTTCCACTCCTGGTTTTGGCTTCCAAATACTGATACCAAAATACTCTGTGTGAAAGTGGCCTAATAGATGCCCAACAGATAAGGTGACAATGCTGAATGTGCTGGGTTTTCAGAGGCGCCCCATCAGAGGTCACACTCATTGTACTTGTGCACCGTTCTGTATACTGTATATATAACTTACATTATCAGTACAGTACACATTTTATTATTTTCTCTGTTATAGCCCTAAAGGAAAACTTGACATGACCTTCCTAGTCTGACTAAGCCCCCAGTGTACAATCCGCACTTAATATGTTGCAGAGCCTTTTCCAGGGAGGATTTATGATTTAATTCCAGCAATTAGTAGGGAGAGGATAAGAAATAGAAAAGTTAATATGGGAACCACATTTTTGGGTCATATCCTAAAACTACAAGACCGATTTGTTTCCAGCTCATTGATTACAGAATACAAGAATACAAGAATATAGTTACATTTGTAGCTGTCACACTGTATGAAGAGCAGCGCTCAGCTACTTTGTTCTGCACACACTGGACTTGTTACCCACAGCCGAGGTTTCAATATAGTAAAGCATTTAAAACATAGATCAGACAATTCTGACAGTATTCGGCTGCAAAATCGATGTCACACATGTCCATCCAGGTACCAATACATATACTGGGTGTGTGTATGTATGTAATATATATATATATATATATATATATATATATATATATATATATATATATATATATATATATATATATATATATATGTATATATAGCAGCTATACAACATGCACACCATAGTTGCAGGTTTCTTCTGCATTCTTCAGTTTCTCAGGTGGGTGATCAAGACATCAATATCCATTCCAAGTAGTTTTTTTTGCACTTTGCACAGGTGACATGATATGGCAATATGCAGATATGCAGCAGTTGTGTATGGTCTAGTCTTACCTAGTGAAGAATAGGTGAACACCAGTCATCAGACAGGCAGCTCCTCATTCCCACTCTGTGCTGACACTGAGGTCCAATCCTGGAGGTAGTAGAAGACTCAGTGCACCTCCAGCCCATGCAGAAGAGGGGAGGGACAAACAAAGGACTGGGCAAGAGGAGGGCAGGCAGAAAGTGGGGACTTGGGAGGAACAGGGCAGTGCTGAGCTGCTTTACTCAGAATACATGAGACATTTAAGGATAAGGCAGTGCTAGGAGGTGGAATGAAGGTACCAGAAAAGCGCACAATCCTCTATATAACTGGGTTGTGCATTGGTTCTTTCCACAGGCAGGGGGCGCTGGCGATCACTGCTCTGTGCTGTGTCCTATGAATGCACATAAAGCAGAATGTATTCAGCTGTCCATCTCTGCCTCCTTATCTTGACTTGATGTGTCTGAGGAGTCATGGACATTACTAGACTGCTCATCCTGATGTTTCTTTCCATGTGCAGCTGATGTAGTACACTAATATGTTTAGCAAGACATGATATTTTTCGCACTCAGGATGCTGGTCCTTAAAGGTAGATATCAGAAACTATTGCTTTAGTGGCATAATCATTAATTGTCATATTTTTACATAGTCAAAATTGTCATTGAATCTGAATACAAATGTAAAAATTACCTGAAATAGTTATGAGAGAACATTGCTATAATATTAAAGATCTTGCAACTACTTGACATGTATATTTCTCTTCCCTATAAAGGACCTGTTATTTCTCCCTACAGAGACGTAGCTAGGTTCTCCAGAACCCGGGGCAAAGATTCCGTTTGGCACCTTCCCAACCTCTTTCCCGACAGCGCCTTCCCCCTCGCCACGTTTGTTTTCTCTATCAATCAATGACGGGTCATTTCTTTTCCACATTCTTTTTTTTTATGTAACTTTTTTTTATGTAACTCGAGCATAAAAACATTTGTACATTTTACAAGCAATATAGTTCTATACACAACACCAGAACCAAGCTCATTACATATATGCAGCACCAGAACAAAGCTAATTACATATATACAGCACCACAACAAAGCTCAGTACACATATACAGCGCCAAAACCAAGCTCAGTACATATATACAACACCAGAACAAAGCTCAGTACAAATACATTTCAGTACAGAGATCATTTACAAAGTCAGGTTAGCAGCTTCCAGTATGACCTGAATAATGGGAATCATATACTGGGAGTTGCTTATACCTCAAAAAATAGTACCCTCCACCATCTGTAAAGATCATACAGTAATAATTAGGCTTCGTTCTCACCTGCATCATGGTTCAGTTCATGGGTTCCGTCCGACCTTTCCGTCAGGGCAACCCACGAACGGAAACCATAGCTTTCCGTTACCATTTCAATGGTAACGCTTCCGTTGCTAATGGTTTCTTTTTGTCTCCGTTTCACAAGGTTTCCCTTTTATTGGCGGTATCAATAGAGTAGTCAACTGTATCCACCTGTAATCTATCACATCTAACTTAGATGTGATGTATTACAGGTGGATCCAGCGTGTCAGAGAGACACAGGACCCGCTGACACTGAACCCATCAGTCCCACAGGCCTGACAAGTTCAGGATTCAGCGTAAGATACAGCTGCTCTGTATACAGGATACAGAGCAGCTGTATCTCAAAAAGTAAAAAGATTTTTTATAAAAACTAATTATAAAGTTGCACAAAACACACTGACTGACATTTAAAAAAAAATCCCTTTCAAAGGTGTACATAACCTTAAATTGCAAACAATCAGATCGTAACAACCATTGTCCAGTAAAACACGCAGCACATGCAGTTTTACCAAAAATCGGTGCAGTTTTGTTAATTGTTAATGTCTGCAAAAAACTCCATGGACATTAACAATCATTTGAAAACTGCTCTGACTCGTGGGAATGCAGCATGTTGACGTGGTTTGCAGCTGTATCGTTGTAAGACAGCAGCTACTATATGTATATACCGTGCGGGTATGTTCGCACAGGGCAGATACGCTGTGTAAAAGCACTGCCCTGTGGTGCATTTTTTCGGCCAGGAATGGCCGCTGCTGAAAACTGAGCAGAAAAAAAAAATGGATACTTACCATGGCAACGTTTCCCTCCTACATCCTGCAGCACTGGGATGATGTTTTATCCCATGTGACCGCTGTAGCCTGCGATTGACTGCAGCGGTCACATGAAATGAAACGTCATCCCAGGAGGTCGGCCCAGAAAAATAAATAGAATTCTAGGTAAGTATAAGATTAAATTTTTTCCTGAGTTGCGTTTTTTGCAGCGGAATCGCTGCATTTCCGCCGCAAAGAAACACAACATCTGCTATTTGTTGCGAGTTTTACTTCCCCATTGAATTAAATGGGGAAAACCCGAAACAAATAAGCAGCATTTACGCAAATACAATTAACATGCTGTGGATTAAAAAAACGGCCCGCAGGTCAATTACTGAGCCTTTTTCCCACTCATCGTGTGGGTGAGATCTCACCCACTCGGTTGCTACTGCATTTGGGCTTGCCCACACGTAACGGAATTGCTGCGTATTTAAATACACAGCAAAATACAGTAGCAGCAAAGTGGGTGATGCTTATCAAATCCCATCCACACGCTGCATAAAATTTCTGACCAGAAACTGACCTGAGGTGCGTATTTTTCGTACCGCAGCATGTCAATTCCTGCTGCGGAAAGTGGACTGAATTGCTGCGATTTTCAGAGATGTCACCATCCCCCAGCATTGTGAAAAACGCAGCAAAACCCTCACCATTTTATGCAGCAAAAAACGCAAGGAATGGTGCTGTTTTTCTACAGCAGAATTTCTGCTAGTTGCTGCAGAAATTTTCTGTAGCAGTTCCAATACGTGTGGAGAAGCCCTTATACTATGGATTTAGGGTTTGTCCGCACACACAACAGAATTGCTGCAGAAAATTTCTGCAACAATTCCGTTGAAAGTCATAGGCACACATGAACACGTACACATCACACACTATATATACACACACATGAACACATCACACACTATATATACACACACATGAACACATCACACACTATATATACACACATGAACACATCACACACTATATATACACATGTACACATCACATACACTATATATACACTTGTACACATCACATACACTATATATACAGACATGAACACATCACACACTATATATACACATATACACATCACATACACTATATACACACACACACACACACACACACACACACACACACATCACAAATATGCACATTACATGCACACATTATACACATATAAAGTACACATTGTAAACAAAGACATGCACTTACCTTTTATGTAGGATAATTGTGAAGGCAGTTCTGCAGCTTGATGGCCCGACACAGAGCCGCCGACAGTCTGGAGGGGGAGATTTGTTAGCAGCACAGACTACAGCTGCTGTTATAGTCGGGTGGCAGTTCTTAGCTGCTGTGTCCTGCGCCTGAAGCCAGAGGCTCACCTAGAAGGCAGGCCGCTGACACTGATCATTGGCGCCTCCCTCTAAGTTGCGCCAGGGGCACATGCCCCGCCTGCCCCCCCTAGCTACGCCTCTGTCTCCCTATATAAACCATACCAAAAAATAGAGTATGTAGCTAGAAATATACAAGAATATAACAATTTTATTACACAAATATGACAAACACTTTAAAAAAACATATAAAGACAAGACTCTAGTACAAACAATGTGGTATTATAGAGTGAGACATGGAAATTGCTGGGTAACATGTAAAGATAGATGTAAAGGCTGTACTGAATAACCGCAAAATCTAATATAGACCCAAAATGGGTTCTATACTGATTACCTCTAGTGCCCTGTAAACATTATTGACTGATGAAAGGGGAGATAAGAGAAAGTGTCAGTGCATGAAAATATCAGTCACAAGGCAGCCTTACCCATTACAGCAAAAAATGTTTAAAACAGTGTTGGCTCTGCCACAAAGACCCCAATGCGCGTTTCGCTGTGAGTGCTTCCTCAGGGGGTATTAAATAAAATAAATGTACAGAAGGCCCCGGGACCAGATGAGTTACACCCTAGAGTTCTTAAGGAGCTTAGTTCAGTTATTTCTGTCCCCCTCTTCATAATATTTAGAGAGTCTCTCATGACTGGTATAGTGCCAAGGGACTGGCGCAGGGCAAACGTGGTGCCTATTTTCAAAAAGGGCTCTAGGTCTTCGCCGGGTAATTATAGACCAGTAAGCTTAACATCAATTATGGGGAAAATGTTTGAGGGGCTATTGAGGGACTATATACAGAATTATGTGACAATAAATAGTATTATAAGTGACAGCCAGCACGGTTTTACAAAGGACAGAAGCTGTCGAACCAACCTGATTTGTTTTTATGAAGAGGTAAGCAGAAGCCTAGACAGAGGGGCCGCTATGGATATAGTGTTTTTGGACTTTGCAAAGGCATTTCACACTGTCCCCCATAGACGTCTAATGGGTAAATTAAGGACTATAGGTTTAGAAAGTATAGTTTGTAATTGGATTGAGAATTGGCTCAAGGACCGTATCCAGAGAGTTATGGTCAATGATTCCTACTCTGAATGGTCCCCAGTTTTAAGTGGTGTACCCCAGGGTTCAGTGCTGGGACCACTATTATTCAACTTATTTATTAATGATATAGAGGATGGGATTAATAGCACTATTTCTATTTTTGCAGATGACACCAAGCTATGCAATATAGTTCAGACTATGGAAGATGTTTGTGAATTGCAGGCAGATTTAAACAAACTAAGTGTTTGGGCGTCCACTTGGCAAATGAAGTTTAATGTAGATAAATGTAAAGTTATGCACCTGGGTACGAACAACCTGCATGCATCATATGTCCTAGGGGGAGCTACACTGGGGGAGTCAATTGTTGAGAAGGATCTGTGTGTAGTTGTAAGTCATAAACTAAATAACAGCATGCAGTGTCAATCACCTACTTCAAAGGCCAGCAAAATATTGTCGTGTATCAAAAGAGGCATGGACTCGCGGGACAGGGATGTAATATTACCACTTTACAAAGCATTAGTGAGGCCTCATCTAGAATATGCAGTCCAGTTCTGGGCTCCAGTTCATAGAACGAATGCCCTGGAGTTGGAAAAAATACAAAGAAGAGCAACGAAGCTAATAAGGGGCATGGAGAATCTAAGTTATGAGGAAAGATTAAAAGAACTAAACCTATTTAGCCTTGAGAAAAGACAACTAAGGGGGGACATAATTAACTTATATAAATATATGAATGGCACATGCAAAAAATATGGTGAAATCCTGTTCCATGTAAAACCCCCTCAAAAAACAAGGGGGCACTCCCTCCGTCTGGAAAAAGAAAGGTTCAACCTGCAGAGGCGACAAGCCTTCTGTACTGTGAGAACGGTGAATTTATGGAATAGTCTACCGCAGGAGCTGGTCACAGCAGGGACAGTAGATGGCTTTAAAAAAGGCTTAGATAATTTCCTAGAACAAAAAAATATTAGCTCCTATGTGTAGAAATTGTTTACTTCCCCTTTCCCATCCCACTTCCCCTTTCCCATCCCTTGGTTGAACTTGATGGACATGTGTCTTTTTTCAACCATACAAACTATGTAACTATGTAACTATGAACAATTTTAGATTTATGCTAATTAATTCTTAATGACCTACTGGGCGTTTTTTAACTTTTTACCAAGTGGACGTTGTAAAGAGAAGTGTATGACTTCTCTTCATTCCAGCCCAGCTTGTTTCTGTAAAGGATCTGCCAGACGCAGCTTCTGTGTCGATGCCCGTGGTTAATCAGTCTGCACCTGCTCCTAAGTCTGATAGAGTGACTCGATCTGCTACCACTCAGGCTGGGAGGCTGAGGAGTAGGAGAGCCTATCACAGCCTGGCCAGATGGAGCTAGCTCCCGCCCTCTGTCTATTTATACCTTCATTTCCTGCTCCTCCTTTGCCTGTAATTCTGTCTGGTTTCCTGGCTCTGCTGCTCCTGCTAGTATTATTTACCTCTGCTTCAAATTGACCCTGGCTTTACTGACTACTTTCCTGCTCTGCGTTTGGTATCTCGTACACTCCTGGTTTGACTCGGCTCGTTCACTACTCTTGTTGCTACGGTGTTGCCGTGGGCAACTGCCCCATTTCCTTTAGCTTCTGTGTACCCTTGTCTGTTTGTCTGTTGTGCACATATTGAGCGTAGGGATCGTCGCCCAGTTGTACGCCGTTGCCTAGGACGGGCCGTTGCAAGTAGGCAGGGACTGAGTGGCGGGTAGATTAGGGCTCACTTGTCTGTCTCCCTACCCCGTCATTACATAATCACAGGCCTATATACCTTTTCTACCCTGGTCCCTGACACAACTATGGACCCCCTTGAGACCCTGGCTCAGCAAATGCAGGGCCTCTCCCTACAGGTCCAAGCCCTGGCTCAGAGGGGCAACCAGCGTGATGCTACCCTGGTAGTGCCCCCCATCTCACCTCTTGAACCCCACCTCAAGTTGCCTGACCGGTTCTCAGGGGACCCGAAGACTTTTTTCTCCTTTCGGGAGAGTTGTAGGCTCTATTTCCATCTAAGGCCCCACTCCTCAGGTTCTGAGAGCCAGAGAGTGGGTATAATTATGTCCCGGCTCCAGGACGGGTCCCAAGAATGGGTCTTCTCCTTGGCTCTTGACGCCCCTGAACTTTCCTCTGTTGATCTTTTTTTTTCTGCTCTCGTGCTCATATATGACGAGACTGACAAGACTGCCTTTGCCGAGAGTCAGCTGGTGACCTTACGTCAGGGTAAGAGACCCATTGAGGAGTACTGTTCTGACTTTAGGAAGTGGTGTGTAGCTTCTCGGTGAAATGACCCTGCCTTGAGGTGCCAGTTTAGATTGGCTCTGTCGAACACCCTGAAAGACCAGTTAGTTAGCTATCCCTCTTCTGACTCGCTAGATCAGGTTATGGCTTTAGCGGTACGTCTTGACCGACGTCTCAGGGAACGACGACTTGAACATTTTTGTGCTTTCTCCGATGGCTCCCCCATGATGGCTCCCGAGGTTCCGTTGCTTCGTTCTTCCACGGAAAACTCGGATGAACCAATGCAACTCGGGGCCTCCGTGTCTCCCCAACAACGTAGAGAGCTCCGCAGGAAGAATGGTCTCTGCTTCTACTGTGGGGATGACAAGCATCAAGTGAACAACTGTTCTAGGCGTAAGAATAAGCAGCCGGAGGAACTTCCACGCCTAAGTGACCATCGGGGAGGTCACTTGGGCGCACAGGTATTTCCAGTAAATATGAAACCTAATAAGATCTTGCTTCCATTTCAGGTCTCTTTTGAGGGTAGGTCTGCTACCGGCAGTGCCTTCGTTGATTCAGGGTCTTCTGCTAATATTATGTCTGTGGAATTTGCTATGTCTCTAGCTATGCCATTGATTGATTTGCCTAAACCTGTCCCGGTAGTGGGTATCGACTCCACTCCACTTGCTAATGGTTATTTTACGCAGCATACCCCTGTTTTTGAACTCTTTGTTGGCTCCATGCATTTGGAGCAGTGTTCTGTACTGGTGATGCAGGGATTATCGTCCGATTTGGTTTTAGGCCTTCCCTGGTTGCAGATGCATAATCCCACGTTTAACTGGAATACTGGGGATCTTACTAAATGGGGTAATGAATGCATGACGTCATGTTTTTCTGTTAATTCTATTTCTCTCCCTGAGGAGGTGAACACTCTACCTGAGGACTTCGCTGATGTTTTTTCTAAAAAGGCCTCCGAAGTGTTACCTCCTCATAGACAATACGATTGCGCAATCGATTTGGTACCAGGAGCTAAGCTCCCTAAGGGTAGGATATTTAATCTCTCTTGTCCCGAACGTGAAGCCATGAGAGAGTATATCCAGGAATGCCTGGCCAAGGGTTACATTCGCCCCTCTACTTCTCCGGTAGGTGCTGGCTTCTTCTTCGTAGGCAGGAAGGATGGTGGTCTTAGGCCGTGCATCGATTACCGAAACTTGAATAAGGTCACTGTAAGGAACCAGTATCCCCTTCCTTTGATTCCTGATCTCTTCAACCAGGTTCAGGGGGCCCAATGGTTCTCTAAGTTTGATCTACGGGGGGCTTAGAACCTTATCCGCATCAGAGAGGTGGATGAGTGGAAGACTGCGTTTAACACGCCCGAAGGTCATTTCGAATACCTCGTCATGCCCTTTGGGTTGTGTAATGCTCCCGCGGTCTTCCAGAGTTTCATAAATGAGATTTTAAGAGACTACCTGGGGGTATTTCTTGTAGTGTACCTTGATGACATACTTGTGTTTTCCAAGGACTGGTCCTCCCACATTGTGCATGCCAGGAAGGTGCTCCAGGCCCTTCGGGAAAACAAACTCTTTGCTAAAACCGAAAAATGTGTGTTTGGGGTGCAGGAGATACCATTTTTGGGTCAAATCCTCACTCCTCATGAATTCCGCATGGACCCTGCCAAGGTTCAGGCTGTGGCTGAATTGGTCCACACTGCCTCCCTGAAGGCGTTACAGTGCTTCCTGGGGTTTGCTAATTATTACAGGAGATTTATTACTAACTTCTCGGTCATCGCTAAGCCTCTTACGGATCTTACTCGCAAAGATGCTGATCTCCTCCACTGGCCTCCAGAGGCGGTCCAGGCTTTTGAGGTCCTTAAGAAGTGCTTTATCTCGGCCCCAGTGCTGATTCAGCCTAACCAAATGGAGCCATTCATCGTGGGGGTTGACGCCTCTGAGGAGGTAGTGAGTGCTGTCTTGTCCCAGGGTACCAGGTCCCTCACCCATCCCCGTCCCTGTGCCTACTTCTCCAGGAAGTTCTCGCCCACTGAGAGTAACTATGACATTGGCAACCGCAAACTCTTAGCCATTAAAGTGGCATTTGAAGAGTGGCGCCACTTCCTGGAGGGGGCTAGGCACCAGGTAATGGTCCTTACCGACCACAAGAATCTGGTTTTCCTAGAATCTGCCCGGAGGCTAAACCCGAGACAAGCTCGATGGGCGTTATTTTTTACTAGATTCAACTTTTTGGTCACCTATAGGGCTGGGTCTAAAAATATCAAAGCTGATGCACTATTGCGTAGCTTCATGGCCAGCCCTCCTTCGGAGGAAGATCCTGCTTGTGTTTTGCCCCCAGGTATAATCATTTCCTCTGTTGATTCTGACTTAGTCTCTGAAATTGCGGCTGATCAAGGTTCAGCTCCCGGGAACCTTCCGGAGAAAAAGCTGTTTGTTCCCCTGCAATTCCGGCTTAGGGTACTCAGGGAAAATCATGACTCTGCACTATCTTGCCATCCAGGCATCCTGGGTACCAAGCACCTCATTGCCAGAAACTATTGGTGGCCTGGGTTGCCTAAAGATGTTAAGGCCTAGGTCGCCGCTTGTGAAATTTGTGCTAGGTCCAAGACTCCCAGGTCCCGACCAGCGGGCTTACTATGTTCTTTGCCCATTCCCCAGAGACCTTGGACCCATATCTCCATGGATTTTATCACCGATCTGCCTCCATCTCAAGGCAAGTCGGTGGTGTGGGTTGTAGTAGACTGCTTCAGTAAGATGTGCCACTTTGTGCCCCTCAAGAAACGACCCAATGCTAAGACGTTAGCTACCTTGTTTGTCAAACACATCCTGCGTCTCCATGGGGTTCCTGTCAATATTGTGTCTGACAGAGGGGTACAATTTGTTTCATTGTTTTGGAGAGCCTTCTGTAAGAAGTTGGAGATTGATCTGTCCTTCTCCTCGGCCTTCCATCCTTAAACTAATGGCCAAACTGAGAGGACTAATTAGTCTCTAGAACAATATTTAAGGTGTTTTATCTCTGACTGTCAATATGATTGGGTCTCCTTCATTTCCCTCGCCGAATTTTCCCTTAATAACCGGGTCAGTAACTTGTCAGGGGTCAACCCCTTTTTCTGTAATTTTGGGTTTATTCCACGGTTCTCCTCCGTTTCACCTGGTGGTTCCAACAATCCCGAGGTAGATGTCGTTCATCGGGAACTGTGCACTGTCTGGGCCCAGGTTCAGAAGAACCTAGAGGCGTCCCAGAGCATACAAAAAACTCAGGCAGATAGAAGACCTTCTGTTAACCCCTTGTTTATGGTCGGGGATCTAGTGTGGCTGTCTTTAAAAAAAATTGCGCCTTAAAGTCCCATCCAAAAAATTTGCTCCCCGGTATATAGGGCCGTACAAGGTCATTGAAGTCCTTAACCCTGTCTCCTTCCGACTGGAATTACCCCCGTCTTTTCGAATACACGACGTGTTTCATGCCTCCCTCCTGAAACGCTGCTCCCTGTCCTTGGCTACCTCGAGGAAACCTCCGGTAGAATTCGAGGTGGCCAAGATTGTGGACAGCAGGATGGTCCAAGGCTCCCTCCAGTACCTGGTCCATTGGAGAGGATACGGGCCTGAGGAGAGGACTTGGGTACCCGCCCGGGTTGTTCATGCTGGGGTATTGCTCAGGAGGTTCCATCTTCGGTGCCCCAATAAGCCAGGTCCACCTAGAAAGGGTCCAGTGGCCCCTCATAAAAGGGGGGGTACTATAAAGGATCTGCCAGACACAGCTTCTGTGTCGATGCCCGTGGTTAATCAGTCTGCACCTGCTCCTAAGTCTGATAGAGTGACTCGATCTGCTACCACTCAGGCTGGGAGGCTGAGGAGTGGGAGAGCCTATCACAGCCTGGCCAGACGGAGCTAGCTCCCGCCCTCTGTCTATTTATACCTTCATTTCCTGCCCCTCCTTTGCCTGTGATTCTGTCTGGTTTCCTGGCTCTGCTGCTCCTGCTAGTACTATTTACTTCTGCTTCAAATTGACCCTGGCTTTACTGACTACTCTCCTGCTTTGCGTTTGGTACCTCGTACACTCCTGGTTTGACTCGGCTCGTTCACTACTCTTGTTGCTACGGTGTTGCCATGGGCAACTGCCCCATTTCCCTTAGCTTCTGTGTACCCTTGTCTGTTTGTCTGTCGTGCACATATTGAGCATAGGAACCGTTGCTCAGTTGTACGCCGTCGCCTAGGACGTGCCGTGCAAGTAGGCAGGGACTGAGTTGCGGGTAGATTAACGCCATACAGCCCCCTGTAGAGAACGCCATACAGCCCCCCCTGTAGGGAACGCCATACAGCCCCCTGTAGAGAACGCCATACAGCCCCCCCTGTAGAGAACGCCATACAGCCCCCTGTAGGGAACGCCATAGATGCCCCCCCTGTAGGGAACGCCACACAGCCCCCCTGTAGGGAATGCCATAAAGCCCCCCTGTAGGGAACGCCATAGAGCCCCCATGTAGAGAACGCCATACAGCCCCCCTGTAGAGAACGCCATACAGCCCCCGCTGTAGAGAACGCCATACAGCCCCCTCTGTAGATAACGCCATACAGCCCCCCCTGTAGATAACGCCATACAGCCCCCCTGTAGATAACGCCATACAGCCCCCCCCCCTGTAGATAACACCATACAGCCCCATTTGTAGATATCTACAGGGGGGGCTGTAAAAAAGGCACTATCTACAAGGGGGGGGGGGGGGTTTCTGTGACACCCAGAGGAGGGGGAGCCCCAGTCAAAACTTTGCTATGGGGCCCAGTCTTTCCTAGTTACGCCCCTGACACAAACATTTACTATTTACATATAAATGCACGCTAGCAGCAAATGAGCAGACATACATACTCAATTTTTACAGGTATTAATAGCAAACTTACTACATATGTGCACACATAGACAAATATTGTATATACACAAATTCACTAAATACACATGCACTTATTATATAGAAATACACACATCTAGAAGAATATTGGAAAGTCTACTGGCTCATGGTCTATGGACCCCTACTCCTAAGCTGCGCTAGACACTAGAATGGCCTTTTAGCCAAATAATACCTTAACCCTAATCTATTAGGTTCTTAGGGAAAATGCTTCATTTAAAAATATCTGATACCATATTTGCCCTAATTATAGTTGAGAATTGCTATTTAACCAACTTCGTATACAGTAAAAGTATAGCTCTCCCTTCAAACAACTTATGACATATCATAGAGACATTATGTAGAGTTAGATGTTGTGATTGTCAGGGTCTATGTGCTGAGACCCCCACTTTTGCGATCGCTAGCGCAAATGGGAACAATTGTTCTAGCCTACGGGGCCCTCAAAGCCTGGACTCCGCAGGCAACTTCTCTCTGACGTGTCAGAAGTTGTTTAAAGAGGATCTGTCACTAGTTTAGTAATGCCATATCTGCTAGCTAATATAATAGGCGCTGTGTCCTAAAATTTTTCTTATTTTAAAGTTATGAGCTTTTTTCTAATAATGCAAATGAGGCTATACTAGACAAGTTGGTGTCAACACCAGTGATTCTCTTGAGGTGGAGCTGCCTCACAGCCTCTGATGCTGTCCTATCAGCATGAAGCTGCTTCACAGTGTGAGAGACTGAGGCTGGAGGGAAGGGTGATCACTTCAAATAGCAATATCTCCGGCTGTGGTTCTGGTGGCATATGAAAGATGAGATCCTAATCTTTCATATGGCACCACTATCACAGTTCTAGCTGGGAAACAACCGTAGATATCACCAGTTGAAAACACAGTCGGGAATGGAAGCTATAGACTATATGATCATGCCATGGTGCTGGGCTGCCAGGAGGAGAACTATATGAAGCTGATTGGACAGCTTCATCCAGAAAAAATTACACCCCCAGAGTGAAAAGAAAGAGTAACCTCCCATTTGGCAAGTATAGCCAAGTTAGCATATTTAGAAAAATGCACATAACTTTGCAAATAATAAATTTTTGCATTTTTTTTACACTGTAGTTATCAGCATCATAGCGCCTATTAGATTAGTTAGGAGATAGGGAATTAATGAACTAGTGACAGAGCCTCTTTAAATGATAACTGTAGCTCTATGGTGTGCAGTATCAACCTGTCATTACAGTGGCGGACAATACCATATACAGTATATTACATGTGCAGCTGCACAGGGGCTCTGCAAGCAAGGGGTCCCAATGCTGCCTTAAAATATAATAGTGGTTCCTACTGTCTATTAGATGACATATAAGGGGCTACGTGGCTTCCTATCCATGTCTCACAATTAGTGGTGGATTAGTTCTAGCAGTGAGGGATTTTCTGTGAGGCCATGAATGAGGTAGACTATGGCTAGCACCCCGTTGTCATCAAATTAGCAGTTGAAAATCAAGGAGCCCATGTACTGTTCCTGCACAGGGGTAATCTGTTTTTTTGATGTCACAAGATTCTCAGGTAAGTTGCTGTGAAATCACAAGTGGGATTTAGTCAGGTAAGCTTCTGCGACACAAGTGGGCTTCAGTTAGGTAAGCTGCTGTGAAATCACAGGTGGGTTTAAGCAGAGTTGCCAACATAGTTGCTCTGGCTGGGGATTCCGCTCCCAGAGGTAGCCCCAGACGTCACTGTCCATATGGCAGTGATGTCAGGGGCCACCTCTAGGACCGGAATCCCCGGCCAGAGCATCTGCAAATTTTGGCCGGGGATTTCGGTCCAAGAGGAGCACCTGACGTCACTGTCCGTATATGGACATTGATGTCAGGGGTTCCTCCAGGAGAGGAATCCCCGGCCAGAGTGCTGGCAACGCTCTGGCCGGGGTTTTCTCTCCTGGAGGAGCCCCTGACATCACTGTCCATATATGGACAGTGACGTCAGGGGATACCTCTAGGAGCGGAATCCCCAGCCATAGCATCTGCAACGCTTTGGCCAGGGATTTCGGCCCAGGAGCCGCACCTGACGTCACTATCTCTATGTGGAAATTTACGTCAGGGGCTCCTCCAGGAGAGGAAATGCTCTGGAATGCTCTGGCTAAGGATTCCTAGAGGTAGCCCCAATGGAGCTATCTACAGGGAGGGGGTGTAGCGCTGTCATGAGGGTCACTATCTACAGGGAGGGGGTGGCACTATACACGGGTAGTGTGCTGCACATTCTACAGGGTTGTGTGTGTGGCACTATCTACAGGGTGTGTGTGTGTATGTGTGTGTGTGTGTGTGTGTGTGTGCACTATCTACAAGGGTGTGTTTATGGCACTATCTACAGGAGGTGTGTGTGGCACTATCTACAGTGAGTGTCTGTGTGGCACTATCTACAGGAGGTGTGTGTGTGGCACTATCTACAGGGAAATCTGTTCCAGGAGGGGCCCCTGATCTCACGGTCCATACATAGACAGTGACGGCCGGGGCTCCTCCAGAAGAGGAATCCCCGGCCAGTGCATCGGCAACGCTCTGGTTGGGGATTCCGCTCCTAGACAGGGGCTTCTCTAGGAGTGGAATCCCCAGCCAGAGCATTGCCGATGCACTGGCCGGGGATTCCTCTTCTGGAGGAGCCCCTGACGTCACTGTCCATATTTGGACAGTGACGTCAGAGGCTACCTCTGGTAGCGGAATCCCCGGATAGAGCGTCATAAAATCTCTGGACGGGGATTCTGCTCCTGGAGGAGTGAATGGCAGAGCAGGGAGCAGATTTCCTGCTCTGCCATAATATTCAATTGTATCTGCGTCCTGAGGATGCAGATACAATTGAATAAGGCAGTTGGTAGGACACGTCCGGGACAGTAATTTGTCGGGACTGTCTCTGAAAATTCGGGACAGTCCCGGCAAATTCTGGACTGTTGGTAATTATGGTTTAAGTCAGGTGAGCTGCTGTGACATCACAAGTAGATTTTAGTCAGGCTAACTGCTGTGACATCAAACTGTGTTTAAGTGAGGTAAGCTGTTATGACATCACAAGTGTAACTCAGACAGGTAACATGCTGTGACATCACAGCTAGTTTTAGTTAGGTAAGCAATTTCATAAGAGTGTTTCAGCCAGGTAAAGTAGCTGTGACATCACAATTCTCTAAGCTGCTGTGACATCATAGGTGCATTTCAGGCAGGAAAGCTGCTGTGATATCACAACTGTGTTTTCCTCAGGTAATCTACTTTGACATCACAAGTGTGTTTTTGTCAGGTAATCTGCTGTGACATTACAAGTGTATTTCAGTCAGGCTAGCTACTGTGACATCATAACTATTTTCAGTCAGGTAAGCTTAGGGGTGGACATACCATATGTACCATGAACTAAACAGTTGGAAATGAAGGAGCCCATATATAGTTCTTGCACAGGGGCCCTCTGCTTCTGGTGTCCACCCTGTATCATTAGCCATGTGTGACAGGACCTCCTGAATAAATACCTAGATTTACGCACTCTTTACACTGTTTGCTTTTACACATATGTTAGCTTTAAAGAATTTGGCTGGATTCACACGAGCATGTTCAGTCCGTAAAGGACGGAACGTATTTCGGCCGCAAGTCCCGGACCGAACACACTGCAGGGAGCCAGGCTCCTAGTATCATAGTTATGTACGATGCTAGGAGTCCCTGACTCTCAGTGGAACTACTGTCCCGTACTAAAAACATGATTACAGTACGGGACAGTTTTCCCGCAGCGAGGCTGGGACTCCTAGCGTCGTACATAACTATGATGCTAGGAGCCCGGCTCCCTGCAGTGTGTTCGGTCCGGGACTTGCGGCTGAAATACGTTGCGCCCTTTACGGACCGAACATGCTCGTGTGAATCCAGCCTTAGTATATCATCTCTGACTACAGCCACTTTTGTCTTATATGTTCCAGTCAGAAGAGTAACCTTATCAGTTGCATGTAGATATGGAAAAAACTGAACTGAAGGCATCAGTGGCTGTAGCAGCTTCAGAGATGTTACCATACGTACGTATCATACGAACGTTCATTCCTGGTTATCAGCCTGAGTAAACATGGCAGCGATCAGTTGACAAATGAGCAAGATGAGCAGATCTTTTATACTGCAATATAAAATATTGTTTTTTTTAGCAGCACATCTACCCATGTAAACAAGGGATGTGCTGCTTACAAAATGGCAAAATGTATGGGGACAAACGATTACATTTACGATCGTTTGATCCCATATAGCCACAATCAGTTCTCTATGTAAATGAAGAAAACGAGCGCCGATCGACATGTCATTATCGTCGATTTGCGTTTGTTACCGGGCATGGAACTGCCATGTGAAAGTGAACAGACAGCTCAAGAGTCATAGCCAGGATCTCAGCCGCTTCCTTTTATCCTTGCCAGATTTATGTCCCGTTATCTTGACTTTGTGCCTATTTATTTGTAGTTGCACAAGAGACCGGCCTTTCTATAGCTACTTAGAGCTGCCATTCTGGAAACTGACAGAAACAGCATATTGTCAGTCCGAAGCTTCTCTTCAATACTTTAAATGGAAAATTCCTGGGATAGAACTCTTCTGCTATATGTGTATTGAAAACTGGGACCCCTAAATTTTTCACAATGTTTCAATGGAAATGTGACATCATTGGAGGTTATGGAATCCTCCAAGTAGGGACAGCACATGCTCAGGGACCAGGACCCTATAATTTTTTAGATTAATGGTGGTGCTTGCTCCTGGGCCCTCACTGTTTTCACACTTATGACAGGTCTGATTGACATATTTAATACTAAAAGTGAAGATCAATTGTGATGGCGTTATACATTGTAAAATGTCACATACAGGATAAAAGAGATTCTAAACTCCCACAAATACCGTAACGTTTATTAGTAACAAAATACATGTAACTGCAGAAGATCATCCCGTCACTTATATTTCCATCATAGAGTGACAGAATTTGCTATGGTCTATGCTTTTTTTCTTTGATTTTGCAAGAAACCACCAGCTTAACATAGGAGAGCTGTGCAAAAAGTTTCCAAAATCTGGTCTTAAATACAGGGTAACTACATTTACTGTGACTGTGTTTTTAAAGGGCTGTAAAGATCAAGCTTATGAGTTGTCGTATTTTCTCCTGCTGTAAATTGTATGTCTCTGTGTAATTATAGTCCAGTGATCTCCACCCCAGCAGCTTCTCTGCAGAGAAAAACCACAAATATATCTACACATCTCCCTTTTTCCTTTTTGCAGCGTTCCGGAACATGAACTTTTTTCTTTTTACTGTGCTTTTGATATAGACCCAAATAGCATTTCATAATGTGCAGCACAGTCTGTGAATTCTGCAAAAGTAACTTGGTTGAAAATGCTCAGCATGCAAGTTCTTTTGGCAATTACAATGGGGGCTATATACAGTATACAGCACTTCTGTGCAGGCTCATTCTAATGATAGTTTCACACGGGTGAAATAGAGGGAATTCTGGACAGATTATGGTCCAGATTTTTGTCCAGATTCACCGCTGCGGGATGCAGAGCCGATGGTGTAAAACATTGTGATATTATATTGACATAATATTAAGCATTTTATGTCAAAGAACCAATCAATATCTCATTATGCATAGCCTGATTCTCAAATGATTACACTGGGTATGGATAGGGATATTCAACATTAGTGGGATGGCAGTCACAATGCATTAATTTCCAATGACATTGGACAACTTAGTAAAACTCTTCTAATGACTCCTTCATTGAAATGTTTCATTTTGTTAAAAATAAGGGCTAAATCAAGCAATGTTATACAGTAGAAGACAATGTGAAACATTGATATTAGTAATTGGTGGGATGATGCGTAGGTTGGATTTCACTACACTGTCTACATTGTTTGTGTCCATTGGAATACCAATGAACAAGCGAAAAGCGGATATAGACTGATATTGCAATTGTGTTGCCTTCTGTTAAAGAAGGTCCTTCTCGTTTGTGGTTAATACTGCATAAAAGATTTTCTGTCTGTGGTCATAGTCATTCTACATATTCTGTATGTCGGCAGTTTCCACCTACTCCTAACTTACAAGTATGTTATCAGTTCTGCACTGCCAGATGTCCACAATAAGCCTTTTATGTATCCTGGATAACTAAATATAAATGACAAATATGCAGTTTATAAATTGGACTACAAGAAAATCATCATACACTTTATTTGGCCAGTAGTTGAATATCAATTCCCCTTTTATTCTCCATACAGTCTAGCCTCATATAGATTCTACTATGTAGATAGCAGTTCTTGAATGGCAAATATTTTGATTTGTTTTGAATAGGTTTTTTTTCCAGATCTTTGTCAGCACTCTATTTCCATGTGTAATTTCTCCAAAAACATCCAGCAGGGCAAAATACAAGGCTGTAGTTAAAGTGAGGAAAGCAGGATCATACAATAAGTCAATGTAGTATACAAACTGTGAACAAACAAATGACCACTAGTCGTCTACCAACAGTTCCTGGAAAGGGAGCTGACTTTCTTCCTGCTGATCTGTGGAGGAACATGCTGGAGATATAGTACTGAACAAACAGGAAATATAAATATTGCATTGAAAATAATGTATTGTCAGAGTAAAACATAATGTTAAAACCATTCTTAAGGCAAGATTCACACATTTTCCTTGAGATTTTTATTAGCGTTTTTCATTGTTTTTTTTTTTTAGTTTAAAAATGCTGCAGCCAGATGTTACTTTAACGTCTTCCCTCGGCAGCCATTTTTCCGTTTTTAATTTTCACTCTTTCCTCCCCACCTTCCAAGAGTCATAACTTTTTAAATTTTCCGTCTACAGTACTGTGCAAAAATTTTAGTCAGTTGTGGAAAAATGCTGCAAAGTAAGAATGCTTTCCAAAATACAAGTGTTAATATTTTTTATCTTTTATTTTTTTTAATCAATTAACAAAATGCTAAGTGAATGAACAGAAGAAAAATCTAAATAAAATAAATATTTGGTATATTTGGTATATATAAAACCCCTTCCTGACAGAGCATATATATAAATATATAAATATATATATATACACACACTCTGATGTCAAGAAGGGGTTAAACTCTCTATGTCATCCCAGACAGACTCGATGATGTTGACATTAGGGCTCTGTGGGGGCCATATCATCACTTCCAGGACTCCTTGTTTTTCTTTACGCTGAAGATAGTTCTTAATGACATTGGCTGTATGTTGGGGGTAATTGTTCTGCTGCAGAATAAATTTGAGCCAATCAAATGCCTTCCTGATGGTATTGCATGATGGATAACTATCTGCCTGTATATCTCAGCATTGAGGACACCATTAATCCTGACCAAATCCCCATCTCCATTTGCTGAAATGCAGCCCCATGCTTGCAAGGAACCTATACCATGCTTCACTGTTGCCTGCAGACATTCATTATTGTACTGCTCTCCAGCACTTCGGCGAACAAACTGACTTCTGTTACAGCCAAATATTTCACATTTTGACTCATCAGTCCAAAGCACATTTTTCTGAACCACAGTTCCTATGCTTTCCGCATAGTTGAGTCGCTTGGTATGGTTTCCACGTCGAAGGTATGGCTTTTTGCCCGCAATTCTTCCATGAAGACCACTTCTGGCTAGACTACTCTGAACAGTAGATTTGTGTACCTAGATCCCACTAGTTTCTGCCAGTTCTGAGTTGATGGCACTGCTGGACATCTTCCGATTTTAAAGGGAAGTAAGAATGATGTATCTTTGATCCTCTGCACTAAGTTTCCTTGGCTGACCACTGTGTCTACGGTCCCCAATGTTGCCCGTATCTTTGTGCTTCTTCAAAAGAGCTTGAGCAGCACATTTTTAAACCCCAGTCTGATTTGAAATCTGTGCCTGGGAGAGACTTTCCTGATGCAGTATAACTACCTTGTCTCTTGTTGCGGTGCTCAGTCTTGCCATGGTGGACCTGTGACATGAAACTGTCTTCCACAACCTCACTTTTGTAGCAAAGTTTGGCGGTTCCTCATCCAGTTTTAAACCTCCCACACAGCTGTTTCTGTTACAGTTAATGACTGTGTTTAAACCTACATATGAAAATGATGATCATTATCACTTGTTTAGTATAATTGGTTAATCATACACCTAACTATAATCCTACAAAATCCATGACTTTGTGCAAGTGTACCCAGAAGAATTGATGCTGTTTTGAAGGCAAAGGGTGGTCACACCAAATATTGATTTGACTTAGATTTTTCTTCTGTCTTTTCACTTTTGTATTTTGTTAATTGATAAAAAAACTATTAACACTTCTATTTTTGAAATAATTCTTACTTTGCAGCAGTTTTCCACAACTGCTTAATACTTTTGCATAGTACTGTAATTGTTTTTTGTTAGACGAGTTGTAGCTTTTCACAACACTATTTAAGGTGGGGTAGAATGGTAAAAAAAACTGTGATAATCCATTGTTTTTTGGGTTTTGATTTTACAGAGTTCCCCGTGTAGTAAAAACAACATGTTAAGACTCGCAAGTCTGGGGATCCTTGTCGTGGATTGCGAGCTTGCGTCCTTTTGGCCAAAATGATTACCAATACCCCAGGTATTTTTCATTATTATGTATATTCGCTTCTCTTGGACACAGCCGGGTCTTTGATGCTGGGAGAGCTTGGTGTGTTGTTGTTTGGCATAGCAAGCAGGGTAGCCCGCTCTATGAATTATCAAGGCGTCACAAATAGGCTTCTACCTGGCTATACACGTTGTGCCTCATGACGTACACACTATCCCTCCATGTTTCACTCACTTGCACCCCATTATCCATTTATTTCTATTGAGGCACTTCATTTATTACTGCCCCCTATATTTCACTTATAGTATTACACTTGCACACACACTATTCATTTATTATTTCTTACTACACATCCCATGCACCACACACCACTCCCCTCAAGACTAGTGGGAGTGGCTATTATTATTTAAAGCACCTGCTCGCCCTTTCATCAGCATTTCTGGCCTGGCTGTGTCCATTTGCAAGTATGGCCTTTTTCGGTGTTTCTGTATATGTCCCTGTGTTTTTATCGGTTCAGTTTTCCACAACTGCTTAATACTTTTGCATAGTACTGTAATTGTTTTTTGTTAGACGAGTTGTAGCTTTTCACAACACTATTTAAGGTGGGGTAGAATGGTAAAAAAAACTGTGATAATCCATTGTTTTTTGGGTTTTGATTTTACAGAGTTCCCCGTGTAGTAAAAACAACATGTTAACTTTATTCTGCAGGCCAATACAATTTTTTGGGAGGAAACGGGAAAATATATTTTTTGTAACATTTAATATTTTTTTTATATATTTAAAAAAAGCTTTATTTAACTGTTTTTAAAAATTTTTTTTATTAGTCCACCCCCAAGGGATTTGAACCAGCAATCATTGGATCGCTTGCACAATATACTGCAATACTAATGTATTGCAGTATATCGTGATTGTTACAGGCTCCTATTAAGCCCTGCCTGTGGCGTTTTTGGGTTGAGTGGCTTTTTCTTTAAAAACGCAGCATGCGGGGCGTGGCTTGGACATGGCGCTGACCAGACGTGCTGCTTGAGAGCTCCGTTCCTGCACAGCCCTAACCCGTACATTAGCACCTTATATCGCTGAATTTCACTTAACTAATGGTCAGGAAATCCAAGGCCACCTCTGGGACTCCTTATTGATTGAGGCAGATGTCATCAGCTGGTTCCATTTAGCGTTTCCTCACGGATGCTGCTGCTGGAGCGCCGTCTAAGATGGCGCCGCTGGAGGGGAGACAAGATGGCGCCAGGACTCCGTTTTCAGAGGAGATTTCACCTGCGGCCACCGCTGCTGCATCAAGTACCGGCTGTACCCTTTCCTCTGCTTCTGGTCCACTGGGGCAGCTTCCTTCCCTGTTGGCTGGGGAAGAGATGTGCTCTTCTGCTTCTGTTATGGCGCCTCATGCTCCGGACCGCTCGCCACGTGGTGCCTATCATGGCGTCCTGGTCTCCACTTCTTCCTCCTCCTATGTGCTGGGGCCTGCATTGCTGCCTCCCTTCTCTTCCAGAGATCAGGATATTCATTTCTATCAACATTTAGCTGTAGCAGCTGTTCTAGGGGATGATTTACAGGGCTTGAGACAACAGTTATCTGCTTTGCCCACTAAATAGGACATGGAGCGTTATATTAACCGCTTGGAGACTACTTATAAATCTGAGATTCAATCTCTCACTACTAATCTCTCTCACTTGTCTAATCAGTACAGCGTATGGAAGGAGATATCTCATCTGTCTCAGTGCAGCAGGTTTCACATGCAGATCGTTTAGATCAACATTCTCATCAGATTCATATGCTATTTAATCTGGCGGAGGATCATGAAAATAGGAATCACCATAACAATATTCGGCTTCGAGGCATTCATGAGGATGTTTCTCCTGGGCAACTCAGACCCACTTTACAGTCGCTGTTTAATTCCTTACTGGAACGCCCTGCTGGTGATCCTCTGGAGTTGGATAGAGCTCACAGAACTCTTGGTCCTCGCAATCTGGACCCTGACAGGCCTAGAGATGTTCTATGCCGTGTTCATTTCTTCCCTCTCAAAGAACAGATTATGAGAAAGGCCCGTGATAAAGGCGAAGTGTTCTTGAATGGTGTTAAGATTCAACTATTGTCTGACTTGTCTAGGATAACTTTGGACAAACGAAGAGTGTTGTGTCCTTTGCTGGATATGCTGAGAGAGCATGAGATTTCTTAATCGTGGGGTGAACCCTGTCAGTTGCAGGTTCGCAAAGATTGAGTGCTGCTGATTGTTCGAGAACCAGGAGATATTTCGGATTTTTGTGCTGCTCTCCATTTGCCTTGAGTTTCTATTCCTGAATGGCCTTATGTTCCTCCTCCACCTCCATGTCCACGATCACGCAGGCGTGGTCACTCTCCTGCATCTCCTATGGGGCGTCATGGAGGCCGTAATGCTGATCCGGTGTGATTCCTTCCTGATGTCTGCTCTTCAGTCTGCTGCTGGAACTTTATTTTTGTGTCACTCGTATGAGGCTGTTGTCTGCTGAGTTCATCTGTAGAGAATATTGTCTGTTTCATTTCCTTTTTTGTTACAGGTGGATACTGTTTTCCTGGAAAGTCGGACACTTGCTGGTGGTTGTTTGCTGCTGATGGGCTGTGGGAAATGCTATAACGTGAATGTTTAATTTCTGATTTTCTTTGCCTGTATATACATTTATGCTGACAATGAATGTATTTAGGCTGGTTCTTTCTTGGAGTTTTTTTCTGTTCCTGACCATGCCATATGGCTTATGATATAATTCAAATGAACTTGTTTTCTCTTTTTTATATACATTCAGCTATGTTTCATATTATTGCTGGGTTGGAGGGTGCGGGGCGCTGGCTAGACCTTGTCCTGACACTTCTCCTCTTAGGAATTCACTGGTTGTATCCAGGGTATATTGGATTGTTTCTCCTTGATTAGATTAAGGAGTGGGTGATGTTTTCACACGTTTTTTTGTCTTTGTTGTCGTGTTTTCCCTTCCCAGTTTGTCTTGTTTGTCTTGTCTTTGTCTTCAGTCCTTTAGTTGATATTATTGGCTTGATTCTCCTGAGTGCGGTGGAGATGGCGCAGTTGAAAGTCTGTACCTTTAATGTTAGAGGGCTTAATGTCCCTGAAAAACGCTCACAGGTACTGTATAACATGCACAAAGAGCGGGTACATATCTTGTTCTTACAAGAGACTCATTTTCAGGTGGGCCATACACCACAATTTACTAATCGCTATTACCCAGTCTGGTTTCACAGTGCCAACACGGAATCCAAGTCAAAGGGTGCTAGTATTTGTATACACAAATCGCTTTCTCATAAGACCATAGATGTCTTTGTTGACCCAGATGGTCGGTATGTCTTTCTTAAATTATACATTAGGAATAAGATCTTCACTCTGGCTAATTTATACCTTCCTAATCAGGATCAGGCTCGGGTGTGCCGATTGTTTCTGAGAAAACTAGAGGAGTTTTCGGAGGGTGTTTTGATTGTAGGAGGTGATTTCAATTTGACATTCGATTCTAGACTTGACACCTCCTCGGGCAGGTCCGCTGTTCCTAAGACTCAATTGGCAGCCTTGAAGACTACGCTGCATTCCATGCAATTGATTGATGTGTGGTGTATTCTCCATCCTCAGGTACGAGAGTATACTTATTTTTCTCCCTTACATAATATGTACAGTAGATTAGATGCCTTTCTCGTTAGCCACCACTTGCTTACCTGGCACCCTACTAATACACCTCGTTTACGTCTGAAAATAGGTCGTGTGAACCCAGCCTAAGGGACATTTTCATGATATGCATGCTGATGCTTTGTGGGAAAAAATTGATCAATATGTACAGGACACTGCTTTGCCGTCTTTGGGGGCTGGGGACGCCTTGGGACTTGAGGAGGATTTTTTGGATTTGGAAGTGGAGCGTGCAATTGGGGACTCTCCCTTGGGCAAAAGTCCGGGACCAGATGGGTTTAACAATAGATTTTATGAGATATTTAAGGATCAACTTTCTCCATTTTTTACAAAAGTCTTTAATTCCGTGTCTTCCTCTTGTCCCTTTGCGCCTCAGTCTCTTGAGGCTCACATTACCCTTCTACCAAAACCCGGTAAGGATCCTAAGACATGCGCAAACTTTAGGCCCATTTCGTTGATTAATGTGGATGTGAAACTCTTTGCGAAATTGATTGCCTCTCGCCTCTCTCCGTTATTGCCTGACTTGGTCATGGATGACCAGGTGGGTTTTGTACGTGGCAGGGAACCCCGGCATAATACTAACAAGACCCTTCTTTTAACATCATATTGTCAGACACGCAAGATACCGTTGTGTTTACTTTCAGTTGATGCCGAAAAGGCTTTCGATAGGGTGCACTGGGTGTTTCTCCGTAGTGTCTTGACTCAGGTTGGACTTGGCTCTAACATGGTGGATAAGATTATTCCACTATATCACAGGCCTACAGCTCGAGCTCGAGTTAATGGTCTCTTGTCTACCTCTCTGCCTGTTACTAATGGTACGAGACAGGGGTGTCCACCCTCGCCTCTGTTGCATGTTTTGGTCATGGAACACCTGGCTGTGGCACTGCAGAATAACCCTAGCATTAATGGCATTTGTGTTGGTGTACGGCATCACAAGTTAGCACTCTATGCTGATGATCTTCTCGTGTACATAACGGATCCTATGATTTCCTTGCCATCTTTGACTGGGGAGTTTGCTCGATTTGGTCATTTGAGTAATTTTAAAGTAAATTATTCTAAATCAGAGGCGTTGAATATCTCTTTGACTACTCCTCTTGCTGCTCATCTCGCTCTGGTCTTCCCGTTTAAGTGGCAGTCCACGTCTTTAAAATACCTGGGGATACATATCCCCACTCATTTGTCTGATCTGTTTACCCTGAATTACACACCTGTCCTATAGCGTACCTCCCGAGAGTTAGAGGCATATGGGAGTGGGCGCATGTCGTGGTTTGGGCATATTAACGCGGTTAAAATGGATATATTGCCAAAATTTGTGTACATATTTCAGACTGTCCCTATTGTGGTGCCTGCTGTGTTCTTCAGGACGTAATGTAATATAGGGCCATAACCAAATTTGTGTGGGGCTCCTCTAAGCCTCGCATTAGATTTTCTGTCCTTAGCCGGCCAAATTGGAGGGGTTGGGGGTGGGTTTGCCGGACTTTAAACGTTACCATCAAGCTGCGATCCTCATGAGAGTGGTGGACTGGTTCCGCTCAGATGCAGGTAAGCAATGGGTGCGAATTGAGAAAGGTATGTCCACTATTACTTTATCCTCTTTGCCTTGGTTGACTAGTTCACAGCGACCAACGTCTTCTCTGCCTTTCCTCACACATCAGTTTCTTGTTGTTTGGGAACGGATCATTGGTGCTCTGGGCCTTGCTCACTGTCCGGGTCCTTTGACTTCTCTTTTTGATAACCCCTTCTTCCCTCCGGTGGTGGGTGTGGACACATTCCTCTGTTGGGGAGACAGGACGGGGGATACTTAGCTCAGGCCCTCACACCTGATGGTGCAATTTTGTCGCTTGCTGTCTGCCCAGGGAGACGCTCAATTTGGTGGTCCTATTTTCAATTACGGTAATATCTCTCTTCCAGGATAAGACTCCTTTGGAACATTATCTGTCTGTTAAGGATCTGCCAGGCACAGCTTCTGTGTCTACGCCCATAGGTAATCAGTCTGCACCTGCTTCTATGTCTGTGAGACTGACTCCATCTTCCACCACTCAGGATGGCAGGCTTAGGAGTGGGAGAGCCTATCACAGCCTGGCCAGACAGAGCTACCTCCCGCCCTTTGTCTATTTATACCTGCCTTTCCTGTTCCTCCTTGCTTGTGATTCTTCTCGTTTGGTTTCCTGGCCCTGCTGCAGCTTCTTGAATCATTTGACCCTGCTTTATACTGACCCTGGCTTACTGACTACTCTCCTGCTTTGCGTTTGGTACCTCGTACACTCCTGGTTTGACTCGGCTAATTCACCACTCTTGTTGCTCACGGTGTTGCCGTGGGCAACTGCCCCTTTTCCCTTGCTTCTGTGTACCCTTGTCTGTTTGTCTGTCGTGCACTTATTGAGCGTAGGGACCGTCGCCCATTTGTACTCCGTCGACCTAGGGCGGGTCGTTGCAAGTAGGCAGGGACTGAGTGGCGGGTAGATTAGGGCTCACTTGTCTGTTTCCTTACCCCCATCATTACACTATCCTTGTCTTCTGCTCCTTCTCATATGCTGTCCTATCTACAAGGGATCTTCCGACCTGGTTATTCTTATTCTCATTTGGTGTTCACCACGGCTTGGGATGAGGAAATGGGGGTTCAACACTCTGAGGAGGATTGGGGGACTTCTTTCCTCTTGGCCCATAAATTGCCGACTTCCTGTTTTGCTCAGGAGAAAAATTATAAAATTATAAATTATACATTTCTTACAAGATGGTACCGTTGCCTTTCCTTTTTACATAGGATATTTCCTGATGTATCTGCAGATTGTTGGAGGTGTGGGGAGGCTCCTGTAACTATGTTGCACATTTGGTGGGATTTCCCTAAGCTCCGTCCCTTTTGGGGAAAAATTTTTGATCTTGGAAACAAGCTTTTTGACACTGATGTTCCTGCTACTCCTTCTATTGGATTGCTTTCCATGGTTCCTGGATCACTCCCACACCTCAAAAGGGATGTCTTTAGGCATTTTCTGACTGCAGCTAGAACTGTAATACCACGCCATTGGAAGTCCATTAATGTGCCTTCCTATCAGGAATGGGTAACTGAAATGAACGGGATTATGAGAATGGAGGAGTTGATGTCTGCTGATCGGGGTAAATCCGAAATATTTGTCCAAACTTGGTCAATGTGGTCAGTGTTTCGGGGTGGTGCTGATTTGCCATAATTGGAGTAGATTTGACTTTCTGGCGCCAGAGATGCACCTAACTTATTAAGAAACAAAAGATAGACCCAGGTATCTGGCGGGCAAACATTTAAATAATCACTAACGCTAGCTTGCTAAAAGGCAAGTTAAAGCCTTAATTTGGCAGATAATATTAGCTATCTGGGAAATTCAGGCTTCATCTTGCCTTTTGGCAAGCTAGTGTTAGAGATAACTTATTAAGAGGCGTGTGCCTATAATAAATTAGGCGTATTGTGTTACAGCGCTCTTCAGATTAAGACTAGTGTCTAAAACGCCAGTTTTAATAAATTCCCCCATAGTTGTTATGACTAGCTGGTCTGTTCTTGCTCGCTTGTCATCTAGTTTTCAATCAGCATCTGGGGCAGTTGCTAAGGCAAGTTCGTACTTACCGAGAACTTCCCGGCCGTTGCCTTGGTGACGCGTCCTTGGTGACGCGTCCTTGGTGACGCGCCTCTCTTGACATCGGGCCCCACCTCCCTGGATGACGCGGCAGTCCATGTGACCGCTGCAGCCTGTGCTTGGCCTGTGATTGGCTGGAGCTGTCACTTGGACTGAATTGTCATCCCGGGAGGTCAGACTGGAGGAAGAAGCCGGGAGTTATCGGTAAGTCAGAACTTCGTTTTTTTTTTTACAGGTTCATGTTTATTGGGATCGGTAGTCACTGTCTATGGTGCTGAAACAGTTTAACTCTTTCAGCACCCTGGACAGTGACTATCTCCTGACGTCGCGTACCGGAAATTTTTGGCCGGGTTCGGCCAAAACGAGTTCGGCCGAACCCGGTGAAGTTCGGTTCGATTGTCCGGGTTCGCTCATCTCAAAGACACTCCATTTGGATGTTTGGAAACAGAAAAGCACGTGGTGCTTTTCTGGTTACATTCATCCTTTTGACAGCTGGTGCGCTGTTTCAGTCGGTTCGCACGGAAGTGCTTCCGTGCGACCTGCGTGGTTTTCACGCACCCATTGACTTCAATGGGTGCGTGATGCGCGAAGTACGCGGAGATATTGAACATGTCGCGCTTTTTGCGCAGCTGACAAACTCTGCGCAAAAAGCACGGACTGTCTGTACTGCCCCATAGACTTGTATTGGTCTGTGCGTGGCGCGTGAAAACCACGCGGCCTGCACGGACCGAATACACGTTCGTGTGAATCCCCCCTTAGGGTATGTTTACACTGCCTATTTTGAGACGTTTTTTTTCCGGAAAATCGGAAGCAGAACACCTCTAAACATCTGCCCATTGATTGCAATGGGAAAACGGAGTTCTGTTTCGATGGGCCGTTTTTTTACGCGGCTGTTTTGAAAAACGGCCGCGTAAAAAAACAGCCGCGAAAAAGAAGTGCAGGTGACTTCTTGGGACGTTTTTGGAGTTGTTTTTCATTGATTCTATTGAAAACAGCTCCAAAAACGGCCATAAAAAATGCAGCGAAAATTGTGAGTTGCTTAAAAAACGTCTGAAAATCAGGAGCTGTTTTTCCTTGAAAACAACTCCGTATTTTCAGACGTTTTTGAGTTTGCATGTGAACATACCCTAAGGCTGGGTTCACACAGAGTTTTTGCAGGCGAAAAATCTGCCTCAAAATTCCGTTTGGAAGTTTGAGGCAGATTTTCCTCATACGCCGCGAAATACGCTTTCTCTGCCTCCCATTGATGTCAATGAGAGGACAGAGGCGTAACCGCGTGAAGATAGTGCATGCCCCTTCTTTCTCTCGCGAGACGGTTTTACCGCTCGCAGGAGGAAACCGTCTCCGCCTCCCATTGAAATCAATGGGAGGCATTTTCGGCCGGTTTTTGGCGGGTTATGCGGCGCGGTTTCCGTGTCACAAAACTCTGTGTGAACATACCCTTAGAGTGTCGGCCTTAGCATATGCTATGTGTGGTGGCTTGTGAGTAGTAAGTAAGGGTTAATAGTGTATGGGACAGTGAGTGGTAGTAGTGTCTGGTTTTAGGGTCAATGCTCAGGCATTGATCCGGGGATAGATATAGGGAAAGCTAGAGTTAGGTTTAGCTTGTTACCATCACCCATCATCCGTTTATTGCCATCATTCGACTGTTATCATTACCCATCATTTGTTTGTTCTCATCATCTGTCTGACATCATCATCTTGTTACCATCACTGTCTTCCATCGGTGAGTTCCTGTTTCTTGTATTCCTGTTGCCTGCTAGTGCTGTGATACATGGTCCAGATTTCGCTTTCCTTCGACAGTCCGATTGGCTCAGTTTTAGGCCCTACTGTAAGTCCTGGGGATAACTGAGTACAGGGTGATATTAGTACCCAGTAAAGAGAATTTCTATAGCTGTGCCCAGCCGGTATCATTACAATAGTAAAATAAGATGCACATATTAGCTTCTAGAACCTTCAAACACATTTTTCAAGAGAGATGGGACATTTTTTTTAAGGGTACTCTCTTGAAACAATATGAAAAATATGAAATTATTATATTTCCACTCTCATGAGACAGTGGTGCTGTAAATAACTGCATCTATAAGTTCTGTTTGCAGCCATTCTGATAATGATGTGCAAGCAGCGGTTCAGGAGGAGAGCGACTCCCCTCCAATCAGTGTTTCACCTGAAGCCCCCCATCGTGCCAGCTATAGCAACTAACATATACTGAGCCAGCCACCGAGCCCCATAAACAGTCGCAGCCCCAATGGCATAACTCAGTTTCTGCATTATATGTTGTCGTTCAGGGTAAAGCCTATATGCCTACTATGTAAAAAAGTATTGTATAATCATTTGAATGTTAGGGTATGTGCACACAGTGTTTTTTATCAAGCAGAAAAAACCTGTCTAAAAAAGCCACAAAAAAACGCTGTGTGATCTGGGCCTTACGAGTCCAAACAGTTCTCCCTCTGCTCGGGACCAACAGAATACGTTATGAGAAAACCTAACCAGGGACGGAAAAAATTACAAACTAGGCTTTGAGTGGGCCAAGAAAACAGACCAATTTAAATGGAAAACCCACCTACCTGGTCACCTTGTCCTCTAGTGACAGCAAACTTACATGTGAGTAACCGAACTACTATGTGGCTTACTCTTTCTGTCCCAAAAAAATTCTGTTGACGTCCTGCTGACAACTGTGAGGTAGCCATGGACAAAGCAACAATGTTGCTGAATCAGGTGCCTCCATTAGAGGCTTGTGCCTTCTGTGTCTGTACGCAAATCTAGTCATGGATATAACACTTAAGATATGTATGGCCATACAGATAAATTAAACGATGGCTGAAGCTGCTGATATGTCTACAGGATCAGCCAACTATCTAATGTGAATGGGAACCTGCCTATCGTCCCCTGACTGCTGAATGTTGGGGAGAGAGGAATAGCGCATGTTGGATTTTAACAAACAAAAGTCCTACCAGCTATTTGAAGTAACATAACAAAATACACATTTTCAAATAAACTTCAAAAGCTTAATCCTACCACAAGCATTTATCATCTGTCTGCTGGATAGCTAATAAACGTTAGATCGGTAGGGATCCAACCTTGTGGACCCCCACCGATCGCTAGAACTGGTCCCCCTAAACCACATCGATGAGCGCGCACTCATGATTGTTGTGCATGCGCACTACTACTCCTTCTGAACTCTATGGAAGGAATGGAAACAGCTGCATGCTGCACATATCCAGTGTCGTACTGGAGTACCTTGGGGACCACCCTTATATAGAAATAATGCAGCCACTCTCGATTGTGTATTAAAATGTGTATTCAAATTACAAAGACCAATATTACCACCGTACAGTGACCCTATAGTGGTAGATGCAAGTTCTACACAGGCGATCTGCAGACCATATAAGTTAATGCAGAACAGTGAAATTCAGTGACTCACAGGTGGCGTCTTCTCAGATTGGAGTCATTCACTTTCCCTTTTCGTCTTCATCTGGCCCAGAACACCATGACGACTTCTCCCAGCCAAGAATTGGCTCTGCAGAATTTGCAACACATACATCTTTGGCTTCACACTTTCCAGTGCCCTGTCCACCTGTTCCCCACCCTCTACAAAAACTCACCATTTATAGTGCCCCAGATGGAAATAATGCCCCATATTGGTGCCCCACACTGTAATAGTACCCCCATTAATGCCCCACACAGTAATAGTGCTACTTTTAGTGCCCAATACAGTAAAAGTACCGCCAAACAGTAATAGTGCCCCCCTGTATGCCCCACATAGTAATAGTGCCCTCCAAACAGTAATAGCGCCTCCTTTAGGCCTCACACAGTAATAGGACCCCTTTGTACTTCCTACAAAGGAATGCCTCTGTATGTGCTCCCACACAGTACCAATGTCCCCCTTTTTGTCCCCATACAGTAGTTATGTACCCTTTGTGCTGCCATATTGTAGTTAAGTACTCTTTTGTGCCCCCATATATTAGTTATGACCCCGTTGTGCCCTATATGGACGTTAGATCCCCTTTGTGCAACCATATAGTAGTTAGGCCCCCTTTGTGCCCCTCATATAGTAGTTAGGTCTCCCTTTGTGCCCCCATATAGTAGTTAAGTCCTCTTTGTTCCCCCATATTAGTTAGATCCCCTTTGTGTCCCCATATAGTAGTTAAGACACTATTTGTAACCACATAGAGTAGTTAGCACCCCTTTGACCCCATATAGTAGTTAGCACCTTTTTGTCCCCCATATAGTAGTTAGGTCCCTTTTGAGCCCCCTTTAGAGTAGTTAGGCCCCCTATGTGCATGCATAAAGTAGTTAGGACCCTTTAGCCCCCCTATAGCAGTTAGGCCTCCTTTGTGCCCCCATGTTAGGCCCCCTTTGTGCCCCTAGATAGTAGTTAGCACCCCATTTTGACCCCCAAATAGCAGTTAGGACTTCTTTGGCCCCATGTAATAGTTTCACCCCGTTTGTGCTGCCGATATAGCAGTTAGGCCCTTTTTGTCCCCCCATTTGAAGTTAGGTTCTCATTAAAAAAAACAACAACTCACCTGACCCAGTCCCCATGACTAGCGGATATGTTCTCTACTTGTTGTACGAAGCTGGGCGCAGTGATGTCATCGCATAGTCTGCACTGGGACGCCAACGTCCTCCCGACCTCTAGTAGGCCACAGGCCTTAAACAGGGGTCTGGTCAGGTGTCTGAATGATTTAAAGGTCTGGTCGGGGGTCTGCATTGGTCTAGTAGGGGGCTAAATATATGGGTCGGGTCTTGGATCTAATTGGGAGTATGAAATAATTTAGAGATTGGGGTTTGAATTAATTTAGGGGTCTGGTCACTGGTCTGAATTAATTCAGGGGTCTAGTCTGGGGTCTGAATTCATTTCTGGGTCTTATCTGGAGTCTGAATTAATTTAGGGTTCTGGTGAGGAGTCTGAATTAATTTAGGTTTCTGGTCGGGGGTTTGAATTATTTAGGGGTCTGGCCAGGGGGCTGAATTAATTTGGGGGTCTAGTTAGGGGTATGAATTAATTTAGGGGTTGTGAGATCAGAAATAAATCAGGGGTCTGGTCTGGGGTTTTGAACTAATTTAGGAGTCAGGTCGGGAGTCTAAATTAAATTAGGGGTCTGATCAGGGGGCTGAATTAATTAGGTGGTCTGATTGGTGGTGTGAATTAATTTAGAGGTTTGATCAGGGGTCTGCATTCATTTTGGCACCTGGCCTTGTGACATGGGTGCTACGTGTGTGTAGGAGGTAGAGACTTCATCCATGCATGCGGCAGTGGAAGAAGATCTTTGAGTCTGCAGGAGCCAGAAGTAACAGCCAGAGTGACTGTGCTATGCAGCTGCTTCAGTGCAATGATTTGCTTTTATGTCCCCCCTCCACCTGCACACCTACTGTCTCTCACCTGACCTCCTACAGAGCCTCTGCCCATCTGTCTCCTCCTGCCACTCCAAAGATTTCCTGTCAGGGTGCGTATCTCCCCTGGCACCACTCCCACCCCTGCCATTTTCTGCTCTCTTAGCCCTCTTATCCTCCACAGAGCCCAGGTACCTATTCACTTCCCCTTATCCCCTGACAGAGCCCCTGCCCACCTACTGTCTCCACCTTACCCCTCCATAGAGCCAGTTGCATCTCATCCCTATCCCCCTCAAATCACTTTCCTTTGCCACCCAGTCTCCTTGAGTGTATGGAGCCCAGAAATACCGGATGATGGCCCTTTGACCAGTACAGCGGGAGTGCTATACAGGAGTTTGTATGAAGCTTTCTTTCAATTGTCAGACAAAACATCTCCTAAGGCCTCATGCACACGAACGTATTTTTTTCCTCCCGTAAATACGGGTCCTTGGACACACGTATTCCAACCATATTGCACCAGTATTTACGGACCCGTGCCCGTAAATACGGGTCCAGTGTCACCAGTATTCCACACGTATTTACGGGCCCGTTTTAGCTGCAAAATTGCACTGCGCTAATCAGCAGCCCCTTCCGAGGTAAAAGTAAAAGAAATTCTTAGTTACCCGGCCGTTGCCTTGGTGACACGTCCCTCCCTTGACATCCAGCCCGACCTCCCTGTGACCGCTGCAGCCTGTGATTAGCCTGTGATTGGCTGCAGCAGTCACATGGGCTGAAACGTCATCCCGGGAGGCCGAACTGGAGGAAGAAGCAGGGAGTTCTGGGTAAGTATGAACTTCTATTTTTTTTACACCTTGATTTATATTGTGATCGGAAGTCACTGTCCAGGGTGCTGAAAGAGTTACTGCCGATCAGTTAACTCTTTCAGCACCTTGGACAGTGACTATCCACTGACGTCGCCTAGTAACGCTCCCGTAATTACGGGTGCACACACGTAGTCACCCGTAATTACGGGAGCCCCATAGACTTCTATGGGCCTGCCCGTGCCGTAATTACGGCATAAGGCCTCATGCACACGACTGTAAAAACACCCATTATTGTGGGTCGTAATTACGACCCGCAATAACGGGCCCATAGACTTCTGTTAGTCACGGGTACCTTCCCGTTTTCTCACGGGAAGGTGCCCGTGCCGTTAAAAAAATAGAACATGTTCTATTTTTTCATTTTATGGGCCGTGCTGCTATGCTTTATAATGAGAGCACGGCTCACAAAAGCGGCCGGCTGCCCGTGGCCGGCCGTGCCCGGCCGTGCTCGTAATTATGAGTCGTAATTACGAGCACGGTCGTGTGCATGAGGCCTTGAATAGGACATGTTCTATATTTTTCAACGGCCCGGGCACCTTCCCGTAAGCATACGGGAAAGGTACCCGTTGCCAATAGAAGTCTATGTGCCCGTAATTACGGGCCGTAATTACGGCCCGTGATTACGGGCGTTTTTACGTTCGTGTGCATGGGGCCTAAATCTATGCAATGGTTCAGTATTTCTTATCTAAATGATACACTGTGTTCTAAAGGTGATGTTTCTTACAGAAAGCCAAAATAGGCCAGTTTTACGCCCCATCCTCAGGTGAAGCTTACTGAGAGGGATATTTGATTCTTACACTCAGAAAAAAAAAAAGATTTATGTTAAAAAATGTGACAAAGTGTCGTACATTCAGTGAAATTAAATAAGGAAATACATGACAAAAATGTAGTAGGAGATGGATGCCAGGTTGGTACTTAGTGAAAGAAAGCCTGCCAAATACATTTCTTTTAGATTATTCCAGGTGCCTAAAGTAATATGTGAGCTGAAATATGACTTCAAATAATTGTGGAAACTGGCATTAGTATGAGCATATAAAGACTTCAATTGTTTGCTGCTTTCCCACATGAATGATCTAATGTTAAACAACTTCGAGTATTAACGTGTTGTTGTTTTTTCCATATTCTTGCTATATGCATTTGTTTCCATTGAAATCTTAGGTTCATATAAAATTGAGGTCTATGAACACAGAAACTGTTTTAATTCTAAAGAGACTATAGATAACAACACAATGGAATTTACTTCCATGACCTGCTGTTTTTTGGTCATAGATCTACAAATAATAAATGGTGTTGACTGGTCCTAACATTCCCCACAGCACTTTGGGCACACAGCTGGAAGAAATGTTGATAAATGACTTAGTATAGTGTAATTGGATAGAAGTGAATAAGGCTGGGTTCACACGACCTATTTTCAGACGTAAACGAGGCGTATTATGCCTCGTTTTACGTCTGAAAATAGGGCTACAATACGTCGGCAAACATCTGCCCATTCATTTGAATGGGTTTGCCGACGTATTGTGCAGACGACCTGTCATTTACGCGTCGTCGTTTGACAGCTGTCAAACGACGACGCGTAAATGGACTGCCTCAGCAAAGAAGTGCAGGACACTTCTTTGCCACGTAATTTGAGCTGTTCTTCATTGAACTCAATGAAGCACAGCTCAAGATTTACGAGCGCCTCAGACGGCTCGCAAAATGCGAGGAGGAGCATTTAGGGTATGTTCACACGAGGGCGTCCGTAACGGCTGAAATTACGGGGATGTTTCAGCCTGAAAACATCCCCGTAATTTCAGCCGTAACGGCATGTGCAGGCGCTTGAACGCCGCGTCCATTACGGACGTAATTGGTGCTGCTATTCATTGGAGTCAATGAATAACGGCTCCAATTACGCCCAAAGAAGTGACAGGTCACTTCTTTGACGCGGGCGTCTATTTACGCGCCGTCATTTGACAGCGGCGCGTAAATTACGCCTCGTGTGAACAGACAAACGTCTGCCCATTGCTTTCAATGGGCAGATGTTTGTCAGCGCTATTGAGGCACTATTTTCGGACGTAATTCGGGGCAAAAACGCTTGAATTACGTCCGTAAATAGGCCGTGTGAACATACCCTTACGTGTGAAACGAGGCAGCTGTTAACAGTCTGTCTTTTCACACGTAAATGCCTCTCATCGTGTGAACATACCCTTAGCCTAAAGACACATGCACACGGCTGTATTACAGCTCTGCTTTGTATAGATCCATAATAGGGCTGGCATAGACGTACATAGGGCATCTACTGTACCTCTGTATGCCTCCGATTTCATAAAGAGGCTTATGGAGGTTTTGCTTTCAGATTCATGACCCGTTCCATCGGACTCCAAATGTGCAGAGGTATTCTTCCCAATAACTATTGTAACCTGAGGCCATTCAACATTCGCAGCTCATGGAAAAACTCAGAGATTTCGCCTTTTTGTGCATACATTTGACTCGTTACATGAGTTGGAAGAATCAATTAGGTTCAAGAGTCACAACGAAAAGGTCTGATCATCTCCTGAAGAAATTTATTTGTAAGGCTCTATTCTCACTTCGCTTGCGCATTCTATTGAAGGTTTATGCTGGGATTATTTCCCAATATATACCTCCAATGGAAGGATCCGCATATGCCACTGTATAGGCATACAGTGGCATATGTCGCTTATAGGGTCCTATAGTGAAAAAAACTTTCACTTACTGGATGCCACTGTATTGAATAATGTATGCTATGCTATTCAGTACATTTAAAAAAGGACAGTCTTTTGGCATTCGCTGGGTCAATGGGGCCCTGTGGATACTGCAAATGCAGTGTGAATAGAGCCTTATGTACAATGAAATCTCTGTGACTGTCCTGGTGGGGCTTCAAATCAGTTGTGAGCTGTCATCTGAGAGACATGATAGTTAGCATACTTTGATTGCTTTTCTTCTGACTACCATAATACAAGTTCAAAGGACAAATACATGTTTGGGAATACAATTAATGAATTTAGTGCTAATAGCGTGTTCTTGAAGCCACATGTATGGTTGTATTAAAGTCTCCCAGTGTGATTTAACGTCTGTCCAGCTTTATATATTTTTTTTTGAGTTATACATTTATGACCATCTATTACTGTAGTTTTGTATGAGGTATGTCAGGTATGCTTTTGCTGTTGCCGATAACGTCATCGCGCTGCTTGCGTCTATGAAAGGCCCTGATTGGCAGGGCACTATGACTTGCCCTGTCAATCAGCGGCTTTCAACGACACAAGCAGCACAAAGAAGTAATCGCGATGCTTGAGTTGTTGAAAGGTGCTAAATGGCCGGGCACAGAACGTACCCGGCCATTCATTGCCTATGGTACAGGAGGGGGTGGCGGCCCTGGCGCCCCCCTCCACCTTCCCTCTTAGTTGCGCCCGGGGGAACATGCCCCGCCTACCCCCCCTAGCTACGCTCCTGGGTATGTTTAATTTAATTTGCTTGCTGTTGCTTTTGTAAGATCCAGAGCTAGCTGGTTTCGTGGTTCAAAAATGTAGCGAGTATTTGGTATCTGTACCGAAAAGCTTGACATCTAAGGCTGAGTTCACACACCCTATTTACGGACGTAATTCGGGCGTTTTAACCTCGAATTACGTCCGAAAATACGGCTCCAATGCGCTGGCAAACATCTGCCCATTCATTTGAATGGGCTTTACGATGTTCTGTGCCGACGGTCATTTTTTTTACGCGCCACTGTCAAAAGACGGCGCGTAAAAAAGATGCCCGCGTCAAAGAAGTACCTGTCACTTCTTGGGACGTAATTGGAGCCGTTTTCCATTGACTCCATAGAAAAACAGCTCCAATTACGTCCGTAATGGACGCTGCGAAAAACGCCTGCAACATGCCATTACGTCTGAAATTACGGAGCTGTTTTCTCCTGAAAACAGCTCCGTAATTTCAGCCGTAATGAACGCTGCAGTGTGAACATACCCTAACAATTTAAATGAAGCTCACAAGTAGGTCTTTAACATGAGAAATAATTTGATGGTATTTTCTTATTAATGCTGTTGCCAAAATGTTATGTAGTTTAGTGTGTTATGGGCCATATTCCAAACTTAAAGGGTTGAGGCCATTAAGAGTTCTCAACAGTTATTTTAAACCTAAATCTAAACTTTTGCTTCTTGCATTAATAAATGTAAACTGTTACAAACATGCTATTTATTTTTCATTTTGCTTTATTTGTTATGGCTCATTTTCAATTCAATATTGTTTGGTATTATACATAGTTAAAGTGCATATTCAACAATCTGGACAGAAAACATTCTGGGCATGTTTCATAGTCTCAACAGTACAATTACTAACATTTTTTTTTTTTCTAAATCCCTTTTCTTAAAGCGTACATAACTTTTCAGTTACTTTTCAGAATAAGCTGTGATGTGTGTGTACATGAGCCCTATGCAGACTCTATCTCTAATTCTCAGTTGTCTCTGAGCTAGTGGGAGGAGCCTAACTGCTACCATGTCTGCTATACACTGCTCACACACACATATATATATATATATATATATATATATATATATATATATATATATATATATATATATATATATATATATGAAAGTTGCAGCAACATGGAGGGGGTTATACACCAGTAATGAGCAGTGTAGCTGAGAATCGAGCACTGAGAGATAAAACACTTACTAAAAGCTGCAGCAGCATCTCTTTTTTACTCTGATTCTCTGTGGGTCTCTGATTCTCTTACTCTGCTCCTGATCTCCTCCTCCCCCTTATCTTTCCATATACTTCTATGGGCAGCTGTAAGCTGATCCCTCAGTGAGCTTGTAATGTTGGAGGCAGAGACGGATAGTATGATTCTTCTTGCTTTTACTTGGGCAGAAGTTTCATATAACTTGGAACAGTAGTACGATAAGAACAAACAAGCAGTATTGCTCTAGAACAGCACAAATGTCTATAACTTCATTAATACATTTTCCGGAGCTGTGGTATTGTTTACTATCTCAGTCCTGTTATAATGCACCACAGTCTGTCACTCAAATATGGTGATATTCAACCCCCTGGTGGCTCCTGACTTATACCAACCTGGGGGCTCTTTCTGTATAAATTCTCTTTAGGCTTTTGCTCCCAATCTCTGTCCAAACAGTATTCCAGTACTCATTCCAAAAGATTCCCCTGTTGGTTCTGTATTCTATTGTCAGACTCTAGCTGGTAGCTTCTTAGCAGCGCAATCCCTCTGACATACAGACTTTCAGCGGCATCTCTCTCCTTTAGCTACCTGCAGCAAGCTCCTATGCTCTTGTGAGAGTAATTAAAGATGAAACTGAAATTGAAGAGGAAAAACCAAGGACCGCACATCCATAATATTAATCAATAAACATGAACATGACGTTCTTTGTTAAAATCTTGATCAAATTGTGTAAGCCCACTTGCCACTTCACGGTGACCCCCTTTAAGTGGGTCCCTACTCTATTAGTTTCAGCACCGCATGGTGGCGCCTGGCACCAGAATACTGCACCCGCAGAGGAAGCAACTCAGAGGCACAGAAGCACCACTGCTGCCAGGCCAAGCTAACCTTGGCTCTGGGCCATGTTCCCCCACAAGTGCAGCACCACAGCAACAGACACCACCACATGGCACCACAACAAGTGAAAAGATTGAATGAACTCACCTTTAGATGTGCCCGCAGTGGCCAACTGAGAACACGAGAACAGAAACACTTATGGGGTCATTCCGTAATTAAAATCAGCTGGGTCAAAACAGTGGAGTGCTAGTACCAGAAATTACAAAAAAGGGAAAGCCTGTATGATTATACTGGAATTGAAGAGGAGAAACTAAGGACCGCACATCCACAATATTAATCAATAAACATGAACATGAGGTTCTTTGTTAACATTTGCATCAAATTGTGTAAGCCCACTTACCACTTCACGGCGACCTCCTTTAAGTGGGTCCCTACTCATGCGGTGCTGCAACCAATAAAGGAGCAGGATAAGTGAGGAAATAGGCATTTTTCCCTAATATGATATGTTACAAAGTTTATTTTATTCGCTTGTACTATTGATTTATGCAGTTTGTTGAAAAGTTAGTGACCATTTCACCTTTGTTTCCAAGTTCTAATGCAACAGGCTGCATATACTGTAAGTTGAACACGCCACTGTCTTCTGTGGTAGGAGTCTAAATCCCCTGCATGCAGTAACTCCTGCCTTCAATGATGTCATCACTATACTATATTGTTCAGCAAACCTAGCTGCCAGGCAGTACACTCTTCAAGTATACTAATTACCAGTACAACATTTATTTAGTCTATACCCCTAAGGCTGGGTTCACACGAGCATGTTACGTCCGTAATGGACGGAACGTATTTCGGTCGCAAGTCCCGGACCGAACACACTGCAGGGAGCCGGGCTCCTAGCATCATAGTTATGTACCATGCTAGGAGTCCCTGCCTCTCTGCGGGACAACTGTCCTGTACTGTAATCATGTTTTCAGCACGGGACACTAGTTCCACGGAGAGGCAGGGACTCCTAGCATCGTACATAACTATGATGCTAGGAGTCCAGCTCCCTGCAGTGAGTTCGGTCCGGGACTTGCGGCCGAAATACGTTCCGTCCATTACGGACGTAACATGCCCGTGTGAACCCAGCCTAAAAATACCAGTGTCTTGTCAGATGAAAATCAATCAACTGAGAATTGAAAAAAAGCAGGCACACCATTTAGAGCCAGCAAAGTTAATTAAATTAATGTCAGTTAAGGGGGCACCTCTGTGGCAAGCATTATGGCGGGCATCTGAGGCAGACACTCTTAGGGTATTTATAGCAGAAACTCAGGAGACATCTGAGGCTTTGTACTTCTGTGTGCATTTGAAGCTGGTTGAGTGCTGCTTTAAACTTTGCAGCCTGGAACAAAGTGCGACAGATTACTTTAGTTTTGTGGGGGGAGGAAGTTTATTATGGTGCCATCAATATCTGTCTGTACATTATTCCGAAATGCATCATTTATGTGCTTTGTATATATTTTTTTTGTAAACAAATTTTATTGGGTTTTATAGCATTACAAAAAAAAACAGAAAAACAATGAGAAATCAGATATTCCATACCAAAGTTGATCCCTGAGAAAAGGAACCGTACAAAAATAGCAACATATTGCATAAGATACATCAGATAATACCATATTCTGCTACATTCACAGTATCACCGATGTACATTGAGGTACTTGTTGTTACATATAACATTAGACCAAGGTAACATAAACAATCAAACATACCCTCCCCCCCCCCACCATAGCTCAGGGGCCCATCAGTTTTCAATTAATCTTTAATAGAAACCAATATACAACATTTGGACATCAGATCTAATAATCATATGTATCTTTATGATCAAGCTTTGTACATCCCCCCTCCTTGCGCTAGGCCTTCACTGAGGCCCTAAATTACCTAGCGTCCCTGCAACCGCTCTTGTCAAATACCAGGACGTGTAATGAAATGGTGCCATCAATTCCACAATCTCGCTTTGTTGATAATGCTTGCAGATAAAGGTCTTCCATTTCTGGAAAAATTTGGAAGCCTTAGCTTCCGGTGTACGCTCTATATCTAACTTATCCATATGTATACCCTTCTTCATCTGGTACATTAGATCTGTAAGTGAAGGTATAAGGGGTGTAAGCCATTGTGCCAATAAGCATCTTTTAGCGATCAGCAAAAATACATGAAGTGCTTGTGGTGCCCTAGGGAGATCAGGAAAGACATGAAACAGCAGAGACAGTGGGTCCAGGGTTAGTGAGATTTCCCAAGTATCCTTTATAAATTGCACTATCTCAGTCCAGTACGGAACCAGTTTGGGGCACTTCCATAATCCATGTAAAAGATCAGTTTTGGGAGTGGCACATCTTGGGCAAGCCTCCAATCTATCTGGCGCATTTGGATGTGGGGGAATATTGAAACCATAGATAGCGCGATGTATAAATTTAAAATGTGTTTCACGCCATTGCTCATTTACTACCGCTTTCCTCACTTTTAACCACCTTTCCAAGATTAGTTGAGACAGTTCTGAGACCGGGAACTCTTTGTTCCATGCTTTAAACAACAATGCTGCCGTAGACCTCCCCTGTTGATCCCGAAGTGTTTTATACAGATGTGATAAGGAGGTTTTAGCTGGAGGAGATTCAATCATAGAATCAATGGGGTTTTCCAACCACACCTGTGTCACCCCTCGACTCAAGGAGCGTATAAACGAGTGTAGCTGACAGTAAGCTAAATGATGATGTGAAGGGACATTAAAAGTATCCACCATTTCCTGAAAGCTCCTTACACGGTTTTCAGAAGGGTGCAGAATGTGCCTGAGTGTTATGATGCCCAAAGCCCGCCAATGTCTAAAATTAGAGTTTTCTCTCCCCTGCGAAAAGCCCGGGTGTCCCCATAGATTCATGTGTGGGGATATACGCTGAGGAAGCCCAAATGAAGACCTAAGTGACTTCCATGCCATTATTGTATCTCTTAATAATATACGGTATCTCACATTGTCAGGAAGTATACCAAAAGCAGTATGCAGTAACGATGACAGCTGCAGCGGGTACACCACTCCTGCCTCTAGGGAATAATTGGAATAAAAGTTAGATTGCTGCAACCAATCTATCCCGTGCCGAGCAAGGCATGCTAAATTGTACCTACGAAGGTCTGGGAAATTGAGGCCTCCCTGGTCTTTGGGTAGCATAAGCTTCCTCAGCGCTATCCTTGGTCGTTTTTGGGACCATATAAAGGAAGTAAAGGCTGCATTAAGTTTCAAGATATCTGTGTGTCTAAGAAGAAGGGGTATAGTCTGCATCGGGTACAGCAATCTGGGAAAGCTTATCATCTTAAGTAAGTGACATTTTCCCATAAAAGATAATGGCAAGCTGCGCCACCTCGTTAATTCATTAACCAATTTAGACAACAGGGGGGGGTAGTTGAGAGTATATATAGAATCAGGGGTACGTCCTATATGGATTCCCAGATATTTAATTGAACTTTTGGCTATGTTCACAGGGATGTTTAGAGTGGACCAGTTACTTGAGGTTCGTGTACGGGACAAATCTAAGAGTTCACATTTCTCCACATTCACCTTGAACCCTGAAGAGGCCTCAAAAGCCCTCAGCAGATCAAAAACTCTAGGAAGGTCCCTAAGCGGGTCTGATAAAAAGACCAATACATCATCTGCAAAATATGACGCCTTAACTACTGCCGAACCTACCGCTATACCATGAATGTCCACATCAGCCTCCAATGCCCTAATAAAAGGTTCAAGGGCAATGTTAAAAAGAAGAGGGGAAAGCGGGCAACCTTGTCTAGTGCCCTTAAATAAAGGAATAGGGGATGACAGGAACCCAGGAGTGTATACCCGTGCTGACGGCTCTGTGTAAAGTGCAGACAAGTATTTACGGAAAGGGCCCACTATATGCATGGAATCTAGAGTCCTGCCCAACCATCCCCAGTCCACCATATCAAAAGCTTTTTCGGCATCCACTGTAAGGATTGCCGGAGATGGATGAGCAGAAGTATTAAGATTTACATCGTCTAGAACACTCAGAATTTTCCGTATGTTTGACACTGCTGAGCGGCCCTTGACGAATCCCACCTGGCTAGGGGAAATTAGTCTAGGGAGAATGAAGGCTAGCCTATCTGCCATTATTTTAGACATCAACTTAAGATCCAAATTAATTAACGAGATTGGTCGGTATGATGATGCTAGAGCAGGATCCTTATCCTGTTTCGGCAATACCTTTATATATGCGACATTAGAGGCTGGTGGAATCGGCTGCCCAGACAGGTAGCCATTATATAGTTGAAGCAAACATGGAGCCATTTGATCCCTCAGAGCCTTGAAATATTCCCCTGTGTACCCATCGGGGCCTGGCGCTTTATTAAGTTTCAGGGAATTAATCGCAGCTTTGAGCTCATCCTCCGTAATTGGGGAATCTAACAAGACCTTCTCTTCTTCATTAAGAACCGGCAAATTTAGGGAATCTAAAGAAAGAGGAGTCACCCCCGATATACTCTGGCGACTAGCGTATAAGGTGGCATAGAAATCCCTCAAAATGGAATTGATCTGTTTGGGGTGATTCTGTATCTGCCCCAATTGATCCTTTAACCTAGCGATAACAGAGTGTGACCATGGACCTTTTGAGAGCCTAGCCAGAAGACTGCCTGCCTTGTTGCCAAAACGAAACAATTTCGCCTCTAAGGCCGAGCGCTTCAGTTTCTCACCCTTATCTAACCATAGCTCGTAATCGCTTTTGGCTTTTTTCCAGGCTTCTCTATTAACTAGAGAAGGCGAATTCTGGAAAAGAGTGTAAGATGTCCTGAGAGTAGTACTATAAGTCTCAATTTTTTGTTTAGTTATTTTCTTAAAGTTAGCGACATACGCCATGATGTGACCCCGCATAACTACCTTCGCTGTATCCCAGTAAAGCTGGGTGTTATCTGCATGAACTCCGTTTGTCAATTCATACTCCTGCCACCATCCTTTAAGTTTGCTTTGGAAGGATTCCTCCGCAGCCAGACTTGACGGAAATCTCCATAAGTAATCCGTACCATGGGGGAAGTTATCATGTACGTCCAATACCACAGGGGAATGATCTGAGATAAGCATCTGCTCAATTACACACCCTCGCATTCGGTGTAGTAAAAGTGGGGATACTAACATATAGTCAATGCGAGACCAGGATTGGTGTGGATGTGAATAGTGGGTATATTCCCTACCATCCGGGTTTTGAAGTCTCCAGATATCCGTCAAGTCAGTGGCCACAAGAAACTTTTTTAATATCGATTCAGTTGTGATAGAGGGGGCTCTCCCCCCCTGAGCTGTGTTGGTCCTATCTTCACTCGGGTGTAAAGCAACATTTAAGTCACCTCCTAGAATTTTATGGGGGTGTCCATCCGCTCCAATTGTAGTGCTTAAATTATGAAAAAAGGATGAGCTACGCGTGTTTGGGCCATAGACATTGTACAGACTGATTTGTTCTGTAGAGCCAGTAAGTAATACATTTATCCATCGACCTTCTGAATCTCTAGACACCTGTGACACTGTTGAGGAAAACTTTTGGTGTATAAGAACAATAACCCCCGCCTTCGAATCGACAGCCGGTGATCCGAACACTTGACCCACCCACAACCTTTTCATCCTAAAGAAATCTGCCTCTGCCAAATGCGTTTCTTGTAAAAGCGCTATGTCTGCACGCAAACGCTTCAGATGACGCAATACCATCATGCGTTTATGTGGGGACCGTAGCCCCTTGACGTTCCAAGATATAATTCTCATATTAGAGCTATTAAATGTACGGTACAGAAATAGATGTCCCTGAGCATGGATTCCCACAACATAAACTGCCTGTTCAACCGTTTAACTAAAAACAATAATACAATTCCCGCACTGGAGGTGTGGATTAATACCTTATCACCCACCCAATGGTGCAATAAGACTTCACTTATTTCCGACACACAGAAATACATTACCAAAAAAGCAACTAGGTTATGTATCATAGTGCAATTACATTCAATAGCCTTCCATTTCCCCCTTCCTGAGTAAAAGCAACTGGGGTTGCTTAATAAAGAACCACATAAAACAGTTAGTATGTCCATACCACATCTTCCATATCAGCAAGACTCAGAAGAAATGAAAAAAACCGACATCCAGACCCTTCTCTTTTGATCTGGCCGGTAATATAAAAGCTGACTCAAAACAGGCAATCATCGATAATCATCAGCTCTGCCCGACCGTATTAGCCATCAGAATCTTGTCAGGTATCAGCTGCAACCAGACGTCCTTCCCGCTGAGGCTTCGGAGAAGATGGCGGAATTGTAGTAATGTCCCGACTGTCTTCTACACTCTGCTTCCGAGATCCCTGAGCAGAGCGATGGGGTACATCCTTTGAAGTAGAGGGCTTCAAGCCTGCAATGGCCTCTTCCGGAGATTGAAACGAATCAAATGACCCATCCGAATGAAAAACTTTTAAAACCGCAGGGTACAGTAAAGCGAATTTCATCTGGCGTTTGTATAAATCTGAGCAAATTTGAGAGAATGCTCGCCTTTTCTTCGTAACTTCCGCCGAGAAGTCTCCAAAGATGAGGATACGATGGCCTTTGTAATCTAATCCATCTTTCCTATTCTTGTAGGATTTGAGCACAGCCATCTTGTCAGAGTAATCTAGGTACTTTACAATTACTTGTCTCGGACGATCTCTCATTTTATTCACCTCGCTACGATTATCTGGCTTTGCCGCTCGCAGATCAGCTCCAATTCTATGTGCTCTTTCCACCCTGCATGGATGGTGAATGCCCAGAGCTGCCGGCAGATCCAGCTCACATAGACGTCTCAGATCTTTAGCTGGTACCGATTCCGGTAAGCCGACAATGCGCAGATTATTCCGCCGAGAGCGGTTCTCTAGATCTTCCACCCGCTCCCACAGCTTCTTGTTCTCCAACCGTGCATCTCGCACCAGTTGCTGCACCTCCTCAAGTCCAGAATCCACATCTTGAATCGCCGTTTCCAGCTTATCAAGACGTTCCTCATGCTGTGTCACCGAGGTATGCAAATGTGATAATGAGGTTTCTATCGTTTTAGACAAAGATTCCTGCAAATCTGGGGTAATTAACTGTGCCACCTGTAACGCCAACTGCTTGTAATCAATGACACAAGATGTGTCGCCCATGCCCCGTACTTGTGAGGAGCTGAGCTCCGAATGTTCAGGCAAGACACTAGGCGGGACAGGCCCGTCCGCCATATTGGGCAGTTGTTCAGCCACGCGGCCTGATTTGCTTTGCGTCCTGGATTTCCCCATTACTGAGACAAATCTGTCCATGCACTCACCGGTCGAACGGGTACTGTGCCCGGAAGATGGCTGGATGATTTGTGCTTCCCCAGAGGACGTAAGTACGGTCTGACAGGGAGATATGTGGAACGGAGGCAGGAGCGCTCTCAGGCGTGCATCTCTACATGCCGGGGCCGGAACCGGAAGTCGCTTTGTATATATTTAACCATTTATGGGTTGACTTTATACATTTACATCAGTAAACCTGTAACTCTCTATATGCTGTAAAACTAAAAGTCACATAATACCATGATAGTCTTCACGGTGTGCTGTGACTTTTAGGATCAATGCACACGATGCGTATTATGTGCGGATTTGTGTGCGGCAAATCCACAGCGTAATACAGTACCAGCATAGTCAATGAGATTCCAGGAAATCTCATGTACACACAGCAGTATTTTTCGGGACTGAAATTGACCTGTGGTGTGTTTTTTAGAATCCACAGCATGTAAATTTATCTTGTGTTTCCTCTTGCGATTTCTATATGGCTAGTGCAGAGGAAAATCGCACCAAAATCCGCAGCATGAAAATTTTCCCCAAAAATGCAGCAAAACGGAAAAACTGCACCGAAAAACCTCCAGGGGCGTTTTTTGCGGCAAATTTCTTGCAGTCTCCTGCGGTTTTGCTGCGTATTTTCCGCCGCAAAATATGCAACGTGTGCATGTAGCCTTAGGCAGGGGCGTAGCTAGGGGGGGCAGGCGGGGCATGTGCCCCGGGCACAACTTAGAAGGGGGCGCCAGCGCCACCCCCTCCTGCTCTATAATTGTACCTGCGTCTATAGGACACAGGTACAATTAGAACCAATGAATGGCCGGATACGTTCTGTGCCCGGCCATCAATGGCGGATTATCATATTATCATGGCCGCCCAAAGTACATTGTAGTTTTGTCGCGATTTTGCTGCGAGTCGCGGCAAAAACCGCGATGAAACTGCATTGTGTATGTCCTGCAAAAGGACCTTTAGACATAAGGTCACATGATCTCATCTCTGAAGTTCTTACTATTGTTTAGAGATCTGCTGGTCACATGACCGCAGGACCTCGAGCAGCATCAGCAGCAGAAGCAAGACAAGACTCCACAGAGAAGACTGACTATGTAAGTATAAGGGGATTGATTTTTTTTAATGGGTCTGTATTTAGGGGGCCTGGTTTGGGGGACTGTATTTAGGAGGTTTGGTGTCTATTAGTTTAAGGGGTCTGTATTTAGGGGGTCTGGTCTGGGGTCTGTATCAGTTGAAGGGGTTTAGGGTCTGTATATTTAGGGGTCTGTGTTAGTTTAAGTGGTCTGGGGTCGGTATTTAGGGGGTCTGTTTTAATTTGAGGACTGGGGTCTGTATTTAGGGGGTATGGTCTGGGCTCTGTATTAGTTTATAGGGTCTATTTAAGGGGCCTGTTCTAGGGTCTGTATTAGTTAAGGGGTCTTTATTTAGGGGTCTGTATTTAGGGGGTCTGATCTGGGGTCTGTATTAGTTTATAGGGTCTATTTAGGGGGCCTGTTCTAGGGTCTGTATTATGTTAGGGGTCTGTATTTAGGGGTCTGGTCTGGGGTCTCTATTAGAATAGGGGGTCTGGTCTGGGGTCTGTATTACTTAAGGGAGTCAGGTCTTTTGATCATTATTAGTGTAGGGGTCAGGTCTGGGGTCTGTATTTAGGAGGTCTGTATTAGTTTGAGGTCTGGTGTCTGTATTTAGGGGGTCTGGTCTGGGGATCTGTATTTAGGTGTGTGGTCTGAGGTCTGTATTGGTTTATGGGGTCTGTATTTAGGGGTCTGTATTAGTTTTGGGGTCTTTATTTAGGGGTCTGTATTAGTTTAGGGGTCTGGTCTGAGGTCTGTATTAAGGGAGTCAGGTTTGGGGTCATTATTAGTGTAGGGGGTCAGGTCTGGAGTCTCTATTTATTCAGGGTGCTTGTTCTGGGGTCTGTATTTGTTTAGGGGGGTCTGGTCTGGGGTCTGTATGTATTCTATGATCTAGTCTGTGGTCCAAATTTATTAGTCTGAGTAAAAGGGGTTGTCCAGGCACATCTATAGGTCATCAGTATAAAAAACGGTCCGTGCCCGGACAACTCCTTTAATGTATGCTTCTGGGCCGTGGTGTCTAAATTTGTGTGTTTCTATAGGGGCTGGAAATGGCTGCAGAAGTGATGGGCAAAGATGTCTCATTAGGAGAAGTCGCCATAACGGTCTGCGTCAGATGGAGAAGAAAACGGCTCCCATCGTCACTGGATCTATAGGGGATCTGTCCCCTCTCCTGACATGTCTGTTGCAGGTAATCCTTGTATTCTACATATCTCTGTGTATCCAGAGCTAATAGACAAATGCGTGTTACCATTACCCTTGTCAGGAGGATGTGTCCCTACACAGTGTGATACTGTCAGCGATGGTTGGAGACTTAGTATGTAGGGACACAGCCCTTTGACAAGGGGAATCGTAACAACCATTTGTCAATGCTCACACAAAAAGGTGGTGTTCACTATAGACACGGCAGAGTGGCGGTGGAGAAGGAGAGCCCAAGTTTGTGGAACAGCCCAGGGCCTATGGTCTACTTAATCCGCCACTGCCGGCTATTCAGCGCCTTTCAACGAGTGATACATTGCGCCTTGACGAAGCACCAGCGAAACACGCGTCGGGTTAAGCAGAGGTCCCCTCTCCCGGTCCTGGTCTCCTATTTTCATCTCCTGCTACGTAGGTGTAGGTATATTATATTGCCTTGCATGTTATGTATACTTAGGACTGCACTTTATATATACTTTTTATATTGCACTTATGTGTCCATCTGTGCAGGGCATACCACGCCTAGCACCTGCTCAGTAATATATATGTATGCACTTTAGCAATTTTTAGGAGGTATTGCACCATTTGTACATCTGGGGGGCCACTCTGCTTTCATGTTCGGATTCCGTTTCTGTTCGAGGGTCTATGGTATTTTATTATGTATAACTGTTATATGTTGTTTTTTTCTGTGTGTCTAATTGACTTTAATAAAGATTGTTTGTATTTTTTCAAATACCTGGTCGTGACTTGTTCTTTTTTCTGGTTTTAATAAATAAGTGTGTGGCATTATCTACAGGGGTGTCTTTATCTACAGGGGGGCTTTATCTATGTGGGGGGGCTTTATCTACCAGGGGGGCGCTTTTTCTACTGTGGGGCTCTATCTACAAGGGGGGCTATATACTGGGGTGGGCTATATGTGGAGCACTATATACAGGGGTGGGCTATATCTACAGGGGTGCTATATACAGGGATGGGCTATCTGTGAAGCACCATATACAGGGATGGGCTATATCTACAGGGGGGCTATATACAGGGTTTGGCTATACGTGGAACACTATATACAGGGGTGGGCTATATCTACAGGGGGCTATATACAGGGGTATGCTATCTGTGGAGCACTATAGGGGGAGCTATATGTGGGACACTATACAGGGGTGGGTTATATGGGGGCACTATCTATATGGGGCTCTATGGGGGGTACTATCTACATGGGGCTCTATGGCAGGCACTATCTACAGGGAGCACACTGTGTGTGTGTGTGTGTGTGTGTGTGTGTGTGTGTGTGTGTGTGTGTGTGTGGGACACGGTGTATGGTGCTATTATAATTAGAGGTGCAGTGTATGGCGCTATTATATTTTGGGGCGTAGTGTGTGGTATAATGAGAACTTTATCTTTGTTTATATTTGTAGAAATGTTGGAAAAGTGACAAGCTGAAGACATCTGAGCGGCAAACTGCAGAAATGGGCTGTGACCGGGAGAAGTCATCATAGAGGTCTGGACCGGATGGAGAAAAAGAACTAGAATCTGAGACGTCACCGGTGAGTCACTTAATGTAAATGTTCATTCTGCCTCTAATCAATACTGTAGTCACTGTATGATCTGTAGCCAGATGATTGGTTCTATGATTATGATATGATTTATTTTTTGTGAAACAGCATCTCCCAGCATATTCTTACCATTGTTCGGGCCATGCAGGCGGCTGGAAACAATTTAGTGTGAATCTATACGTCAGGGGTTGCACTAAATTGAGCTGTATTTGTGCTAGTGTTGTATATATGTACTGAGCTTGGTTCTGGGGCTGTATATATGTATTGAGCTTGGTTCTGTCCTGTAGCCTTCGAGAGTGAATGGTGGAGCACTAGGTCGAAAACCTAAAGCTTAGGCCCGGGATGACTGGTGCTAGCGATGCTACTCAACCAAGTACAACATCTGCATGGAGTTGTTATGTTCTTCCTGTATTTACTAACTTCCTTCACACTCCAAAAACATACTAACAACATGTGAAATTGTCCCGTGTGTGTGTGTGTGTGTGTGTGTTTGAAATTAGAGTGGGAGCCCCATTAGGGACAGGAACGTATATACATGGTTATAATCTCTGTACAATGCTTCAAAATATATTAGCTCTATGAAGGCAACAGGAAATAGAAAATTCCAGCTGACTCTTGGCATTGCGCATGGTGATGTTAGGCTTGTGTTCATCTGCTCCACCATGGAAAGCCGTTTCTTGAAACTCCCAACGCATAGTTCTTGTGCTAATGTCACTTTTGGAGGCAGTCTGGAACTCTGTAGTGAGTGATGCCACAGAGGATAGGCAGTTTGTAAGAGGATCATTTGCTGATCGTTACATTTTAGAAAAGTAAAATATTATCGTTGGCAGCACATCTCCCTGTGTGAACTACTCCCCTGTAGTTAGTGCCCCCTATATAGTCCTCCCATGTAGTTAGTTCCCCCTATATACTCCTCCCCTGTAGTTAGTGTCCCCCATAGTGGCCCCCAACACTGCCCACAGTAAAAGGAAAAAAAACACAAAACATATGCTTACCTGTCCTGTTCCTACGCAGTCCTCCAGTGATGCCAGGCCTCCTCCAGCGGAACGATGCAGTGACGCAATGACGTATTCACGCCAACTGCTTCATCGCTAAAGCGCCGAATGGCGAAGCATCATGTGCCTCGCCAGAGCAGCGCTAGTCAACTCAATTGTATCTGCGTCCTAAGGACGCGGATATAATTGAGTGCAGGAGACCAGTTCCGGTTTCCCACGTCACCCCTTTTCTGCGTAGTTGGATTGGAATCCCCTGTAGATGGTGCCATACACACCCCCATGTAGATAGTGCCACACACCCCCTTGTAGAAAGTCCCACCTTCTCCCTGTAGATAGTGCCCCACAAACCTCTGTAGATAGTGCCATACACACACACCCCCTACAGAAAGTGCCACCTTCCCTCTGTATCCAAAGAGAAATATATGGGCAGCACAGTAGAACAAAAACCTCCAGGGTATCCGGGTGCAGGTCTCCAGGGATCCAACTTGTAAATCCCCAATAGTATATAAATATTTGTATACCTTCCCTCTGTAGATAGCGCCCAAAACACCCCTGTAAATACTGCCACACACGGCCACCTGAAAATAACACCACACACACCCCCTGTAGATAGTGCCACACACAGCCCCTGTAGATAGTGTCCCACACAGCCCCCTGTAGATAGTGCCCCACACAGCCCCCTCTAGATGGTGCCATCCCCCCTGTATATAGCGACCCACACAGCCTCCTGTAGATAAAAGTCTGAATGCTAAACTCTGGCCGCAGGTAGGTGTCTGGTGGAAAGGTGTCTGAATTACTTTACATGTCTGGTTTAGGGTCTGAATTGTTTTCTGGTTTGGGATCTGAAATTATTTACAGATCTGGTGTCTGAATTAATTTTGTTGTGCCGTTTCTACACAGATGACGTGTGTGCTGCGTGTGAAGAGAATGCAAAAACATCATATAAGCGTGCTGCGGCGGTGGGAGATCTTAGGGACTGCAGCAGCCAGGACTACATTTTGGTGAGTGACTCTGCTGTGTATAGGACTGCTGGAGCTTCAGTACAATGATTTTTGTTTATGTTGCCCCCCCTACACCCCGACACATTCTTTGCACACACACTGTTTCCACACAGAAACGTTACCGAAGTGTCGGGAGTGTGAATACACATCGCTCCCTGGCTGGAGGCAATGTCTATTCACTCTCAAGACACTTCAGTAAAGTTACTGTGGGAGTATGTGACAGCACAGCGTGATCTTGCGAGATCACGCTGTGCAGTGAAAGAAGCTGGGCTGGAACAATGAGAAGTGTATGACGCTGATTGGTCAGCGTCATACACTTCTCTTTACAACACCCAGTTGGTAAAAAGTAAAAACACACCCAGTTGTCTATTAATAAACGAATTTGCATAAATCTAAAATTTTTCATAACTTGGTCAAAAATGATCGTTTTTCAAAATAAAAACCACTGTTGTTATCTACATTACAGCATCGATCTGATTATGTAGGATATAGGGCACTTATAATCTGGTGACAGAGCCTCTTTAAGGCTGCCGAGAAGCTAAACACTGGAGATTTTCCTCACTGTAAAGAGATTGAGATAGGAATAAGGATTATATATTTCAAAAAATATATATATTTTAAAAACTGGATATTTTTTTGGAGAGCGCTCCTCAATGAGAAGAAAAGGCAGATAAGTGCTGGTAAGCTGATTTATTTGAGCAACATAGGATGGGCAACGCGTTTCAACGCAGGACATGCGTCTTCATCAGGCCAAGAAATGGGTATAATAGAACAGCAAGACATACAGTTTAAATACACAAAGGGGTAGGGGAGGGGTTCAAAAAACCACCAAAACACATAGCAATCAAGCAGGTAAATAAAAATAGGTGTGACAGACGTCATTAGGTTAATTGGCAAAATTGTAAAAACATTGGGTACATAAGAAAATACATACAGAGATACACATGTAGGTATATATGTAAAGCAGGTAATAACAGCAGAAATGGAGATTCAATTCTGCTGTCAGGTGACTGACTCAGGTCAGGTGGCTGGGTTATTCCCAGGTCGGCACCGACCTCACTCAGACCGTCGCCGTTTGACCGGCTAGTAAATGTGAGTCACGTCAGGCAAAGCAGAAAGCAGTAGCACTAAGCTACCGCTCTCCACTCTGGACCCTATGTGGCCTGGGGCACTCTGGTCCCTATATTTGAGACTATCTACAAGGGGCAGACTGTGTGGTACTGTCTACAACGGGGGCTGTGTGGCACTCTCTACAAGGGGGCTGTGTGGCGCTCTCTACAAGGGGGACTGTGTGGCACTCTCTACAAGGGGGGCTGTGTGTGGCACTCTGTACAAGGGAGGGCTGTGTGTGGCACTCTGTACAAGCGTGGCTGTGTGGAACGCTCTAAAAGGGGGGCCGCGTGGGACTCTCTACAAGAGGGGGTGTGTGGTGCTATCTACAGGGGGCTCAACTGGGGCATTATTACTGTGTGGGGGCACAGTTACTGAGGGGGCAGTTTTATTGTGTCTAGCATTGCAGGATCATTATTACCATCTAGGGCACTGTGGATTACGAGTTTGTTTAGACTGGGATGGGGTATAGGTGTGGAGGATGCAGGAAAAGCGAGAAACCAACATGTCTGTGTGTCAAATTCTGCAGAGACGAGTCATGGCTGGAATAAGTCGTCACAGTGGTCTAGGCCGGATGGAGGAAAAAAAGGGAAAGTGAACGACTCTAAATAGAGAAAACATCACCTAAGTTAGCGTGGGAAAGCTACAAGCGGAGCTGTGATTGGCAAGTCACTCCTAGCACACTGCACAGGCAATGATTTTGTAATGTGTTTGTAAAAATTTTGGTCTGTCTGTGTTTTTTACCTCAGTCGTCAAGAAATGACTGAAGTGGAGGTTGGCAAACCTGGTTTACTCCCACATCGAGATGGAGTCTTATCCGTGCATAAATCCTTAGTAGTTAAGAGAGCTGTTACATTTATAGTCTTCCAATTACAATCGGCCCTTTGAAGGCAACCACAAGGCTGATGTGGCCCTCGGTGAAAATGAGTTTGACACCCCTGGTCTAGTAGATCAGAAATTTAGCAAATGTGGCATCCTATCACAGTGCCATAATTCTACCAATGTTTGTCTATGGAGATTGTATGCTGTTTGCTTGATTTTATCTACTTGTCAAGTAGGAGAAGTGTTCCCATGCCTTTGGCCGTATAGTGCATGTATTTAAAGTATAGAGATGAAAACTTTTAACATACCCATGGAAAAAAACAACCTATTCATTTGTGACCACATTGTTCTGAAATAATATGATATTTTATGTCATAATAGTCTGTATCTGCAATAAGTTCATTTACAGTCAATATCAGCAGAATATTATAGTATTACATTTTGCTTCCTGGTCATTATTTGAGCTAATGGTGCATAGGTACATTCTTGCTCACCTTCTTAGTGTGTTGTTTGACTGTTAGGGTCTGTTCCCATCAGCGTTGTCTTTCTGTTGTTTGGTTCCGTCTGAGCTTTCTGTTGGGGGAACTCCTCAACGGAAAGGCAAACGGATACCTAAGCTTCCGTTTGCATCACCATTGATCTCGAAGGTGACGGAAACTTTGCTAATGGTTTCTGTTTGTCACCGTTGTGAAAGGGTTCCGTTGTTTTGATGGAATCAATAGCTCAGTCAACGGAAGCAAAGGTTTCTGTTTGCCTTTCCGTTGAGGGGTTCCACCGACGGAAAGCTCCGATGGAACCCCTCAACAGAAAGCAACGCTGTTGTGAACACACCCTTACATGTTTATAATAATAATAATACTATTTTATATATATATATATATATATATATATATATATATATATATATATACACATACATAGAAAGCCAACATATTCCACAGTGCTTTAGAACATTGCTGACTTTTTACATTTATTTGACTTTGGTAGTCCCTCATGACTTTGACTTTGGATTGCTCCTGTCTATTCTCCTGTCTTTTAATTCGTCTTTTCCATAGGCAGTCCTTCTGTTGATCTTGTTTGGCTGGTTTATATTTATTTATCTGTAAGGATTTCCATAAAGGGTGTAATCAGCAGGCACGCAAAGAACCCACTGTGTAGATCATCATACTAAAGTCTTATGAAGGTGTTACTTTAATCCTTCCATTATGGTAAAGTGCCAAACTTAGCCCAACTAACCATGGCAAGGTAAGACTCCTCTGCATCTCCTACAACCTCTTTCGGTTGTTACCAGAGGAGGATATTTTGAGGGCCACACCTTCAAAACACCACACAGCCAATCCCATCCATATCACAGGCACCATCGTTGTTTTCACCAGTGTTGACCCTAGGTGCCATAAGTGATGTCTACAATATATATATATATATATATATATATATATATATATATATATATATATAAACACTGCTATTCCATAGTCTATTCCAACAAATGCATTTGCTTTTCTTTTTAAAACAAAATTTTCCTGCTGTTGCAAATAATTTGATAACCCTGGAACGGTATTAACATTTTTGAAAACTATTCATTAACAGAGCACGTTGAAATAAAACATGCCACTGCAGATTCATTTCTAAATAAGCATTAGAATGTATGGCACTAAGCTAGCTGCAGCCTGCCAAACATTTTAGTTTGATGTTTCATGGTCATTTATATATGGTCAGTTTTCTTGGAATGTTATGACTTTTTAGGAAAGAAAGATATATTACATACAGTACAAACAAACTTCTATTGTAATGTAATTTCAGTTGATATCCCACTAACCAAACTGGCTCCATTGAAGTCCATCTTGAATATTGCAGCCAGGGTGACCTTTCTACAGTATGTAATCATGATACCAATGTTTCTGTTTTTTTGCCTGTCATTACTTTGACTGCTTACTATTTCCATCTTTTGGTGCAAAGTTCTGGTTCTTTTTTACATCAGTTTATTATGATGCTGCACCTTTTAGGATCTGTATCCTTTTCCTTTACTACATGCTATCCAGTAGGCCAGTACCAGTACGCAATGGCTGCCATCATCCCTCATCAAAAACTCTCCTTCGGGAGGTGGGAGTACGGAGCAGGTTTACGGGCTGAGGCTGCTCATTAAATTGTAGGTATCAGCTGTATATTACAGCTAGCAACTCGCACAAACAGCCAGTATCGGAGATAACTCTGATCTCGGACGTTTAACTGCTTAGATGCGGCGGTCAATAGCAATTGCAGTGTATTGTGCAAGCGATTAAGCAATCACATGTTCAAGTCCCTTAGTGGGACTAACAAAAAAAAAAGTGAATTTTAAATAAAATAAAGTTTTTAGGAATATCGGAAAAAAATAATTAAAAGTGAAAAAAAAACTTTTTCCATTTTTTCACTAAAGTAATGTAAACAATAAAAAAAGAAGTAAGGGTCTGTTCACATCTGCTTTGGAGGCTCCGTTAGGGGCCTTTGTCGCAGATCTAGCAGAGATTACCGGAGATTACCGTAAACTATAGCGCAGCCGGAAAAACCACAGACAGCATAACAGAAACGCGATGAAATCCATTAAAGTTAATGGGTTCCTAAGGCCACCGGTGGTGTGTGGTGCAATGGAACCGTTGCTTCCTGTATTCCCTTGTTCTGCTCCTCTGATGGAGCAGAACAACGGAATGACCCGACGCAGATGTGAACAGGGCATACAACATTTAAAAAAATAAAAACGTTATGGCTTCAGGCAGGGAGAAAAATACAAATATGAAAAAACGAAAAAAATGGCTGCGGTGGGGAGAGCTTAAAATATAACCTTGCACATATTGACGCACACATTTTTTTTAAAAGAAAAAAAATACAGTACCTATGGAGGTATATAAGAGAAAAACGCTACTAAATGCTGGAAAAAAACAAAATAAAAAAAAAACAATGAAAAAATGCAGTGCTAATTCCTTAGTATCTGGGACAAGATATATATAGAGGAAGGCAAGAAAAAGTTTGCAGTCTAATGACGGGCATCGGCGCCAGGCTCAAGAGGATAAGGAATGGAGTCAGGTATGTATCAAGGAGATCTTTAATTCAGAGGACGAAGCGTTTCTGGACCGGACTGGTCCCTTCGTCAGGTCAGTATACACTCCTGAAGAGTCACATAGTCCTGCCTCCAATCCCACCTTTCCATGCTTGATTGACATTGCCCTGGCTGTTCTACATAACTAGCAGTCTCCTCCAACTTTCTCGGATGCGCCATTGCATGGGCACGCACTGAACAGCGAGGTGTTTTTTGCCCGACTTCATTGCTGCACCGTGCAGGCCAGGGAAGTATAAGGCAACGGCGCATACGAATGAGTTTGAGGAGGATGCTAACTGATGTAGAACATCCTGGGGGGGGGGGGGCATTTCAATTCTCGCCTCAGACAGCAGAAAAGCTAGAATCGCTCCTGTAAGTTTTCCTCAGGAATTCTGTTTTTTGGAACAAAAGTAAACGTTCAGAGAGTGATGACAAATTATTAAAATCTAATTTTCAGTAAGAGTAACTTACTATTTTCCTTTCTTCTCTCTTTAAAATCAAGTGTTTTTAGCTGTTATGTTTTCTGGTGGAAAACTACCTTTGGTTGCATTTTTTACATATTTTTTTCTGACATTGAGGAATTTACGTGCTGCTATCTGGCATATAAAAACTTGTCCATATAACTTCCCTTTCTCTCTTACATGCTCACATTTGTGTGGTGACATGTCCCTTTACCCATACCTCCCAACTTTCAAGTAAAGGAAAGAGGGACAAAAGCACAATTTTTTTCCCTTTTGAGCTATGCCTCTAACCCCACCCAATCCCCTCCCATACACAACTGTTTCAGCCCGCACCGTATCATACTCCCATAGTGCCTTTCCACAGTATAATGACCCCATAGAACCCCCCAGCACACAGTATAATGCCCATATAGCTGCCCCTACACAGTATACCTCATAGTGACTCCCACACAGTGTAATGCCAAATAGCTGCCCCCACACAGTATAATGCCCCTATAGCTGCCTCCATACAGTATAATGCCCCCAAAGGTGCAGCCATACAGTATAAAGCCAAGACAGATGACCCCACACACAGATGCCCCATACAGTATAATGCCCACACAAATTCCCTGATATAGTATGATGCCCCATACAGCATAATTCCCATATAGTTGTCCCCATACAGTACAATGCCCCCAAAGCTGCCCCATACAGTATAATGCCCTCACAGATGCCCCCATACATTATAATGCCCACATAGCTGCCCCATACAGTGTAATGCCCACTTAGCTACCCCCATACAGTATAATGAACCATAGTGCCTAATAAAAACATAATAAAATAAATACATGGGCTACATTCAGATGAAAGTGAAAGAAAATTGGCATTAAAAACTGATCAACTGTCAGTTTTTCCTGGCCATACTGCATCAATTTGCCTCCAAATTTTCATTAATTTCCAGTCGGTCTGTCCATTTTAATAACCGTTTGTCATCCGTTTGCCATCCGCTTTCATGGCTGTTAAAAAACAAACAGATGGATTTCATTTGTCAGATTTCTTTGTCCCAACCCCCTGAAAACACCAAAGTGCCCATGTAGATTGAGCCGCAATGCACCTGTAGATAGTGCCCACATAGATATTACCAGTGCCCACATACTACCACAATGCCCATATAGTGCCACAGTGCCCACTGTAGATAGTGCCACAGGGCCCACATATAAAGTGCCATAATGCCCAATATAAATTGCCAATGCCCACATAGATAGTGCCACAGTGCCCATGTAGATAGCGCCACAGTGTCCCTTGTAGATAGTGCCCATATAGTGCCACAATGCCCATGTAGATACTGCCGCACCTTGACGCCATGGGCTCCTCCTGGAGTGGAATCCACCGTCACAGCGCTGGCAAAACTCTGGTGGGGGATTCCGATCCTGGAGAAGCCCTTGATGTCACTATCCATATATGGACAGTGACGGAAGAGGCTCCCTGTAGGAGTGGAATCACCAGCCAGAGCGTAGGCAACGCTCTGGCCGGGGATTCCACTCCATGACAGGAGCTCCCCCCAGGAGCGGAATCACCGGCCAGAACATTGGCAATGCTCTTGCTGGGGAATCCGCTCCAGGGGGAGCCCCTAAAGTCACTGTGAACTGTGTAAGGGGCTTTGAGATGCCGGAATCCCTGGCCAGAGCATCGGCAGCGCTCTGGCCTGGGATTTCGCTCCTGGAGGAGCCACTGACGTCACTGTTCATATATGGACAGTGATGTTTGGGTCTTTGTGATTCTGTAATCCCCGGCCAGAGCATCGGCAACGCTCTGGCCGGGGATTCCACTACTGGAGAAGCCCCTGACGTCACTATTCATATAGGCTGGGGATCAGTTGGCTGGGAATTTTGCTTCAGGAGGAGCCCCCGATGTCACTGTCCATATATGGACAGCTATGTTAGGGGCTTTGAGATGCCAGAATCCCCGGCCAGAGGGTCTGCAACGCTCTGGCTGGGGATTCCGCTCCTGGAGGATCCACTGACATCACTGTCCATGTATGGACATTGGCATCAAGGGCTTTTTAAAGGCATCAGTCCCTGGCCAGAGAGTTAGCGTTGCTCTGGCCGGGGACTCCATAGTTGAAAGCCTGACTTCACTGTCCATATATGGACAGTGACGTCAAGGGTTTCCCCAGGCTCAATGCTTAAAGTAGCACTGTGCCCGGGGAGTTCTTGATGAGTGGAGGAGATCCCTCTGCTTTCCTCTGTACTATGAGTGGCTCGGCGCAGACATGCGTGATGATGTCACTGCATCGTGCCTGTCTGTGCTGAGCGGCTGACGGCCCCTTCACACAGTGAATGTTGAAGCAGAGAGCCAACAGTTCTTTGCTTGATCACTGAATTCAACTCTATCTGTATCCTGAGGATGCAGATACAGTTGACACCGGGACATACCACCGGCCGCCCGGGGCAGTGGGACACCAGCCGGAATCCGGTGCTGTCCCACTGAATCCGGGACGGTTGGGAGGTATGCCTTTACCTAAGGCTGGGTTCACACGACCTATTTTCAGACGTAAACTAGGCGTATTATGCCTCGTTTTACGTCTGAAAATAAGTCTACAATACGTCGGCAAACATCTGCCCATTCATTTGAATGGGTTTGCCGACGTACTGTGCAGACGACCTGTCATTTACGTGTCGTCGTTTGACAGCTGTCAAACGACGACGCGTAAAAATACAGCCTCGTCAAAAGAAGTGCAGGACACTTCTTTGGACGTTTTTGGAGCTGTTTTCTCATAGACTCCAATGAAAACAGCTCCAAAAACGGACGTAAAAAACGCCGCGAAAACGGCGCGAAAAACGCAGCGAAAACTGCAGCGAAAAACGCGAGTTGCTCAAAAAACGTCTGAAAAGCAGGGGCTGTTTTCACTTGAAAACAGCTCCGTATTTTCAGACGTTTTTGGCTCAGCGTGTGAACATACCCTTAGGGTATGTTCACACGGCCAAATTTCAGACGTATACGAGGCGTATTATGCCTCGTTTTACGTCTGAAAATACGGCTCCAATACGTCGGCAAACATCTGCCCATTCATTTGAATGGGTTTGCCGACGTACTCTGCAGACGACCTGTTATTTACGCGTCGTCGTTTGACAGCTGTCAAACGACGACGCGTAAAAATACAGCCTCGTCAAAAGAAGTGCAGGACACTTCTTTGGACGTTTTTGGAGCTGTTTTCTCATAGACTCCAATGAAAACAGCTCCAAAAACGGACGTAAAAAACGCCGCGAAAACGGCGCGAAAAACGCCGCGAAAAATGCGAGTTGGTCAAAAAACGTCTGAAAAGCAGGGTCTGTTTTCCCTTGAAAACAGCTCTGGATTTTCAGACGTTTTTGTTGACTACGTGTGAACATACCCATATCTCTCGAGAACACGGCTGTGTCTGCACTGCCAGAAGCTGGGCGTTGTGAAGAGAAGTGGATGATACTTCTATACACAACGCCCAGATAGTAAAAGAAGTAAAAACGCCCCGATGTAACGAACACAATACACGCCCAGTTGTACTTTTACTGTAAACATGCCCAGTTGTACTTTAGAAAGCCTCATTTACATAAATATAAAAATGATCATAACTTGGCCAAAAATGCTAGTTTTAAAAAAACAAAAAAAACGTTACTCTTATCTCCATTGCAGCGCCGATCTGCTGCAATAGGAGATAGGGGTTGCAAAATCTGGTGACAGAGCCTCTTTAAATGATCCAAACATTTTCAAAATAAAATAGTTTTTATTGAGAAATGATAAAATACAATGATACAATAATAGCATAAAAAATTGATTAAAATATAAGTCCTCACAGTAAAGAAAGTACTGAGTGGGCTACTGGCCATAACATCTATACCATACGGAAGTACATTGTAATTAACAGCCATGGTAAGTCCCATAACAAAAATATACAACTGTGAAATAGACCATCAGAATCAATAGACAGAACTGGCAAGGTAGCCAAAAAATGAATAAAAGAGAAGTTGACAGACCATGCAGATATACAATGGAGTAAAGAGTAGCGATGTGCCAGGAGCCCACATACACCCAACGCATTTCGCCACCAGGCTTCATCAGGGGAAAAGGATGAACTCACTCAGTACTTTCTTTACTGTGAGGACTTATATTTTAACCCCTTCCCGACATCCGCCGTAAATATACGGCGCTGTCGGGATGTGCTTCCCGCAAAGCGCCGTATAGGTACGGCGCAGTGATGGTGCGGGCTCAGAAGCAGAGCCGGCACCATCACCGCGGGGTGACAGCTGTATTATACAGCTGGCACCCTCCTGTAACTGCCAGGACCAGAGCTATTCTCCGATCCGGCAGATTAACCCCTCAGATGCTGCGCTCAATACCCGACCGGCAACCCAGTGATGCAATCGCTGGGTTGCTGTGGCAATCGGACGCCAGAAAATGGCGTCCGAGTCTGCCTTGTACAGGAGCCGATGAGGACCCGCCTGCGGCGAGTCCTCATAGGCTTGCTGTCAGAGAATAACTGACAGCGCTAATACACTGCACTACGTATGTAGTGCAGTGTATTAGAGTAGCGATCGGGGCATCAGGCCCTCATGTCCCCTAGTGGGACAAGTAAAAAAAGTAAAAAAAAGTTAATAAAAATGTGGTAAAACAATAAAAACACACACATTTCAAATAAAAATAAAGCTAAACGGACTTTTTTCCCATAGTAAGTCTTTTATTATGGGAAAAAACGCAAAAATTAAAAAAACTATACATAATTGGTATCGCCGCGTCCGTAACGACTCAAACTACAAAACTATTATGTAATTTATCCCGCACGGTGAACGCCGTAAAAAAAAACATGAAAAACAACGCCAGAATCTCGCCGGAATCTTGTCTCCTTCCAAAAAATGCTATAAAAAGTGATCAAAAATTCACATTTACTCCAAAATAGTACTAATAAAAACGACAATCCGTCCCGCAAAAAATAATCCCTGACACCGCTTTGTGCACGCAAAAATAAAAAAGTTATGGGTCTTAGAATATGGCGACACAGAAAACAAATGATTTTATAAAAAAAGTGATTTTATTGTGCAAAAGCTGCAAGACATAAAAAAAACTATATAAATTTGGTATCGCTGTAATCGTATCGACCCGCAGAATAAAGCTAACATGTCATTTAGGGTGCACTGTGGATGGCGATAAAAAAAACAATAAAAAACTATTCCAGAATTGCTTGTTTTTGGTAATTTCCTTTATCAAAAAATGAAATAAAAAGTGATCAAAAAGTCGTATGTGTTCTAAAATGGTACCAATAAAATCTACAGCCCGTCTCGCAAAAATCAAGCCTGCACACCGCTCAATCAACTGAAAAACAAAAAAGTTACGGCACTAGTAATGCGGTGATGAAAAAACATCTCAATGCGCAGGCCGGAGGGCAACATTCCTTCAGTTTCAGGGCCCTAGTATTTAGGAACTAGGAAAGGGAAGGGACATGGCACATCCGCTGGAAGCGAGTGTGCCCGTATTATACCAGCGCAAAACTTTCCCAGCAATATTTCCCAAACTACGAAGGAGAAAAAGTCCCCAAAAGGTGCAGAGCGTTACAAAAGGGGGATAAGAAAGAAAACCGTTTATCAGTGTGACACCGGACTGCGCATAACGGATCGCTTCACATCGTAACACACATCTATGGATAATTGTATTATTTACCCCATTATTATACCCTCTTATTATGCTCATATGTACTCCTCACAGATTACATATACCCCTGATATACTCCGCACAGATTACATATGCCACCACATTATAAACTGAAATACCAGCAATACCCCAAACAGAACTATTACCAAGCAAAATCCATGTTCAAAATGGCGGTCTTTCCCTTCTTAGCCCTACAGTGTGACCAAACAGCAATTTATGGCCACAAGTAAGGTATTACCATACCCGGGAGAACCCGCTTAACAATTTATGGGGTAAGATTCTCTAGGGGCACAACATCTTGTGCGGTGAATGGGCAGATCAGTGGAGAAATTGCAATTTCCACTTTGCACCATCCACTGCGTATTCATTTCTGAAAAACACCTGTGGAGTCTAAATTCTCACTACACCCCTTGATAAATGCCTTTAGGGGTGTAATTTCTAAAACGGGGTCACTTTTGTTTGGTACATCTGTGGTTTTGCAAATGCAACATGGCGTCCGCAAACCATTCCAGAAAAATCTAAGCTCCAAAAGATAAATACCGCTCCTTTTCTTCTGAATGCTCCCATATACGTAAACAGCTGATTATAACCAAATATGGGGTGTTACCGTACTCGGGAGAAATGACTTTACAAATGTTGGGGCGCTTTTTCTTCTCTATTCCTTGTAAAAATGAAAAATGTTGATCTAAAACTACATCTTGTTGGAAAAAAAAATTATTTTTCATTTTCATGGCTTAATTCTAATTAATTCAGCAAAAAACCTTTGGGATCAAAATTTTCACTATACACCTAGATGATTCCTCAGGGGGTGCAGTTTCCCAAATGGAGTCACTTTTGGGGTGTTTCCACTGTACTAGTACTACAGGGGCTCAGCAAATGTGACATGGCGCCCAGAAACCATTCCAAAATCCAAATGGTGCTAGTTCCATTCTGAGCCCTACCGTGTGTCCAAACAGATGTTTGTATTGTTTTACTCGGGAGAAGTTGTTTTTCTAATTTTATGGTGCTTTTTCTCCTTCAGTCCTTGTGGAAATTAAAAAAAAATACCTAAACCTACATTTTCTTTGAAAAAATGTAGATTTTAATTTTTACGGCCTACTTCCAATAAGTTCTGTAAAACACCTGTGAGGTCAAACTGCTCACTGTACCCCTAGATAATTTCCTCATGGGGTGTAGTTTCCAAAATGGTTTCACTTGTTGGGGGTTTCCACTGTTTTGTCCCCTCAGGAGCTTTGCAAATGCGACATGGCCTCCGCAAAACATTCCTGCTAAATTTGAGTTCCAAAAGCCAAATGGCGCTCTTTCCCTTCTCAGCCTCGCCGTGTGTCCAAACAGCCGTTTATTACCACATGTGGGGTATTGTTTTACTCGGGAGAAATTTCTTTACAAATTTTATGGTGCTTTTTCTCCTTTAGTCCTTGTGGAAATGAAAAAAAATTAGCTAAACCTACATTTTATTTGAAAAAATGTAGATTTTCATTTTCACAGCCTACTTTCTGCAAGAAACCTGTGGGGTCAAAATGCTCACTATACCCCTAGATAATTTCCTCAAGGGGTATAGTTTCCAAAATGGGGTCACTTGTTGGGGGTTTCCACTGTTTTGTCCCCTAGGGGGCTTTGCAAATGCGACATGGCCTCCGCAAACCATTCCTGCTAAATTTGAGCTCCAAGAGCCAAATGGCGCTCTTTCCCTTCTAAGCCCTGCCGTGTGTCCAAACAACCGTTTATTACCACATGTGGGGTATTGTTTTACTCAGGAGAAATTGCTCTACAAATGTTGTGGTGCTTTTTCTACTTTAGTTCTTTTGGAAATGAAAAAAAATTAGCTAAACCTACATTTTATTTGAAAAAATGTAGATTTTCATTTTCATGGCCTAGTTCCAAAAATTTTTGCAAAAATCTGGCCGGTCAAAATGCTTGCTACACCCCTAGATAAATTCCTCGAGGGGTGTAGTTTCCCAAATGGGGTCACTTTTGGGGGATTCCACTGTTTTAGTTCCACAAGACCTGTTCAAAGCTGACATGGTGCCTAAAATATATTCTAATAAAAAGGAGGCCCAAAATCCACCAGGTGCTCCTTTGCTTCTGAGGCCGGTGCTTCAGTCCAGTTGCACACTAAAGCCACATGTGGGATATTTCCTAACACTGCAGAATCTGGGCAATAAATATTGAGTTGCATTTCTTGGGTAAAACATTCTGTGGTACAAAACAAATGGATTCAAAATGAATTTCTGGAAAAAAATAATGAACTTTGTAAATTTCACCTCTACTTTGCCTTAATTCCTGCGCAATGTCTAAAGGGTTAAGAAACTTTCTAAATGCTGTTTTGAATACTTTGAGGGGTGCAGTTTTTAAAATGGGGTGATTTATTGGGGGTTTCTAATATCTAAGGACCTCAAAGCCACTTCACAACTGAACTGGCCCCTGTACAAATAGCATTTTGAAATTTTCTTGAAAATGTGAGAAATTGCTGCTAAAGTTCAAAGCCTTGTAACGTCCTAGAAAAATAAAATGATGTTAAAAAAACGATGCCAATCTAAAATAGATATATGGGGGATGTTAGTTAGCAACATTTTTGTGTGGTATAACTGCCTGTCTTACAAGCAGATACATTTAAATTGAGAAAAATGCTAATTTTTGCAAATTTTGGTGTTTTTCACAACTAGATACTGAATGTATCGGGCAAATTTTGCCAGTAACATAAAGTCCAATGTGTCACGAGGAAACAATCTCAGAATCGCTTGGATAGGTAAAGGCATTCCGGAGTTATTACCACATAAAGTAAAACATGTCAGATTTGAAAAATGAGGCTTTGTCAGGAAGGTCAAAAGCGGCCAAAGAGGAAAGGGGTTAATCAGTTTTTGATGCTATTATTGTATTTTGTATTTTTATCATGTCTCAATAAAAACTATTTTATTTTGAAAATGTTTGCATCATTTAACACTGATTTTCTGCATATACTTTTGTTGAAGCTGTTATACTTTGTTTTATTAAAAACATTTTAGAACACAAAAACCCATTATTTTCAGAAATGGTTAGATCCAAACAGTTAACGTTGCTTTTATTTATGTCCCAGGTTAGCTTTAACCCCTTAATGACCGGGCCATTTTGCAGGTTAATGACCAAGGATTATTTTTTGTTTTTTCACGGTCGTATTCCAAGAGTCGTAACTTTTTTTTTATTCCGTCTACATAGCCGTATAAGGGCTTGTTTTTTGCGGGACGAGTTGTATTTTGTAATTGTACCATTTTTAGATGCTTATAACATATTGATTAACTTTTATTAACTTTATTTTAGGAGAGAATTGAAAATAAGCAGCTATTCCAGCATTCATTTTCACGTTATAAATTTACGCCGTTTACTATGCAGCGTAAATAACATGTTAACTTTATTCTATGGGTCGGCACGATTACGGGGATACCAAATATGTAAAGGTTTTCTATGTTTTCCTACGTTTGGACAATAAAAACCCTTTTAGAAAAAAATTACTTGTTTTTGCATCGCCGCATTCCAAGAGCCGTAACGTTTTTATTTTTCCGTCGATGTGGCCGTACGTGGGCTTGATTTTTGCGGGCCAATGTGTAGTTTTCATTAGTACTATTTTGGAGTACATAGGACTTATAGATTAACTTTTATTTTTTATGGGGGGAATGGGAGAAAAGAGAGAATTTTGCCGTTGTTTTTTGCGTTTTCTTTGGACGCCGTTCATCCGGCGGTTTAATTAATGTGTTCATTTTATTGGTCAAGTCGTTACGATCGCGAGGATACCATATATGTGTATGTGTTATTTGTTTTGACACTTTTACTAAATAAAACCACTTTTTGGGCCAAAAAAGTAGTTTTATTTGACTTTGACTGTAATTTTTTATTATTTTTTTTTCACAAACTTTATTTAACTGATTGTCATTTTTTTTTAAAGTCCCACCAGGGGACTTCACTATGCGATCTGTTGATCGCATATATAATGCTTTGGTATACTTAGTATACCAAAGCATTATTGCCTGTCAGTGTAAAACTGACAGGCAACCTATTAGGTCATGCCTCCGACATCGCCTAACAGGCAGATGCTGAAAACAGACCTGGGGGTCTTTGTTAGACCCCCGGCTGTCATGGAAACCCGACGGCGACCCGCGATTTGTTTCCGGGGGCGCCGATCGGGTGACAGAGGGAGCTCCCTCCCTCTGTCAAACACATTAAATGCCGCTGTCACTATTGACAGCGGCATTTAATGGGTTAAACTGCCGGAATCGGCGCGCGCTTCGATTCCGGCAGTTGCAGCAGGAGCCAGGCTGTGTATAACAGCTGTGCTCCTGCCGCTGATCGCGTGGGTACGCTGTCAGTACCCGCGCGATCACAGGACGGATATATCCGTCCTCCTGCGCGAACTAGCAGCTGCAGAGAACGGATATATCCGTCCTTCGGCGTTAAGGAGTTAAATTCCATCACTATTGTTAAGGTCGGATAAATACCATTCAAGTTCTCCTTGGCTTCCATTCCATAAGAGAAGACAGTTGCCTTTTTAGCACCACCATTTTTTGTAGTCTTTGTTGTTGTGACATATAGGAATGCATCTACTTCCACAGCGCCATAAACAAGTTAGTGTAACTGGGGCAAATTTTGTCCCCACTGCCATACTTGTTACCTGGAAAAAGTAATGCTACTCTGACCACAAATAATTATGGGTTAACATAAATTGAATGGACTCCATCAGAAATTCCCACTATTCTTTACATATTGAAGGGTCACTACCCGTAAATTCCCTGATCGCATCTGCAGTACACATTAATATTTTAGGCCTCAATTCCAATTCCGCTTATTCGCTATTCAATTTATTATGCTTTTCAGGGCAATTTATTTCTCTAATATTTCTTATCTGTTACAGCATGTTTCTGATAATGTTTCATACTCCTTTAATGCTTTAAATTGAAGGAGTTTCCCTTTCATTTAATCTATCTGAGATGTAATTTTCTTCTGTTTACCCTTCCTCACTTGTAGAATAAATTCCATAGCTCCCCCCACACTTTTCTAGGAACTTCTCTGATGGATTTCTCTGTTTTCCCCTCATATCTTCTTCATTAACATTTAGAGGGAGTTGCCATCTTAACCCTTGTAGCACCATTTGTTCAGATAAATACTTTTCTAACATAACTATGTACCAATATAAACTTATTTCCTTCAACATAAATTGTTCTGAGCTCGCTATTTCTATGGTTTAACACAAATTAATCACTAGAAAACACGGTTTCATAATCCCTAGCTTTAGTTTCTCTACATTCAAACACATCCATATCATTTGCTGCTGTAAAATTCGACCACAGGACCGAAAACAATTAAGAAATACAAAATTAAATACAGTGCAAGTGACCTCAACCAAGCTCAAATGAGTCATTAATTCAGTCCTGCAATAGTGGATCAACACATGGTCTCAATAATCACAGTAGGGCTCAAAGCAATTTCAACTTACATGTCTTTAAAACGCCAATAAAAGTGGTCACACATAAACCAACATGATGTATTGTGTTCATTTCTTACCACTCCACATGTTTTAAGAAAGATTTAAATGGGCACTTACCTTTCAATAAAAGAAACTTTGTAATTTTACAGAAAAATGCCACTTTCTATCAGACAGTTGTCCCCTTCCCCCTACTTTCTGCACTGATCATTCACTGCTCAAATCCATATTAATAGCCAAGATGGATTATCAGCTCACTCAGAGATTAGGTTACATTCTGCCCATTGAAGTCTATGAAGAGGGAAGGGGCAGGAGGGAGCAGGGGCAGAGTGAGAGAGACAAACAGGGATTCTGCAACAGCTTTATAGTAAGTATTTAATCTCCCACAGTGCTGGATTTACAGCTACACTGCTCATTGCTGCTGTATAATGTCCACCATCTTGCTGCTGCTACTGAGGGTGTGCTGCAAAGCAATAGGGGAGTGGGATGCTCTTTTCTCTATGTATGCATTGTATGGGAGATATTATAGTGTAAAAGGGGGTTCCCGCAAAATGACCGAAGACCGTTGCGCCTGAACAAGTAACTTTTTTTTCCCCACAACACTGGCACCACTTTATTAATCTCGCACAGATTGTAATCACAGAGCAGGTACTTCAGGTACTTGTCAGGAAGGGGTACTGTCTCTATAAGGAAACAGCTCACATTAAAGGGGTAATCCCATTTTATATATTTATGGCATATCCGATGGATAAATGATAAATGTGGGTCCCATGTCTAGGACCCTCACTGATACCAAAAATGGGTGTCACCCAACCCCCATTTCGCCCGGTGTGGCTACCACTAGTCACAGATTCTAGACAGGGACTAGTGGAAAGACGACACGCTGCTCTCTCCATTCTACTTTATAGGAGTTACAGAAACACTTTCTTAGCTGTTTCTGTAACAACCTTTGAACAGAATGGAGAGAGCTGCGTGCATGCGTGGCCCCCTCTCCACTAGTCCCCGTCTGGAATCTGCAGCCCGCGACTGCCGCACCAGGCGAAACGGGGGTTGGATGACCTCTGTTTTTGGTGTCCCAGAGCTGGGACTCGCATCCATCAGATATTTATAGCATATCCTGTGGATATGCCATAAATGTCTTATGATGGGAAAAACCCTTTTAACTTGTAACAGCAGTAATAACAGCAGTATTACCAATAGCTTCAACGTGGCAAGAGTAGTTTACAGCAATATTACAATTCTAACTTGTACACAGTACAGTTTTACCTTTGAGGATATGTTTACGCGTAGTGTAATTGCTGAATATTTTCCGTCCGGATATGCGGACAGAAAATACAAAGTGTTATACAGTAGCAGCAAAGTGGAGCAGGCTGAGGAAAATGTCTGTGCAGAAATTGACCTGCGGTGCAGATTTTTTTAATCTGCAGCATGTCAATTTATGCTGCCGAATGGTTCAATATTTGTTGCAGGCTTTCTTCATTGAAATCAATGGTAATGGAAACCTATAGTTTCCGTATGTGTCAGTCAGGGGCCCTCTCCGACGGAAATCTCTGACGGAACGTCGGAACGGGACCCTGGCGCAGATGTAAACGAAGCCTTAGCCCTTCACAGTAACAGTCACATAAGTAAGGGGTGGTTAGGCTTACCCCCCTTACACTAGCAATTAGGCTTCATCTACTATCTCAGGTACAACTGAGAATTATAGATAGAGCCATTCGTCAGACAGTGTAAAAGAGCCTTTAGTCAACTGATCCTCCCTAATAAAATCCAGACATCAGAGGAGTTAGAGCCAGCTATTGGATTTGCAAACACATCTTAGGCTTCATTCACAACTGCGTTGAAACTCGTTCATGGGTTCCGTCGGATCTTTCCATCAGGGGAACCCGTGAACGGAATCGAAACTGAAACAAACGAAAACCAAAGGGTTCCGTTTACATCACAATTGATTTCAATGATGACGGATCCGGTGCAAATGGTTTCCATTTGTCACTGTAGTGTAAGGGTTCCATCATTTTGACGGAATCAATACCGTAGTCAACTGCGCTATTCATTCCGTCAAAACGACGGAACCCTTACATAACGGTGGCAAACAAAAAACATTTGCATCGGATCCGTCACCATTGAAAACAAGTGTCCTGATAATGAATACACATGACCTCCAGCCTGGACGTCATGTGTATTCAGAATCCTGACACTTCTGAATCTTTTCTGTGAGATTCCAGCAAGGGAAACAAAATCTCGTTTACCTCGTAATCTCGCGAGATTACGCATGGCTTGCTGGAATCTCACAGAAAAGATTCAGAAGTGTCAGGATTCTGAATACACATGACGTCCAGGCTGGAGGTCATGTGTATTCATTATCAGGACACTTGTGTATGTGGCTGCACATCGTTCTAGTAAGAACGTGATGCTGCTGTGTAAATGAATGGAGAGGAGTGCATGACGCTGATTGGTCACTGATTCGTCAGCATTATACACTTCTATTCACAACGCCCAGTTAGTAAAACAAGTAAACACGCCCAGTTAAAAACACAATACATGCCCAGTTGGACATATGAAAAAAAACACGCCCAGTTGTCCATTTCAAAGCTCATTTGCATATATATAAAATAGCTCATAATTTGGCCAAAAATGAACGTTTAAAAAAAAACAAAAACGTTACTGTTATCTACATTTCAGCGCCGATCACATGCAATAGGCGATAGGGATTTGAGAATCTGGTGACAGAGCCTCTTTAATAGTGATTGAAGGCTGCCTACTGTGTATCTGTATACACAAAAGCCCATTAATCACCGCCACAAGGGACTGGGCTAGTGCTTTCCTCATGAATACCCCGGACTCATAACTGTGAGTAAGGTGTGTTTTTTTTATCCCTCCTATTAGCCAAGTGACACAATATTTTTTTGTGCCATTTTGGATAATAGGAGAACAAACCTGTCCCTGTAATATGCTGCCTGTAACGTCTATGGCCGAGGGCCGTCGTTCAGACTTACCCTCTGACGGCCCCGGGCATGGATGTCTGTGTTCTCTGCGGCATCTCCCTCCAGGGAGACGCCGACACTCACTTCCGGGTTCTGGGACTGTTTGCCGCAGGGCGCCGGCGCGTGCATGGCCTTAAAGGGCCAGTACGCGTCCAGTTGTCATTAATCAGTAATTAGCCCAGAATGCTGCTAGACTATAAAAAGTGCTCTGCCCACTTGATCCTTGCCTGAGCGTTATTCTCTACCTAAAGTTTGTCTTGCAAATGGTCTCTTAGTGTTTTCCAGTTCCCGGTGTTATCTGTTCCTGCTGCCTGTACCCTGTATCCCGTGCTACCATGCCTCTGTGCCATCTACAGTGAAAGTCAAGTTGTGTCACCGCTACTGTCTACATTGCCTCAGGTACCCGTTCTAGACTATAGACATTGTTTTGTACCTAGTTGGCCAGCTGCTATCCCGCTATGCGGTACGGCCCAGTGGGTCCGCGCCGTGGCACTGCCCTTACTTAGGGCAGCACATTGAGATGACAGATTTCTTTCAAAGGTTTCTACCCAGTAGATGGCTACAATATGCCAACTGATTGTGGTTGAGATTTTGCCAAAGTTGCTTACGCGATTTCTTAATGTATTAAGATCGGTTCCCTAATGGTAAACTTACGCTTTAAGGATAGAGATCTCCGTTTGTTTAAATGAAGCATGATTAAAGATCAAATACACTAGACACAGTAATATTGATCAAATTGTCTCAGTTTTCTGAAATTTATAAACATTGTTACTATAAACAAAGCAAACCACACAGTAAAATGTCTTAAATAAATTTATTTTAATGGAAAACATTGCAGAGCACATCTGTTTCTGCAAGTGGTCAGACTTGTTAAATCATATGAGTTTAATGTATTTTAGATTTTGAAAATCATCCAGTATATTGTTCTATCCTTTGTCAACAAGAATCTATATATAAAACACATTTTTGTTTGGAATTCAAATTAGAAAAAAAAGAAAATGTTTAACTACTGTAAACAATTGATATAAACAAATTTCAAACTCATTTCATAGCTCTTACTATTTTGTATTGATATATTCCTTATGGCTTTTATTGTGAAACCATACTTTACATAAGGGTATAACTTTTCATGTCAGATTTTGAATTAAATGTAATATTCTCAGCCTTCTTAGGGGCCGTTCACATATGTCCGTTGCTCCTGTCAGTTTCCCTCCAGGGTGTTGCATAAAAAACAAAAAACGGAGGGAAACTGATGCTAGAATAGATCCCACAGCTTTTTATGGAATCTGTTCTGGCACATGGGACATACGTTGTGCCGCTGTACGGTGCCAGACCTGTGCAGAAGCCGGATCCAAAAACGTTACATGCAGCGTGTTTGTGTCCGGCTCCCTGGAAGGTCTATCCTATTTAATCTATTGTTGAGCAGATCAACGCCAGGTGATGCAGCATCCACCTTCCGGCAGCACCCGGCGTGGGAATCCCCAGCCAGAGCATTGCCTACACTCTGGAGCAGGAGCGGAATTTAGTGCCAGCCATGCCCCCCTGTAGATAGTGCCACCCACGCCCCCCGTAGATAGCTTCACCCCCTGTAGATAGCAACACCCCCTGCTGATAGCGCCACCCACGCCCCCCTGTAGGTAGCTCCCTCTTGGTGCGGCATTCCTGGACACAGCGTTGACAATGCTGTGGCCAGGGATTTCGCTCCAGGAGGAGACCTTGACGTCACTGTCCTAAGCTTCCGTTTCTCTCACCATCGATATCAATGGTCACGGAAACCTAGCTAACGATTTCCGTCTGTCACCGTTGTGATAGGGTTCCGTTGTTCTTGATGGAACCAATAACGCTGTAGACTGCGCTATTGATTCCATCAAAACGACGGAACCCCGTCACAACGGTGACAGACGGAAAAGCATTAGCTAAGTTTCCGTCACCATTGAGTTCAATGGTGAGGGAAACGGAAGCTGAGGTTTCCGTTTGCTTTTGGCTGAGGGGTTAACCCGACGGAATCCTCCGACGGAACCCCTCTATGGAAACGAATGCTGATGTGAATACACTCTTGCATCTAGGTACATAACTTAGATTTGATCGTTTACGGGTGGAACTGGCTTGTCAGAGACACACAGGACCTGCCTACACTCTGGAGCAGGAGCGGAATTTAGTGCCACCCATGCCCCCTGTAGATAGCGCCACCCACGCCCCCCGTAGATAGCTTCACCCCCTGTAGATAGCAACACCCCCTGCAGATAGCGCCACCCACGCCCCCCTGTAGGTAGCTCCCTCTTGGTGCGGCATTCCTGGACACAGCGTTGACAATGCTGTGGCCAGGGATTTCGCTCCAGGAGGAGACCTTGACGTCACTGTCCTAAGCTTCCGTTTCTCTCACCATCGATATCAATGGTCACGGAAACCTAGCTAACGATTTCCGTCTGTCACCGTTGTGATAGGGTTCCGTTGTTCTTGATGGAACCAATAACGCTGTAGACTGCGCTATTGATTCCATCAAAACGACGGAACCCCGTCACAACGGTGACAGACGGAAAAGCATTAGCTAAGTTTCCGTCACCATTGAGTTCAATGGTGAGGGAAACGGAAGCTGAGGTTTCCGTTTGCTTTTGGCTGAGGGGTTAACCCGACGGAATCCTCCGACGGAACCCCTCTATGGAAACGAATGCTGATGTGAATACACTCTTGCATCTAGGTACATAACTTAGATTTGATCGTTTACGGGTGGAACTGGCTTGTCAGAGACACACAGGACCTGCCTACACTCTGGAGCAGGAGCGGAATTTAGTGCCACCCATGCCCCCTGTAGATAGCGCCACCCACGCCCCCCGTAGATAGCTTCACCCCCTGTAGATAGCAACACCCCCTGCAGATAGCGCCACCCACGCCCCCCTGTAGGTAGCTCCCTCTTGGTGCGGCATCCCTGGCCACAGCGTTGCCAATGCTGTGGCCAGGGATTTCGCTCCAGGAGGAGACCTTGACGTCACTGTCCTAAGCTTCCGTTTCTCTCACCATCGATATCAATGGTCACGGAAACCTAGCTAACGATTTCCGTCTGTCACCGTTGTGATAGGGTTCCGTTGTTCTTGATGGAACCAATAACGCGCTATTGATTCCATCAAAACGACGGAACCCCGTCACAACGTTGACAGACGGAAAAGCATTAGCTAAGTTTCCGTTTACCATTGAGTTCAATGGTGAGGGAAACGGAAGCTGAGGTTTCCGTTTGCTTTTGGCTGAGGGGTTAACCCGACGGAATCCTCCGACGGAACCCCTCTATGGAAACGAATGCTGATGTGAATACACTCTTGCATCTAAGTACATAACTTAGATTTGATCGTTTACGGGTGGAACTGGCTTGTCAGAGACACACAGGACCTGCTGACACTGAACCCTTCAGGTCTGCGGGACTGACGGATTCAGGTCATAGCGAACGATACAGCTGCTATGTATAGAGAATACAGAGCAGCTGTACCTAAAAAAGTACAAATAATTTTTAATAAAAACTATTTATAAAGTTACACCAAACACACTGACTATTTAGAAAAAAAAGGGGGATGGGGTCCAGTCAAAAGTTTGCTATGGGGTCCAGAGTTTCCTAGTTACGACGCAGTGTTCAGTGTACGGAACCTCAAGGACATAAACACCTTATGCATGGTCATGTGGCACTGGCTTACAAAGGGCTTTCAGCTACAGACAGTACATGAGTAAGTGACTAATCTTACTGTAATTAAACTATCTACACACAACTGTTAAAGATCGGAAAACCGCTTTGACCCCTTCCCGTTGCGGCCACTTTTGACCTTCCTGACAGTCTTATTTTTCAAATCTGACATGTGTCAATTTATGTGGTAATAACTTTGGAATGCTTATACCCATCCAAACGATTCTGAGATTTTTTTTCTCATGACACATTGTACTTTAAGTTAGAGGTAAAATTTGGTTGATACATTCAGTATTTAATTGTGAAAACCAACAAAATGTAGCAAAAATTAGCATTTTTCTAAACTTAAATGTATCTGCTTGTAAAATAAATTGTAATACCACACAAAATAGTTCCTAATTAACATTTCCCATATGTCTACTTTAGATTGGCATCATTTTCTGAACATTTTTTTATTTTTCTAGGACGTTACAAGGCTTAGAACTTTCACATTTTCAAGAAAATTTCAAAAGGCTATTTTTACAGGGACCAGTTCAGTTGTGAAGTGGCTTTGGGCGGCCCATACAATACAAACCCACATAAATCATCCCATTTTAAAAACTGCACCCCTCAAAGTATTCAAAACAGCATTTTGAAAGTTTCTTTACCCTTTGGGCGTTTCACAAGAATTACTTTTTTTGCAGAAATTCATATTTAACAAAAAAAAATTCAGTAACACAGAAGGTTTTACCAGAGAAACGCAACTCAATATTTAATGCCCAGATTCTGCAGTTTTTAGAAATATCTCACATGTGGCCCTAGTGTGCATTGGCAGGAGGGGTTCAAAAAAGTGAGGCATGGGCTTTATGGGGGGAGTAGGTGGAGGTACATAAATAAATCATTGCAATGAAGCTGCTGCTGGCTTCAGTACCTTCCTAACCTCCCTCCAAGTCACTCACTTCTCTGCTGCTTCTAACTGGCTCTGCTACTGCATACCTCGGAGGTCTCCTGCTATTGTGGCCCGCCTGGTAGAAGTCTCCTCCTCCTCTCACGCAGCATGCATGTCACAGCACTGTAAGGAAGAGAGAAGGGTCAGCTCACCACTCACCACTGCCGTCCACTGAACCCCAGCCATTGAGCCCTTTACAATTTTATATTGGGGAAATAACAGGCCTCATTGCGTCGAAGGGCCCATTATCTTCCCCATAGTAAAATCACATTGGCTCGGTAGTGGGCCTTATTTTTTATACTTGTGGCAGGGCTCCGGACAGCAGTACCAGCTGTACTGCCCAGATGGCAAGCCCTGTGTGTGTGGGTCTGGTAAGCCTGGTAAGTCATTGTTTTGTCTCTACTGAATTGTTTATAAGTCATAGATGTTAATTATTCTACAGAAAACACATGTAAAATTTAAACAGGGCCGGTGTCAGCACCTGGTGGACCCAGGCAAGTGCTGGGGCCCACTATCCTTCATGGGGGGCCCACTCGGCCACCGGGTGCTGACGCTGCCATCATGGCTCCTTCAGGAGGGAATCCCCGGCCAGAGTGTTGCCGACAGGATTCTGCTTCTAGAGGGAGCCTTGTCTAGGAGGCGGTGTAACTACCGCTGTAGTAGCAATAGCAGCTGCTACGGGGCCCACGGCATGAGGGGGCCCGTGCCACCCGCTATCACGGACCCTCATGCCCAGTGGCCCCCTCTACCAGCCGCTATGGCTGATACAGCAGTGGTGACGTCACATTCAATAGTATCTGCGTCCTTGGTACGCAGATACTATTGAACGCTATGGCAGAGCAGGGAGGTAGCTCCCCACTCTGCTATTTACTGGGCTACAGACTCCCAGGCAGAAAACTAGTAACTCTCTGCCCGGGAGTTTGGCTATGGATTGCCCCTGACATCAGCTCTCATCCGGATATATGGACAGTGATGTCAGGGGCTCCTCCTGAAGCGGAATCCCCAGCCAGAACATCGGCAATGCTCTGGATGGGGATTCCACTCCTAGAGGGAGCCACAAAGGCACTACCTACAGGGAGCCCTTTGTGGCACTACCAGGGAGGAGGGGCTGTGTGGCACTACCTGGGAGAAGAGGCTGTGTGGAACTCCCTGGGAGGAGCGGCTGTGTGGCTCTCCCAGGGAGGGGGACTGTGTGGCTCTCCCAGGTAGGAGGGCTGCGTGGCACTCTCTACAGTGGGTATTAAATTTATGGGGGTAGAAACTGGGGGCCTAACTTCTTTATGGAGGCATAAACAGGGCCTAACTTCTATATGGGGGCACAAAGTGACGTTTTCAGCCATTTTACAGCCGCCGTGACTTCCCCTGCAAATGGGCCCACTTAGTTTGTGTCGCCCAAGGGCCCACATAAACCTGGAGTCGGCTCTGGAAAGTTATCTAAGCTTGGTAACCTTTGTAAAGTATTAATGAGAGGGACTAAAGTAAGTACAGTTTAGATGGTATATAAGAGCTTTGGGAGGGTATGGACTTTCAAGATATTTTTCCTCCTATCCACAACTTGAAAAAAATTCTGCGGTGTGGAATTTGGCTTTATTTTCACAATTAATCCAATTCATAAAGTGGGTCCAGATTGTAAGGATGTAAAATGCCCGTAGCAACTTTTTGGCCAGGAAAAAAGAAGTGTTGGCTTTTAGGGGAGGCAGTAATTGTGGAATCTCTGTTATGTTAATTTATATAGAAGTGTGAGAATTCAGGAAAATGTATGTAAATCATTAACAAGGTGGTATAGAACCCTCTATTATTTATATACCATTAATTTGGCTGCCTTGAACCCTTGCTTGAGGTGTGATTCCAGAGGAGGTAACGATTTCTAATATTTGGTGGCCCGCAATATTTGGGCAAAGAATTATTAACCAAATTTGCAGTAGTTTAATTTCCCTCACTCAAATGCTAACATTTCCATGGCTAACAAGTGAAAACAATCTTATTGATACTGTCAACTAGACTTGTGATCTTCACAAGAAACTTTAAAGATTTACTTCTTGACAGGTCACCCAGTTAAGACACTTCATTACATCCATACCTAACCCACAGGCATACTCACGAGATAGCTCCCCTTTCGAACTCTTATGCAGGGGCACGGCCACGGTGTGTCACTCATTGTCCAAACTTTATGCGCTGCTGATCTCTCCATCTACTCTTACCACACCTTTATACCTGAGTAGCTGGGAGAGGGACTTAGGTCTCACATTTACTGCGGAGCAGACGGACCGTCTGTTTACTATGACACATAAATCCTCAATGGGTAGCAGATTTCAGGAAGCGGGATTTAAGATCCTTTCGCGATGGTATAGGGTGCCTTCCAGATTGCATGCAATGATCCCTGCAATCTCTCCGTTGTGTTGGAGATGTGGGGGCCAGGTGGGCACAATTTTACACATCTTTTAGGACTGCCCGCAGCTGTCAGATTTCTGGTCTGAGGTGTGGTGCATTTCGTCCAAATTCACGGACTTCTCCCTCCCACGTTCTCCGGCTCTGTTCCTGCGCCACCTGTGCGATGTCGCCCTGTCTATATACCGACGCTCGGTGGTTCGCCATTTAGTGAACGCTGCTAGGGCGTGTGTTCCCGGGTTGTGGAGGCAAACTTGTCCGCCAACAATGGGCATGTGGTTCGGCAAGATCCAGGAGATTATGAGAATGGAGGACCTCACAGCATCAATGAGAGGGGCTCATGCAAAATTTCTCAAAACATGATGTGAGTGGATTCGATTTCAATGGTCAGTGGAGTATAGGACCATTATGGCCTTTTGAGCATAATTTCTAGACTTAAGTGTGGGAGGTCAGCTTCCTCCACTTCCCCTTTCTCTTCCTGCTCCGTCTTCTTTCCTGCTTTTCTATACTTCTATTCTGTTCTCATTTCGGTTTTATACATGGCTTCAGGTTCAGGATGTATAAATTATCTGACCCTTCAGGATTGGTTTCAGCTGACTGTTATGGTTTTCTATTGTATCTCTTGCACTTATTGTACCTCCAAATGCTGGCCTGTGAGCCGATGTCAGTGCTGATTATGTCTGCATTTTCTTCTTTGTGTTTGAAAAAGGGAAAATAAAAGAATTTATAAAAAAAGAAACTTTAAAGAACCCTTTAAACAGGCTAACAGGCCTAAAGTAACCATTGCATTGACTGGATCGGGCCGCAGAAGCCGACAGTCTGTTGATGAAGAGGAGGTGTCCAGTTGCTTAACAACCAGACATGGACGTCGGCTGAAGCCACAGGGACTTTAAGGCAGGTAACAAAAGTACTGCATTATTATATAATGACCCATGTGTCCACACTCACATGTGACACGTAATATAAATGGTAAATAGTTGATAAGAAATACAAAGTGACAACATTTATATATATATATATATATATATATATATATATATATATATATATATATATATATATATATATATATATATATATATATATACAGTGAAGGAAATAAGTATTTGATCCCTTGCTGATTTTGTAAGTCTGCCCACTGTCAAAGACATGAACAGTCTAGAATTTTTAGGCTAGGTGAATTTTACCAGTGAGAGATATATTACATTTAAAAAAAAACAGAAAATTACATTGTCAAAATTAGATATATTTATTTGCATTGTGCACAGTGAAATAAGTATTTGATCCCTTTGGCAAACAAGACTTAATACTTGGTGGTAAAACCCTTGTTGGCAAGCACAGTAGTCAGAAGTTTTTTGTAGTTGATGATGAGGTTTGCACACATGTTAGATGGAATTTTGGCCCACTCCTCTTTGCAGATCATCTGTAAATCATTAAGATTTCGAGGCTGTCGCTTGGCAACTCGGATCTTCAGCTCCCTCCATAAGTTTTCGATGGGATTAAGGTCTGGAGACTGGCTAGGCCACTCCATGACCTTAATGTGCTTCTTTTTGAGCCACTCCTTTGTTGCCTTGGCTGTATGTTTCGGGTCATTGTCGTGCTGGAAGACCCAGCCACGAGCCATTTTTAATGTCCTGGTGGAGGGAAGGAGATTGTCACTCAGGATTTGACGGTACACGGCTCCATCCATTCTTCCATTGATGCGGTGACGTAGACCTGTGCCCTTAGCAGAGAAATACCCCCAAAACATAATGTTTCCATCTCCATGCTTAACAGTGGGGACGGTGTTCTTTGGGTCATAGGCAGCATTTCTCTTCCTCCAAACACAGCAAGTTGAGTTAATGCCAAAGAGCTCAATTCTAGTCTCATCTGACCACAGCACCTTCTCCCAATCACTCTCAGAATCATCCAGATGTTCATTTGCAAACTTCAGATGGGCCTGTACATGTGCCTTCTTGAGCAGGGGGACTTTGCGGGCACTGCAGGATTTTAATCCATTACGGCGTAATGTGTTACCAATGGTTTTCTTGGTGACTGTGGTCCCAGCTGCCTTGAGATCATTAACAAGTTCCCCCCGTGTAGTTTTTGGCTGAGCTCTCACCTTCCTCAGGATCAAGGATACCCCACGAGGTGAGATTTTGCATGGAGCCCCAGATCGATGTCGATTGACAGTCATTTTGTATGTCTTCCATTTTCTTACTATTGCACCAACAGTTGTCTCCTTCTCACCCAGCGTCTTACTTATGGTTTTGTAGCCCATTCCAGCCTTGTGCAGGTCTATGATCTTGTCCCTGACATCCTTAGAAAGCTCTTTGGTCTTGCCGATGTTGTAGAGGTTAGAGTCAGACTGATTAATTGAGTCTGTGGACAGGAGTCTTTTATACAGGTGACCATTTAAGACAGCTGTCTTTAATGCAGGCACCAAGTTGATTTGGAGCGTGTAACTGGTCTGGAGGAGGCTGAACTCTTAATGGTTGGTAGGGGATCAAATACTTATTTCACTGTGCACAATGCAAATAAATATATATAATTTTGACTATGTGATTCTCTGTTTTTTTTAAATATAATCTATCTCTCACTGGTAAAATTAACCCAGCCAAAAAATTCTAGACTGTTCATGTCTTTGACAGTGGGCAAACGTACAAAATCAGCAAGGGATCAAATACTTATTTCCTTCACTGTATATATATATATATATATATATATATATATACACACTACCGCTCAAAAGTTTAGGGTCGCTTAGAAATTTCCTTTTTTTTGAAAGAAAAGCACCGTTTTTTTCAATGAGGATAACATTAAATTAATCAGAAATATACTCTATACATTGTTAATGTGCTAAATGACTATTCTAGCTGCAAACGTCTGGTTTTTAATGCAATATCTACATAGGTGTATAGAGGCCCATTTCCAGCAACCATCACTCCAGTGTTCTAATGGTACATTGTGTTTGCTAACTGAGTTAGAAGGCTTATGGATGATTAGAAAACACTTGAAAACCCTTGTGCAATTATTTTAGCACCACTGTAAACATTTTTGCTGTTTAGAGGAGCTATAAAACTGACCTTCCTTTGAGCTAGTTGAGAATATGGAGCATTACATTTGTGGCTTCGATTAAACTCTCCAAATGGCTAGAAAAAGAGAGCTTTCATGTGAAACTCGACAGTCTATTCTTGTTCTTAGAAATGAAGGCTATTCCATGCGAGAAATTGCCAAGAAACTGAAGATTTCCTACAACGGTGTGTACTACTCCCTTCAGAGGACAGCACAAACAGGCTCTAACCAGAGTAGAAAGAGAAGTGGGAGGCCCCGCTGCACAACTGAGCAACAAGACAAGTACATTAGAGTCTCTAGTTTGAGAAATAGATGCCTCACAGGTCCTCAACTGGCAGCTTCATTAAATAGTACCCGCAAAACGCCAGTGTCAACGTCTACAGTGAAGAGGCGACTCCAGGATGCTGGCCTTCAGGGCAGAGTGGCAAAGAAAAAGCCATATCTGAGACTGGCTAATAAAAGGAAAAGATTAATATGGGCAAAAGCACACAGACATTGGACAGAGGAAGATTGGAAAAAAGTATTATGGACAGACGAATCGAAGTTTGAGGTGTTTGGATCACACAGAAGAACATTTGTGAGATGCAGAACAACTGAAAAGATGCTGGAAGAGTGTCTGACGCCATCTGTCAAGCATGGTGGAGGTAATGTGATGGTCTGGAGTTGCTTTGGTGCTGGTAAAGTGGGAGATTTGTACAAGGTAAAAGGGATTTTGAATAAGGAAGGCTATCACTCCATTTTGCAACGCCATGCCATACACTGTGGACAGCGCTTGATTGGAGCCAATTTCATCCTACAACAGGACAATGACCCAAAGCACACCTCCAAATTATGCAAGAACTATTTAGGGAAGAAGCATGCAGCTGGTATTCTATCTGTAATGGAGTGGCTAGTGCAGTGACCAGATCTCAACCCCATAGAGCTGTTGTGGGAGCAGCTTGACCGTATGGTACGCAAGAAGTGCCCATCAAGCTAATCCAACTTGTGGGAGGGGCTTCTGGAAGCATGGGGTGAAATTTCTCCCGATTACCTCAGCAAATTAACAGCTAGAATACCAAAGGTCTGCAATGCTGTAATTGCTGCAAATGGAGCATTCTTTGACGAAAGCAAAGTTTGAAGGAGAAAATTATTATTTCAAATAAAAATCGTTATTTCTAACCTTGTCAGTGTCTTGACTATATTTTCTAGTCACTTTGCAACTCATTTGATAAATATAAGTGTGAGTTTTCATGGAAAACACAAAATTGTCTGGGTGACCCCAAACTTTTCAACGGTAGTGTATATATATATATATATATATATATATATATATATATATATACAGTGAAGGAAATAAGTATTTGATCCCTTGCTGATTTTGTAAGTTTGCCCACTGTCAAAGACATGAACAGTCTAGAATTTTTAGGCTAGGTTAATTTTACCAGTGAGAGATAGATTATATAAAAAAAAAAAAAAAGAAAATCACATAGTCAAAATTATATATATTTATTTGCATTGTGCACAGAGAAATAAGTATTTGATCCCCTACCAACCATTAAGAGTTCAGCCTCCTCCAGACCAGTTACACGCTCCAAATCAACTTGGCGCCTGCATTAAAGACAGCTGTCTTAAATGGTCACCTGTATAAAAGACTCCTGTCCACAGACTCAATTAATCAGTCTGACTCTAACCTCTACAACATGGGCAAGACCAAAGAGCTTTCTAAGGATGTCAGGGACAAGATCATAGACCTGCACAAGGCTGGAATGGGCTACAAAACCATAAGTAAGACGCTGGGTGAGAAGGAGACAACTGTTGGTGCAATAGTAAGAAAATGAAAGACATACAAAATGACTGTCAATCGACATCGATCTGGGGCTCCATGCAAAATCTCACCTCGTGTGGTATCCTTGATCCTGAGGAAGGTGAGAGCTCAGCCAAAAACTACACGGGGGGAACTTGTTAATGATCTCAAGGCAGCTGGGACCACAGTCACCAAGAAAACCATTGGTAACACATTACGCCGTAATAGATTAAAATCCTGCAGTGCCCGCAAGGTCCCCCTGCTCAAGAAGGCACATGTACAGGCCCGTCTGAAGTTTGCAAATGAACATCTGGATGATTCTGAGAGTGATTGGGAGAAGGTGCTGTGGTCAGATGAGACTAAAATTGAGCTCTTTGGCATTAACTCAACTCGCCGTGTTTGGAGGAAGAGAAATGCTGCCTATGACCCAAAGAACACCGTCCCCACTGTCAAGCATGGAGGTGGAAACATTATGTTTTGGGGGTGTTTCTCTACTAAGGGCACAGGACTACTTCACCGCATCAATGGGAGAATGGATGGAGCCATGTACCGTCAAATCCTGAGTGACAACCTCCTTCCCTCCATCAGGACATTAAAAATGGCTCGTGGCTGGGTCTTCCAGCACGACAATGACCCGAAACATACAGCCAAGGCAACAAAGGAGTGGCTCAAAAAGAAGCACATTAAGGTCATGGAGTGGCCTAGCCAGTCTCCAGACCTTAATCCCATCGAAAACTTATGGAGGGAGCTGAAGATCCGAGTTGCCAAGCGACAGCCTCGAAATCTTAATGATTTACAGATGATCTGCAAAGAGGAGTGGGCCAAAATTCCATCTAACATGTGTGCAAACCTCTTCATCAACTACAAAAAACGTCTGACTGCTGTGCTTGCCAACAAGGGTTTTGCCACCAAGTATTAAGTCTTGTTTGCCAAAGGGATCAAATACTTATTTCTCTGTGCACAATGCAAATAAATATATATAATTTTGACTATGTGATTTTCTTTTTTTTTTTTATATAATCTATCTCTCACTGGTAAAATTAACCTAGCCTAAAAATTCTAGACTGTTCATGTCTTTGACAGTGGGCAAACTTACAAAATCAGCAAGGGATCAAATACTTATTTCCTTCACTGTGTATATATGTCTTTCATTTTCTTACTATTGCACCAACAGTTGTCTCCTTCTCACCCAGCGTCTTACTTATGGTTTTGTAGCCCATTCCAGCCTTGTGCAGGTCTATGATCTTGTCCCTGACATCCTTAGAAAGCTCTTTGGTCTTGCCCATGTTGTGGAGGTTAGAGTCAGACTGATTGAGTCTGTGGACAGGAGTCTTTTATACAGGTGACCATATAAGACAGCTGTCTTTAATGCAGGCACCAAGTTGATTTGGAGCGTGTAACTGGTCTGGAGGAGGCTGAACTCTTAATGGTTGGTAGGGGATCAAATACTTATTTCTCTGCGCACAATGCAAATAAATATATATAATTTTGACTATGTGATTTTCAGTTTTTTTTTTTTTAATATAATCTATCTCTCACTGGTAAAATTAGCCTAACCTAAAAATTCTAGACTGTTCATGTCTTTGACAGTGGGCAAACTTACAAAATCAGCAAGGGATCAAATACTTATTTCCTTCACTGTATATATATATATATATATATATATATATATGTATATATATATATATATATATATATATATATATATATCTCTATCAAGATTAGAGAAGGCATGTTGTTGCGACGGACATAAGGGTCATAGAACTATTAGACCATGTTCAAATGTGGAAGAATTGTTGCAGATTTGTAGTGCGGAATCTTTACTGAAAATCCGCAACAAAATAGACTACAATGCAAGGGCATGGGGATTTACATACACCCCATTTAAACGCAGCAGAAAATAATCTGTTTGGATTTTAGGGCATGCTGCGGATTATCAAATTTATACCATGTCCTATTTGTTGCGGATTTCTTACTGATTTTTTTCCATGGATTTCACCCCTTGCAATACAAAGGTTATAATTCACATGTAGCAAAGGATTTTCCACTACATCTGAACACTGTGAATGAATATAGTAAACTGCCAATATATAATGTAAATTTTTTAAAGAAATGTATAAAATGATAATACCATAATTTGCAGACTATAAATGTTAAAGTGCATTGCACAACATACAGTGATCAGTATGGGTACCAGACTACAGCTACATTACTAAAGTCCCTTGTGTTATAATTTTTTGATCCGTTGACTAGTAAGCGGTGAGTTTTGCAGGATATATATGCTAATGAATTCATTTCAGCCGTCACATGACAGCTACTAACTCCATACACAGTCAGTTCTCTATTTGTTGGGAAATCGTATACATGTCCTGATATCACTGTGTTTGTCTGTCAGAGATGTTCACTTCTGTAGGTTTCTGTTGCCCATCATAGGTAGAATAGCAGAGTTTGCTCCTTTACTCCATCCGGTAAAAATTAAAGCATACATTCTGTGAAAAATAAAAACGTAACAATGTTTTTAGGGTTTGTGCACACATTTTTTTTTCACGTGGATTTTGGGTCGGATTCCAAGCCAAAATCCACCTCTCATTAATTCCAATGCGTTTCTGTATAGCATAGAATCCAGGTCAATAAGTGACGTAAGTTTTTATGTATTTTTTTTAGTCTCACCAGCAGGGGTGAACCTAGCCCCTCTGCTGCCTGAGGCGAACTATAGAAAGACGCCCCCCACCCCAAAATCTATCTGAGATTTAGTCATTACTAGCTTTATACAACAAACATGCAATATATAATTTTTTTAAAGTAGGAAAACATTTGTTGTTTATTTGTTAAAGTGCTGTTTGAAGTATAGAAAAGATTTAAAGGGTTATTCCCAAGTTGAGTTAAAAAAAAATTCTTTAGACATTCTAAGCTGAAATTAAATAAAAAAACATTTGCTGTTAAAAATTTTCAAAAATTAATTCCCTAACTACTTTTTTTTTACACTTGATAACTTAGCTAGTGCTGGTTATCTTTTATAAAAAGGGGCGTGAGCGGCTCGATGTCAATCAAGCCGCTCTGCAGTGTGTGCGCTCCCGACGTTGCTCTAGTTCTAGCAGCATCGGGAGAATGTTTTTCTCAACCAGGCATGGTAAGCCTGGTTGTGACGAACACACCGTGAATTTCAACAGCACGCAACCCTTCTCTGAAACACTCTTCACCCCGTTGTGGCAAGCCACTTCTCCCCCTCTAGCTAAGCTGCCACCCCATGTAATATGTTTAGACGGCGCACCGGTCCTGCATCAGCACTTGGCGAACCACACAAAAGATTTAAAAAAACTCACTGAAGACATTCCTATGAAGATCTAGACGGTCCCGTCACTTTCCATCTTACTGCTACTTGGCGCCGCTAGCATTCACAGTAACAATGCGTTGTGGCGCAGATGACGTAATCATATCACGCTCACGTGATTACGTTATCTGCGCCCACTGCTTTGTTATTGTGAATGGGAGCGGCGCAAAGTATCACTAAGAAGAAAAGTGACGGGACTGTTCGGATAATATTTCACGCATTGGCAATTGTATCTAAGCATGACATTTTTTCTGATTACATACACCGAACAGCTGATGATTTTCAAACTGTCCACTGTATGTAATATTTCAGCATAATAAGTACAGTTGTGCATGTAGTAGCTTCAGACTTCTCCTCACGACTGGTGCCTTGCCCTGCATCTACTGCGCATGCGCCGATATGTGCTGATATGCGCGTTCATGAGATAAATTACATCCTCTATTAAGAACGGAGAGGATATCATTGCGCATTCGCGGCCACCGCTAAAGGTAAATAGTGGTGGCCGGATCCCTAGACAACGAGCTACAAACAAAGAGGGACTGACAGCAACTTCAATCAAGAATAGCACGAAAACGACATCGCTGGTCTACAGACAGGTAATTAGAAAAATTATTAACTTTAAAAGGGTGTGCTTAATAGCTAGATTTTTGTAGATGGGAATAACCCTTTAAAGAATTCCACTTACTGTATTACTTTAGTATCATAGATCTGCAACGCAGCATTAACACTGAAAATGGTTTAACACATCTTCTATGCCCCCTTTTTATTACCTAATTGACTTATGAGTTCAGTGGCCCGGCGTGGACGGCCGCCTGATGCAGTGACGTCATCGTGCCGGGCAGTTGACGTCATCAGCATGCTCCCGAACTCTTGTAGGCCTCAGGCCTAAACCAGGCTGTGGCCTACAAGAGCAAACGGCAGAGCAGGGAGCCAATGGCCAGGAGTTGGCTGGCAAATTTTAGTCTGGGGGGCAAGCACACAGCACTGCCCCAAGAATAGCGGCCCATTCTGGGGGCATTGGGCACTTGGCGAGTTTGCCCCCCTAACACCACTGCGGATGAACTCTGCTACCTGTCAACGGAAAAATTATCCGCCAGGGTAAATGTTTCTTGATGGGGGAGTACAAGAAAGCCTCACCTGGGAATTAGACTTTCTTGTACTCTGCCATGGGGAAACATTTTTCCCTCTGGCGGATAACTTTTCAGTTGATAGGTAGCAGAGTTACATGAAGGGGAATTATTTTTCCTTGACCTCTAGTTTCTATTGTGGCAAATGTAAGTTTTTTGAATTTTTATACTGCTAACTTTTTTGTGGTAGGTTCCGCTGGACCGTTTGGACTACGTCATAGATTCATTGGACAACTTCGATTATCTACTTTTTTTTTTTTTAAATGGGGAAAGAGGGTTGAATGGGGGAGTTTTGATTTCAACAAATTTTTTTTTTCTTATGTCTGTTTTTTTTAAAAATACTTTATTATGGCCTTAGTAATGGCTGCTGTCTGATTGACAGCGTTCAATTACGAAGGCTGGGGCTTAGCATTAGCCAGTAAAAATGTTATCACTAACCCCCATTATTACCCTGTTTCCCACTGCCGCCAGGGATATTGGGAAGAGCTGAGTACGATCCAGTACCCGACCATCTGAAACTACGGTTAGGCAGCGAGGAGGCTGCAGGCTGGTATTATCAGGCTGGGAAGGGCCAAAAACCATGGCCCTTCCCACCCTGGTAATGCTAGGCTGCAGCTGCTTTATTGTATCTGGCTAGTTATGAAAAATAGGGGGAACCCCAGGTAATTAAAAAAAAAAAAATAATTGATAAAAAATTACATGAGATCCCCTCAATTTTCCATAACCAGCAAGATAGAATAAAGCAGCAGCAGCCTAGAATTACCAGGGTTGGAAGGGCCACGGTTTTTAGCCCTTCCTAGCCTGATAGTACCAGCCTGCGGCCACTCCAGTAACGGCCCTTCACCTCAGATTGTCGGGTAGTGGATCATACTCCTGTTGGCGGTGGGCACCGGGGTAATAATAGGGGGTTAGTGCCAGCCTTTTTATTGGCTAACACTAAGCCACTTCATAGTAATGAACTGCCATTACTAAGGCGGTAATGAAGTTTTAAAAACCAGAGACAATTTTTTTTAAATTGAAATAACAACTGTTCCACACAATCCACTTTAACCACTTTATTGAAAAAAAGCTTAAATCAGCGAAGTAGTCCTACGAATCTACGATGTAGTCCAAATGGTCCAGCGGAACCGGCAAAACAAAAATTAGCAGTAATAAAAATAAAAATAAGATAGCTTCCCCCACAGAAGTACAAACATATGAATAAATAGTTACTTTAGGGAGTATATTAAAATAATTAGAAAAAATAGGCCCATAAAGTAAAACATATCAAATTAAAAAAAATGAAATAATTATAACACCTTTCCTTTAAACAGAATCTTTCACCTGCCCATACATGTGCAGCTGAGTGCAGCATGTAATGGGCAGGGCTGCACAAACCCTGGGGCTCTTCACATTTCTTTCCTAGCCTCCTTCATTATTTAGAGATCGGTGCCGTAATATTTGGCGCTCGATATTTAAATAACCCCCTGAACTGTCAATGGGGCAGTAATTTGCTAGGAGGCGTGTAACATCGTTGGGACACTGTCCAATCAGCTACGGACAGTGTCACAGCAAGAGCTGCAGAGAGGAGAGCATGTGTGCGCTAGCGCGCAGCTCCGCCGCCATTACGAAACAGAAGAGGAGCAGAATGTGAATTCTTCTGTTCCATGGTATCGGAGCTATGCACGCATGCATGCTCTCACTCTTTAGCTCTCGGCAGACAAGGACGACAAGACTGATCTCTCGCGAGAGATCACACAGTCTTCTACTTGCCTGTAGCTGATTGGACAGTGTTACAGCGATGTTACATGGCCCCTTGCCAATTACCGCCCCATTGACAGTTCAGGGGTGTGAAAGTGATTAGAATATGTTTAAAAGATAACATTTTGCATGGACTCCATTTTGTATGGTAGGCGTCCATTTTGGATCGTTGGAATCCATCTTTTGGCCTGAAGGAGCCATCTTGAGATTAATAAGTAAAAAGTAATATGTCAGCAGATGTCTTGAAGCAATTCTATGTTGTGTTCTTGAATTGAATGTTTTATTACTCTTGTGAGGAGCAGATCAAATAGCCTTGGCCGAATGAACAATGACATTGTTTACGATGAGGAAAGGGGATTCAGCCCTCTGTTTAAATGATTTAAACTTATCTGCAGTCTCCATTCTCTAATGAGATAAGAAGTAGACACAATAACTTGTGTCTCTGAAATGTGTGTCCTTCCCATGGGACAAGGTTCAGGCAACCTGGGGCTTGGAGGGTGAAGAATTATTATAATGCATTGAAATATTCTCATTGGCTGAATCAGAGTCATTATCATATTGTAGATGATTGGCTGAAACCAAAGCCTACACCTTTCCTGTCATTATACTTATATACTTGTTTGGATCAATAAAGATCAGAGAAGGATTTTGAGCATACAAGCATGGTCTCTTGTGTCATCTTTTCTCTCAGATATATATATCTATCACCTATGATTTGGAAGCTGGATAAATCACTGGAGGGCGGGTATCGGTTGACATACCCATTACAAATTTCAGTCTAATATATTTTGGCCCATGATTGCGTTAACAGTTTTTGGTGCCGAAAACGCGGGAGATTGCTCGTCTGATACGCTGTCGCTGGAGGCCTGACGGCATTTGCATCAGTGAATATCAAAAACCGGCCGGTACGTAAGAAGCTTATTCTTACAAACATGGTTCACTCATTCATTGCCGAGGCCGGAATTAGCGGTCATGACGTCACATCTCCTGATACGCAGTGTTTATCCAGCAAGTATGTTGAACGCTTTTAGTGTGATGAATGATTGCAGATACGTACGTTATCTTGAGTTGTTGTACAGATGTGTGAATCTTGGAGGTTCATGGTATGGGAGAATTTTTGCCGGCATTGAATATTGAAATTGTTACGATTGTGAGAACAGAAGCTGTAAGGAGTGAGTGCGTGACCCCCTCCTGTGAAATGTGATGAAGTAGGAAAAAAAAAAGAGAAACTTGTATAGAAGTAGTGTGAGTCTATGGCGTACATCTGTCTGTGTAAGATGAGGAAGCTGAATGCTGTGTAGTGAACCTGCAATGAACTGTGAATTGTTATAGGTCTGTTGAAAATGTTATTTATTATTTGGCTGTTGTGTAGAAACTGTTCAGGATCAAAGGGGAATGTTTTCCTGTTGCCTGCTTGCTCTACGATAGTCGAGTTACGGGGACGCCTGGCTCGGCGTGGTACTATGTGTCCGTAGGTGACACAGTCTGTCCGTAGGTGGCAGAATCTGTCCGTAGGTGACAAAGGTTGGTTGGATATTCGTAGGTAATATCCTGTAGTACTTTTAGTACCACAAGGACTTCTGCGGTTAAGTCCTGATAATGGAGAACTTGGAGAGCAGCGCAACAGTTGAAGCGCCGTAGTGTGACGTACAGCCAAAGATTATTGTGATAAACAGGGGAAGAAAACGCTATAACAACTAAAAGGGGTTCTGTAATAATAGGTTCTTTGTCAGGATTGCAGTAGTCAAATGAATATATATATGAAAGTGCATGTGAGACGTGTGATAAAGGGTGTATATACCATTACCAAGTGCAATAGGGAAAACTTTGAATGTTGTTTTGAATAATCATGGATACACTTTTAGCACACTGCCAGCTTGTAATATTGTGTGTAAGGGTCCTTAGTAACAACAAGTTGTATGCATTGTCAGACTGGCATAAGGTGGGAATCAGTACAGACTGATTTCTAGCACACATTTGATAATCTGGCATGGACTTTTGATGTAGTATAACATCCAAGTCAGTCAGTCTGTATTAATATGAGACCGCTGGAAATGAATACCGTTGTAATATAACAATCTGTGTTCAAAGCAAAGAATGACCCACATGTGTCGTAGTAGTATAACTACCTACACAATTACAGTGAAGGACATTGGTATTGGCGCACACCCGAGGCCCTTAAAGAAATAATCACCAACATACATAGCAAATCCCCTGACTACAGCCCACAGAGTAAATGGCTGAGTGGGGAGGATGAGAAATGTAATCAAATTAGTTGATTGTTCAAAAATGTAGGTGGATGTTAATAAATGACTGTTTGTGAATAGACAGAGACAGAAAATGAATCCGGAGTGCTGCATATAAGGAATTGATGATGATGACAAATATTGATTGTGACGGAGAGGGGCTGTGTGATGTAACATGTGTGTGATATAACGTGTGCAGTGTGAAGTCTGAAAAGCAGACTGATACAAGCTTATATATAGAGCATGGACTGATTAGACAAGGGATTACAATATTGCACTGATTTTAGATGTATATTGTAAGTTCTCATTTTTAATAGCAGTACTGTGTAACATTTTTAGTGTTTTGTGTATAGGGTTAAATTGGAGTCATTTTAGGAAAAGCATTGGCCTGAAGAAAAGGGGGGTTATATGTGTGAGACAGGAGAAGGCCGCTCGCTGGTTGTAGTGGTTAGGAATGTTTCTTATCTTTGCGCATGCGCTGTTGTCCGTAAGTACCGAGTGTGTCAAATATTATTTCAGAATTTGTCTGCATAAAAGATAAAAGTTACGCTGCATATTTATGTGTTATGATGTGATAAGATTTAATGTTGTAATGTTTTGAACTTTATTCACATGAATTAAAATACAGATATTGTGAGACAATAACAGAATTGAGAACCAAGAGTCACAAGGCTATACATATTGTAAAAAATCTATTTTATTGCATATAAATATAACATACATAATAAAAAACAAACAAAGCGAGGTTTCTAAAAAGAGAAAAAAGTTATGTATGAACCACTCCAAACTAATGTTGAATCGCAGGGATGGTATAAAGACAACACCAAACCACAAGGGTATGGTATACAAAAACACCTTAACACAGGGACATAACTGCGGTAGACAAAAGTATTATATGAAAGATCATGAGGTCAGCATGTAAATTGCAATAGTGCATAATTCATATCATCTGCTGTCCATTACACAAACACAATATCGTGTCACCGCATAAGCTAAATATGTCAATTAGCAATCTGCAAACAGGTGCTCCGAGGGGAAAACCTCGTTGCCATGTATCCAGAGGGAATATACCCTAAATGCGCCCAAAGGTGAAGAAGACTTCCGATCTGGCTAACAACCAGAAGGAGCCAATCTATCAAGTCTTACCCATAGATGTGGTGGTGAACCTGCGATCCCCGTGGTCCATGTGACAGAGAATATCACCCCAACGCGCGTTTCGCTGCTCTAGCTTCCTCAGGGGGTATAATCTAAACTATATCCTGTCCTCTTTATATACTGTCCCTCAACATACAAACTCAAACGTTCCGTGTAAGGTCTCTTCCTCTTTGGTCCACGGCGCATGCGCGGGATAGTGTCAGAGGTCACAGTACCCCGGCCGCCTGTCGTCACAACGTTGCTGCGCACGCGCGTCTCCAAAGACGCGTCTCCATGGGGACAGCGCAAGCGCATACACGGCGTATTGACGAGAGGAGACCGAGGAACGGACCCAACATCCCTGCAGCATGCGCTACCCCAAAGTAAGGTAGGTATCTAGCACCAATATGTCTCTCTGTCTCTATCTATGATCTATGCTACTCCTCGGGATGGATTCAGACCGTATATTCCCTCTGTAATACATGTAAAAACAAATTGAAATATCACAATCATAGAGTGTATAATGAAAGAATGTAAAAAGTGATGTAAAGGAGAAAAACATATTGCATATATTAGAGAATATACACAAAATGGTGATAAGTGCTAATAGTATAACTCATATTAATCACATTTACAAAATTCATAATTAAAAAATGCGTTTCAGTAATACAACAAAAAATAAAATTGAATTATATTATATATAGCATAAGTGAAACCAAAAACATAATTAGTGACAACGTGAAAAGGGAAGGGAAAAAGGATCGTGAGAAAGTGAAAATATGCTGTCTATTATAAAATACACAGCAAAATTTCTAAAAAAGAAGTGTTATATGAACCATTCCACACTACTGTTGAATAGCATGGATGGTATAAATGCTGCACCAAATCACAGGGGCATGGTATACACAATCACCCTAAAAACAAGGACATATATGTGATAAACACAAGTGAAAGGATCATGACATCAGCAAAATTCCACATTTAAGGACAAGGGAAGAGGGGAATATTACACTAATGTTAAAACAGTAGCATCATCAAATAGTGTACGACACATTTTCAAACAAAACCAATGTTTTAATATAGGAATTGAATTGTCCGTTCTTTCGTCACTGTGTCAATCTATAATTAATCGAATGTTTGTTTTCCAGATATTTCCAGTAGTAGCACAGCAGTCCGAAAAGAGCACCTCACATTGGGAAAAGTTCAACAGAATCTAGACCTGGACATAAAAGAATGCAGTCAGTATCAACTCAAGGTAGGACATATATACAGAATAAATTAAAATCGCCTAAAAATATTATAATGGCAATGGACGAGACTATCATTTCATAGAAATGCAGAAAAGCTCAATTTCTCATTAAGACCTAGGGGGGCCATAGTTCCAAGGGTAGTGATCCATCTGCACTCCTTTTGTGCCAGGATCTTGATCGCATTTCCCCCTCTAACACCACAATGTACCGTGTCTATGCCCCATGCCAGAAAGGTTTTGGGGTCACAACCATGGTATAGTTTAAAATGTTTTGGGATCGTTTTCAGTAGTGTAAGATCGCTGACTTCCTTCGCAGCCAGGATATCCCTTACATGTTCACGAATCCGGACCCTGAGCTGTCTAGATGTCAAGCCTACGTAGACCTTTGGACATCCACATGTTGCATAATAAATGACATGGGTCGTGCTGCAAGATATATAATGCAGGATTTTAAACTGGCGTTTGTTTTTAACGGAGATAAAAGAGGTTGACCTTGCTATGTTGGCACATGCCACACAGTCACCACAGGGGTAACACCCCTGAATCGGGCCTCGTGTGGAAAAAGGGTTGGATTGTAATGGTACATAGTGGCTCTTCACCAATATGTCTCTTAGATTTTTATTCCTTCTAGCCGTCATCTGAGGGTTAGTTGGTAAAACCTTTGAGAATGCAGGTTCTGTATGTAGAATCGGCCAGTGTTTCTCCAAAACTGATCGCATTGTTTGCCACTGGTTATTAAATGTGGAGATGAATCTAATTTTATTTTCCATCTGGTCTTTCTTTTTTGTGCCTGTCAGATGTAATAGGTTCTTTCGTTCCGTGTTTTTGGCACGATTGTATCCCTGCTTAATACATCTGTGGCTATAGCCCCTGGCTATAAATCTCTCTTTCAGGTCCTGTGATTGCTCCTCAAATTTCTCCTCAGAAGAACAGATCCGCTTCATTCTGAGAAACTGACCAACTGGGACAGCCCTAGTAGTGGAATGTGGATGTGCTGAGGTAGCATGTAAAAGGGAGTTCGTTGACGTCTCCTTTCTGTAGACATCCGTCTGTAATACTCCCTCTGTATCAGCCTCAATTGTCACATCCAGAAAATCCACTCTCTGTCCATCACAAGTATATGTCAATTTGATATTGAATGTATTCACATTCAATGCCCCCATAAACTCAATCAGCTGTTGTTCCGTACCTTGCCAGATGATGAGTACGTCATCTATGTAACGCAACCAGCACTGCACATGGTCAGCGGCATGGGCGCCGCCACTCTGCAGAACCTGTCTCTCCCAAAAACCGAGAAACAGGTTCGCGTATGCCGGAGCGCATGCCGCACCCATTGCAGTGCCTTGCTTTTGTACGTAGAAGGTATCCTTGAACACAAACAGATTGTGGGTAAGAATATATTCCAAAAGTTCTATAATCAGATCTCTCATTTGGCTGTCCCAGTTTCTCATCTCCAAGAAGAAGCGGACCGCATTAACCCCGTCATGGTGTCGAATGCTTGTGTACAGCGACTCAACATCAGCCGTCACCAACAACATATCCGGCTCTAGTACTATCCCATCAATTCTCGTGAGCATGTCAGTTGTATCCTTAATATAAGAGGGCAGCGTTTCAACCAAAGGTTTTAGATAAAAATCAATAAACCTGCATATAGGGTCACATAGGCCCTCGATCCCCGAGACAATAGGCCTTCCTGGAGGTTCAAGTGGGTTTTTGTGAACCTTAGGTAACAGATAAAAAGTAGGTATTCTGGGGTATTTCTGGATGTGACAATTGAGGCTGATACAGAGGGAGTATTACAGACGGATGTCTACAGAAAGGAGACGTCAACGAACTCCCTTTTGCATGCTACCTCAGCACATCCACATTCCACTACTAGGGCTGTCCCAGTTGGTCAGTTTCTCAGAATGAAGCGGATCTGTTCTTCTGAGGAGAAATTTGAGGAGCAATCACAGGACCTGAAAGAGAGATTTATAGCCAGGGGCTATAGCCACAGATGTATTAAGCAGGGATACAATCGTGCCAAAAACACGGAACGAAAGAACCTATTACATCTGACAGGCACAAAAAAGAAAGACCAGATGGAAAATAAAATTAGATTCATCTCCACATTTAATAACCAGTGGCAAACAATGCGATCAGTTTTGGAGAAACACTGGCCGATTCTACATACAGAACCTGCATTCTCAAAGGTTTTACCAACTAACCCTCAGATGACGGCTAGAAGGAATAAAAATCTAAGAGACATATTGGTGAAGAGCCACTATGTACCATTACAATCCAACCCTTTTTCCACACGAGGCCCGATTCAGGGGTGTTACCCCTGTGGTGACTGTGTGGCATGTGCCAACATAGCAAGGTCAACCTCTTTTATCTCCGTTAAAAACAAACGCCAGTTTAAAATCCTGCATTATATATCTTGCAGCACGACCCATGTCATTTATTATGCAACATGTGGATGTCCAAAGGTCTACGTAGGCTTGACATCTAGACAGCTCAGGGTCCGGATTCGTGAACATGTAAGGGATATCCTGGCTGCGAAGGAAGTCAGCGATCTTACACTGCTGAAAACGATCCCAAAACATTTTAAACTATACCATGGTTGTGACCCCAAAACCTTTCTGGCATGGGGCATAGACACGGTACATTGTGGTGTTAGAGGGGGAAATGCGATCAAGATCCTGGCACAAAAGGAGTGCAGATGGATCACTACCCTTGGAACTATGGCCCCCCTAGGTCATAATGAGAAATTGAGCTTTTCTGCATTTCTATGAAATGATAGTCTCGTCCATTGCCATTATAATATTTTTAGGCGATTTTAATTTATTCTGTATATATGTCCTACCTTGAGTTGATACTGACTGCATTCTTTTATGTCCAGGTCTAGATTCTGTTGAACTTTTCCCAATGTGAGGTGCTCTTTTCGGACTGCTGTGCTACTACTGGAAATATCTGGAAAACAAACATTCGATTAATTATAGATTGACACAGTGACGAAAGAACGGACAATTCAATTCCTATATTAAAACATTGGTTTTGTTTGAAAATGTGTCGTACACTATTTGATGATGCTACTGTTTTAACATTAGTGTAATATTCCCCTCTTCCCTTGTCCTTAAATGTGGAATTTTGCTGATGTCATGATCCTTTCACTTGTGTTTATCACATATATGTCCTTGTTTTTAGGGTGATTGTGTATACCATGCCCCTGTGATTTGGTGCAGCATTTATACCATCCATGCTATTCAACAGTAGTGTGGAATGGTTCATATAACACTTCTTTTTTAGAAATTTTGCTGTGTATTTTATAATAGACAGCATATTTTCACTTTCTCACGATCCTTTTTCCCTTCCCTTTTCACGTTGTCACTAATTATGTTTTTGGTTTCACCTATGCTATATATAATATAATTCAATTTTATTTTTTGTTGTATTACTGAAACGCATTTTTTAATTATGAATTTTGTAAATGTGATTAATATGAGTTATACTATTAGCACTTATCACCATTTTGTGTATATTCTCTAATATATGCAATATGTTTTTCTCCTTTACATCACTTTTTACATTCTTTCATTATACACTCTATGATTGTGATATTTCAATTTGTTTTTACATGTATTACAGAGGGAATATACGGTCTGAATCCATCCCGAGGAGTAGCATAGATCATAGATAGAGACAGAGAGACATATTGGTGCTAGATACCTACCTTACTTTGGGGTAGCGCATGCTGCAGGGATGTCGGGTCCGTTCCTCGGTCTCCTCTCGTCAATACGCCGTGTATGCGCTTGCGCTGTCCCCATGGAGACGCGTCTTTGGAGACGCGCGTGCGCAGCAACGGTGTGACGACAGGCGGCCGGGGTACTGTGACCTCTGACACTATCCCACGCATGCGCCGTGGACCAAAGAGGAAGAGACCTTACACGGAACGTTTGAGTTTGTATGTTGAGGGACAGTATATAAAGAGGACAGGATATAGTTTAGATTATACCCCCTGAGGAAGCTAGAGCAGCGAAACGCGCGTTGGGGTGATATTCTCTGTCACATGGACCACGGGGATCGCAGGTTCACCACCACATCTATGGGTAAGACTTGATAGATTGGCTCCTTCTGGTTGTTAGCCAGATCGGAAGTCTTCTTCACCTTTGGGCGCATTTAGGGTATATTCCCTCTGGATACATGGCAACGAGGTTTTCCCCTCGGAGCACCTGTTTGCAGATTGCTAATTGACATATTTAGCTTATGCGGTGACACGATATTGTGTTTGTGTAATGGACAGCAGATGATATGAATTATGCACTATTGCAATTTACATGCTGACCTCATGATCTTTCATATAATACTTTTGTCTACCGCAGTTATGTCCCTGTGTTAAGGTGTTTTTGTATACCATACCCTTGTGGTTTGGTGTTGTCTTTATACCATCCCTGCGATTCAACATTAGTTTGGAGTGGTTCATACATAACTTTTTTCTCTTTTTAGAAACCTCGCTTTGTTTGTTTTCTATTATGTATGTTATATTTATATGCAATAAAATTGATTTTTTACAATATGTATAGCCTTGTGACTCTTGGTTCTCAATTCTGTTATTGGATATAGTAGAGTCCTGCTATTCTTTGATTAGATAATTTGGGGGTACTTTGTACATACGTGCTGGTCGTACCTAACCACTTACTTTCTCCTGTGGGACATTTATTCATAATCAGATATTGTGAGACACGGGGTCTTTAAGATGTATGTACCCCTACTGTTCCCTACTCCCACATATAGTTTATTGGTTTGCAGTAATTAATATTAGCAGATATATTATTTTCTGTTTTATTGGATAAAGAATTATAGTTGTTATTTTTGTTTTTACATATGCATAGGAAGTGCTACAGTACTGACTAAATGTCATTTTTGAAAATGTATGCGGTTTTAAAAGTAAATGGTTGCAAGGTATCTAAAAGAACATGCTGTTTTGCCAGGAGAAAGTCACTTTTGTTTTAGGCTATTGTGTATTAAAAGGGGGCAAACTAGTGCCCCTAGATAGAGTGCCCAACCTTATTATGTTGAGAGATGTAGTTTTGAACCCTGCTACATTACTTTCGCAGAGTCCAAAAAGGAGGGAGTAGTGAGGGGACTAATCAGGTACAATTTCAGTTTGTTTGGAATTAATGAATTTGGTTTGAGGAGGTTTACTAAATGTGTATGAGACCCCAATGAGTAACCACATTAAATGTGTATGACAGTAACCTAAATGTTGAGGTATTTGTGTTTAGATTTTTCCTGAATGGTTAATATGGCACTGGGTATGCTGTGCTGTAGTCTCCACCCAATATGAGGTATTGTGTAAGAGACCATGTGTCCTTACAGATTTAGTTGTGAAGGAGGTGAAAATTATCTGAACATTGTTAATTTTATGCAAGATTTTTAGTAAAAATAATTTTTTTGTTGTGGTATTAATCAAGTATTTACAGAGCCTGATAAAAGTGAGATTCTCAAAGTGTTCTGGATTATCAGATGAGTGTGGAGAAATGTATAACATTTATTTTTATTTTTGAGAATGAAGATGCCAAACTTTGAAATGTTCTATCTATATGTGACATGGGTTTTTAATGTAAATTTGTAATGTAGAAATACTTCATACAATATGTACAAGACAGGATACGAGGCACCAGGTAAATTACCCAGAAACCACTCTCACCTTCTTGTTCATCTCAAGGAGCGGTGCTGGAGGTGCTCGCTGAGGCTTGTAACCTGGCAGAAGGTAAGACGGCCGACATTTACACTGACTCTGGGTACGCTTTTGGCATCGCCCACAATTATGGGCCCATTGGTAGTAGGAACTTTATTGGATCATCGGGTAAACCAATTGAGAGTGTAAGAGATGAAAAATCTGGCAAATAGAGTATGTGCAGCCAGGTGTCAGTAAATTGGCTTGTCCCTGGATACAATAATGCCACCACTAGGTTTGTAGCAGCCGGCATGATGTGCGCACGGCGTGACATAGGTAAAACAGCAAAGGTACCTGTGAAAAGAGCAGCCCGGCCAGATTACCCGTCCCAGCGACTGCAGAACATACAACTACCCGAGGTAGAAGTGTATGACAATGTGCTCGTATGTGTAGACCTGTTCTCAGGGGGGCCTGAAGCACGGCCTGTATCTTCCCCACTGCAGAAGTTGTGTGTAGTGACAGGGGAATAGTGTTCTCCCAAGTATTGAACTGGTGTTTGTACATTGATAAGATATCAGCAGTTCTCCAGATGATATCCCAAAGTTAGTTTGTTTGATAACGATATTCAAGAAGTATTGTGGGAATATTAAATACTGAGGTTGTTTTATGTAAAGTTCTAGACCAGCCTTAGCATTGGACTATTAGAGTCATGCGTCAGTATTATGTTTGTGTAAATGATAACTTCTCAGTGCAAGTAGATTCCCATTTGAAAATATTTTTGTTATGAAAGGATTCTGTGCAGTAAAAATATGTAAAGAAGAAGAATCAGTTTGTATGTATCAGTTTTAGTTACTGCCCAGTGTGAACATTTAACATAAATATGTAAATGTTAATGTTTTTCTTCAATTGAATTATCTGATTAAGATCAATTAATGGTTATCCGATGAAAAAGATTGTTCTCCACAGGAAGTGTCCAACTGGGAGTGGAAGGCGTGAAAACCAGATTCTAACAGAATGTGGAGGATAAAGGAAGGTAAACCGGTAGGCATTCTTGATGGCACTTGTATTGATGGTGTATGACCTCACATATGCCCCAAGACTGAAAGGATCGATTTGGTAAGATCTAATTGGTATGTCCCAGGTTTTACAGCTGTTGCTGCTAAATTCTGTTAGAGCTGTTTGATTTGCCAACAGAACAGTCCTGGCAGACCGGTGCCAACCTTATCATCACACCCGCCTCCCACAAAGAGAACAGACCTTGGTAGGCCTTCCCATGTAAAACGAACCAGAGTAGGGGGAGAAAATTGGTTTGAGACACTTGTCAGATAAAACGTATGGTATCTGTGTATATTTCTGTGAGTAGAAGCTGTTAAAAGTAATCAGCTCAGAATAAGGTATAAATCCTGCTGAAAAGTGTAACACCAAGTGCAAATATAATGTACCCAGTAAATACACATCTTCTAGGTAACTGTCCAGTGGAACAGAGAAGTTTTTCTTACATAAAGGTGTTTGTTTGATGTAGTTTAAGGGCCTGTCATTGTTATTGTATGTACTTAGAACAACGTTTATAGTGTATGCGGAAGATGTTATCACCAGATTAGCATTTATTTTAACAATTGACAAGGGTTGGGTCCCCGGCAAGTGCCAGTAAACATGAACTAGAAGACTTTTAATATGATGGACTCCATCACTGAGATGCGGCAGGCGCAGCCTGAGCCAGTACAACGCGTTTGTCATGAACTGACGGCAGTGTCACAATTCTAAGCAGCCGTGCAGACAAGTAAATTACAGGAGGAAGAGTACAGATACGGAGGGTTTGTGGTGGTCACAATAAAACTCCACTAATCCGTCTACGTGGGATCTCACCCCAGGCTCACAGCATGAGGTGCTATGTACAGCCCGGTGACGTATACTAAAAGAGACGGTGTCTGACAGATGAGAAGGACCAAACCAAGTCCTGATGACATCAGCAAAGTTCAAAGTAAAGACCAAAGACCTGAGTGAATCCGTCAGCAGTAGCAGAAGACAGAAGAAGAAGAGGACGATGATGTACAGGACTGGCAATAAACTGATGGGACCCAAACCTAGAAGGGTGATAGTATGAGATTGGTGATAGCATTATTTTATAAGTTGAGGCCCTATTGTTTATATTGTCTGAGGTTTATAATTATAATGTATGTAAACATGCCACGGTACTGTGAATAACAACTTGAGGTGTTTTATGTGGAGGTGTGAGGTGAAGGTCACTGGTTGTTGTCACTCATAAGTAAGAAGTACATGGCAGCAATGAGAGCCCGGAGGTTATGTTACCCGGGTGTCTTTCGGTTTGAGGAAGATGCTGCCCATGGCTGGTTATATCTATAGGGGTAAAAGTCACATTAGGACAGTAAGTGACAGTGCGACAATTATGACCAATACAAGTACCGTAGAGGAGAAGTTTGGATTATTGCCAATATTAGTAGGTTTAACAGTAAAAAATGCTCATAATATAGAGAAAGTGGCCGACAGATGGGACACTTCACAGATTATGTGTTTGATGTTTTTAATGCTGCCCAAGGGGGGATGTGCATGTGCCAAGTAGTTGTCCCAGCCTGTTGCCATTATATAGACCCTACTGGCATTATGCAGGACAAGTATGACCGTAAATAAAGCTGAGAAAATAAAGGAAGAGTTCAGGAAAGCCAATTCTTAAGATGATTGGACCCTGGATTGGCCGGATTGGTTGTCATGTCTCAATCCCTCTAACTGGTGTAAGGGTGTTGGGGGATGAGTAATGGGTCTGCTCCAGAGTGTCTGCAGGTTGTTTTATTATGTATTACATTATATTTGCTTCTGAGGCTCATATTTTGAGGCCTGACAAAACACTTGCAATGCTTCGCAGCAAAGGTTAAAATGATTACCCAGCATCCTGGATTTCATAGTGTACCCTATGAGTGAAACAGTTATGGGAAGGAATTTTGTTGACATGCCCAGGGGATGAGGTGAAACGGTTAGGTAAGTCCTCAAGGGGAGATAAGCCCTCCTTTAAAGAGGCTCTGTCACCAGATTTTGCAACCCCTATCTGCTATTGCAGCAGATAGGCGCTGCAATGTAGATTACAGTAACGTTTTTATTTTTAAAAAACGAGCATTTTTGGCCAAGTTATGACCATTTTCGTATTTATGCAAATGAGGCTTGCAAAAGTACAACTGGGCGTGTTGAAAAGTAGAAGTACAACTGGGCGTGTATTATGTGGGTACATCGGGCGTGTTTACTACTTTTACTAGCTGGGCGCTCTGATGAGAAGTATCATCCACTTCTCTTCACAACGCCCAGCTTCTGGCAGTGCAGATCTGTGACGTCACTCACAGGTCCTGCATCGTGTCGGCACCAGAGGCTACAGTTGATTCTGCAGCAGCATCAGCATTTGCAGGTAAGTAGCTACATCGACTTACCTGCAAACGCCGATGCTGCTGCAGAATCATCTGTAGCCTCTGGTGCCGGTGTCCTCGCTCGTCTGACACGATGCAGGACCTGTGAGTGACGTCACAGCGTGATCTCTCGAGAACACGCTGTGTCTGCACTGCCAGAAGCTGGGCGTTGTGAAGAGAAGTGGATGATACTTCTATACACAACGCCCAGCTAGTAAAAGTAGTAAACACGCCCCGATGTACACACATAATACACGCCCAGTTGTACTTTTACTTTTCAACACGCCCAGTTGTACTTTTGCAAGCCTCATTTGCATAAATACGAAAATGGTCATAACTTGGCCAAAAATGCTCGTTTTTTAAAAATAAAAACGTTACTGTAATCTACATTGCAGCGCCTATCTGCTGCAATAGCAGATAGGGCTTGCAAAATCTGGTGACAGAGCCTCTTTAAGTACCTGGCTTGGATGCAAAATATCCTCATATAAACAAAAGGAGGGAAATGTGAAAGTGATTAGAATATGTTTAAAAGCTAACATTTTGCATGGACTCCATTTTCTATGGTAGGCGTCCATTTTGGATCGTTGGAATCCATCTTTTGGCCTGAAGGAGCCATCTTGAGATTAATAAGTAAAAAGTAATATGTCAGCAGATGTCTTGAAGCAATTCTATGTTGTGTTCTTGAATTGAATGTTTTATTACTCTTGTGAGGAGCAGATCAAATAGCCTTGGCCGAATGAACAATGACATTGTTTACCATGAGGAAAGGGGATTCAGCCCTCTGTTTAAATGATTTAAAGGGAATGTGTTGCCAGAAAAACATGGTTTTTTTTAAAAAATTAAACATTTAGTGTGTGGGTGATTAAACATTGTTCAATTTTTTTTTTTTTTTTTCACGAGTCAGGAAATATTATAAATTAATTCTAAATTTATAATACTACCCATTTTTGGTCACTAGATGGAGCTATTCCCAAAATTGCAGCAGTGCAACATAGGGTTAAAAGCCCTCGCTCTAGTGAGCTCTCAGCATCCCCCCCTCCTTTATCCTGGCTAGTGCCGGGATAAACGAGGGGTTTGAACGGTGTAACCTCCTACACTGTGTGTCGCCATTTTTTGAGCTAACACACAGTGTAGTAGGTTTACATACAGTAGTAAACACACACAAACACGAACATACATTGAAATCTCTTACCTGCTCCTGCCTCCGCGGCTCCCTCCGGCCCGTCCGCTCCGTTTGCTGCCGCTGGTCCAAGTGCACAAATCCGGAAGCCGCGACCGGAAGTAGTAATATTACTGTCCGGCCGCGACTTCCGGTCCACAGGAAAATGGCGCCGGACGGCGCCAATTTCGAATTGGACTGTGTGGGAGCGGCGCATGCGCAGTTCCCACACAGACGCCGTACACGGAAGTCAATGGGACGGGAGCCGTTCGCAGTCCCTATGGGACTGTGGCTGCCGTATTCCATGTCTGTATGTGTCGTTAATCGACACAGACAGAAATGGAAAAAAAATGGCAGCCCCCATAGGGAAGAAAAAGTGTAAAAATAAGAAAAAGTAAAACACAAACACACAAATGAATATAAACGTTTTTAATAAAGCACTAACATCTTTAACATATAAAAAAATAATTTGTGATGACACTGTTCCTTTAAACTTATCTGCAGTCTCCATTCTCTAGTGAGATAAGAAGTAGACACAATAACTTGTGTCTCTGAAATGTGTGTCCTTCCCATGGGACAAGGTTCAGGCAACCTGGGGCTTGGAGGGTGAAGAATTATTATAATGCATTGAAATATTCTCATTGGCTGAATCAGAGTCATTATCATATTGTAGATGATTGGCTGAAACCAAAGCCTACACCTTTCCTGTCATTATACTTATATACTTGTTTGGATCAATAAAGATCAGAGAAGGATTTTGAGCATACAAGCATGGTCTCTTGTGTCATCTTTTCTCTCAGATATATATATCTATCACCTATGATTTGGAAGCTGGATAAATCACTGGAGGGCGGGTATCGGTTGACATACCCATTACAAATTTCAGTCTAATATATTTTGGCCCATGATTGCGTTAACAAGGGGGTTATTTAGATATCGGACGCCAACTATTACGGCATCAATATCTAAATAACGAAGAAAGGCTCGGAATTTTTTTTTAAGTGCCCCAGCTTTTGTGCAGCCCTGCCCATTACATGCTGCACTCAGCTGCACATGTATGGGCAGGTGAAAGGTTCTCTTTAAAGTGTAAAAACATTTTTAAAAAACTTTTGACATGTCAGAAGTTCTGATCAGTGGGGCCTGAGCACTGAGACCCCCACTAGTCGCTAAAACGAAGCAGCAGAAGTGCTCGGGTGAGCGGTGTGCTGCTTCGATTCTGTTTGGGTTTCCTTGGAGCAGTGCACGGGCTCAATAGAAAGTCTATGAGTCTGTACACCGCTCACTTGGCCGAAATTTGATCGTAAATTAAGTGGCACAGCGCTCACCAGAGCACTTCTGCTGCTTCGTTTTAGCGATCGGTGGGGGTTTCAGTGCTCGGTCACCCCACCGATGAAAACTTCTGACATGTCAGTATGACATGATAAAACTTTCCTTACAGTTTAAAGGCTGAGTACACCTTCAAAAACGTATTTTTATATATATGTATATATATATATATATATATATATATATATATATATATATATATATATATATATATATATATATATATAAAGATAGCTATCAATGTGATTGGTGCAAGTTTTATTTACTTTTTATTGAAAATTATTTTTACTTTTTGAGATACAGCTGCTTTGTTTCCTGTATCCTGAGACCTGAATCCAAAAGGTCACCTATTACCGATCACATCTAAGTTATGAACTTTGTGATTGGTAATAGCTCGATCCTGCAGGACCCGCTGACACGGAATCCATCAGTCCCGCTGACCTGACGGATACAGGATTCAGCGCTATATACAGCTGCTCTGTATACAGGATACAAAGCAGCTGTATCTCAAAAAGTATTTTTTTTTAAAATAAAAAGTAATTAGAAAGTTGCACCAATCTCACTGAAACCCCCCTCTTGCAGTGAGGGGAGCTATACTGCGCTCAGCTTCCTGCCCCCACTAATTGAAGTGATCGTGGGGGTGGGAGTTGTCTGAGCATCTGACTATCAGCTGAGGGCTCTATGTGGCTGAATAATCCCCCCATAAAGCACTCACTAATTACTATACTGCAAGGTGGGGATCTGGGCATCTAACTGGCAGCGAAGGTCTCTAAGGGGGCGGATTCCCCTTAGAGTCCTCAGCAGTCAGTCAGGCGCTCAGACCCCGCTAACCTTGCAGTATGGTAGCTAGTGAGGGCTCTATGGGGAAAATTATTCCCCCCTATAGAGCTTTCGGCTGTCAGTAAGATGCTCAGACCGCCACTTGTAAAATCCCCCGCCCTTCAGCGTCGGCCGATCACTTTTACATTAGTGGGGATAGGTGTATGGGGATGGATTATACTGCGCTCAGCTTCCTGCCTCTACAAATTTAAAAGGGGTTGGTCGACGCTGGGGGGTCGGGAGTATACTTCAAGGGGTGGGGTCTGGGCGTTTTACTGACAGCAAAGGAGTCTATAGGGGGGAATAATCCCCCCATAGAGCCCTCACTAGTTACTATACTGCAAGGTTACATAGTTACATAGTTTGTACGGTTGAAAAAAGACACATGTCCATCAAGTTAAACCAAGGGATGGGAAAGGGGAAGTAAAACATTTCTACACATAGGAGCTTATATTTTTTTGTTCTAGGAAATTATCTAAGCCTTTTTTAAAGCGATCTACTGTCCCTGCTGTGACCAGCTCCTGCGGTAGACTATTCCATAGATTCACAGTTCTCACAGTAAAGAAGGCTTGTCGCCTCTGCAGGTTGAACCTTTCTTTTTCCAGACGGAGGGAGTGCCCCCTTGTTTTTTGAGGGGGTTTTACATGGAACAGGATATCACCATATTTTTGTATGTGCCATTCATATATTTATATAAGTTAATCATGTCCCCCGTTAGTCGTCTTTTTTCAAGGCTAAATAGGTTTAGTTCTTTTAATCTTTCCTCATAACTTAGATTCTCCATGCCCCTTATTAGCTTCATTGCTCTTCTTTGTATTTTTTCTAACTCCAGGGCATCCTTTCTATGAAATGGAGCCCAGAACTGAACTGCATATTCTAGATGAGGCCTCACTAATGCTTTGTAAAGTGGTAATATTACATCCCTGTCCCGTGAATCCATGCCTCTTTTAATACACGACAATATCTTGCTGGCCCTTGAAGCAGCTGATTGACATTGGATGCTGTTACACCCAAATCCTTCTCAACAAGTGACTCCCTCAGTGTAGCTCCCCGTAGGACATATGATGCATGCAGGTTGTTCGTACCCAGGTGCATAACTTTACATATATCCACATTAAACTTAATTTGCCAAGTGGACGCCCAAACACTCAGTTTGTTTAACCGCTTTCCGACCGCCCACTGTATAATCACGTCGGCGCTTGCTGGGCTCTGTGCAGCGCAGACGTGAATTCACGATGGGTGTTAAAAGCGCGATCCGGGTATCTTAGAGTAGCGCTGACTCCCGGATCACGCTGTTATCCCCTGCCTCTAGTCCCGGAGACATGACTAGGACCTAATTGGTTCAGGTCCCGGTCGTGTGATCTCAGGGAAAGTTTGTTGTAGCAACGAACTGGAAAGTTTGTTACTACAACAAACTGGAAAGTTTGTTGCTACAACAAACTTTCCCGGGGATCGATTGCAGGTGCTGCAATCGGTTATAAGGCAAAACCGGAGGCCATACAACAGCCCCCGGGTCTGCCATGCACAGCAGCCTATGAGAACCAGCCGAAGGCTGGTCCTCATAGGCTTCCTGTCAGTGTGACTCTCAGCATCACACTGACAGTTTATAATACGTTACACTACCTAGGTAGTGTAATGTATTATAGCAGCGATCAGTGCTGCAGGTCTTCAAGTAAAAAGTTTAAAAAAAAGTACTAAAAATGTAAAAGTGTAAAAATAAGTTATAAAAACAAAAAATGCTTTTTTTTCCTATAATAAGTCTTTTATTATAGGAAAAAAATTAAAATGTTAAAAAAAAGTACACATATTTGGTATGACCGCGTTCACAACGACCCAAACTATAAAACTATAATATTATTTTTTTCCGCACGGTGAACAGCGCAAAAAAAATAATTAAAAACAATGTCAGAATCACAATTTTTTTGGTCATCAACCCTCCAAAAATATAGAATAAAAAGTGATCAACAAGTCGCATGTACCCTAAAATAGTACCAGTACTACAACCCGTCCTGCAAAAAACAAGCCCTTACACAGCTTTTTTGACTGAAAAATAAAAAAGTTATGGCACTCAAATTATGGCGACACAGAAAATAAATAATTTTATCGAAAAGTTATTTTATTGCGCAAACGCCACAAAACATAAAAAAAACGATATACATCTGGTATCGCCATAATCGTATCGACCCGCAGAATAAAGTAAATTGTCATTTATATCGCACGGTGAAAAGTGTAAAAAAAAAAAAAGACAAAAAACATTGTCAGAATTTGTTTTTTTTTGTCACTTTGCTTGCCAAGAAAAATCTAATAAAAAGTGATAAAAAAAATCACATGTACCCTAAAATGGTACCAATGAAAACTACAGATTGTCCCGCAACAAATAAGCCCTCGCACGGCTCCGGTGAAGAAAAAATAAAAAGGTTATGGCTCTCAGAATATGGTGACACAAAAAATAAATAATTTTATCGAAAAGTGATTTTATTGCGCAAACACCACAAAACATAAAAAAACTATATACATCTGGTATCGCCGTAATCATATCGACCCGCAGAATAAAGTAAAATGTCATTTATAGCGCACGGTGAAAAGTGTAAAAAAAAAAGACAAAAAACATAGTCAGAATTTGTTTTTTTGTCACTTTGCTTGCCAAAAAAAATCTAATAAAAAGTGATAAAAAAATCACATGTACCCTAAAATGGTACCAATGAAAATTACAGATTGTTCCGCAACAAATAAGCCCTCACACAGCTCCGGTGAAGAAAATGGCTCTCAGAATATAGCGACAGAAATTGTGCAGTGTCCAAAAGCAGATAAGATCGGGCGCCATTTATCAGTGCGACATTGGCCACATATCTGCGGATTATTATTTATTTAGCAAATTATTATACCCTCTTATTATGTCCTGATGTACTCTGCCCAGCTTACATATGCCCCCATATTATAAATTGAAATACCAGCAAAACCCCAAACAGAACAGCTACCAAGCAAAATCTGCGCTCCAAAAGCCAAATGGCGCTCCCTCCCTTCTGAGCCCCACAGCGTCCCCAAACACCAGCTTACGTCCACATATACGATATTTTATATCCGGGAGAACCCGCTCAACATTGTACGAGGTATTTGTCTTCAGTGGCACAAACTGGGCACAGCATATTGTCCATTAAAATGGCATATCAGTGGAAAATTTTAATTTTCACTTTGCACCATCCGCTGCGCATTAACGCCTTCGCGCACCACGACTTAATAGCATGTCGTGGTGCGGGGGGTTATATATGGAGCGGGCTCATGCGCTGTGCCCGCTCCATATTCTGCAGGTGTCCGCTGTGTATTACAGCTGACACCCGGGACTAATGGACAGGAACAGCGATCGCGCTGTTACAGGAGCCTGTAAAAATGATGATATACTGCAATACATTAGTACTGCAGTGTATTGTACCAGCGACCTAATGATCGCTCGTTCCAGTCCCCTAAAGAGACTTTTGGGAGGTTTCCACTGTTTTGGTACCTCAGGGGCTTTGCAAATGTGACATGACACCCGAAAACCATTCCAGCTAAATTTGAGCTCCAAAAGCCTAATATTGTTCCTTCCCTTCTGAGTCTTGCCGTGGGTCCAAACAGCAGTTTATTACCACATATGGTGTATTGCTGTAATCGGGACAAATTGCTTTACAAATTTTGGGGTGATTTTTCTCCTTTATTCATTGTAAAAATTAAGATTTTGATTTTCACGGCCTAATTCCACTAAATTCAGCAAAAAAACTGTGGGGTCAAAATGCTAACTATACCCCTAGAAAAATTCCTTGATAGGTGTAGTCTACAAAATGGGGTCACTTTTGGGGGGTTTCCACCGTTTTGCTCTCTCCAGGGCGTTGCAAACGCGACATGGCACTGAAAACCAATCCAGCAAAATCTGCGCTTCAAAATCCAAATGGCGCTCCTTCCCTTCTGAGCTCTGCCGTGGGTCCAAACAGCACTTTAGTACCACAAATGGCATATTGCTGTAATCGGGAGAAGTAGCTTTACATGTTTTGGGGTGCTTTTTATTCTTTATTCCTTGCAAATATCTTTTTTTTAAAAAAAATTTCAGAAAAAAAGTAGATTTTCAGTTTCACAGGCAAACTCCAATAAATATAGCAGAAGACCTGTGGGGTCAAGATGCTAACTATACCCCTAGATAAATTCCTTGAGGTGTGCCGTTTCCAAAACCATGTCACTTTTGGGGGATTTCCACTGTTTTGGCACTACAAGAGCTCTTCAAACCCGACATGGTGCCTAAAATATATTCAAAAAAAAGGAGGCCACAAAATCCACTAGGTGCTCTTTTGCTTCTGAGGCCGGTATTTCAGTCCATTATAACACTAGGGCCACATGTGGGATATTTCTAAGAACTGCTGAATTTGGGCAATAAATATTGTGTTGCGTTTCTCTGTGAAAACCTTCTGTGTCACAGAAAAAAATGTATTACAAATGAATTGCAGCAAAAAAAAAAAAATTTGTCAATTTCCCCTCTACATTGCTTTAATTCCTGTGAAACGGCTAAAGGGTTAAGAAACTTTCTGAATGCTGTTTTGAATACTTTTAGGGGTGCAGTTTTTAATATGGGGTGATTTATGGGGTCTATCTAGTACATAAGGCCCTCAAAGCCGCTTTAAAACTGAACTGGTCCCTGTAAAAATCGCCTTTTGACATTTTCTTGAAAATGTGAGAAATCGCTGCTAAAGTACGAAGCCTTGTAACGTCCTAGAAAAATAAAATAACGTTCAAAAAACGATGCAAATATAAAGTAGACATATGGAATATGTGAAATAGTAACTATTTTGTGTGGTATTACTATCTGTTTTACAAGCAGATCCAATTAAAATTAGAAAAATCATAATTTTTGCAACTTTTCTCTAAATTTTGGTGTTTTTCACAAATAAGCAATGAACTTATTGACCAAATTTTTCCACTAACATAAAGTACAATATGTCACGAGAAAACAATCTCAGAATCGATTGGATAGGCAAAAGCATTCCAGAGTTATTACCACATAAATTGACACATGTCAGATTTGAAAAAATGGGGCTGGTCCTGAAGGCCAAAATGAGCTCGGTCTTGAAAGGGTTAAATCCGCTTGCAATTCACGAACATCTTGCACAGTCTGAACTATATTACATAGCTTGGTGCCATCTGCAAAACTAGAAATAGTGCTATTAATCCCATCCTCTATATCATTAATTAATAAGTTGAATAATAGTGGTCCCAGCACTGAATCCTGTGGTACACCACTTATAACCGGGGACCATTCAGAGTAGGAATCATTTACGCTCACTGGCGTAGCTATAGGGGTCGCAGCGGTCGCAATTGCGACTGGGCCCCGAAGCCAGGGGGGCCCACGGCCCCCCGCACCACATCAATAAAAAGTTACTATAGTAACTCGGGCCGCGGGCCCCTGTTACTATAGTAACATACTTTACTTACCTTCCTGGTTCCGGATCGCAGCGGAGGTCCTGACGTCAAGCGCTGTGCGCAGCGCATGACGTCACAGCGCTATGCCGCCGCGCACAGCATCGAGACTACAGAACTCCCGCCGCGGCCGAAGAGGAAGGTAAGGTTAGCCCTGACTGGCAGGGTCTGACTCCCAGGACCCGCCAATCAGCTGTTTTGAAGGGGCCGCAGCACTCGTACGAGAGCTGCTCCCCTTCATTCCTGTCACTTCATTCCGGTCACACTGTGAATCGGTGTCGGCGATTCACAGTGTGGGCGAGTAGTGAAATGAAGGGGAAGCAGCTCTCGTACGAGTGCTGCGGCCCCTTCAAAACAGCTGATTGGCGGGTCCCGGGCGACACATCAGCTATTGATGGCCTATCCTGTGGATAGGCCATCAATGTTTAGGGACTGCACAACCCCGAAGCCTACGATGTAGCAGGCTTAGGGGGCCCATGAGACAGGATCACAGATTATGTGATCCTGTCTGCTGGGCCCTGTATCTAAGCCAATCACATGGTAGGCTTAGATACATGGCCCATGCGTGATCATGTCTGCTGGGCCCTGTATCTAAGCCTACCACACTGTAGGTTTAGATACAGGGCCCCAGCACACAGTAATCTTATACTGTATAAGATTACTGTCTGCTGGACCCTGTATCTAAGCCTACCTTGTGGTCGGCTTAGATACAGGGTCCCACAGACAGTATCACACATGGGCCCTGTATCTAAGCCTTAGGGTATGTGCACAGACACTAATTACGTCCGTAATTGACGGACGTATTTCGGCCGCAAGTACCGGACCGAACACACTGCAGGGAGCCGGGCTCCTAGCATTATAGTTATGTACGATGCTAGGAGTCCCTGCCTCACTGCAGGACAACTGTCCCATACTGTAAACATGTTTTTAGTACGGGACAGTTGTCCGGCAGCGAGGCAGGGACTCCTAGCGTCGTACATAAGTACGACGCTAGGAGCCCGGCTCCCTGCACTGTGTTCGGTCCGGTACTTGCGGCCGAAATACGTCCGTCAATTACGGACGTAATTAGTGTGTGTGCACATACCCTAACACATGTGTTACTAATCATTTTTTGTGTGTTTTCTTACAGGTTCGGTCGTTGGACTACGGCGGATTCCAGGACTACTTCGATGACAGCTTTTTTTTTATTAATAAAATGGTTAATAAGGGCTGTGTGGGGTTTTTTTTTATTTCAATAAAATATTTTTTCTATGTCTTTGTGTTTTTTTTTAAACTATATTACTACCGCCTTAGTAATGGCCGCCGGCTGATTGACAGCATCCATTGCTAAGGCGGGGCTTAGTGTTAGCGGATGCAGAGGCTAACACTAACCCCCTTTATTACCCCGGTACCCACCGCCACCAGGGGTGCTGGGAAAAGCCGGGTACGATCCAGTACCTGACCATCTGTAGTGATGGTCGGCCACTGGGGTGGCCGCAGGCTGGTATTATCAGGAGGGGAAAGGCCAAAAACAGTGGCCCTTCCCATCCTGGTAATGCTGCCTGCTGCTGCTTTATTGTATCTGGCTGGTTATGAAAATGGGGGGGACCCCACGTCATTTAAAAAAAAAAAAAAAAAATAATTGGAAAGAACGATGTGGGGTCCCCCCCAATTTTCATAACCAGCCAGATACAACACAGCAGCAGCAGGCAGCATTACAAGGGTGGGAAGGGCCACTGTTTTTGGCCTTCCCCAGCCTAATACTACCAGCCTGCGGCCACCCCGGTGCCTGCCCGTCACTACAGATGGTCGGGTACTGGTTTGTACCCGGCTCTTCCCAGTACCTGTGGTGGCGGTGGGTACCGGGGTAATAATGGGGGTTAGTGTAGCCTCTGCACCGGCTAACATTAAGCCTCGCCTTAGTAATGGAGATTGTCAATCAGCCAGCGGCCATTACTAAGGCGGTGATAATCAAGTTTAAAAAGATACAAGCACATAGAAAAAATATTTTATTGAAATAAAAAAACACAACCCTCATTAACCATTTTATTGAGAATAAAAAAAACGCCGTCATTGAAGTCCTCGTATCCGAAGTCCAACAACCGAACCTGTAAAAAAAACACAAACACACAAAAATAATCAGTAACACATAAAGAAGCAAAATTATTATTCTTACCTATCCTGGGTCCAGCGCTGGAGCCGCAATGTCAGCAAGCTGGGCCCTGTATGTAATCCTATCATGTGTGATACAGTCTGCTGAGCTGTGTATCTAATCCAATCATGTATGATACTGTCTGCTGGGCCCTATATCTAATCCGATCATGTGTGGTACTGTCTGCTGGGCCACTGTATCTAATCCTATCATGTGTGATACTGTCTGCTGAGCCACTGTATCTAATCCTATCATGTGTGGTACTGTCTGCTGAGCCACTGTATCTAATCCTATCATGTGTGATACTGTCTGCTGAGCCACTGTATCTAATCCTATCATGTGTGGTACTGTCTGCTGAGCCACTGTATCTAATCCTATCATGTGTGGTACTGTCTGCTGAGCCACTGTATCTAATCCTATCATGTGTAGTACTGTCTGCTGAGCCACTGTATCTAATCCTATCATGTGTGATACTGCCTTCTGAGCCACTGTATCTAATCCTATCATGTGTGATACGGTCTGCTGGGCCACTGTATCTAATCCTATCATGTGTGATACTGTCTGCTGAGCTGTGTATCTAATCCTATCATGCGTGATACTGCCTTCTGAGCCACTGTATCTAATCCTATCATGTGTGATACTGTCTGCTCAGCCACTGTATCTAATCCTATCCATAGTTTATAGGGTCGTAGTGCTATAGATATGCTATGCTGTCTCATATACACACATTTTTTTTTGGGGCGGACACATATGTATTGGGGCTATTTCCCGGACATTTTAAGCCCTGAGGGTATGTTCACACGGCAGCGTCTGTTACGGCTGAAATTACTGTGCTGTTTTCAGGAGAAAACAGCACCGTAATTTCAGCCGTAATGGCATGTGCAGGCGTCTTTTGCTGCGTCCATTACGGAAGTAATTGAAGCTGGTTTTCCATGGAGTCCATGGAAAACGGCTCCATTTACGTCTGAAGAAGTGACAGGCACTTTTTTACGCGCCGCCTTTTGACAGCGGCGCGTAAAAAAAAATGACCGTCGGCACAGAACATCGTAAGACCCATTCAAATGAATGGGCAGATGTTTTCCGACGCTTTTGAGCCGCATTTTCGGACATAATTCAATGCTAAAACGCCCGAATTACGTCCGTAAATAGTGTGTGTGAACCCAGACTTAGTGACGCCCCGGCTGCTAGTGCTGCATTGTTGGGTCACTTAGGAGACCCAGCGATGCAGCTGAAAGCGGACCGTCGGCCATGAGAAGTTTGCGGGGGGGGGGGGCCCAGTAAGAATTTTTGCAACGGGGCCCATGAGCCTCTAGCTACGCCCCTGTTTACGCTGTAAGTGGCGCTCAGTTTTTAATACAGGCCACCGCTCACCTCGTGCGTCTCGTCACTTCTCTTCCTACTTGAGGAAAGAGCGCTCAACCACTCCTCCTGCAGACCTGCTCCTGTCTGCGTACAGCGTCAGTGAGGAGGAGGAGGAGTGTTTTTACAAACATGCCTATCATGCGGCACGTCAGGTAAGTAAAATAAGGCATGCCCCCTCCCCCCGGTCCAGTCCGTCCCTGGCTCAAAATGCCACCCCCCATTTTTGGCTAGGCGGTGCCGTCTGAGGCTGTCGGCTCACCTTGCCTCATGGCAGGTGCGGTACTGCTCACTAGTGAACTTGAGCCTGTGATCACTTCTATAATACATTGTAACACTACTGCACTAGAATGTAGTATGCCAGTCAGTGTCACTAATAGGCACATAGACATGGCAGACCTTTGTTAGGTCTCTAGCTGCTATGGAAGCCCATCAGCACGCTGTGATGGCGTCGATGGGGTGACAAAGGGAGGACCCGCCCTCTGTTAAACAACTTGGTGCTATTGACTGTGCCATCTAAGGAATTAAATGTAGGGGCGGATGCCGCAGGATGTAAACTGTACATTACAACCGACACCCACTGGTACTGGTCTTAAATGTGCATTTTCTGCAGCAATTCCATTACGTGTGGACAAGCCCTTACGGTGTGGTGTTAAAAATCAGAACCCTTTATGCCAGTGTGAACAGAGCATTAGGCCACTTTCACATGGCATTATTTTGCTTAAATGTTTGTGAGCCAAAACCAGTAGTTGGGTAACTGTCCCGCAAGACATACTTACAAACAAATTATCGGTTTGCTCTTACCTTCCTCTTACTTGGCAGTCCGGGCGATACGTCCCTGGCTTCTACTGCGCCTGCGCGTTCGGATTGATGCGGCCGATGATGACCCCTGGCTGTCAGCTGACGGCGGGGGGTCACATGGGCAGGTGTCACGAATCGAGAGGGTGTTGTGATTGGTCAGTTCATGTAGCGCCGCCAAATACGAGGGGTGGAGTTTGGTGCTTATAGTAACCCAGCGCCTGCAATGAAGTATGCCGTTGACATCGATACGAGCATCTTCCCGTGACGCACAGCAGAATATCTGCTGTTGAATACTATTATCGCTGGTGATGAGGCCAGAGTGACCAAGATACGGACCCCTGAGGATGAGTATCTGAAACGCGTAGGGTCGTTCATTGTATATGGAATGTCTGCATAGGGGACAGTAGCATTGTTTTACACCCAGCGCTAGGAGATCCGGTGTTTGTGTACGGACACTGGTGCACTTTGGGGATTGTACTACTGTTGTGCCCAGGTTAAATGCTGTTTCCAGTGAAATATTGTTACAAACACTGAGATATATTTATCATAATGACTCAGTGTTTTTTGTTTAATACGCTTTTACATTTTCACGGTGGGGCTTATTTCACAGTGGTGTGTTACCCCTGTTTTTAAAACGAGTTACTATTAAAAGGTATATTTTACTCAGTTGTCACTTCAGTGAACCTTCTAATTTCTTTATATTGTGGGAGCACAATTATATTTATATCAATTTATACAGTGAATTTTTATTTCCAAAACCAGTAGTAGGTCCAAAACATGGAAAAGGTACAGATCTCTCCATTACTGTATATTTTCTCTCTGTAGGTGCAACTCCTAGTTTTGGCTTAAAAATACTGAAGCTAAATACTGACCGAAACACTGCCGTGTAAAAGAGGCCTTAGGGTATATTGACACAGGACGGATGCGCTGCGTAAAATTACACAGCGTATCCGCCGTGGACGCCGCCGCGGAAAATAGCACTTAAAAAAATAAAAATCTCATACTTACCTGTAGCCGGTGACACGTCCTGCAGACCGGCTCCTGGAATTACATTTCACCCCATGTGACTGCTGCAGCCTGTGATTGGATGTGGCAGTCACATGGGATGAAACGTCATCCCTGGAGGCCGATCTGGACGTGGGAACAGAGAGATCTGGTTAAGTATAAGATTTTTTATTTTTCCTAGTTGCAATCTTTGCTGCTGAATCGCAGTTTTTGCCGCAGAAAAAAATCACATCATCTGCTATTTGTTGAGGGTTTTACATCCAAGTTTAATTCAATGGGGAAAACCCGCAACAGGAAAGAAGCGATTCTGCAACATAAATTGACACACTGCGTATAAGAAAAAAACACACCGCAGGTCAGTTTGTGAACGTTTATTCGGTGGGTTTTTAACGCAGGGTGTGGTTGTTCAAATTTCATCCACTTAGCTGCTACTGTATTATGCTGCAGATTTTACGCACTGAAATTTGTAGTATTTACTCTACGTGTGTACTCGGCCTTAGGGGGGATTCACACGAGCGTGATTTTCGTGCGTGCAGGCCGCGTATTTTTTGCGCGCCACGCACAGCCCTGTAGAAGTCAATGGGGCAGTTCAAACAGTGCGTGATTTGTGCGCAGCGTTTGTTCGCTGCGTAGAAAACGCGACAGGTTCAATATCTCCGCGTATTTCGCGCATCACGCACCCATTGAATTCAATGGGTGCGTGAAAACCACGCAGGTCGCACGGAAGCACTTCCGTGCGAACCGACTGAAACAGCGCACCAGCTGTCAAAAGGATGAATGTAAATAGAAAAGCACCACGTGATTTTCTGTTTCCAAACATCCAAATGGAGTGTCTTTGAGATGAGCGAACCCGGACAATCGAACCGAACTTCACCGGGTTCGGCCGAACTCGTTTTGGCCGAACCCGGCAAAAAAATTTCCGGTACGCGACGTCAGGAGATAGTCACTGTCCAGGGTGCTGAAAGAGTTAAACTGTTTCAGCACCATGGACAGTGACTACCGATCCCAATAAACATGAACCTGTAAAAAAAAACTAAGTTCTGACTTACCGATAACTCCCGGCTTCTTCCTCCAGTCTGATCTCCCGGGATGACAATTCAGTCCAAGTGACAGCTCCAGCCAATCACAGGCCAAGCACAGGCTGCAGCGGTCACATGGACTGCCGCGTCATCCAGGGAGGTGGGGCCCGATGTCAAGAGAGGCGCGTCACCAACTTTTTCTTTTTTTTTAACAGGTATTGTGTTCGGCATTCACTGTCGAGGGTGCTGAAAGAGTTACTGCCGATCAGTTAGCTCTTTCATCACCTTGGACAGTGACGGGCGTCGACTAGCCTCATCTCTATGATGGCGGCTGCGCGAAAATCACGCAGCCGCGCATCATACACGGATGACACACGCAGCTGTCAAATGGTTTTTGCGCACGCAAAACGCAGCGTTGTTTGCGCGCGCAAAAACGCAACGTTCGTCTGAATCTGCCCTTAGAGTTCATTTAGATGTTGCGGTTGAAGTGCAGTTAAAACCGCAATTAAAAACTTCTTCCAGAAACCACATGCGTTTTTCCTGCAATGGACTGTGTTTTTCGATGGGGTTTAATTTTTGCCTTAACTTGATAGAAAAATGCACCAAATCGCAGTAAAAATTCATGCGTTTTTTGTATGCGGTTTTTCAATGCGACTCTAACCGCAACTCAACAGCAATGTATGAAAGAACCCTTAGGCTACATGCACACGTTGCATATTTTGCTGTGGAAAATATGTACCAAAACCGCAGCAATACGCAGGAATTTCGCAGGTAAAAACCGCACCTAATCGTGCATTTTTTGGTGTGGTTTTTATGTTTTGATGCTTTTTTTCGACGCGTTTTCATGCTGTGGATTTTGGTGAGATTTTCCACAGCACTACGCAGATACAATTCGCAAGTGGAAACGCAAGATAAACTGACATGCTGCATCGTGTTCATTGAGCCTAAGACCTTATTCACACGAGCGTGTCCGTTTTGCCTGCGCAAAAAAACGCTGTGTGTGGCATCTGTATATGGTGCGTGATTTTCGCGCAGCCGGCATCATGATGACACTCTGTTTTTATGTTTACAAACAGAAAAGCACGAGGTGCTTTTCTGTTTTCATTCATTCTTTTTACTATTGTTGCGCGAATCAAGCGCCACCAAAAATGCTTCCGAGTGCCGAGAGCGATTTGCACGCACCCATTGACTTCAATGGGTGCGTGCTGCGCAAAACACGGGCATGTATAGGACATGTCGTGAGTTTTACGCAGCGCACATAAGCTGCGTGAAAATCACTGACAGTCTGAACGGCCCCATTCACTTACATAGGTCCGTGCGACGCTCGTGAAAATCACCCGCGTATCACGGACGTATAACACGTTCGTGTGAATAAGGCCTAAGGGATAATACTCATTTTTAAGAATTTACTACCAGATGTAAAGCACAGCACGTAGCGGCAGTATCCTGAAGTAAAAGTTTACATTGAGTATCCAAAACACTGGCTTATTCACCTTGGCACTGAATTATTTACTAGGTAAACTACGTGCTGTGTCCCCAGGGAATTTTGCGGCCTGTACTACATGTGCAGCAGAGTGATTCAACATAGAAAAAAGCAATGCCTTTTAATATAAAGTGTGACAATTCAGTACAGTACACTCCTATTTGAATGCAGGAACATTTCAGTTCAAGATCTGATTACATTGCGAAATATCGTATCCAGAGCTCTGTAAAATATGGAAATGTAAGGAAGAGCAAGAGGAGACTTGAGCCGGCTATGTATCTGCCAGTGACTCAGCACTTCCCTCCTGCTGTCCCCTAGTGTCACACAGGACCTGTCAGCTGATCCTCACAGCTCTGCCTGCACTAACACACACCTAACGTTATAATAACTCACCAGTACACCGCTATAGCAAGATCAGCTTTGTCTGTCACTCAACCGGCTCTATCAAATAACCCCCCCTGGATCAGTACCAACCATGTCTTCTCAGGTGGTAAAACAGGACCAACAAGTGGAGGACCAGGATGCCAAGCGGACTTTCCATTACACCAGGAAGAGGGGCTATGACATAACCCGTGACCCACATCTCAACAAGGTATTAAGCGCCAAAATATTTCATGTATAAAGCACTGTTTCCTATAAACTGTGTCGTGGAAATTATAGTGTTAAAATTTCTAAACCCTGCCAACAGCTACAGCTGCTATTGGGCTTGTTAATGCATTAGGATGTGGATTTAACTATTTTCTCTCCAGTGTGAACAGCTGGCATCATGTATTGTATGTATTCTAGAATCAATGCCAGTTCAGACATTGAGGAAAATCCCAGACCTTATACATACGATTCTATGGTGATCTTCATTTTAGTTATATAATTCTATGGTGATCTACTGTCAATTTTAACTAAGCCTTAACCTGTGGACGACTAATGATGAGGACAATGCCGCGTTAAGACGGGCATACTAATCCTGCTGATTGCGTGGGCATAGCAAGTGTGCCTGTGCAAACAAGAACGGGGCAACAGCTGTAATACGCAGCTGCTGCCCTGCTCTAACGGCGTACATAGGAGGAACTTCTGATCTCTGCCGTAAACACTCTGAATGTTGCGATCAAAGGTGATCGCAGCATTCAAAGGGGAAGAGTGAGGGGGTCCCCCCTTTGATTGCATCACAGGTAATCCCTGTGGCGTGATCAAGGCCAATATCTTACTGTATTTGAACAGACAGCCCAGGGTCCATTGAAGATTTCCTGTTATTAGGGCATACTTAGGTATGCACTAACAACTGCCTGCATACTTTACTATCAAAATAGTATCAAAAGTAAAAATCGCCCTATAGTACTAAAAAGAAAGTAAAATGAATTTTAAAAAAAAGTAATGTAAAATAAAATAAATCATGAAAAAATACACACTAATACAAACAAACTTTATTAAGTCCCAAAACATAAAATAATATACGCATATTTGGTATTGTCATGACCGTAACAACCTGCACAACTAAGCTATAGCATCTGCTCTTAAAAATGTATAGCGTCATTTATGATGATCGGTGTAAAACAACCCATCAGCAAATCGCGGTAAAAACGCACACGTTTTTCATTGCGTTTTTTGGCTGTGTGGCAAAAAATGCGGCAAAACCGTACCGTGTAAGTCCAGTTCACACAGAGTTTTTTTAACGCTGATTTTGACGTGTAAACCACGTCCGAATCAGCGGCAAAAATCTTGCGAAACCGCTTCCCATTGATTTTGATGCTAGGCGGAGGTGTTTTTTTTTTTTTTTTTAAAAACAATGGGAGGCAGAGAAAGCGTTCTTCGCTGCGTTTTTTGCCCACCGCACTCAATGGGTGGCAGAGAAAACGCCATCAGAAACGTGTGAAAATTGCTGCAAGAATTTGAAGTCAGATCAAAATCTGCCTCAAGATTCCTGAAGGAATTTTTTGAGGCAGATTTTTCTGCCTACAAAAAAACTCCTTGTGAACAGGGCCTTAAGGAGTTAATAGAGATGAAAATGCAGTTGCGTTACACTAGTTTGAATGAGAACTAAGGCCTCATGCACACGAACGTGCTTTTGCGGCCCCATTCATTTCTATCGGCCCATGCACACGTCTGTGGTTTCCAGGATGGCAGAAAGAACGGACATGTCTTATTACGGCCGTGTTCTGCGGTCCAGGCTCATAGAAATGAATGCATGCGGCCATGTGCACGGCCCGCCGATATGCATATCGGCGGGCCGCGGGTGACGTGGCCGTCTGACCCGAAGATCACAGCCGTGCACATGGCTACGGTCGTGCACATGGCTACCGGCGTCGGTGTGTTCCGTTGTTCTGCTCCGTCAGAGGAGCAGAACAAGGGAATTATGGAAGCAATGGTTCCGTTGTTCATTGGACACCGCCGGCAGCTGATGGAACCCATTAACTTTAATAGGTTCCGTTGGCTTTCCATTGGGGAGTCCATGATTTTACTGGAACAATAGCGCAGCATGCTGTCCGGTAATCTCGGCCGGACCTGCGATGAAGGCCTCCAACGCAGATGTGAACGAGGCCTAAGACTCATAGGGTATGTTCACACGCAAACGCAAAATACGTCTGAAATTACGAAGCTGTTTTCAGGCGAAAACAGCTCCTGAATTGCAGACGTTTTTTCAAGTACTCGTGTTTTTCGCAGCATCTTTTACATACGTAATTGGAGCTGTTTTTCATTGGAGTCAATGAAAAACGGCTCCAAAAACGTCCCAAGAAGTGTCCTGCACTTCTTTGAGGCGGGCTTATTTTTACGCGCCGTCTTTTGACAGCGACGCGTAAAATTACAACTCGTCTGAACAGAACATCGTAAAACCCATTGCAAGCAATGGGCAGATGTTTGCAGACGTAATGGAGCCGTCTTTTCAGGCGTAATTCGAGGTGTAAAACGCCCGAATTACGCCTGAAAATATTTAGTGTGAACATACCCATAAAGGAAAAACATTTAATTTTGTTCTATATGATAAAGTACTTTATCACAGGGTATATTTTCAGAAATTTTTCTTCATTAGTTTTATATATTGGTGTGGCAAATAATACAATTGCCAAGGAACAGATTACTGATGGAATAGCAAAGTAATGGTGGCACTCTGTGCTATTTTATGTCTGCCAAGCTCTATTTATAACCTTAGTTGTTTGAGTCTTTACAGTCAGTGTCCACCCTCATTGTGCCAGACTGAACAAAACACTGAACATCCAGAATGTACAGAAGTGAATACGCTCCCCAGTATAACAGCTGACAGGAAAGCATGTGTATTGGAGAGCGAGTGCATGTGAGAGGAAGATGCTGGATGGCTTCACCATCTCTGTTTACACAGCACAATCTATAGGAACCGTGCATATACGTCAGCTGCTCATTGTCACCACGCTGTGCTGCCAGTGTGCAATAACCTAAATGTACCTTCTGGGCACTTACAATACATATTTGTCGCTCGGTGTGCCTGTTGTGGCAATACTGCACTACTGCAGTTTGTACTACCACAATCTAAGGCTACATTCACACAGGCGTGTCTTATTTGCGAGCGTAAAAAATGCAGCGTATTTCCTGCATTTCATGACCGTGTGCCATCAGCGTGCGTTGCGTATGGCATCAGTGTGCTTTGCATGTGGCATGCGCTTTTCACGTCCGTGCAAGCACTTCTTTTTTTTTTCAATTTCTCTGCATTTGATGCGTGAAACACGGACAGCATGTGGATGTCGTCCGTGTGCTGTCCGTGTTTTTCACGCACCCATAAACTTCAATGGGCGACCACTTCCGCCAAAAAACACAGCAATATAGAACATGCATTGAGTTTCACTGAACGGACACTCTCTTCATGAAAACTCATGAATGTGTGATCGCGTCATTGAAATGAATGGGTCCGTGTACTGTCAGTCATTTAGACGGACAGCTCACGGACGAGGAACACGCTCGACTGAATGAGCCCTAAATGTTCTGAGCCGTATGGATGGGTAAAACCAGTGGTGGTGGTATAATAGGCTTTAACACATTTTCTGGCTGAAGACTTTAGTTAAAGTGTAGCTAAACGTTCGACAAACTTCTGACATGTCATAGTGACATGTCAGAAGTTTGGATTGGTGTGGGTCCGAGCACGGAGACCCCCACCAATCTCTAGAACGAAGCAGCTGAAGTGCTCGTGTGAAATAAATGTATAGGTGTACCAACTCAATAGAAAGTCTATGAGCCCGTACACCGATACATCGGCTTCCCGGAAAAAGCCGAACAGAAACAAAGCAGCTGAGCGATAACACGAACGCTTCAGCTGCTTCGTTCTAGCGATTGGTGGGGGTCTCAGTGCTCGGACCCCCATCAATCGAAACTTCTGACATGTTTGTCGAACGTTTAGCTACACTTTAAGAATAAAAAGACCTCTGTATGCCTTTTGGAAGTGCAGTTTTAGTGACGGACATAAACTTTACCTCTAATAAATCCTTTTTGTACTATGCACATTAGATAACAGGTCTTATCTACTAGCATTGGTCTTATTAATGCTGACTCAAGGTCATTTCTATCTTGATCTAACGTTCATTGGAAACACATTTTAGCAAATGTTGCCTTCTACTTTCATATTAGCATATTATTAGAGATTAAGGGCTCATGCACACAGCAATGTTGGACCCATAGGCACTTTGTGTGCTGCTTTATGTACATTTGGCCAATGTTGTAAAATACTGCCGCTGCAAAAAGCATCCCTCTGTTCCCGCTGTTCTACAGCCTGGCCTCCAGGGATGACGTTTCATCCTATGTGACCGCTGCAGCCTGTAATTGGCTACAGCACTCACATGGGGTGAAACGTCATCCCAGGAGGCTGGCCTGGACGAAGAAACACAGATTTCTGGGTAAGTATAAGATTTTTGTTTTCTGAGTTACGATTCTTGCGGCGGAATCGCAGCTTTTCTGCTTATCATTTACGCGGGATGTGGATGAGATTTGTTTAAATCTCATCCACTCTGCTGCTACTGTATTATTCTGCGGATTTTCCGCAACTAAATCAGTTGCGGAAAATCTGCAGTATTTACACTACGTGTGAACCCGGCCTTAGGGCTTGTTCACACGTAACGGAAATGCTGACATCTCCTCTGAAAAATGCAGCAATTCAGTCCACTTTCCGCAGCAGAAATTTACATTCTGCGGTACGAAAAATACGCAACGCCATGGCTGGCCATAGGATAGATGGCGCCCCGTGCGAAATTATCTTTCGCCGCCCCACCCCCATTATTAAAAAAAATGCCCCATAAATAAAGTGTAATGCCCTATATAGCGCCCCCACCCAGTATAATGCCCCTTTAGTGCCCCCCCATACAGTATAATAATAATATTTAATAATATAATATATTATAACCCCTTCAAGGATACAGTATTTTGTCCTCTAATTGTGCCCCCACAGTATTATGCCCCTAAGAGCCACACAGTATATTGCCCCCTGTAGTACCTCTACACAGTATAATGTCCGCTTAGTGGCCCCCACACAGTATAATGCCCCCCTCCCCTGGCTGCAACACACAGATAGAGCCCCCAGTAGATTGTGCCATACAGTCTCCCTGTAGACAGTGCCATGATCCCCCACCTCCTCCTTGTAGATCATGCCATACAGCCCCCCCACTTCCCCCTTGTAGACAGTGCCCTCAAACCCCCAAAAAAATTGTACTCACCTAGGCCCCATTCCCACGACGAATTGTGCTGCTCCACGACGGGATCCTAGCATAGGCCGGCGTGATCCTGTAGCCTAGTACAGAGTTTCCCAACGTTTTCGGACTAGAGGCACCACTGGAAAAATAAAATTTCCTCAGGGCACCCCTACCAAAAATTGTTTAGAGAAAGACAGAAAACGGCTAAAAACAAGCACTGCACTCTTAGGGTATGTTCACACAGCGTTTTTTGTAAGGCAAAACAAATCTGCCTCAAAATTCAGGAATTTTGAAGAGGATTTTGTATTGACAGCGTTGTTTGACTTTTTTTTTTTTGGCGTTTTTTTTTTTAAGCCGTTGAAGCTAATGCAATAGACGCAGGAAAAAAAAAGCACCAAACAGGCGCCACATTATTTTTTGACTCCTATTCATTTCAATTGGAGGTCAGAGGTGAAAACCACTCGAAGACCATCAGCCCCCCACTAACAGTCAAATGACCATCAGCCCGCCACTCTCACTAAAATGACCATCAGCCCCCCACTCACAGTAAAATGACCATCAGCCCCCCACTCACAGTAGAATGACCATCAGCCCCTACTCACAGTAAAATGACCATCAGCCCCCACTCACAGTAAAATGACCATCAGCCCCCCACTCACAGTAAAATGACCATCAGCCCCCCACTCACAGTAAAATGACCATGAGCCTGCCACTCACAGATTCCCCCTGTATATAGAGCCATCATGCTTTGTGTCGCCCCTAGCAGCCGCTATGACTGCTACAGCGGTAGTGATGCCACTGAGTGAAGAAGCGCCCGGGCGGAAAGGCGACCGCTGAGTCATTGCTCCTAGGAGGGAATACTCTACGTTGTCTAGGAAAGCTCAACACACAGACGCACAGAGGGCTCTGCAGTCTGCATGAAGCCTTACTAAAAGTAGCTATCGTTTTGGCATGAACTACAACCAGTAGTGAGACCATGTTCTGGCTGCTGAGGCCCAAGTAGAAAATGAAGTGAGAATCCCTGCTGTAAATAAAGGGTACTCTTTAATGCAATAGAAAGATGTTAAGCATTGTGGTAAAAACTGTATCTACACTACAGATAATAAAGTACAATTTTCTAGAAATTCTAAGATTATGTACTCTCATGAACGGGAGCTCAGATTGGTCAGGATGTTTATAAGGGTCATGATGATGATCCATATATTGCAGATCAGTCTAAAGATTAATCCAGACATCAGAATCTATAGAACATGTCTTCAATCCTTTTTAGGTCTTATTCACATAGTACACCAAGGCACAAACCGGTACATGGACTGTAAATCACGTCTACAGTACAAACCAATGTCGCAGTTCGTATGCCTCCATGTGTCTCATCTTTGCACCTCATAGGTTCATCAGTGGCCCATAAAATACTATGGGGAGCATATTTAAAATACATACCACATGGATCCTCAATACACTTGTGTGCATGAACTCTTAGGGCACGGCCAGACGTGGCGGAATTCCTCCGCAACTGTCCGCATCAATGCCGCACAGAATCTGCGTTGCAGATTCTGCTGCGGATCTGCACAAAATGTGCAGTAAATTGATGCGGACTAGCTGCTGCGGACTGCGGGAAAAGTACTTCCCTTCTCCCTATCAGTGCAGGATAGAGAGAAGGGACAGCACTTTCCCTAGTGAAAGTAAACGATTTTCATACTTACCGGCCGTTGTCTTGGTGACGCGTCCCTCTTTCGGCATCCAGCCCGACCTCCCTGGATGACGCGCCAGTCCATGTGACCGCTGCAGCCTGTGCTTGGCCTGTGATTGGCTGCAGCCGTCACTTAGAGTGAAACGTCATCCTGGGAGGCCAGACTGGAGACAGACGCAGGGAGTTCTCGGTAAGTATGAACTTATCTATTTTTTTACAGATACATGTATATTGAGATCGGTAGTCACTGTCCCGGGTGCAGAAACAGTTACTGCCGATCGCTTAACTCTTTCAGCACCCTGGACAGTGACTATTTACAGACGTCTCCTAGCAACGCTCCCGTCATTACGGGAGCCCCATTGACTTCCTCAGTCTGGCTGTAGACCTAGAAATACATAGGTCCAGCCAGAATGAAGAAATGTCATGGTAGTAAAACGAATACGCTCCGCAGCACACATAAGATCTGCGGACTTCATTGCGGAATTTTGACTCTCCATTGAAGTCAATGGAGAAATTCCGCCATGAGTCCGCCACTGCTCCGCAACAGACAGAGCATGCTGCGGACACCAAATTCCGCTACGCAGCCTATGCTCCGCAGCGGAATTTTCCGCCTAGTCTAAACGAACACTGCTAAATTAAAGTGTAAGTCAATGGACAAACGGCACCGCTGCAGATTAACGCTGCGGAGTGTCCGCAGCGGAATTTCAGTGAAATTCCGCCACGTGTGAACCCGCCCTTAGAGGTTTTTCACAATTTTTTATCCACAATGTCCAATAAAGTTTAACAAATACACTAAATTATAGTTTAACAAATCACAGACACAAACACTTCCCTCTATTATATTCAAAACTATTAGTAACTTGCGCTGGTTTCATCGACCCCTTGCATTAAATATTACCAGTCAGAAGCGGGGGGCAACTAGCAAGCACACAGCAATCTCCAGTTATGGTGTAGTGCAAAACATCAATTTAACAGACGTCCTGTCTATTTAGTGTTGTGTACTAACAAGCATATTCGAGGCACATCAATTTACTTAGTATGATACTGTATATTTATCTTTCTATCATTGCACTTGAAATATCAGTATTAAGCTTCGTTCACATTTGCGTCGGGACTCTGTTCATGGGTTCCATCGGACCTTTCTGTCAGGGGAACCCATGAACAGAATCCAAACTGAAACAATCGAAAACCATAGGTTTCAGTTTGCATCACCATTGAATTCAATGGTGACGAATCCGGTGCAAATGGTTTCAGTTATTTTGATGGAATCAATACCGTAGTTGACTGCGCTATTGATTCCGTCAAAACAACGGAACCCTTACACAATGGTGACAAACGGAAATCATTTGCATAGGATCCGTCACCATTGAAATCAATGGTGATGCAAACGAAAACCTATGGTTTTCGTTTGTTTCAGTTTGGATTCCGTTCATGGGTTCCCCTGACGGAAAGGTCCGACGGAACCCCCGAACAGAGTTCGGATGCAGATGTGAACGAAGCCTTACCCTCTGTTTGTTGTGATACATTCAGATCAATAAAAAGGTTAGATAAAGAGTGTAAGCAAATAAATGTGTAGTTTGTATCCTGCCCATTTGTAACTTGGCTTCATATATCTCTAAGGGGCCGGCCGGTTGTTGAACTTGACTGCTAGATAAATACAGATTTCTCTAGTTTATGAAGTAGCTATTTATTTTATTTAGTAGAATATAATTAAAACATTTATAATTTGGGAAATAATCAATATAGTACACCACACAAGTAATAAGTATACAGTAGTTATGACTCCATGTTATTGAGGGACAGTATTCTGTGTCCCTCAACATCACGGTGCTTGAATTTTTGGGTAACGGCAGCGGAATTGGGAACGAAACAATAGGGAGGTTGGAGATACAGTTGCTGTGGGTAGTAGCAGTAATAGTCTATACTTTTATTAATTACTTTTCCATTTTCAATGTAAACTAAAGTCTTTTATACATTGCTTCTATTTTTTTCCTCTTTTAAAATAAACAAATATAAGAAAATCAGCAGATAGAGGTATAGTCAAAGTTTGTTTTTTGTCTTACTTATAGCTATTTCTATTCAGTTGCAGTTACCATTTTTGAGAAAGAGAAAGCAGAATCCGGTGCCATAATACAAGTCACTTTTGTGATATATTTCCCCAGTCAGCCAATTGTCACTTTAGTATTAACATTGGCAGCTAGTTGTCATTTGCAGTTAATTCAAAAGTAAAAAAAAAGATATGACGTTGGATATAGCCACAACATAAGAGAAATATGCCAATATCTATGTGCTTAAAAAGAAAACACTATTAACTAAGGGCTAATGCAGACGTATATTATCGTAATACAGCACTCTAGAAATAGCATAAATCTATGTACTTCTTTATGCTTCTATTTATATACGGAGGCATACAGGTTTTTTTTTCTCATGGATTCATACAGAATCTATCTGAAATTAATATTGCAAGCTGTATTAGGGTATGCTCACAGGTAGCGTAAACACTGCAAATCCGTAGTGTAATACAGTAGCAGTATACTGGTTGAAGAGGAGAAACTAGGACCGTACACCCACAATATAAATCAACGAACATGAACATGAGGTTCTTAGTTAACATGTTGATCAAATTGTATAAGCCCACATGCCACTTCACGGCGACCTCCGATAAGTGGGTCCCTACTCTATTGCTTGCAGCACCACATAGCGGTGTGCGCCACCACAATACCGCACTCGCAGACGAAGCAACCCAGAGGCCCAAAAGCACCCCTGCTGCCAGCCTAAGCCACAATGCGGTAATACATGACCTGACAATATTTCTAAACATTCCCCTGTATGTTTTTTTCAGATGCAGCGAAATCTATAAAATCAACTTTTAAAATGGTGCATGCTATATTCTAATTGCTCATTAAAGGGTCATGGGGCGGTGCCGCTATCCTGAAGAGTCAGATAGTCTTGCTTCCAGACCCACCTTTTCATGCTTGATTGACATCTTCCTGGCTGTTCTATATCACTAGCAGTCTCCTCGAACTTTCTTTGATGTGCTATTGCCTTGTACTCCATGGGCGTGCACTGTGCAGTGAGGAGTACTCTGCCCGGCTTCATTGCTGCACCGTGCATGCCAGTGGAGTACAAGGCATTGGCGCATCCGCAGGAGTTGGAGGGGGCTGCTAGTGAAGTAGAACAGTGAAGTAGAACAGCCAGGGGAATGTCAATCAAGATCTGGGGGGCACCATTTCAATTTTTGCTTCAGGCAGCAGAAAAGCTAGAATAAGGCCTGCGTCCGTGCAGTATTTACGGTCACAAAATACTGTATGGACGGGTCACGGAGTGTCATCTGCATTCGCGGACCGTGCTCACAGTAAGGGCATGACCACACATGGCGGAATTCCTCCGCAACTGTCCGCATCAATGCCGCACCTAATCCGGGTTGCGGATTACGGCTGCGGATCTGCACAAAATGTGCAGAAAATTGATGCGGACTAGCTGCTGCGGACTGCGGGAAAAGTGCTTCCCTTCTCCCTATCAGTGCAGGATAGAGAGAAGGGACAGCACTTTCCCTAGTGAAAGTAAAAGAAATTCATACTTACCGCCCGTTGTCTTGATGACGCGTCCCTCCTTCGGCATCCAGCCCGACCTCCCTGGATGACGCGCCAGTCCATGTGACCGCTGCAGCCTGTGCTTGGCCTGTGATTGGCTGCAGCCGTCACTTACACTGAAACGTCATCCTGGGAGGCCGGACTGGAGACAGAAACAGGGAGTTCTCGGTAAGTATGAACTTATATGTTTTTTTACAGATACATGTATATTGAGATCGGTAGTCACTGTCCCGGGTGCAGAAACAGTTACTGCCGATCGCTTAACTCTTTCAGCACCCTGGACAGTGACTATTTACTGACGTCTCCTAGCAACGCTCCCGTCATTACGGGAGCCCCATTGACTTCCTCAGTCTGGCTGTAGACCTAGAAATACATAGGTCCAGCCAGAATGAAGAAATGTCATGTTAAAAAACCAATACGCTCCGCACCACACATAACATGTGCATGACAGCTGCGGACTTCATTGCGGAACTTAGAATCTCCATTGAAGTCAATGGAGAAATTCCGCCATGAGTCCGCAACCAGTCCGCCACTGCTCCGCAACATCCCTTGCATGCTGCGGACACCAAATTCCGCTCCGCAGCCTATGCTCCGCAGCGGAATTGTACGCATCGTGTAAACGAACACTGCTAAATTAAAGTGAAAGTCAATGGAGAAACGGCTCCGCTGCGGATTAACGCTGCGGAGTGTCCGCAGCGGAATTTAAGTGAAAATCCGCCATGTGTGAACCCGCCCTAACAAGTACAGGAGCACGGTCTGTAAATATGAAAAATAGGACATGTACGGATCTGTAATTGCGGATAAAAACTACGGACATGTGCATGGGGTCTTAGCGATATCATTTTCTGAGAAAGCTGGGGAGGGATATGACAAACAGACTCCTGAAATCAAATCCGCCTGTTTTTACGGGGATATTGTCCTTGTTCCCATATTCTGCAGTTGGGCAACTACCAGACGGATTTGTTATTCAGCTATATTGTTTGTCGCTCATCTTTTTCAGACCCAGCTATATCTATATACAAAAAGGTGAAAGGATAGGTGAAAAGACAGTCTTAACAGAAGAGGCCAACTCAGTAACTTGTACTTCCAGGTTCTTTTAAGGCGGAATACTTGTAAAATATTTTATAGCTATATCGCATATAAATCCGCTGTGATCATTTTAGAACAATCAATAGCTATTCAGACTTAATTCAGTTCCCAAATAAATATAATTAAGACTTGTTTGCAATGAAAGCACAACATGAACATTTGTTTCTTAATGATAAATTGGCCTCAATAGTTCACTGTACCGTCTACACACTTTAATTCTAATTTATGTCTAATGGAAAAGCAAAACAGTGCAAGCGCCTTTATCTACAAACTCTTCAAAAAGTGTTAGTAGAAGGAAATACGTCAGGAAAATAGGAAATTAATGTAAAACAAAAACAGGGCAAGGGCTGAAGGGATACTTTGCACATGAAGTGGTGTCTTTGTAGCTGTATATTAGGCTCCTTAAAGCAGTACTGAAGTTTAGCTATAGGCCTCTACTAAACAGTAAAGTTTTATTTTCCTTCATCTCCGGACAACAAATCAATTGAGTGTGTAATTCCCAGCTGTGTACACAGGAGACAACGTTCCTTGTGCACCTTCGGATATTTTTGTCGTGAGCTCTTGTAGTGGTATTTCAAAAGGACAGCATCTGAATTGCTTTTTTGTGTACAGTATGAATGCTATATTCTCCAACACGTCTCTTTTAAGCTTAATGAAGAGGATGAATTTGCACACTTCTAATTTTTTTCTGTCAATAAGATTGACCTTTTTATTGACGGAGGTGCCCATTGCAGGCAGCATAGCATTCTGTTTTGCAGGTCCAGTACACAAGAGCAGCTCTTGGCATTACAGAGCCCCTGTTATATTCGAACTCTTCTCCGGTCAAGTAGCATTCACTAAGATACATTCTCCCTTTATTTCATTTTATAAATTCTGGCTTGTGAGTATTTATTTACATCACATTTTTACTGTGCTGTGGATTTTAAATATATTTTGCACCATATCCTGGCATATAATCTTTCCAATAGACCGGTAATACAATTAATGATTTGACTGCGGCTTGCTAAATGGAAGAATAATTTGTTTCTAAGATTACAGAAATTGAGCTCTTCGTGTACTGAATGTAATGTCCGTGGCTGCGGGTCGTCAGCTCCAATCTCCTCCTGACAGCCGCAGCCACGAGTCCGCGAGCGCTGGCCCCAGCACTCGTGTCCACTCACCTCTGCCGGATCCTGTAGGGTGCGCACGCTCGTGCCCGCTCTTGAAGGGGCAGCGCGCGCACCGGACTTCTGATGAATTTTAACCCGTGAGTACCCTGGACTATAAGAGGGATCCAGTCCCCTGCTTCTATGCCTGAGCGTTGTTGATGTTTGTCTATGTGATGGCCTCCTAGTGTTTTCCTGTTCCTGTATTCCATACTATCCTGGTCTAGCACTGTGCTGTGCCAAAAGTCATGTCATGCTGTATCCCACGTCTGACCTGCTTCATCTCGCCTGACGTCTACCTGCTGCCTAGTCTCAGCCGAGCCTGCCCTGCTGCTGTCCGAACTGCCACAGGTACCTATACGAACTATAGACATTGACCTGCGCCCTGTGGGCCAGCTGCCTTACCGCCAAGGCGGTACGGCCCAGTGGGCGCACAGACCCTTCGTGACACTGAAACACATTCCACCAATGAAGTGTCTCAGTTTTTCAACAATTATAGCTTTGTGGGTATCTTATTTTTCCTAAAAAGTAATCGAAAAGACAGTTAGTAAGAATGATAAACTAACCAGTGAAGTTTAAGGGGGAAATCTAACTAAAATTGATCTGCTGAGATCATAGAAACATATCAGAAGATCGTACTAGAGTCTATGAGCGTGCATTTTCTCCAATTCCCCAAACTACCCACTTTCCTTTGGCCCCAGTCACAGAATTCTGTCGCTTACTCTTAAATATTAAGCTATACGTTTCTCAGAACCGCAGCCAAGTTTTATTCTCATTGCTTCTCTATCAATACGTTTTTGCTTTTATCGCTTAGTGCTCTACTGTGCTGGGTGTTATATGAAAGGACGAATGAATAAATTAATGAATAATAGAGGATACAACATGACTACCCATACAGGTCGAAACAGGGAGACAGTATTATCTGTACCTACGTCATATTGTAGGCAGTATATGATTTGATCATATACTGCCTACCATACAAACACACTTCACCATTTGTTAATAATAATAATAATAATAATAGAATAACTGCTTTCACAAATGAGAGTATCTGATATTAAAGCGGGGATGCCATAGAAAATTAAAATTTCCTGCTGCGTTATTTACAAGCAATCAGCAGACCCAGTCTTTTGTGTTGATCTGTAGGGTGAATACAAGTTGCTAGAATTGTGCCTGCACTCTACTGACATTCACTTCCTGGCACTGGAATCTGCTGACTTCCAAAATTAAGAGACTCCAGTTACCAACTATCTGAAATAGTGGAGAACTGTTGTGTGTTGGAAAGGTAACAGATGTTATCACAATTGCAGCTATTAACTTATGGATTGAAACAGATCTACAAGTGGGAAGTCATATTCTGAATAATAATAATGTGTTCTGTAGACATCCATACATAGCGATTCAACGTTTTCAGTCCATTGATTGCATTGCTGTTACAGATGTAGCAATATTTAAAGGGACACTCCGGCCAAAACAAAACTTTCCCAAGTGTACCATTGTGTTATTCCACGTGTCAGTCTCTCACCTATTATTTTTCTTGCTGCTTCTATCTGTATATATCAGACTGGAATGATTGCTTAGCAGCAGTGTGAATCAGGCTCGGTGACACGCTTTCTCTACTTGATTCTATGGAAATCTATGTGTCACCTATCATAGGCTTCAGCAGTTCCTATACCACACTAGTTTTGCACAGGGATGGGGGGAGAAACTTCTATAATCAGCTAACACTGATACTTATACAGGTTCCTGTCACACAGGTATACTGTAGAAGAATATAGTGCAGCCTCCCTGTCTGTATACTTATGGGTTCTCAGCTTATTTAGGTGAATATAGAGAGAATGATAATCACAGTGTACCCCAGCATTCAGAAATAGTATGGTCTTTAGCTGGTCTTGTGATACTGTGCTGAAGCATCATGGGATTGATAGCAAAGCAGAGAGGAAGAGAAAGCTGGGGAAATCTAAGAATCAATATGGAGACTTTTGTAAAGCACAGAAAAGGCAGCAGTTCAAAAAGTAAGTAAGGTCTACATAAAAGAAGTGTGGTATACAGTCAGGTGGGAAATGTAGACATGGAAAGTTGTGTTTCCACTGGAGGTCTTCTTTAACTTCACCCTTAGCACGTTAAATAACCTGTGGCAAGAAACTTTAACTTGACTTTTTGAATGACTTTTCCATAGAGTGTGTTGTGTGATATCACACTGCAGCAAGTTATGAGACTCAAGTTAAACTTTGCTACATATGTATGTAGGTAAACATTCGAAATTCTGCCCTCTAAACTTGGGAAATATCAATATACCTACTGGACCCCCCCCCCCTAGAATTACATTATATATACAGCACCAGAACCAAGCTCAATATACAGTGAAGGAAATAAGTATTTGATCCCTTGCTGATTTTGTAAGTTTGCCCACTGTCAAAGACATGAACAGTCTAGAATTTTTAGGCTAGGTTAATTTTACCAGTGAGAGATCATAGACCTGCACAAGGCTGGAATGGGCTACAAAACCATAAGTAAGACGCTGGCTGAGAAGGAGACAACTGTTGGTGCAATAGTAAGAAAATGGAAGACATACAAAATGACTGTCAATCGACATCAATCTGGGGCTCCATGCAAAATCTCACCTCGTGGGGTATCCTTGATCCTGAGGAAGGTGAGAGCTCAGCCGAAAACTACACGGGGGGAACTTGTTAATGATCTCAAGGCAGCTGGGACCACAGTCACCAAGAAAACCATTGGTAACACATTACGCCGTAATGGATTAAAATCCTGCAGTGCCAGCAAGGTCCCCCTGCTCAAGAAGGCACATGTACAGGCCTGTCTGAAGTTTGCAAATGAACATCTGGATGATTCTGAGAGTGATTGGGAGAAGGTGCTGTGGTCAGATGAGACTAAAATTGAGCTCTTTGGCATTAACTCAAGTCGCCGTGTTTGGAGGAAGAGAAATGCTGCCTATGACCCAAAGAACACTGTCCCCACTGTCAAGCATGGAGGTGGAAACATAATCTTTTGGGGGTGTTTCTCTGCTAAGGGCACAGGACTACTTCACCGCATCAATGGGAGAATGGATGGAGCCATGTACCGTCAAATCCTGAGTGACAACCTCCTTCCCTCCACCAGGACATTAAAAATGGCTCGTGGCTGGGTCTTCCAGCACGACAATGACCCGAAACATACAGCCAATGCAACAAAGGAGTGGCTCAAAAAGAAGCACATTAAGGTCATGGAGTGGCCTAGCCAGTCTCCAGACCTTAATCCCATCGAAAACTTATGGAGGGAGCTGAAGATCCGAGTTGCCAAGCGACAGCCTCGAAATCTAAATGATTTACAGATGATCTGCAAAGAGGAGTGGGCCAAAATTCCATCTAACATGTGTGCAAACTTCATCATCAACTACAAAAAACGTCTGACTGCTGTGCTTGCCAACTAGGGTTTTGCCACCAAGTATTAAGTCTTGTTTGCCAATGGGATCAAATACTTATTTCTCTGTGCACAATGCAAATAAATATATATAATTTTGACAATGTGATTTTCTGTTTTTTGTTTTTTTTAATATAATCTATCTCTCACTGGTAAAATTAACCTAGCCTAAAAATTCTAGACTGTTCATGTCTTTGACAGTGGGCAAACTTACAAAATCAGCAAGGAATCAAATACTTATTTCCTTCACTGTATATATATACAGCACTAGAACGAAACTCATACATATATACAGCACCAGAACAAATCTCATATATAGATATATATATAGTACCAGTACCAAGCTCAGTACATAATTACAGCACTCAAACTAAGCTCAGCACATATATACAACTCCAGAACCAAGCTCAGTACATAAATAATACACGAGAACAAATCTCAGTACATAAATACAACACCAGCACAAATACAGCTTAATTTACTGCAACTCCTGCTGTATAGGCTTGCACTAAATTGTATACAGCTCCCAGTATGGCCCGAACAATAGTAAGGATATGCTGGGAGATGCTGTTTCACCCAAAAAAATCATACCACCCATCATCTCGTTGCAGATCATACAGTGACTACAGTACAGATTAGTGGCAGAATAAACATTTAGATTAAGTGACTCACAGGTGACGTCAGAATCTAGTTGTTCTTTTTCTCTTTTCTTCTCCATCCGTTCCAGACCCCTATGACGAGGTCTCCCGGCCACAGCCCATTTCTGCAGTTTGCCTCTCAGATGTCTTCAGCTTCTCACTTTTCAAACATATCTGCACCTATAAACGAAGATAAAGTTCTCATGGTGCCAGAGACTGTGCCCCTAAATATAATAGCACCATACGCTGTGTCCCACACACAAACACACACACACACACACACACACACACACACACACACACACACACACACACACGTGCCCCCTGTAGATAGTGCCCTACATAGATCCCCCTATAGATAGTGACCCCAGAGAGCCCCTGTCGATAGTGCCCCACATACAGCCCCCTGTAGAGAGTGGCCACATATAGCCCCCGGCAGATAGTGCCCTACATATAGCCCCCCCCCCCCCATATATAGTGTCCCACATGTAGCCCCCCTGTAGATAGTGCCGGACATGTAGCCCCCTGTAGATAGTGCCCTACATATAGCCCACCCCTGTAGATAGTGCACCACATATATCCTCCCTGTATATAGTACCCCACATATAGCTCCCCCTGTATTTAGTGCCCGACATATAGCTCCCCCTTTAGATAGTGCTCCACATATAGCCCATCTCTGAAGATCGTGTCCAACATATAGCCCACCCTTGTAGATAGTGCCTCACATATATATCCCTATATATAGTTCTCCACATATAGCCCACCCCTGTATATAGTGTCCAACATATAGCCCGACCCTGTAGATAGTGCCCAACATATATCTCCCCCTATAAATAGTGCTCCACTTATAGCCCACCCCTGTATATAGTGCCTGCCACGTTGGGTTCGTAGACCCACTGGGCCGTACCGCCTTGGCGGTATGGCAGCTGGCCAACAGGTCACAGGTTAAAGTCTATAGTTCTTATAGGGTACCTGTGGCAGCTCGGACAGTAGCAAGGCAGCTCGGACAGTAGCAAGGCAGGCTCGGCTGGGACTAGGCAGCAGGTAGACGACAGGCGTGGATACAGCACAGCACGACTTCAGCTCAGCACGGCACTAGACCAGGATAACACAGCATACAGGATACAGAAGCAGGGAACACTGGGAACTGGGAAACACTAGGAGACCATTTTCATAGACATGACCCCTTCTTATAGTCCAGGGTGCTATGGCCAAATGAATCATGAAAACCCGGTGCGCGCGCTGCCCCTTTAAGAGCGGGCACGAGCGTGAAAGCGCACCCTACGGGACCCAGCCGAGGTAAGCGGAAGTGAGTTCTGGCTTCTCCTAAGGAGGAGACTGGGACCAGCGCTCGCAGATCCATGGCTGCGGGCATCAGGAGGTGAGTGAGCCTGACAGCCCGCAGCCATGGGCATGACAGTGCCTCACATATAGCTCCCCTATAGTGCTCCACATATAGCCTACCCCTGTATATAGCCCGACCCTGTAGATAGAGCCAACCCCTATAGATAGAGCCCACCCCCTGTAGATAATGGCACTCACATTTTTATTAGGATAAAATTATTATTTCTTTTAACATATTTACCTTAATCCCGTTCCCGCACCATCCGGTGGCAATGCAGACCTGCTCTCTTCTGAGCAGGTCTGCTAGGGTTGAACGACGCAAGCAGCGCAATGTCGTCATCGTCGTTGAAAGGCGCTGATTGACAGTGCAATGTCAATCAGTGCCTTTCAACGATGCAAGCTGTGCAAAGAAGTAATTGTTCCGCTTGCGTCGTTTAAAGACGCAGGTAGAATTAAAGTGCAGAAGGGTGTGTCAGGGGCTGGTTACAGTGGAGCCGCCCCCTCAGAGAGGCAGCAAGCTGCCGTCATGGTTGGTGCGGCACTGGCACCTTCCCATCTTCACTCTTAATTTTGCCCGGGGCACATGCCCCGCCTGCCCCCCTAGCTACGCCCCTGGAAAAGTTGTATCTAGTCACATGTTCATTTTATGTTCAATTTCCAAAGACAGAACAACTAGAACATGTAGCCATGCGGTCTGTCTTTTTGTAATGTTATATTACATTGCTCTTTCATCATTATGATAGAAGAACTTCCTTTGAACTTTGTTTTGTAAAATTGTTGGTTGTTGGAACATATTTGTATACATAAAGAAACTTCAAAGAGTCTAAACCAGCTGTGTGAAGCAGCACCATCTTAGAAGATATTAGGTGACAACACTTGAGTCAATTAAAACCAAAAATCTTCTATTATGAAAAACAAACACACAATGATTGATTTAACCCTTTAATGACCAGCCTATTTTAGGCCTTAATGAGGCTCTGTCACCACAATATAAGTGCCCTATCTCCTACATAATGTGATTGGCGCTGTAATGTAGATAACAACAGTTTTTTATTTTGAAAAACGATAATTTTTGAGGAAGTTATGAGCAATTTTAGATTTCCGCTAATTACTTTCTTAATGCACAACCTGACGTTTTTAAACTTTTAACCAAGTGGGCGTTGTAAAGAGAAGTGTATGACGCTGATCAATCAGTGACGAATCCGCATCATACACTTCTCTCCATTCATGTCCATTTGTACTCAGCACAGCGTGATTTAGCGAGATCATGCTGTGCTGTCTAGGGCCGCCATCAGGAATTTCAGGGCCCCATACAGCTAAATTGTCTGGGCTTCCCTACCGTGGCACCGCCTGTTAACGGTACTCCGTCCAGCACTATATCACACTCTTTGTGTGAGCATAACTTTTTATTTGGCCGAAAGATTTTGAAGCCCGCCACCACGACAAAGTAGACTCTTTTGGCAGGGCCCTACTTTACTCTAACTTAAATATATATAGACTTTATTCCTTTTTCTGCAGATTTAATGAATATAATACTTAAAGGTGTTTCTCAGCCCCTAAAAATTGATGGCCTATCCTCAGGATAGGCCATCAATAGCTGATTGGTCGGGGTCCAACTACCTGGACCCCCGCCGTTCAGCTGTTTTGAAGGGAGTGCAGCACTCGTACGAACTTCCCCTTATTTCTACTTGCTCACTGTGAATCGTCGACACAGATGTAGCGCAATTCAGAGTATTGCAGCCTTCTCACATTCACTTCAATGTGTGAAGGCTGCAATACTTTGAATCGCCGCTACATCCGGGTCGACGATTCACAAGTGAGCAAGTAGAAATGAAGAAGAATCATCGCTGCACTCCCTTCAAAACAGCAGATCGGTGGGGGTCTTGATAGTTGGACCCCGACACATCAGCTATTATTGGCCTATCCGGAGGATCAGTGCACCTGTCACTATATCATACTTCCCGCAGTTAGGGCAACATTAACAGGCCGACAGGTTCACATAAACGAAACGAAATAGCAAATACAGGATTTGTTTCGGTACAATCCTAAAACCCATCTATGATCAAAAACAGTGGCATAACAATTTTCTCTTTACAATGCCCAGTTGGTAAAAAGTAAAAAAGCGCCCAGTTGTCTATTAAGAAACGAATTAGCATAAATCTAAAATTGTTCATAACTTGGTCAAAAATTATCCTTTTTCAAAATAAAAACCACTGTTGTTGTCTACATTACAGCGCCAATCAGATTATGTAGGAGATAGGGCACTTATAATGTGGTGACAGAGCCTCTTTAAGTATATCACATTGTATGCTTGTAACGGTCTTATATTTTTATTGTCTGTTTTTTTTTAAAGGTTTCCGTGTCTTGGACTACGTTGGATTGTCGTGGGATCAAATTTTTACCAATAAAATGGTGAAAGCGGGCTGTAAGGGGGGGCAGTTTATTTCAATAAAGTGCTTTTTATATTTTTTCAACTGTGTAACAGCGCTAGTAATCGATGTGTCTGACTGACACCTCTCCATTACAATTGCTAGGGCTTGGTGTCAGTCAGAGGCGAGAACCATCAGGAGCGGCCCAACCAACGTAATGGGCAGCCGCAGGCTGGTGTTTTTAGGATGGGAGGGGACCAATAGCCATGGACTTTCCCATCCGGATAATCAGACTGCAGCTATTGATTTTCTCCGTTTTTTTTTTTTTTATATATATATTTTTGTGTTTATAGCATAGTGTAATGCCTTTCTTAAAAAAATATTTAAAAAATAAGTAAATGATTAAACAAAAAAACATGTGGGGTCCTCCTATTTCTCTATCCAGCCAAGAAAAGCCAACAACTGCAGTTTGAAATTCTCAGGATGGGAAGGTTCATGGCTATTGGTTCCCTCCCATCCTAAAAACACCAGCCTGCGGCCATCCCAGGGGCCACCCATCACATTAGATGGGGCACTCCTGATAGTTCTCGGGTCTTCCCAGTACCCCTGGTGCGTTAGGTACTGGGGTAATAGATTGAAGGGGTTGGTGTCAGCCAAAAGTGGACATAGCACACCTCTGGCTGACGCCGAAAACCCTAGCAATTGTAATGGAGAGGTGTCAGTCAGACACCTCGATTACTAGTTCTGTTATACAGTGGAAAAATGTATAAAAAATACTTTATTGAAATAAACTGCGCCCCCCTGCAGCCCACTTTGATCATTTTATTGGTAAAAATTTGATCCTACAACGATCTTACGTAGTCCAAGATACTGAAACCTGTAAAAAAACACAGACATATGACCGTTCCAAGCATACAATGTGATATACTTACATAGATAAGATGATTCATGACAACCCTGGCGCTGTCTTCCTCCGTCCTCCACTGACTCGCTGTCAGTGAGGATGTTGCTGCAGCCAGAACCCCTGTCAAGAAGCCAGCAGGACAATTGTCAGAAGAGATGGACACAGCGATTCTGAGAGCAGTTAAGGAGGTGGGGGCATGTCTCAGACTGGCAGCCAACGCTTTCTATATGCAAGTCTGAGACCGTAGCAGCCATCTTGGATCCCGGACAACTGGGACCAGAACGAGGGAAAGGGGCGGGAAGCAAGAAAGTCAGGTCAGCAGGTAGGTTAACAATAATTTTACAGTTTAATTTTTTATTTTGTGTTCATAAGAACGAGGGTCCCAAACCCCCAGATTCTCCTCACTGCACCCCCCCACAGTGAGGGTGACATTGAATTGAGCGGCGGTCAAGCGTGCACGCTTCCATTTCATTCATAGTGTATGGGAATGACGGAAACACCAGAGTACATGCTTGACCGCCGCTCCGTACAAGCTCCACCTGCATGGGAGCGCAAGTTTTATTTTACTCAAAATGCCCAAAATGTTAGGCTGGGTTCACACCTGCGTTCAGCTTTCCGTTATTCTCCTCTGTCAGAGCAGAGCAATGGAAAAATAAGAAGCGCCTGTTCCGTTGCACAACAGACAACACCTGCCGCCAACTAAAGCCATTGACTTTAATGGGTTTTGTCGTATTTCCGTTGGGGTGTCAGTGGTTGCATGCTGCACTATTGTGTCCGGTATTCTTTTTTTTTTTAAAATCAGATAATTTTTTATTGAAGTTTCAAAATTATATAGTACAAAACATATTAAACAAACCCTATCCCAAACCCTCCCCCCAGGCACCGTCACAAAATTCCAAATTAGATAGTATATGAAATAGAAATTGTACCAAATATCGAATACATTATTCACAAAATACAAGGTACATGGGACAGATCATTTTCCAAATGTCAAGTAGCTTAATCATGTACAAGCATATATAATACAAAACAGATATAATATATGGCAGATATTTAATCCTCTCTATTTCCCCCCTTCTCCTTATCCCACATCTATATACATAACCCCAATACCGTGTAAAGGCTGGTGGTCATACAGAGTCCCTGAATAAATTTTATAATACAGATTCCATTACCCCTACCCATGGTCCCCATATGTCTATACATAGACAACCTTTTCCAATACAATCATTTTATTCACTTTTGGAATGAATTCGCTCCTAGTCGGCGGGGCGCCTTGTATCCAATGTAGTGCAATTAGTTTTCTAGCTATATATAGCAACCTTACAATAGCCAACCGCTCCAAAGTAGAGGGTGGGGTGTCCATAATACATCCCAAAACGCACTCCATAGGTGTCCCTTGCAACACAGGTCCATAGGCCTCCTGAATCACCTTCAGTACATCCATCCAGTACGTGGTTAACTGTGGGCAGGACCACAACATATGCATATGGTCAGCCCCCTCTTCCGCGCATCTGGGGCATTTCGAATCACTCCTTACCCCAATATGAAAAAGAAATTTAGGAGTCCTGTATACTCTATGGATAATATATAATTGAGAAAGGCGCCCAGCCTCACTAAAATAAATATTCGGAACTGCTTTCATAATATCTATCCATTGTTCTTCAGAGATGGGACCCATATCTCTTTCCCATTTTTTAGAAGCCATCAGGGAGTATTTATCAAAAAATTTACTGATCAACAACTGATAAATATGTGAAATAACCCCCGATGTAACACTCCCGGTATGTAAAACAGACATCACCACATCTGCGTGTATTGCCAAATCCACCGCCTTCTTCTGGGCATCAAAAGCATGTCTTATCTGTAAGTATTGATAGAGGGAATTTCGAGGTAATTCAACTCCTCTTGGATCTGTTGATAAGTGGATAGGGGATACATGTCTTGTTTAATGGCAGAGCGGGGAGATACAGGAGGAATGTAAGTATGAACTTATTTTTTCAAAAAAAAATGTATTACATTAAAATTGTATTTTCCGCACGCCGAGCATGGTACTGTCACCCTGGACAGTACCATGCTCGGCGCATGGAAACGGAAACACAGAGTGCACACGGGAGTGCACACGGAAACCATACGGCCGCTAAAACGGGTTCACGGACCCGTCAAAAGCGGCCGTGAAAACGGTGATGTAAGTGTGCACGAGGCCTAAGACACAATACCATCCATGAGTTTAATTGAAAAACTAATAATTAAATGTTTATGACACTTAAATCCAATGTGCATAATAATTTGGAACACGGTGTAGTTCTATAATTTAGGTAAACATACTATAGAATGTTAAATATATATATCAATAGCACATCAAATAATTTTATGCAGATAACATGGAGGGAATAAAGTGAACTGATTAAAGGAACCTAGCAGATCTTTCCTTTTTTATCACAACAAACAATTCACTTAGTTCACATCTGCAGTCCTTGTATGTAGATTTTTAGAGCATAGATCAGCACAATCTGTCCATTAATGGCAATAGTAAGTTATTGAAACAGATATATTTGCTCAATAAGTGACCATTTTATACTCATTTGCTCGATGTCTGTGATGTCAGAGTGCAAACACCAAGTCTGCAAAAGGAGCTCTTTTGGTTATTTCTTAGTTTGTGTCCTATTTCCAAAAATGCAGGGGAAACATTAAGAGAGTTCTATAAAGTAGATAATAATCGTTCAGGTCTTGACTGGGCCCGGTCTAATTCATCACCTCCTAATGCTCCCATTCAGTAAAGGAGACCGCCACGAGGATACACTTGTGCATAAATCCAGTCTCCACGGTCGTTTCATTCTATATTGGAGTTGCACCTCAAAGTATTTAGGACGATGGACGTAAGAAAACAAACCTCTCGGAAGAGAAAGAAGATCCAAAACGGTATGTGGCCAGGAAGGTGATGTTAAGACCGTAATATGCTATTTCCCATATGGCGTTCAACACCGCCTGGGAATGCAAGGCATGGTTGACGTCACTACCTGCCGTGAGCACCTTGATGGTTTCAGCTGACACGTTTCATCCCTATTAGGGATTTCCTCAGAGCTATTCAGTTAGTACAAGGTAATACAGCATCTTTGAGGTTTAATGGCTCCCTGCTCTGTTTATTTATTCTGATGCAGTGACATAAAAAGGCTACTGCATCAGAATAAAGCCCGTTGGTGGCCGCCGTAAAAACACCCTATGGGCGGTCACTAACGGGTTAAAGCATACCTGCCATTATAAAATCACAATTCTCCCTAACGCAACTGTACATGTACAGTATATAAGATGTAGAGCACTACAGAGCTGCGTATCTGAGATATATTAGAAAGTTTCATATATTCACATGTACTACAGATTTCAGAATAAGGCTGGGTTCACACGACCTATTTTCAGACGTAAACGAGGCGTATTATGCCTCGTTTTACATCTGAAAATAAGGCTACAATACGTCGGCAAACATCTGCCCATTCATTTGAATGGGTTTGCCAACGTACTGTGCAGACGACCTGTAATTTACGCGTCGTCGTTTGACAGCCTCGGCAAAGAAGTGCAGGGCACTTCTTTGCAACATAATTTGAGCCATTCTTCATTGAACTCAATGAAGAGCAGTATAACCAAAAAACACAGCATGGATCTGAAATGGCTCTGAAAAAGTAAGGTGCGGCCATCAGCAAGCATGTATTCAAGTATGAGCCAGATCCTAGGGCGTATACCCATAAAGCATCCAAAGCATAAATATATAACCTAAAGAAAGGGACGCCAAAAGACTGAATATGTAGAAAAATAAGAAAACACTTTATTTGAGAATAACACATAAATATACAATGATTAAAAAAGAATCCATAAACCTACAGGTAAAAAAGACATACAAGCCATGCAATTTTGGTGTAATAAATGCAGTCTAAATAGACAAAAAGTACTGAAAGCCAAATAGCTTAACCTGGCACTAAATATGTCGGCAAGCCGTATATAAGTTATAATGAGTACAAGAAAATGGAAAATAGAAATATATATCATATGCAATGATCAAGGTAAGAGTACTCAAAATACGTGATAACAGCGCCGCAAAACCATGGGCAATGCTAAAGTATAAAATATAAAGGATAGTCACAATGAATAATGACAATACACATACCCATTGAGAGCCCAGGTTAAGAGTGCACAGCGAGATGTCTGCCCCAACGCGCGTTTCGGCGCAACTGCCTTCGTCTGGGGGTAGCATTGAACAATGTATGTTCCACTTCTTATAGAGAAATGCTGACCAATCAAAAGGTATCCTAATCAGGGATCCCAGATGTAACAACGTAATAATAATATAACGCCACATAATTACCGATCGCTTCCTCGAGGTGAAAGCAAAATGGCCGCGCCTACCGGAAGCGCCGATCACGAGGGGCCGGAGCCGGACACACGTCACCGCGTCAATAGACGCGGTCACGTGGGTCCGGAGTCCGGCGCGTCACGAGCGGCGAAACGGAGGCCGACCACCTGAACACCAATCAGAGGGAGCGATGCAGCGAGAGAGTGAGTAACCCTGGATACACAATGTTTGTAAACAGCAACCGTGATCCTAACTAAGGTTTAAAGCGCCAATGAAGGAAATTAAATGTGACCCTACTGCAAAAAGACATATGTACATAAGACATTATTGTAAAGAATGTATCACAAAAGTAACATAAGTGCAACAATCATAAGTGAGAATTTGAATAGACGAGAGAAATAAGAGTAGTGATAAATGAATGAATGAGCACTCATTCATTCATTTATCACTACTCTTATTTCTCTCGTCTATTCAAATTCTCACTTATGATTGTTGCACTTATGTTACTTTTGTGATACATTCTTTACAATAATGTCTTATGTACATATGTCTTTTTGCAGTAGGGTCACATTTAATTTCCTTCATTGGCGCTTTAAACCTTAGTTAGGATCACGGTTGCTGTTTACAAACATTGTGTATCCAGGGTTACTCACTCTCTCGCTGCATCGCTCCCTCTGATTGGTGTTCAGGTGGTCGGCCTCCGTTTCGCCGCTCGTGACGCGCCGGACTCCGGACCCACGTGACCGCGTCTATTGACGCGGTGACGTGTGTCCGGCTCCGGCCCCTCGTGATCGGCGCTTCCGGTAGGCGCGGCCATTTTGCTTTCACCTCGAGGAAGCGATCGGTAATTATGTGGCGTTATATTATTATTACGTTGTTACATCTGGGATCCCTGATTAGGATACCTTTTGATTGGTCAGCATTTCTCTATAAGAAGTGGAACATACATTGTTCAATGCTACCCCCAGACGAAGGCAGTTGCGCCGAAACGCGCGTTGGGGCAGACATCTCGCTGTGCACTCTTAACCTGGGCTCTCAATGGGTATGTGTATTGTCATTATTCATTGTGACTATCCTTTATATTTTATACTTTAGCATTGCCCATGGTTTTGCGGCGCTGTTATCACGTATTTTGAGTACTCTTACCTTGATCATTGCATATGATATATATTTCTATTTTCCATTTTCTTGTACTCATTATAACTTATATACGGCTTGCCGACATATTTAGTGCCAGGTTAAGCTATTTGGCTTTCAGTACTTTTTGTCTATTTAGACTGCATTTATTACACCAAAATTGCATGGCTTGTATGTCTGTTTTACCTGTAGGTTTATGGATTCTTTTTTAATCATTGTATATTTATGTGTTATTCTCAAATAAAGTGTTTTCTTATTTTTCTACATATTCAGTCTTTTGGCGTCCCTTTCTTTAGGTTATATATCAATGAAGAGCAGCTCAAAATTTACGAGCGTCACAGACGCCTCGCATAATGCGAGGAGGAGCATTTACGGCTGAAACTAGGCAGCTGTTTTCTCCTGAAAACAGTCTGTCATTTCAGCCGTAAAAGCCAGCTAGCGTGTGCACATACCCTAAAGAAAAGAAAAAATTTCTAACAATCTAACATCACTTGCAGGTGTCGGCTGTATTATACAGCCATAATCCCTGTCTAATGAGCGAGATCAAAGATCAACTTCTATCCTAGCTGTTTAATACCTTAGATGTCATGGACAATAGCGACTGAAGCACCAAAGGAATTTGACAGAGGGCCCCCTCCCTCTGTCCACCCATGGACACCCCTCAAGACACTATCACATTGTGCCAATAAAATACCATGGCAGCCAGGGACCTAATAAAGCCATTGGTAGATATCTATTCGGTGATTCCAATGGCATGGCTTAAAAGATAGCTTGTATATAAGTGATCAAACAATTGCAGCTTCAAGTCACCTAGTAAGAAAAAAATTAAAATACAGTTTAATGAAGTAAAAAAAAGTCCATAATAAAAAGTAAAGAAGTTTTACATTAAAAATTATTTTCTTTAGTAAAAAATAGTTCACCATAAAAATACATATATGGTATTGCCACAATTATAACAAACCATAAAATAAAGATAAGATAAAATCAATACTGCATGGTAAATGTAAATTTTTTTTAAAAAAATGCTGATGAATTTACTATTTTTTTCCCAATACCCTCACTCCTAAAAAATGTAATAGACTAGAACTAGTCTTACAAAAATAAGCTTTTCTAAAGCTACATAGACAGAAAGACAAAAAAGTTCTGGCTCTTGAAATGCAGCAACACAAAAATATTTTTTTCCCCATAAAACATGCTTTTATTGTGGAAATGTACTAAAAGATATAAAAACCTATACATATTTAGTAATTCTACAAACCTTACAATCTGTAGAATAAAAGCAAAAGGAAGAGGTGTGCGGCACTTGCCGATCCTTAAAACCAATTAATTTGACTTCATAAGTTTAAGAGACAGACGTAGTGGATAGATACATATAGCGCAGGCAATGGCGGTTTCATCAGGGCTCTAATAGTACCCCCATTCATCTAGGAATCAAAGATAACATTTCAACTGGAACAAAAAGGTATTATTTGCATTATAAATATATTTTTCTTCGAAAGCTGCCAGGAACAGAATGGCGAACGTTGCTGCCACAGGTGTCCACATCGCTGTCCCTGGCAGCTGACGATATCATTGTGAGCCAAACATGAAAGCATTGTGGGTCAGAACAATATGTTCCTTATGGGATTTACATCTTGTTGGACTGATCAGAAGGGGGAATTTCTGGATGTTGTTATGAAGTTCAGGGGGCATGAGCTTGTCAATATGGGTTACGCAAACCTGTGGCAGGAGACTCCCTATTACATTTCAAAAGTTATTATCCTAGTCATATTGAGAAATCCATACCTTACAGACCATTCCTATGGCTTAAAAGGATTAATACCCCAAATTAGGATTTTAAGACCCAGGCCTACGAGATAAAAAAAATCTTATTTTTGGTCCCTGGTTACCCTCATCAACTACTCAATCATGTGATTAAACAAGAAAAAAATGTGTTCTTTCATTTCAATATAGTTCAATGGCAAGCAAAATTAAACAGGCCATCTTTAAACTGGTACATGCTGGATTCAAAACCTGTTCTAGCCACAGTAGCTTTACGTAAATTAATTGTTGCCATTCGTAGGTGTAAAAATGTGAAAGACCATTTGGTAAAGGGGAAATTCCAAGTGCATAGTTATACCTGGCTAAAAAAATGTGATTAGTGCAAGATAATCTTATGTGCAGTAATTGCCCCTACTGTCCCGATATGTACAAGAGCAAGTGGCCGAGCCTCGGAACGGTGACACGCGTGTCCGCAATTTCTTCACATGTAAACCCGATTATGTGGTGTATGCCTTATGGTGCCAGTGCGGTTTCTTCTATATAGGAAAGACAATTTGTCCCTTATATAAGAGGATCCGGGCACATATTTGCTTCTTAGCAACTGGTGAGGGATGCTCAAGGGTGATCCAGCACCTTCCAGAGATGCACGTGGGAAATCCTAGTGCTGTAAAATTTGTCGGAATCTAAGAGGTTATCTGCTTGCAAGGCTTTACAGATTGACACACCTACCTATTACAACGAGAAGGATATTGGATTGTCAAAACAGAGGCACTGGGGCCGGTAGTGTAATGTCTCCCGCGGTTGTGAACCCACTGGGCCTCTCCACCGTAACGGAGTAGCAGCTGGCCAAACAAATATAGGACAGTCACTAGTCATTGGTGCCTGGATGGCAGGCAGGTGCCGGATAGCTGGAAGATGGCTTGTGCTGGATTATCGAAAACTGGCTTGTGCTGGATTATCGGAAGCTGGCTTGTATCGGACACTGCACACGGAAGCCTTATAAGGGTCACTTATAAGGGCCAGGGTGCGCAGGGATAGGCTAGGAACAGATTTACCATTATAGCTACGGGACAGACAGTGAGAGGCAGAGAGCAGAGCACACCGGCGTCCCTGAGAAGGGAGACGCCGGCAGGGAGGCATAGTCCTGCGGTCACTACTGCCGGTATGAGGGGGATGCTGGTGGTCCGCGGCCGAGGGCATTACAGTGCCCCCCCTTACGCCCCCTCCTTTTAAGTCTAAAGTTTATAAAGAATTTATTGATGAGCGCTGGGGCAACCGTATTCTCTGAAGGTTCCCAAGATCTCTCCTCCAGACCAAAACCCTTCCAATCCACAAGATAAAAGGCTTTCCCTCCTACTTTCTTGTAGTCCAGAATCTCGAAGATGTCTGCAGAACCGCTGGGGGCAGTTGCAGATTTAGATGATTTGCTGTATCGGTTGAGAAGTACTGGTTTCAGGAGAGACACATGGAAGGAGTTGGGAATTTTGAGGGTAGGAGGTAGATGTAATTTGTAGGCCACAGTATTGATTTGTCGCAAGACTTCAAAGAGACCGAGAAATGTAGGAGCAAATTTGTAGGAAAGAACCTTCAAGCGAATATTCTTAGAGGACAACCAGACCTTAGCCCCGGGGGAAAATTTAGTAGGTGGCCTTCTCTTCCTATCAGCGTATCTCTTCATCTGCGCCACCGCCTGCAAGATCGCTGACTTGGTCTGTTGCCAGATCTGGAGAAACTTTCCATAGGAATCATGGGCTGCTGGAAATTCAGAGGTAGCAGGCACAGGGAGAGGCACACGAGGATGTTGGCTGTAAACTATGAAGAAAGGAGAAGTAGCATTGGATTCGCTTGTATGATTATTATACGAGAATTCAGCCTACAGAAGGAGATGTACCCAGTTATCATGTTGAGCTAATACAAAATGGTGCAGAAAGTATTCGAGCACTTGCTTATTTCATTCAACTTGGCCATTGGATTGTGGATGGTACGCAGAAAAGAGGTCCAGTTATACGTCCAGAAGTTTACATAGAGCTCTCCAGAATTTGGATGTGAACTGGACGCCCTGATCAGAGACAATATGGAGAGGCAATCCGTGCAGACGAAAGACATGCTGAATGAAGAGGTGACAGCGAGGTCCCCACTGAAGAATTTCTCCAGAATTCCAATCAAGCACTGGAGCGTGTTTGCGAAGCCAGAACAGTCCCAAAAGAATTAGATTAATAGCCACTGGTAAAACGTAGAAGGTTATTTGTCAGAGTGTAGGGCACTCACTTGTAACTTCAATGGCTCAGTGATGAACAGAATTGGCTCAGGCAAAGGATGGAAATTCACAGAAGCCACTGCGAGAGGTTTCTTTAGGGGAGTCGTGGGTAAGTGGAGGCGGTCTACTAAGGCTTGGTGTATGAAGTTCTCGGCCGCTCCAGAGTTCAGATAGGCTGAGATGGAAAGTGAAGCTTCACCAACGAGGATAGAGACACTGAGCGAGAGTTTAGGAGAGGATTTTATAGAAGACAAGTGTCTCTCCTATCAACCCTAGGTGCTGAAGTTTCCAGGATTCTGAGCTCACTGACACACATAGTGACCCTTTCTCTCACAGTACATACACATGTTAGCAATGTGTCTGTGCTGCCCCTCCTGGTCTGATATTCTAAACCTGGTCAACCTGCATAAGCTCTTCAGAAGTAGTAGTGAAATGAGGCAGTTGGGGGTCTTTGAAACGTAGGCGCCAGTCTAGAGTACTTTCTCTTCTGGAGGGCTTCTTGAGAGCATTCCTGGAACCTCCGGTCAATGCGGATGGCCAGCAGAATCAGGGCATCCAGAGAAGATGGGAGATCACGACCTGCCAGTTCATCTTTGAACCTACTGGCTAACCCTTGCCAGGAGGTTGCCACCAGAGCCTCATCATTCCAAGCAAGCTCTGCTGCGAGAGTACAAAATAGGATGACATACTCTCCCACTTCGAACTTGCCTGACGTGAGAATGGAAGTGGCGGTTGAGGATTTACGGCCTGGTTCCTCAAAGATAATACGGAGTGTGTCCAGGAAGCGCTGCAGATTAGAAGACTCCGGTCCTTCACGTTCCCAGAGGGGATTCGCCCTTTCTTTCATTAATTGAGGAAGCCTCGACAGCTTGTGGGGTCCCTATTATTAGGGGTGGAAGTGGCAATTGAATTCCGGCTCCGGAGCCGACTGAAACTATGGCTGGCTAAGCAGTAGCTGGAGCTACCACTTGTGGAGCTTCCAGAGTAGGAACAGTAGATATGTCCAGGCAACTGGCGATGGAATTGACCACTTGCAGAAGCTGATCCTGGCATGATTGAAGATTTCGCATGTCCGGTTGCATTGCTTGAACTGCGATCTTTGGCTGACCTGTGGGATCCATGGCCTGAGCAAACTGTAAGGTCTCCCAGGACTGTGGACCCACTGGGCCACTCTGCCGTAGCGGAGTAGCAGCTGGCCAAACAAATATAGGACAGTCACTAGTTGTTGGTACCTGGATGGCAGGCTGGTGCCGGATAGCTGGAAGCTGTCTTGTGCTGGATTATCGAAAGCTGGTTTGTGCTGGATTATCAGAAGCTGGCTTGTCCCAGACACTGCACACGGAAACCTTATAAGGGTCACTTATAAGGGCCAGGGTGCGCAGGGATAGGCTAGTTACAGCTTTACTGGTGCGCGCGCGCTCGTGCCTGGCTTGTCTCGGACATTGGACACAGAAACCGGACTCGACACGGACACCGGACACAGATACTGAAGTCGTCATGGACACTATATTTGACACGGACACTGGACGAAGATACTGGACTTGACACAGATACTGGATATTGGACTCGACATGGACACCGGACACGGATACTGGTTTCAGGAACAGGCTGTGGAACCTTTGCAGACTAACACAGGGTTAGCAGCAACAGGGTCACTTATAAGGTCCAGGGCGCGCAGGGATAGGCTGGGGACAACTTTAAGGCGCGCGCTTGACCTTTAATAATTGACACGAGCGTGCGTGCACCCTACAGGACAAACAGGGAGAGGAGGCAGAGACCAGAGCGCACCGTCATCCCTAGGAAGGGAGATGTCGGTGGAGAGGCAGAGTCCTGTGGTCGTCGTTGCCTGTAAGAGGGTGATGCCAGGCGGTACGCGGCCGCGGGCATTGCAGGTAGGTTTTGACCTATGCACCTCAGAGGTCATCAGTACATGATCTGTGGGGGTCCGACACACGAACCCCACACCGTTAAGCCACTCTGGCTCGTTATGCGATGTATGGAGCCTGATACGGTTGGCTCCCGCCACGGAATAATGGCCGAGCTGCAGTATGGCAGCTCTGCTCCTATTCAAGTGAATAGGAGCAGAGCTGCAGTTCTGAAGCACGGCCGCTATGCTATGTATGGAGCCAACTGCTTCTGGCTCCATACATCGCATAATGGGCAATAACATCCGGTGCCCGTAGGCCACCAGAGCGGCTGATCGGTGCGGGGTCTGGGTGTCGGATAGATCCGGTGGATAGGTCATCAGTAGACATCCCTTTTAAGTTTTTATTTATAAGTCTACACTACAAAAGCATATGATACATAAAGTATGTTTTGTACTGCTTTTTATGTTTTGCATAATTCTTGCATGTTGCTAGTGTGGTTTTAATTATTCAATTAGGGGAAATTATAAGTCTCCTGTGTTTGGGTGGTACTACTGAGGCCCTGATGAAGAACAGATAGTGAAACGTACGTTGCCTACGCAATATGTATGCATCTACTACGCCTGTCCCTTAAACTGAAGGAATAAAATGAATTGATTGTAAGGATTGGTAAGTGCTGCACATCTCTTCCTTTTGTTTTATGTAACACTTACTATACTGTTTCTGAGCACCACTGTTTTTTTTCCTGGATTAGATTGTATACGGCTGATGATAGTCCTGACTTTTCCTTGCTGTTGGTTTAGGACCCATACTGCTCAGTAATAGCAGAATTACTCGCTTTTTTTCCATCCCCCCAATAAAATGTTTTTGGAAAAGTTAATCAATAAATTATATGTACCCCAAAATGGTGCCATTGAAGAATACATCTTGTCCCACAGAAAAACAAGCCTTTTAAGTGGCTATGTCGATAGTATAAAAAAAAAAGTTATGGCTTTTAGAGTCTGGCGATGAAAGAACAAATAAAAATTACTGTGTCTTGTAGGCCCAAAATAGCTGAGATCCTTAAGGGCTTAAAGAGGTTGTTTTAGATTAGAAAAAAAATGTCTGCTTTTCTCCAAGAGTTGTATTCTTGTCCATGGGCTGGCCATCTCTGGTATTGTAGCTCAGCCCCACTCATTTGAGTGTCCATATACACTGCTATATAGATGTGTGACTAAATGCACCACCAGCTAATAGCCCTACCTCCTAACTTTCAACTAGTAGAACTAGGGACAACTCATGCGGTGTGGAAAATTTCTTTGCCCCCTCTCAGTATAATGCCCCCATAGTGCCCCCACAGTAGAATTCCCCCATAGTGCAATGACACACAGTATAATGCCCCCATTGTGCCTCCTCACACATTATAATGACCCCAAAGTGCCTCCCAACAGTTTAACTCCCCATAATCCCTCCCCACACAGTATATTGTCCCTATAGTGCCTCCTAACACACAGTATAATGCCCCCACAGTGCCCCAAACAGACAGTACTATGGCCCATAGTGCACCCCACACTGACAGCATAATGCTTCCATGGTGCCTCTCCTGGTATAATGCCCACATAGTGCCCACCACAAAGTATAATACCCTCATTGTGCCCCCCACACACAGTATAATACCCCCTTAGTGACTTCCCTCAGTATATTACCCCTATAGTGCCGCTCACACATAGCATAATGCCCCCATTGTGCCTCTTAAAAATATTAAAATAAATACTCATTTAGCTTCGTTGCCATGACAAATGGAGATCTCTCTGCAGGTCTCCTATGGTCTGTGCTGTGTGTGGCTCGGCACAGACACACGTGATGACGTCTGTGCCTGTGCACTGCGCCTGTCTGCCCTAATCCGCTCACGACAGGCGTCACAGGGAGAGTGGTGGAGCATAAAGATGACAAAACACAGATGCAGTTAAAACATGCTGCCGGTGACAGGGGCAGCGGGTGATGCTTGGAATCTGGGATTGTTCCGCTGGATCTGGCAGGTTTGAGACGCATGCTATAGCTACAGCTCTCAAGATCAAAATGAGCTCATTCTATATCTTTTTTTTTTAGGTTTATGTACTGTTTATTAATTAAAACCCTTATTTTTCTGTAAGTAAATCTACGTGAACTAAACTGTATTAAAAAAATTTCTTTAGTATGCTCTTCCTATTCACATTGCAATTTATGCATTAAAATGTGCCTCCATTTTCACATTCTGTAACTACATGAAGTTCTCTTGTTTTGGGCAATAAATAAAAAATAATCAAAATTTCTCCCAACAGGAAATTAACGTGCAGCCAACACAATTTCCCTTTTGTACCAAATACATTTATTGAAACTCCTAGCTGTGATTGACCGGTGATCTGCATAGACAGAAATCCATCAATCACTGTGGGGGAGTTAATAGGAGGGCGGATATGTCCCTGTAATATGCTACCCTTACCTAGGGCAGCATTTTCAGCTGACAGATCCACTTTAAAGTGAATGCCCACCTTTTAAGGCCTCACGCACACCACCATAGCCATGTGCATGGCCGTGATTTTTTGGTCGGTCGGCCGCGGAGTGTCACTCGCAAATCGCAGTCAGTGCACATGGCCGCGTCCATTATTTTCTATGAGCCTGGACCGCAAAACACGGCCGTAATAAGACATGTCCGTTCTTTCTGCTGTCCAGGCTCCTGGGCCATGCATGGACCGTGAAAACCACGGTCGTGTGCATGGGCCCATAGAAATGAATGGGGCCGAAATTCTCCCGTGGATTTTCGGGGGAATTGCGGCCGCAAAAGCACGTTCGTGTGCATGGGGCCTTTCATGTAATTTTTAGATCCAATGATCTGTGCTGAATAATATTTCTGCTACAAAACTCCAAATTCCTTTGTTTTCCTCCACACATTCATAGAGTTAGGCCCTGTTCACACGACATGTATTGGTAAGTGCTGCGTAATTTGCGTAAATAGCGACAAAAAACACGTAAAAAACTACATGATTTAAGCTTCCCATTGACTTCAATGAGAAAGCGTGCCGTTAGTTCATACATCACGTTTTTTGCACATGCACCTGTAGTTTAAAAAGCCCTTTATAAAAACGCTAGCGTTTTTGACACGTTTACACGTCGTTTTGTTTGAGCGCGTGGGAACAAGGCCTAAAATGATGGAATTCTGACTGATTCAGTAACCACTGAGCTAACTGCTATACTGGATACTATTTTATTATTGAGTTCAATGCTTGTCATCTGCAATAAGCTTCTGAGCTCCCCCTGGTGGAAACGGCAGGCAGCCAGAATTGTATAATTTAACTCTACAGGTTTGCAGGGGATTTGGAACTCTATCAGAAAAATGTTCAGACCATTATAAATATTATTGTGAATTTAATTAGCAACAATTTTGGACATGTTTAGATTTAAAACAAAAAAAAAGGCTACATGCACACGCTGTGGAATTTGATGCTGAAACTCCGCATCAAAACCGCAGATAAATGCAGGTAAAATCCGAAGTAAATATTTTTTTATGCCTTTTTAGGTGTCGATTTTACATTTTCATACAGAAACAGGTACGGGTTTTATGCTGCGAATTTTGATGCTTTTTTTGTATAAACTTATCAGATGTAATTCTGAGACGGAAATGCAAGATAGATTGATATGCTGTGGATTTTAACATCCGCACCGCGGGTCAATTTACGTGTGGATATATTCTGTATCGTGTAGATGAGAAGACTGGAAATTTTATTTACTTTGCTGGTACTGTATTATGCTGCGGATTTGCCACAGGAAAATCTGCACGAAAATCAGCACGTAATATACTAAGGGCTCGTCCACACGCTGCGGAATTGCCATGTTTTTTCCGTCTGGAAAAAAGCAGCAGAATACAGTAGCAGCATAGTGGATGAGATTTAACAAATCCCATCCACATGCTGCGTAAAAATTCAGAGCAGAATTTGACCTGCAGTGCATATTTTTCGGACCGCAGCATGTCAATTCCTGCTGCGGAATGTCAAAAATGCAGGAAATGGTGCGTTTTTGCTGCAACGGAATGTCTGCGTTTTTCAACGGAATTGCTGCAGAAATTTTCTGCAGCAATTCTGTTGTGTGTGGACAAGCCCTAAGAGTGCAGTTACACACGGCAGATTTTGTTGCAGAAATCTTCTGCGATTGAAAATCAGTTCCACTCATCTGAATGGTACTTGGAGAAATCCATACACCTGCTGCAGAAACAAACTCGGATGAACGGAAGTGATTTTCTGTCGCAGAATATTTCTGCACCAAAATCTGCTGCATGTGACTTAAAATGCATCTATGCTTAAAATGTGAACAGGTACCAATTCCCTCAGGAAGTTCTGCTAAATAGGGTCTATGAAGCAGAGCTCTATACTGTTCTTTGCAGATCCTTGCATTGAGGACCCCGGAGGGATTATTCATCAAATGTTATAACTACTGACTTCAATGTTGAAAACCATGGCATTTTGTGTTTTGGTAAATCTACATGTTTTTTTTGTTATTGTGTAGAGTTGCATTGCATTGCACCTGTGAAAAACATTACATGCGCCTTATAGTACATGTCACTGGAGCCAAACTACCATCCATTCAGCCAGCATGTTCTGTGGCCAGCTTTCGTTTTTGTATGTCTTGCAAACGGAAATTAGATTGTCAGCCACACGTTGCAGAGACTGATGTGAGGGAATGTATTCAGTAAAATACACTATAGCTAGGATTTCATCCTGATGTTTTGTCATGTGTATTTATACAGTAAATAAATTTGTATACTAATATACATATAAGAATTTGAAATATTGGCAATATTAGAATTCAATAAAATTGGTAAAACACATTTGCCTTAGTATAGCCTAATAATTTTTACAAAAAATATGTTTTATTGATATGTCTCTGCTTCACCATCTAATGGCCATATCTCTTAATACAGTGCATTCAGAAAGTCTTTAGATCCTTTTACTTTTTACATATTTTGTTATGTTGGAGCCCTGTGCGAAAATAAAAAAAAATGCACGTTTTTCCCGATCATTCTGCACTCCATACCCCATAATCAAAAAGTGAAAACAGAATATTGCACATTTTTAAAAAATTAAAAACTCACATTTTGCATGGACAGAAGTATTTAGACCCTTTACTATGACACTTGAAATTTAGTTTTGGGGGCCTCCCATCTCTCTAGATCATCTTTGAAATGTTTCTTGATTGGAGTCCACCAGTGGTAAATTCATTTGATTGGACATGATTTGGAAAGACACACCCCTGTCTATATAAGGTCTCGCAATTGACAATGCATATCAGAGCAAAAACCAAGTGATGAGGAGGAAAAAACTGCCTGTAGATCTCAGAGACAGGATTGTGTGGAGCCACAGATCTGGAGAAGGGTACAAAAAAAATTCTGCTGCACTGAAAGTTCCCATTAATTGCCAAGCAGACCAGAACCGTTTATAAAAAAAACTCACACGGAATTGTCGAGGTTTTATGTGCTTCACCTGAACTTTTTGCAAAACGGCTATTCGTAATTAACCGTGTACCTCAGCCATATCATGAACGGGCACCCTATTGCTGATGATGATAAAAAGCACTTAATGTAAAGGTTGTTATTGAGACTTTTATCATGAGCCCAACAACATTTTAATAAATATGACACAGACATAAGGCAAATGAATGACAGTTTTTAAAAAGTGCAGAAAAGTGTCCTTGCAGCAGCATTGATCAATCGGCCTCTATGTGTGCACAAACATAAGCACTTAGGTCTTGTTTTATTCTGTTATGATAGGCTGGCACTTGTCTTGTGTGTGATTTATGATATGAATTACTGCTTATAAATGAAATTATGTGTGATAGATTAACTATAATATAATGTATTTTATCTCTGGATCCAAAGGACATTGTGGTTTTGTAATAAAGTGAATGACCATGTTCATGTAGTGTACTCTTTGTACTTCAGACTTATGAGTAATGTCTTATTTTAAAAGAAAACCAGCTGAGGTCTGCAGAAAATGCAATTCACTCAGAAAACCTCCACGTTGGTCACTTTTATGTTTTTAATTCATGTGAATGTAATGTATTGAAGAATTGTTTATAATGCATTTTTTTTTTACATCTGTATCTCAAAATTGTGTATATTCACTTTTACTGAGTCTACTTATATTAGAGGTTTGTATTTACAATGATTCACAAATAGATAAAAACCCATCTAGATCACATGTGAAGGTAAATCAGAATACTTTGACTGTTTTTCATCAGCCTGTGCCTGTGGGTCTAAAGACAGAATTCTGCTGACTTATTTGGGGGTGACAGCCTTTGGCAAGGGCTCCATGGCGTTATATTTCATGCAAAGTATATGATATGTGAGCTGCATTTGTTGGTACTGGGGAACTCTCATGTGATTTCTGCGATAATTGCAAAGAATCCAACCCTGTTGGATTTTTTTTTTGTATTCTTGAAATTGGGGACGCATGACATCACATGTACACATGCAATGTCATGTTCTCCCATAGGTTAATATTGCAATCGATATTCAAATGTAAGTTAATCACGTGCATGAAAACGCTATAAAGACATGGTCTTAAGGTGAATGTTCACCTTTTAACACCATGCCGTTCTTAGGTCCGACATCCTGTGATGATTACTCTGCCTGTGCCATCACCCTTTAATGATAGCCGGACACCTGCAGCACGGATCTCGGCCATTTAACCACTTAGATGCCATATTCAATAGTCACCACAGCATCTAAAAGATCAAAACAAAGGGAGGCGGCTTCCTTTGTACTCACATTACTGACCCCTGCAATACAATTGCAGGGGCTGATGGTCATTATAGCAGCCAGAGGCCTAAGGCGGGATTCACACGACCGGGTCCCACCCGAGCCCGAGTGTCGGCCGGTAAAATCTGCCATTTTGCCCAGCCGGTTTGCATAAAGTTTTGCATCCGTTCCGGGCCGGGCAGATCTGGACAGTGACATCAGCGGCAACTCCTGAAGGGGAATCCCCATGTGTTCGGGGATCCCACTTCAGGAGTTTCCCCTGATGTCACTGCCCAGATATGGACAGAGACATCAAGCGCTCTGACCAGGAGCGGAATCCCCGAAAACACGGGGATTCCGCTCCTTCAAGGAGCTAAAGTGGGGCTAGCACATAGCAGAGCGGGGATATACCTCCCTGCTCTGCTATAGTGGCGTCGCTACAGTAGTAGCAGCCGCAGCAGCAGCAGCTGCTAGCGGCGCCATGGAAGGTGTCGCCGGGCCAGGGCGCTTTTAAAACAAGCAGGGGAAGGGAGCCAGCGCAGTGCTCCCTCCACCTGCTGTACACCCCGGCCCTGCCACACAGTGTACAGCCATTCGTCCGAATGGCATCAACTCATTCTCCTCACATGCACTCTGCGCTGTGAGGAGGAGGAGATAGAGCACAAGCCACGGAAAACCCGGCCATCACTCGGGACACATTCCGGTGATGGCCGTGTATTACCCGGCCCCATAGACTTCTATGGGAGCCGGGCGGCCGGGTACCCGGCCGAAAATAGAGCATGTCCTATTTTTTGACGGCCGGTTTTCCTAATGAGGCATTAGGGGTCTATTATTCCTAATGCAGCCGGGTGCCGGCCAATTTATGAACGGCCGGCACCCGGCCGGGAATCCCTGTTGTGTGAATGAGGCCTAAATAAGAGAGGCCCCATGACTGAAAAATGTACAGTAGTTGCCTATTAGATCATGCCTTAAGCATTACCTGTTACACCTCTTGCACACAACCGAGTTCGAGCCGTGAAAAACGGTCCGTGTGTCGAAGGGATTTCCCGGCCCGACCGCGGCTCAGGTGAATGGGACTCCTGGCATCATAGACATTTTATGATGCTAGGAGTCCCTGCCTCCTCACGGAACTGCGGTTTCGTACTGAACAAAATGGTTCCACTGGGAGGCAGGGACTCCTAGCATCATAAAATATCTATGATGGCAGGAGACCGTTCACCTGTACAGTGGTCGGGCTGGGAAATGCGGCCAACACACGGACTGTTTTTCATGGCCCAATCTCGGTTGTGTGCAAGAGGTGTAAGGTACCTGACAGTTTTTCACTGAAAGGCAATAATGCATTGGAATACGTAGGTATTCTAATGCATTATTTGCTAAAAGTAAAATTCATAAATTAAAGTTAAACTAAAAAAAAGTAGTTAAATAAATAAGACAGACAAATAAAATAAAAAATAAACTACTTTTTTCCCATTGAATTGCATTTATTCAATAACAGTAATCAAGCATGAAAAACTATACATAATTGTTTTTTCCGTAAACGCAACAAATCTCAGAACAAAGTTAACGTGTTATTTATACTGTTAGGAAAACATCTTCGAAAAAAAACAAAACAATGTTTTTTCATAACCCCAAAAAATTTATAAATGTTAAAAGCTAAGAAATATGTAGCCCAAAATGGTGCTATTAAATAATACATGTCCCACAAATAACAAGCTCTCATATATGTAAGTTAATTTAAAAAATAAAAAATTATAGCTGTTGGAACGCAAAGAGGCAAAACGATAAAATTTACTGTATCCTCAAGGTTCAAATTGGCTTCGTCCTTAAGGGGTTAAAAACATATGTTTATAGGAACTGGAGTTATTTTTTTCTTATGCGGAGCTCAAGATCCAATGTCAAACTAAAAACTACAAAATCCAGACACTTACTAGCTTTGGAACTCACTGCATACATTGAGATCAATGTATACTTCATTTGCAGTAAGCTCTTAACTGGTTCCCGACTGCTGGCTGTGTTTTTACGGCCAGCGGTCAGGGTCCTTAAAACCCGAGCCATAGACATATTACGGTTCGGGTTTTAACTTGCTGCCTGCGCAATTGGGCAGCTGAATGTCGGGTCTCCGGTGATCAGTGACTGCCGGGGACCCTGAGGAGAAGATAGAAGCAGCTTTCGCTGCTTCTGTCTTCTCCGATGTCTTTTTACACAGCGCTCAATGAACGCTGTGTATAGGAATAGAGAAAGCAGCAGCGGCGCTGTCTCTATTCCTCCCGGCGATCATGTGACTGGTCACATGATCGCCGGGTGCCGTTAGTGGCAGGCTGCTGCTGGGTCTTACTAGACCCAGCACAGCCCTATTAGTGACAATCGTCACTATGAGAGGGCTGATTTCCCCTGTAACTGAGGCTGCTGTGCAGCTCCAGTTACAGTGGAAAAGATGGTGTAAAAGAAAGAAAAAAAATATATAAAGTTCCCCAAAGGTCTTTTTTGACCTCTGATGGACAGACCATAGTAATAAAAAAATAAATGATTGGGGAAGAGGGGGGAGGTAGACCTCCAGCTCACCGTTTAGTTGTGTCTGAGTGCAGACAGCGCCCGGATTCCCGCGCGGCCAGCGGTACACAACAGGAAGAAAAAACAGAACCAAGATCCAGCGCTGGGTGTGCGTTAAAAAGGAACTCCTGTTCCAATTTTATTGGTATAACAAAGATAAAAATGATAGAACTATATGGAGTAGTTCTGTGGCAGAGTACAGGAATGAATGTTAGGTGAAGGATAGCAGTAAGCCCTGTTCAAATGTGCCTACGCGTTTCTGACACGTCTGTGTCCTTATTCATAGATGCATGCCATGAATAAGGACACAGACGTGTCAGAAACGCGTAGGCACATTTGAACAGGGCTTACTGCTATCCTTCACCTAACATTCATTCCTGTACTCTGCCACAGAACTACTCCATATAGTTCTATCATTTTTATCTTTGTTATACCAATAAAATTGGAACAGGAGTTCATTTTTAACGCACACCCAGCGCTGGATCTTGGTTCTGTTTTTTCTTCCTAATAAAAAAATAGTAACGTAAAGTGCAAAAAAAATTAAATAATAAATACACATAAAATACCCACACCAAAAAAACGTTCCCCTCCCACCAATCATTTTCGTAACACTAGCGCTGACCCAATTGCCCTAATATAGACATGTAATATATTAAAATTTACGGTAGACAATGACGATCACAGATAAAAGGCCTATTTTAGGGTAAAACTATGTTATTACTAAAAAAAAATAGCTGAATCTTAAAAAAGCTTATTTTTCACTATTATTTTCAAACTTTATGAATAAAAATTCTAAAATAGCAAAAAGGATGTGTATAAAAACAATAAAAAAAGAAACCTGCATTGTCTAATGAAAAAAACATCACAAAAATCACATAGTTAGCACAACAAATAAAAAAGTTATAGCCATAAGGGCATGACCAGATGTGGCGGAATTGCTCTGGAATTCCGCTGCGGACAGCGTACACGTTTCTCCATTGCTTTCTACAGCTTTTTAGTGAGGTTCGTTTACATGTTGCGGAAAACTCCGCTGCGGACCATAGGCTGTGGTGCGGAAGTTGGTGTCCACAGCAAACACTGGTTGTTGCGGACGTGTAGCGGACTTGTTGCGGACTCATTGTGGAATTTCTCCATTGACGTCAATGGAGAGTCAAAATTCCGCAATGAAGTCCGCAGATGTTATGTGTGCTGTGTAGCGTATCTGTTTTACGAACATGACATTTCTTCATTCTGGCTGGACCTATGTATTTCGTTATTACGACACGGGCAGGCCCATAGAAGTCAATGGGGCTCCCGTAATTACGGGAGCGTTGCTAGGCGACGTCAGTAAATAGTCACTGTCCAAGGTGCTGAAAGAGTTAAACGATCGGCAGTAACTGTTTCAGCACCCTGGACAGTGACTAACACGTGCTAAAAAGGGCTAAACAGTGTCTGGTCCTGAAGGCTCAAAATAGCCCGATCCTGAACTGGTTAAAGTGAATCTGTCACCTATTGAACTCTACTCACCCCTCGCTGGCCGCTGCTGTCAAAATTTAATTTCCGTTATCCCCTCTCCTATACTCCTCCTAAAACTGTAAATAACGGTCAGCAAACATTTTGCGCCTTTTATTGTAATAATCCGGCAGTCTCGTTCCTTCCTCTTCTTATGCTGGCCCACTCCCGAAAACCGGCCTGCCCTGAATGCCGAAATCTTGTCTGAGAGTGCACATGCGCCCGTCATATATGGTCAACACTCTTCCCTGCTTCGTGCGGACCTCAAATCTAGTTACTGCGCATGCGCCGCTATGATGTCCCGTTGTGCGCACGCACCGAAACAGGACATCGATGCGCAAGTGCAGGATTTTGTGTGTGCTAGTGGGAGGCAAGGAGCTGTCAATCAAAACTATGGAGGCGGGGTTAACTGAGAGAGGCTTGAGGAACAAAGATATGACTCTTTTCCAACACAGATATGACTTTTATATGCTCATTATCATATGGTGCAGGAACACTAAAAAAACTGAATACTAAAGATACTTAGAAGATAATTATAGGTTACATAAAACTAATTTTTCACCCACCTCCACCAGATATTGCTGGTTCAATAGGTGACATGCTGGTGATAGCATTCCACCAAAACAATATTTAATTGTTGCACATTTATGAATTACTATTTTAATGTGAAATGTTATTATCTGTCCAGGTTCTTGACATCCATTCCAGCGTCAGTTCTGTGCAAGATCACTGATGATTTTTGACAAAAAAAATATTTTTAATGTTTATATTTCATAAAGATTTAAATTCATTTTAATTTCTCCACTGAGTGCCAATTTTTGCATAATTTTTCAATCTTATCCAATCTTAAATTCTATCCTGCAGGTCTGGATCCTATTTATTTCAGTGGCATCTGCTGGCACTTATCGTATATGTATGGCTAGTTAAATTAGCCATGCATTATATGAGGCTGTTGCTGGGTAGGGGCTGCCACCATATTTTTTTTTACCCTGGGGCCTCCACCAACACTTATTTAACCCTGAATGAATCTATTCTTTTTTCCATGGGTAAAAAAACATTTGTCTCAACATATGTAAAATTCCAAGTAAGGCACAGCACCAAGAATTCAGCGCAAAAACTAAAATAAATAAACTGCCAATAGCTCCTCATTTCTTCCAAAAAGTAGTTTAAACACAGGACTCTGATGTTAATGTTGGACAAAATTCTAGTTTTCTCATAAAACCTAACACGTGTCACAATCTGTTTCAGTAACAAAATGATTGACTATTGTCAAAACACAAGAAGCACATGAGACACTCTTGATTTTGGATGTTACTGAACTGGCGCTGGAAGTTTTGGATTACTTTTCAATAACATATTACTTAATTTTGTCCAATTTATTTTCTGCCACACCTTTGCCCGTTCCATTTGTAGTAATGTCTTTGTAAAGTCAGATATGTAAACTCTCCAATTCCCAATTAGTGCCACAATCTGTTTTAATGGAAAATGTTACAGGCTGCCACACACACTGCACAATGTAGAGTTGTAATCGGAGGAACTGCAGCTGAGGATTAGGACCCAGATGGCTGATGTGTCACCTAGTTACTTGTATTATGGAATCTCTAGTTGAGCAATTCCCAGGGTGGAAGTTTATGGAATTGCTAGGTTCGCCAAATGCTGCTGGAGACTATCGGGAGTGAGCGTGCAAATAAATCTGCAACCTCAAATCTGTCACAACTCTTATCAACGGAGTCTAAGGCTACTCTATGGTGTTCGCCAGAGCCCACCGCAAGTCGGGATGGTTTCTGCTGCATAGAACCGAAGTTGCTTTAACAGAGTTCAGTGTTGGATAAGAGGTGCAATGCAGGCAATACCTGAACAGGTAACAAGACAGCCAGAGTGTAAACAGAAAGTTTAAATAAGCAAGTGAATGTCATGAATAGCAGAGGTCAGAACCAGCCGGGAGTAGAAAGTCCAAATCAGCAAACAAGGGGTATTCTAGAGACAAGCCGAGGTCCAGTTCCAAGATTTCATAAGTACAGGGTATAATCAGGAGCTTGAGCAAAACATATGCAGACTGGAAAATTCACAAGCAAAGAAAAAGGGGAGGATGCCAGATATAAATACTCCACCCTTACACCTGGCAGGAAGAAAGACAGAGAAGTGGGATAGGCTCAACAATTAAAACCGGAACTGCCCAGAAGACTATAGACTATCTTCATGCAATGATTATAATACGGATATGTCCACCCTTACCTTTGCCTGAATTTAGTTAAGGACTCCAATTGCTCTTAAAACAAATTCAATACAATATCACGACATGCTAGTAAAACCCATGACAGACTAAAATTCACATCACAACCACTGAGTGGCCACACATAGACACATATAGCATAAACATCTCGTGAAATAGTATCACAAAATCATGTTTGTTTTTAAAAGCGGGTAATCTCGAGCCACACATCTCAGGATATGTTAAGATAAAAGGAAAAGACACATCTGTAGGTGCTGCACAGTATTTGATCATAACCTCGGGGATAATCTGATGTAAATTATTAGAGCAGAGGGGACTTGGTTTAGGATATCTTACATATGCTTTTAATTTGTCCAATTTAGGGTTTCGACCTCGTTTGACTACATCTCCTGATCATGACGGAAGCGTACAACACATCTTTACATGTGGCAATTATGTCGTCATCTGCAAATCATTATACATTGAGAGGATTGTCATCAACTATCAAAATAAGTTGAAAATTGCCAAGTTGTATGCATTATCAAAGCTTTCAATGACACTCTTAGCGATGTTGAGAAACATTGCGCTAGACTGTCCTGGCACATAAATAAGTGAGAAACACAGTTTGAGGTTACTCTGTTCCACACAGACGTCTTATGCTGTATTGTGCACAGATTGATTCATCGTTTGATGGCCATAATTTAAAAAAAATATCAAATATATATTTATTCCAGTTTGATTATATTCAAGAAAAAAAACATACAAAAGCACAGCATGTTGCAAATACATGTGATCTCGATTTCTTTTATGTCAACACATTTTGGTGGATTTTCTGTAGAAAACACGCTCCAAAAAAAACATCAAATTATCATTTGAGCAGTATTTTGCTGTGAATCAGTCACATTCTACTTATCTTTGGTTGAAAATAGAAAGAAAAAGTTTCAAAAACTGCATCAAACTGCCTTGTGTGAACCCGGCCTTATAGAGCTTAAAGCCTGAAGGACACAACCATTTTATGGCTCTGTACAGAGTTGTACAGAGCCGTAATGTGATGCCTATTCATGCCGTTCAATACAGTTCACATGGTTTGGGGATGGGTATGAAGCTTTTATTTTTTTTATTATTTTTTTTTGCTACAGTCTGAAGTGGATCTTAAACAGAGGAAAAAATATAACGGAAAGACAACTACTTTTTGTATCCGCTTCTTGTTTTGACTAAGAAAGACAACTCAAAACCTACACTATGTGAGCATGGCCAAAGAAAGTATTTTAATCATGTGTATTGGATAGAGTGCCATTTAAAAGATAGTTATGTTGCCTATATAGTTTCCTATGCAGGTACAGAAAAATTAAATTAAGTAATTCCACGAAAATCTCACTTTCCTATTCCCTGTATGATTTGACCTGGTTTGGTAGCAGATAAAAATAGGCACTTCAGGCCCGCTGTACAACTGCTGATATGACCGCAGCCTGATAGAGTCAGGGTCCATTCACACATTGCGGTTCAGGTGTGGTTAGAACCACATTGAAAAACCTCATATGAAAACCGCATACATTTTTACTGCATCGAAAAATGGACCAAATCGTTGTAAAAACACATGCGGTTTTAAGATGCGTTTTTTTAATACAGTAATAACCGAACCTTAACCCCTTCCCGACATGCGCCGTACATGTACGGCGCTGTCGGGAGGTGCTTCCCGCAAAGCGCCGTACATGTACGGCGCAGTGATTGTGCGGGCTCAGAAGCAGAGCCGGCACCATCACCGCGGGGTGACAGCTGTATTATACAGCTGGCACCCTCCTGTAACTGCCAGGACCGGAGCTATTCTCCGATCCAGCAGATTAATCCCTCAGATGCTGCGTTCAATAGTTTTCACCTGATCGGCAACCCAGTGATGCAATCGCTGGGTTGCTGTGGCAATCGGACGCCAGAAAATGGCGTCCGAGTCTGCCTGCGGCGTGTCCTCATAGGCTTGCTGTCAGTGAATAACTGACAGCGCTAATACACTGCACTACATATGTAGTGCAGTGTATTAGAGTAGCGATCGGGGCATCAGGCCCTCATGTCCCCTAGTGGGACAAGTAAAAAAAGTAAAAAAAAGTTAATAAAAATGTGGTAAAACAATAAAAACACACAAGTTTCACATAAAAATAAAGCTAAACTGACTTTTTTCCCATAGTAAGTCTTTTATTATGGGAAAAACCGTAAAAATCAAAAAAACTATACATAATTGGTATCGCCGCGTCCGTAACGACCCAAACTACAAAACTATTATGTAATTTATCCCGCACGGTGAACGCGGTAAAAAAAAAACATGAAAAACAGCGCCAGAATCTTTGTTTTTAGGTCACATCTCCTTCCAAAAAATGCTATAAAAAGTGATCAAAAAGTCACATTTACTCCAAAATAGTACTAATAAAAACGGCAATCCGTCCTGCAAAAAATAATCCCTGACACCGTTTCGTGCACGCAATAATAAAAAAGTTATGGGTCTTAGAACATGGCGACACAGAAAACAAATGATTTTATAAAAAAAGTGATTTTATTGTGCAAAAGCCGCAATACATAAAAAAAACTATACATAATTGGTATCGCCGCGTACGTAACGACCCAAACTACAAAACAATGATGTAATTTATCCCGCACGGTGAACGCCGTAAAAAAAAACCATGAAAAACCACGCCAGAATCTTTGTTTTTAGGTCACATCTCCTTCCAAAAAATGCTATAAAAAGTGATCAAAAAGTCACATTTACTCCAAAATAGTACTAATAAAGAAACGACAATCCGTGCCGCAAAAAAGAATCCCTGACACCGCTTTGTGCACGCAAAAATAATAAAGTTATGGGTCTTAGAATATGGCGACACAGAAAACAAATGATTTTATAAAAAAAGTGATTTTATTGTACAAAAGCTGCAATACATAAAAAACTATATAAATTTGGTATCGCCGTAATCTTATCGACCCGCAGAATAAAGCTAACATGTAATTTAGGGCGCACTGTGGATGCCGATAAAAAAAACAATAAAAAACTATTCCAGAATTGCTTGTTTTTGGTAATTTCCTTTACCAAAAAATGAAATAAAAAGTGATCAAAAAGTCGTATGTGTTCTAAAATGGTACCAATAAAATCTACAGCCCGTCTCGCAAAAAACAAGCCCGCACACCGCTCAATCTACTGAAAAATAAAAAAGTTATGGCACTAGTAATGCGGTAATGAAAAAACATCTCAATGCACAGGCCGGAGGGGAACATTCCTTCAGTTTCAGGGCCCTAGTATTTAGGAACTAGGAAAGGGAAGGGACATGGCACATCCGCTGGAAGCGAGGGCGCCCGTATTATACGAGCGCAAAACTTTCCCAGCAATATTTCCCAAACCACGAAGGAGAAAAAGTCCCCAAAAGGTGCAGAGCGTTACAGAAGGGGGATAAGAAAGAAAACCGTTTATCAGTGTGACACCGGCCTGCGCATAACGGATCGCTTCACAATGTAACACACACCTATGGATAATTGCATTATTTACCCCATTATTATACCCTCTTATTATGCCCTGATATACTCCGCACAGATTACATACGCCCCCACATTATAAACGGAAATACCAGCAAAACCCCAAACAGAACTATTACCAAGCAAAATCCATGCTCAAAATGGCGGTCTTTCCCTTCTTAGCCCTACAGTGTGCCCAAACTGCAATTTATGTCCACAAGTATGGCATTACCATACCCGGGAGAACCCGCTTAACAATTTATGGGGTAAGATTCTCTAGGGGCACAACATCTTGTGCGGTGAATGGGCAGATCAGTGGAGAAATTGCAATTTTCACTTTGCACAATCCACTGCGTATTCATTTCTGAAAAACACCTGTGGAGTCTAAATTCTCACTACATCCCTTGATAAATGCCTTTAGGGGTGTAGTTTCTAAAACGGGGTCACTTTTGTTTGGTACATCAGGGGTTTTGCAAATGCAACATGGCGTCCGCAAACCATTCCAGCAAAATCTACGCTCCAAAAGATAAATACCGCTCCTTTTCTTCTGAATGCTCCCATATATGTAAACAGCTGATTATAACCACATATGGGGTGTTACCGTACTCGGGAGAAATTACTTTACAAATGTTGGGGTGCTTTTTCTTCTCTATTCCTTGTAAAAATGAAAAATGTGTATCTAAAACGACATCTTGTTGGAAAAAAAAATTATTTTTAATTTTCATGGCTTAATTCTAATTAATTCAGCAAAAAACCTTTGGGATCAAAATTTTCACTATACCCCTAGATGATTCTTCAAGGGGTGCAGTTTCCCAAATGGAGTCACTTTTGGGGTGTTTCCACTGTACTAGTACTACAGGGTCTCAGCAAATATGACATGACACCCAGAAACCATTCCAAAATCCAAATGGTGCTCCTTCCATTCTGAGCCCTACCGTGTGTCCAAACAGATGTTTGTGACCACATGTGGGGTATTGTTTTACTCGGGAGAAGTTGCTTTACAAATGTTGCGGTGCTTTTTCTCCTTCAGTCCTTGTGGAAATGAAAAAAAAATACCTAAACCTACATTTTCTTTGAAAAAATGTAGATTTTCATTTTTACGGCCTACTTACAATAAGTTCTGTAAAAAAACTGGCCGGTCAAAATGCTTGCTACACCCCTAGATAATTTCCTCATGGGGTGTAGTTTCCAAAATGGGGTCACTTGTTGGGGTTTTCCACTGTTTTGTCCCCTCAGGGGCTTTGCAAATGCGAAATGGCCTCCGCAAACCATTCCTGCTAAATTTGAGTTCCAAAAGCCAAATGGCGCTCTTTCCCTTCTCAGCCTCGCCGTGTGTCCAAACAGCCGTTTATTACCACATGTGTGGTATTCATTTACTCGGGAGAAATTTCTTTACAAATTTTATGGTGCTTTTTCTCCTTTAGTCCTTGTGGAAATGAAAAAAAATTAGCTAAACCTACATTTTATTTGAAAAAATTTAGATTTTCATTTTAACAGCCTACTTGCAAAAATTTCTGCAAAAAAACCTGTGGGGTCCAAATGCTCACTATACCCCTAGATAATTTCCTCAAGGGGTATAGTTTCCAAAATGGGGTCACTTGTTGGGGGTTTCCACTGTTTTGTCACCTCAGGGGCTTTGCAAATGTGACATGGCCTCCGCAAACCATTCCTGCTAAATTTGAGCTCCAAGAGCCAAATGGCGCTCTTTCCCTTCTCAGCCCTGCCGTGTGTCCAAACAACCGTTTATTACCACATGTGGGGTATTGTTTTACTCGGGAGAAATTGCTCTACAAATGTTGTGGTGCTTTTTCTACTTTAGTTCTTTTGGAAATGAAAAAAAATTAGCTAAACCGACATTTTATTTGAAAAAATGTAGATTTTCATTTTCATGGCCTAGTTCCAAAGATTTTTGCAAAAAAACTGGCCGGTCAAAATGCTTGCTACACCCCTAGATAAATTCCTCGAGGGGTGTAGTTTCCCAAATGGGGTCACTTTTGGGGGGTTTCCACTGTTTTAGTTCCACTAGACCTGTTCAAAGCTGACATGGTGCCTAAAATATATTCTAATAAAAAGGAGGCCCAAAATCCACCAGGTGCTCCTTTGCTTCTGAGGCAGGTGCTTCAGTCCATTAGGACACTAGGGCCACATGTGGGATATTTCCTAAAACTGCAGAACCTGGGCAATAAATATTGAGTTGCATTTCTTGGGTAAAACATTCTGTGGTACAAAAAAAATTGATTCAAAATGAATTTCTGGAAAAAAATAATGAACTTTGTAAATTTCACCTCTACTTTGCCTTAATTCCTGCGCAATGTCTAAAGGGTTAAGAAACTTTCTAAATGCTGTTTTGAATACTTTGAGGGGTGCAGTTTTTAAAATGGGGTGACTTATTGGGGGTTTCTAATATCTAAGGACCTCAAAGCCACTTCACAACTGAACTGGCCCCTCTAAAAATAGCATTTTGAAATTTTCTTGAAAATGTGAGAAATTGCTGCTAAAGTTCTAAGCCTTGTAACGTCCTAGAAAAATAAAATGATGATCAAAAAACGATGCCAATCTAAAGTAGACATATGGGGGATGTTAGTTAGCAACATTTTTGTGTGGTATAACTGCCTGTCTTACAAGCAGATACATTTAAATTGAGAAAAATGCTAATTTTTGCAATTTTTCGCTAAATTTTGGTGTTTTTCACAACTAAATACTGAATGTATCGGGCAAATTTTGGCAGTAACATAAAGTCCAATGTGTCACGAGAAAACAGTCTCAGAATCGCTTGGATAGGTAAAAGCATTCCGGAGTTATTACCACATAAAGTGAAACATGTCAGATTTGAAAAATGTCAGGAAGGTCAAAAGTGGCCAAAGAGGGAAGGGGTTAACTGCAATGTCTAAATGGACCCTCGGACACGATATGCCAACAAATTCTTAGAAACATTAAAAAATGACGGTCTCTTCTTTTTGGGTTCGTTCCTTGCCTTGTTGACTAGAACAATTTAAAGTATGTAATGAAGACAGTGTTTTCCCCAGTCCATTATAAATTATTTCTATTTATGTTACGGTTTGGTAATGGCATTTATTTGGGCAGCTGGAAATTCGGTGTATAAAATTCCATTCCATGTAATGCCACTTGCTATAGTAAAGACAATGTTTTTATAGTAATAAAAAGCAATCCCCTTTTTACTCACTAGATTGCAGGTGCTGAATTCCCTCCCTAATAAAATACTCCCATTCAGTTCCCAGATGGAGTCATCTGTTCTCATTGATGCATATCTTTCCTTATACAATACATTTAGTATTTTACATCTTAATTAAGTATTACCAGTCCACTTCTCTATTTAAAAATAGAAAAGGGGAAAATGTGATCTGGGTGTGCAAGGAAAATAAATCTTACCCCTATTATACAATACTGAAGTTAGCCTTTATACTGACTTAAATGCCCAGAGGCTTAACAGGTGGCAATGTTTCAGAAGTTATACGTTTCAAAGTCTGATATGACTTGATGCTTTTAACCTTTGTTTGATTTAGACGGTCATAATGCTAGTATTTGTTCATGGCCTAGTACTGGATGCCAAAATGAAAGATTCAGACCAGTAATAACTATGAGGTTAATTTATCAACCTTTCAATGCCAGTTTTCTGTTGTAGAAAAGTAGTAAAAGGCCCCAAAAAGTCACATGATGTGGCTAATTGCAAGTTTTGGCCACCCTTGCCACCTTTGTAGAAAGGGGCTTGACTGTGGGCAAAGGGGCGTGGCCACTGAAGGTCTATAAATTTACTATGATTTATGCCAGATATAAAAATATACTTTCATGGTACCTGCAATGCACTTGTGTGCAATGCAATGTTTTATTTCAGAAATCTTAGATTTCTTTCTGGAGTTTTGAAGAAATAAAATATTCAAAGATCAATTGCACATTTTAAAAGAGGGTGCGGTTTTACAGAGCAAGGTTGCACTCTCTGGCAAAATACTTTATTTTTTGGGCAAGAAAAAATAGTGGTGGATATATGTATTTATATGAACATGTCTTCTTTGTGGGTAGAAAGTAATTTCACCTTGCTTTTTGCCTTAGCTCGTATGATGTTCATTGGGACCTGTTCATACATTTTTATTGGCCTTTTCACACACACACACACACACACACACACATGCATATACACACACACATACACACACACACACACACACACATGCATATACACACACACATACACACACACACACACACGCGCGCATAAACACGCGCGCACACACACGCACACGCGCATACACGCAACCTTCATCCATTTTGGATGATAACATTATCACAGGGTTTCTGGGAGTAGGGTTTTCCATAATTCACCTCTTCTGGTTTTCTTCAGCTTCACTGTACAAATCTGAATCTCCTTCATAGAGGCGCATCCAAGTGACCTGAAGATATTCTAGTTTATCAGACAAGTATAGGGAAGTATAGAAAACTTGTAAGGGTAGAAAAATTTTAGGAAGACAGTTCAACATAAAATGATGACACAAAATGTGCTACTATAACTTTCTTTTGAATTTCTGTGCTGGAAACAACTAATATCAGATGCTGGATTAAGGGACATATACATAAGGATACATATATCTTTATGTAGAAGTTATATCTTCACAAGGCAGAAAAAAACATCATGTTCTGTAATACAACACAAATAAAGTTTGAAAACTGGTTATTTCTGAAAATACATTACAATTACTAATATCCATATAGGCCAATAAAGCCACATTTAACTGGCACACTATCCTTCTGGGGTTTACATTTGACGTATTAGTGTTATTGTATTATTCTTACTGTACTCATATTTGTATTTTAAGGATTTTGAGCTAAGTATTATATATTTATCAATTGATGGTCTGGGATACACAATGTGTTCCTTGCTGTTTTTATATAATACATTTTCTTCTATGCAAGAACTGTATTTTGGCCGGTAGTTTTCTCCTGGGTAAACATGTATCAATTTCTGTAATATAGAAGAATGGGTAACTTGTTTCCCAGATTGAATAGAATAGTATTTGAAACTATGCTTCTCTGTTTTCCGGCCAGTTGAAATAAAGTTCATCATCAAATATAAAGTATAAAAATATATAGCTGTGTATTAAAAAAAAATATTTTACACTACGGCACATATCTGAGTACATACCTGAGGTTATACCTGTGTAAAGTGTTTGGATATGAATCTCCAACTCTGCCACCCAGTTGTTCCAATTTACATAGATGAATGAGTAACATTTCAATCTCTTGCCTCATGTGGCGCAGCATTTCTAGCATGACCGACCTAATGAACAGGTGCTCATTCATTCATATTGTGGAAAAAAAGTGTTCCCTCTTCTATATTAACAAAACCCAAAAAATACATTCGTAGAAAATCTATATTCATTTATTTACCATACGATACTTATGTAATAATTTATTATCATTCATTTACTACATGATTTGGGGTAACCATCCATTGTGAAACAGGTAAGGTTATTGCCCATGTAACAGCAGGAGAGTATTATGTTATAACCTTCATTTTCTTAGGCATCAATGAGGTAATTCCTAACCTGATGGGTTTGAGGAGAGCTACGTTTCTAAATGTTCTTTAGGCTTCGTGTACTGTACGTGTAAGAGCGGAGTGCACGGAGCCTGTACAGCGGCACACAGAGTCCATATGGTTCTATATTACAAACTCAAGGGCACTTTATGTGCCACCATGTAGTGCCTCTGTACTACAGCATGCAATGGAACATGCCACCATGTAGTGCCTCTGTATGGCACCAGATACCTCTGTACTACAGCATGCAATGGAGCATGCCACAATTTTTTTTATTACAGATTGCAAATTAATCTATTACAAAAAACTCTTTGTGCCCCTAGTGAGGAGGAACTTAAATGGAGTGGTGGTCGAGCATGGGTCCGCTGCTCCAGTCAATGTCTATGGGACTGACGGAAACATCTAAGCGCTGTACTCAGCTGGCTCCGTCATTCCCATAGACTTTGAATGGAGTGGCAGCACGCATATTTGACTCGCACTCCATTCAATGTACTAGTCACTTTGGTCGAGCAATGGTGTGGAGGGACAGGGGGTTCGGGGACCCCCATTCTTGATCAGTGGGGACCCACATGATGAGATAAATATTACTAATCCTGTGGAAAGGTGGTAATTATTGATTCTGAGAATAGCCCTTTAACTCAACTATTATATTGTTGTCCAGATTATGAAATTTAGATTACAGAGACGGTCATTAAACAGGCTGCTAGAGTAGAACAGTCAGCAATAGGTTTTTGACCATGATCAGCTTTTTTCTAATGAATAATTATGAATAATATTATTTAATGACTATAGGAAGAATATACAGAGTTTAATAACCCTAGAACTTTAATCAATGAGTCACAATGACATCTGTTCAGTATTAATGCCCTATACATGCACTATAATAGTTTTTCTAAATAACTTGTATTACCATTTTTGCTTCTAACCGAATCACAGACTGCGTATAGTACGTGCTGCCGGCGGCTCATAACGCTGCAGTTGGAGCGATAGCGTCCTGCTCTGTCTCCTAGGCTCATATTCCTAGGATCACATTACATTCTATAGCGTAGGCAGCCGTTCTGCATACGGGAGCCACGGAGACGAGCAGAATGCTATCATTTCAACTGCAAGTTTATGAGCCTCCGGCAGCACGGACTATACATAGTCCGTGCTGCTGTTAAAAACATAAATGGTAATACAAGTTATTTAGAATAATTATTATTGGGCACACTTCTGCACTATAATTGTTTTTTAGTGAAAGTGGAGGTACGCTTTAAAAACAGGTTACTATACTCATTATATGTCATTTACTAGCAGAAAGGTCTTGCTTTGTTTCTATAATTTTTTCATCTATTTCTAGGGCATGGCTTTCTCCCTTGAAGAGAGGTTGCAGCTGGGCATTCATGGACTTTTACCTCCTTGCTTCCTCAGTCAAGATGTCCAGGTTTTAAGGGTGCTCCGAAACTACGAAAGACAGAAGTGTGACCTTGACAGGTAAAACCAAGACAGCCATTAGATTTCAGTTTCTTTATATGCCAACTTGCAAACAACAGGTTTGCTAATCTCCACAGGTAGCTTCTTTGAGGTTACACAAAAGCTAGCCATACACCTTAAAGGGAATGTGTTGCCAGCAAAACATGTTTTGTTTTTTTTAGTTAAACAATTAGTGTGTAGGTGATTAAACATTGTTCTAATTTTTTTTATTTTTTTCACGAGTCAGGAAATATAAATTGGATTCAATTTATAATATTTCCCAGCACTGGTCACTAGATGGAGCAATTCCCAAAATTGCAGCATTGCATGTGGTAAAGCAACCACATTGCTTTATACTGCAAAATTGGGAAAAAATCCCTCGCTCTAGTGAGCTCTCAGAATCCCCCCCTCCTTTATCCTGGCTAGTGCCGGGAGAAACGAGGGGTTTGAACGGTCAAACCTCCTACACTGTGTGTCGCCATTTTTTGAGCTAACACACAGTGTAGAAGGTTTACATACACTAGTAAACACACACTGAAACACGAACATACATAGAAATCACTTACCTGCTCCAGTCGCCGCCGCTCCCTTCGGTCCGTCCGCTCCGTCTGCTGCCGCTGCTCCATGTGCACAAGTCCGGAAGCCGCGACCGGAAGTAGTAATCTTACTGTCCGGCCGCGACTTCTGGTCCACAGGAAAATGGCGCCGGACGGCGCGCATTTCAAATTGGACTGTGTGGGAGCGCCGCATGCGCCGTTCCCACACACACGGCGTACACCATAGTGGATGGAACGGGCCCCGTTCGCATTCCCTATGGGACTGGAGCTGCCGTATTCCATGTCTGTATGTGTCGTTAATCGACACATACAGAAATGGAAAAAAAAATGGCAGCCCCCATAGGGAAGAAAAGTGTAAAAATAGAAAAAAGTAACACACAAACACACAAATAAATATAAACGTTTTTAATAAAACCCTAACATAAAACTGATATAAAAAAAAATAATATTTGGTGACACTGTTCCTTTAAGACTTTCTGAAACTAGCAAACACAACTGTGTGCAGAGATGACATAGATAACGGCATCAATGTTATGATAATTGTTGTATGACAATCAAGGTAATCTAGGACTTTCTTCCCGCAAACTAGCCACCCCAGCCCCAGAATAGCCACCCACAATGTACTCATCAAAAATCTTTACTACAATTTGATGTAGTAGATAATTTTTTGTATGATGAATAGTTCTGAAACATTCTTTATATAATTTGTGTTTAAATTCTTCCTAATTTTCAAGATTTTTGTTTGTACAGTAGTCAATGAATATTAACATTCTATTTTACAACCCATTCAGATCTAATATGTCTCTTATACATGGACAGTGACATCAGGGGCTCCTCCAGTAGCAGAATCCCCGGCCAGGGCATCGGCAACGCTCTGGTCAAGGATTCCGTTACAGGAGGAGCCCCTGTCTTCACTGGACTCCTCTCTTAAAGTAGCGCTGTGCCCAGGCATAATGATGCTGATTTTCTGATATTAAAGTCAGTTGTGTTATGTCTGTTCTATTAAAGAAAGATGCACCATGAAACAAAGATAAAAATACAAAAATGTTTCTGGCAAAATAAATCCTTTAAAGAGTAATCTAGTATCAATGCTACCTAAATGTGAAGCATGAGCAGCAGCAGTAACCTCTACTACACCAGTAAGTAACTCTTAGTCAAATAAATGGCAATCAAAGAACTCGAACAGTATGATTATACATTGTGCTGTACATATTAAAAGCACAGCATAAGGACAGTGCGAGTATCCCCTACACATATTACAGGTTGAGAACCTAGGTACTAGACTGATCGAGAATCTGGGTTCCTAGGTGTGTCCACTAGAAAAGACACACTTGTTTCCTTTACTTTTCTTTTGAACTTAGTAGTGTTAGAATTGCCCGTTTAGCAAGTAGTTAGCTCATTAGCTCATTGTCTGTGTCTGGTTGAGTGATATTATAGAAGTAAAGTGATCGTGGCTCAGCACCCAGAATTGTACTTATACCCCTAACTTGTGCATTAAGAAGCTAGAGAGTGTGGTTTTTAGAGTTATTGTAGTTTTATGTAAAAAAACAAAAAACGATAGGGCAGTAAGCGTTAAGATCTGCGTTGCAACTCTACTGTATGATCTAGCATTGTGACTTTATTGCATGTATTGTATTTATTGTTGCCCAATAGAGCTAAGTTGGTTGGCACTGAATATTTTGTTGGGATCCACCGACAAAGTCATGTCCATGTTGCAAAATGAGCATGTTAGTGGGCGATTTGGGGATTTTAGTGTTGGCTTTTGATTTACTATTATTTTATATGCATGTGGAACTGAAGAGTTTTCTCATTGATATCAGGAACTAGTAAATCTCCATGAATTACACCAGTCCTGTTACGTGGACAGCAGGATTTGAGGGTAATAACCTATACACCGTAGTTCTTTATCGTATTTAATATAGTTAACTTCATGAGGTTAGTTCAGAAATACGTGATGGCATGGTTTTATTCTTTTCTATGGATAATATTAAGGAATAAGGTCACTTCAAGGTCATTCTATGGATGATTTTATATGTTTTATCCCAGCAGGTTTGGTTTGGTGGTCACCATATATATTCCTTGTAATCAATGATGACCATGTGGGTTGATACAGTATGTCCTTCATTATAGCATTTGTCTAGCTCGTAATGTCATTGATATTGGACTATTATTTGGAGCCCCTCACTTATGTTTGTGAGTAGCATCATGCACATTCACCAGTAGAATTTTATGAGGTAGTAAAGCATTTCCCGATGCAGTAATGCAGTCAACATCTGTACTATGAAACAGAAATCCTTTGTCATGAGCCAAGGGACAATAAATTAACAGCACAATGATGAGGGTTTCAGTTTCCATTGCTGTTTTTTTGTAGTCTTTTCAAAAATAAATGAGTTCAAGTTTTATGAGTAATTTACAATCTGTTTTTACAGAGCTTATTGGTGAACACAATTCTTCCAAATACATGTAATATTTTCAGTCGTTTTGCACAATATTGAGTTTTCTGTAACATGATTTGTGTAAATATCTTTACAGATATTATTACTGCAGGCTGATTACAAAGAAAGAGGGGGAATAAGTACATAGCACCATAGATCCATATATATCCATAGATCTGTACGTGCAAACAAATGTAATTGAATAACATAGATGTGGTTGTCATTGCATACCATATTATGGAGGTATTCTTCCCTAGAAGCATTGCTTCTAGGCAGGGCAGGCCTTAGGGGTAGGTGACCTGTGCAACTGTATAGGGCACATCACTCCACCCATAAGGAGTTGACACTGCTGGCTGCTTTCCATGTGTCGGCACATCTGATCGGTAGCTACATTCAGCAGGCTGCAAAAAGAACAGGAATCGCTATTCATCAGTGTCAGGAAGGCACTGTGCGCCAATGTCACTCTCTGATAGTCTGATCAGCATGAATGCCTGTGCTTTACTGTTCTGACGCCGCTTGCGGTGCTCCCCTGGGTTGAGTCACTGCTTCCAGTGCCCTAATTGGAAAATCATTCCCTCCTCCTCCTCCCTTACATGGAGAAGGTGATGTCAATCCCCCCTATAGCACCACGCTCACTGACCCGCCACCAATGTGCAGAGGAGAGGACTGAAGACTGTGTTTGTAAATTTAGGGAGTCTCAGGTCACTCTGAGGACTGCACGAAGTGGAAACAAATTAACACTATAAGACACATTGTATTTTGCAGCTGCTTGTAAACTACTAGCTGTCACGTTCTGTGGGTATGTGGACCCTAGGTGGGATAGCAGCTGGCCAAACAGTGTACCAAGTCAATGTCTATAGTCCGAGTAAGGGTACCTGTGGTAGTTCAGACAGTAGCGATGGTTATGCTCGGATGGGACATTGGCAGCAGAGACCAGGCGTAGTGTAACACAGCAGACAAGATCGATGGCACAACACGACTCCAACTCTCTAAGGCACAGGAACAAGGTAGCACGGGATACAGGTAGCAGGTATGGGAACACTGGGAACTGGAAAACACTAAGGGACCATTTGCAAAGACTAACACAGTTAAACACAACAACGCTCAGGCAATGAAGGAAGGGTAGGGCCTTTCTTATAGTCCAGGGTGAGTATGGGCTAATTACTAATTTTCTTCATGTGTGCGCACTGGCCCTTTAAGGGACACAGCAGAATGAAGCGGAAGTAAGCAATGGCGTCTCCTGAGGAGGAGATGTGGGCCAGCGCTCACAGATCAATGGTTGCGGCCGTCGGGGCGTGAGTAATCCTGACGGTCTGTGGCCATGGGCGTTACACTAGCCAATAAAATACAGTCAGGCTGTTTAAATAAATGTATATCGTGCTGTGAAAAAGTATTTGCCCCTCTCCCCATTTCTTCTATTTTTGCTTATTTGTCATTTTTAAATGTTTCAGATCATACAACTAGTTTTAAAGGGGTTATCTGTGTTCCAGCGGGGCTCAGCAATGTGCCATCTTATCTAAGGCCGGCCCTGCTTCCAGGAGAGATAATGGTGCCTCATGGAGGCATGATACAGTAGCACGCAGAGATCTACAGGCCTGTAATAATTGTGCCACCGCACAGTCTCTTTCCATGTGCCATAAGAATACAGTTAATTAGAAAAAAACAAAGGAATTTTCGAAATCTAGATTTGCAAGTCATATTTAAGAAAAAATATTTTTTACTATCTCATGAAATTTAAGCAAACAACCTCTAGGTCAGGTTCACACAGCACAGTGTTTTGTCAGGAGTTGATCCTAAAGGGAGGAACAGTATTAAAACAAAATTTGAGTAGTTGAACATAGCAAATCAGCAGACTCCAGCTCTAATTTTTTGAAGTTCAGGTTAGAAAATATATGAATGTACTTATGAGTTGCTTTAGGAAACTTTGTTTGGATTCTTTACGTGATGCCCTTAATAAGGTAATTAGGATGGTTAAGGATATATTACATACAAAAAATATAATCAATAGCATTAAAGCATAGGTGTCAATAGACACAGTCAGTAAACTGGTTTCAACTATGCATTTCTTAGCAATAAATTAATAGGGAAATGAGTTCTCCGCTTTGGACAATCCCTACTTGTTAGAAGTGTCTCCTGACAATAAGCAGATCACAAAATGTCCCCACTCTGGGACCCCCAGCAATCAGCTGTAATCTGTGGGGAAACCTGGCAGCAAGTGTTCAATTTCCCTACAGCGCCACCACAGGTGAAATGAAGGTGGTTCTGCAGGGAAAGTGTTGTCTGTGTGACAGGACATGACAGGTCCCCTAGAGAGAGAGAGAGAGAGAGAGACGATCTTTGTAACCGCTCTCACCAAGAGATGAGTATGTTGAACAGAGGACCCCTCTCTACTAACTCATGATTCCTTAATAGAGTTTTCTAAACCGGAGAACCCCTTTAAGAAGACAATGTAATTGTCAAGTGATTTGTACAATGTTCATGCTACTAGAGAATAGTATAGAGTAGTACATTATTTTATGGCGTTTTGATGCTTTCACTACTACTCTCTATTCCAGCAAAAATATACATGAGGCAGATGGCATTCTTTTTGTCAAATAAAAGTTGTAAATGTCTTGGCCAATTAACCGGACGGCTGTCATACATAACAGTTTGTTGCATTTTATACTTGTTTAGTTTTAGTATACACCTGTAGCAATATTTTTGTCTGATACATTTTTACAGGGATTTCCTATGTACATTTATAAAGTTCAGTCTTCCAGAGTTGTTTAACCGTACCCACACTGCAAATAAAGCTACAGTAATAAGATGTATAGACAAGAGTTCTGTCATCTAGCTATTCCACAATGGCATACTTTGTTCAGTGAGCCAGCTTATATTTGTTCTCGCTTCACAGTTATTCTGCTCACTGGATGCAAGCATTTGTGTGAATAAGTTTCATACATGTGGAATGTTGCAGGTTTTACAGGGTTTGCTCAGTATCTGATCATCCTTGCTGTATAGAGTTGGCATTTTATGTCTTCAGTTTTAAAGTGACAGATTATTATAATGCAACAGAAGCAAATAAAGCTGACCGTATAGAAGAAAGTGACCTGATAGCAATAGGAGTGTCAGGGTTTACCCAGAGCATAGAATATTTATAAGAGGCTTTTGTCAATCAGTCATACATTGGGATTCATGTTGTAATCGTGGGCCAGATTTATCACTGCATTGTGCCTTTTATCTCCCACAAATGCTATATTATTTCCATTTAGTACCTTGAGCACACAATATAATGCAGAATATTATATGTTTCTGATTACTGGCTCAACAACAACCCAGGGCAGGTTGGATCTATTATACAAATACCAAGGGTAGGGAGAAGGTATCAGTGACATACATAGAAGAGAAGGGGCCACATACAAAAGCTCAAAAAGGGTCTTGCTTTACTAGTTTTACTAGTCTTTACTAGGTTTTGCTAGTACTGGGTTTTGCCAACCGGGACGGAAGTCCCTGGTATTTTTCCCCATCCACGCCCATTTCCATGACGCATGGGCCAATTCCCCCAACCCTTTTTGGCCAACAATGTAATTTCTCTGGAGGGAAGAGCTCTAAAAAAGTTGTCACCACCCAGAGCAAAGGGGATGGGACCAAGCAAGACTGGGACTCCTCTCTCTAAGAACCCCATACCTACTGAATGGTCTGCTTCTATGGTATGTATGTCCATGGATGGTATATTACAACACTGCATGAATTTACATTTAATGACTAAATAGCTAATATTTGTGGAATATTTAGCTTTACTTTAATCTTCTAGTTCAAATGTTTATTTTTCCAATATCCCAAGTAAAAATAGTAGTTAATTCCCAAAGGCAGAACAAATTATACAACCCGTAGTAAATATAGAGTTGTCCATAAAACCAAGGCAAACAGGCATCACGTTAGAGCCTCGGAACTGTTGACCACTTAAAAACTAAGTCAATATTTCCTGTGATAGCTTAAAAAATGTACATTTCTAACCTCCGAATACCTGGATCACTGTTATTGATTCTCATATTGCAGGAATTCTTTTGTAGCTGCTATGTGTTAATTCAATTCTGCATATTATGGCAAAAAAATCCCACTGATTGTCCTCAAGAAACCTAGACAACTATCATAACTTGGCTTCTTCTGAAGAAGTTTTGGCAGTGCTAAGACTGACGTGATGAAGAATTGTTTATAATAGCTGTGTGGTTTATTAAGAACTTGGCAAAAGTATTAGTAATTGGCAGATGAGCTGACATAGCCGAAAATGGTTTCTAATGTTAAGCAGGTGCTCTCTTAAGAACTAGATTTCTATTTGTTATTGGTAATGGTTTACTCTACCAGGTTTTATTATTACCAGACTGAACAGACATGTAGTCAACGTGTATGAGTATGTCAAACATCTCATGAAGTACCAGTACCTAGCATCATATATGCCTGTATGTATTCTAAGCACACAAAGCTGTTACGGATGACAGATGTACATCAATGTGGCCATTTCATTTACTTTTAAAATCTTAATTCTCATCATAGCTTTGTTTTCCTGGCATATTTAATTTTCTTATATTTAATATTATAGTAATTGTAGAATATATACATAGCTTTCAACTTTCAGACACATGCTAGCTAAAGGGTACAAACAGCGATAGTTACATGCCCTAATATACAGTGATTGCCACAGGGCTCCCAAATACAGTGCTAGCCACATGCTCCACAATACAAAGTGTAAACCAAATGCCCCATTACACAAAGTGCTAGCCTTATGCCCCACCTTGCAAAGTGCCAATCACATGGTCACCATAAGTGCCAGCATCCCCCATGCCCCCCCCCCCCCATATGCAGGGTAAACCACAGTCTTCCTTCCCGTGATATAGAATACAAACTTCTTCTGGTCTCATACCATGAGTCTTTTTTGTCAGCAGGTGGCAGCATCACTGTTGAGTAGCTGCCACCTGTTGGCCACGCCAGTTATGTTTCCTATAAAACTGAGGAGACATATTTGTTTCCAGAGTCCAAATGGATCTCAGACTCACAAGAACTTTTTGTAACTCATCTGGATGAGGGAAGAACTCCTCGGATAGTGGGACTTGGCTGCATCTAGGACTCTTGTGAGGTATGTAGGTGTGATCTACAAGCCTTTACAATTTAGATTATAATAAAATATTTAAATACAAATAAAAATACAATATCCCCTTCAAATGACTTCATGTGCACTATTAAATTTAAAAAAAGATTTTAATTTATTGCATAAATCGCACACATCACAATTTGTACAAGTCAAACTCTTATTGTATCTTGTATGTTTTTGCATTTAATCGTCACCTATTATAGATAGCCAGTGATCAAATCTGGCATGAGTTTATATGTATTCAGAAATGTATGGCATAATGGCCTGCAAGTAACCTCAAGATTTCCAAGGTCCTTTACATTGGCCTTTGTGGTATCCTCATTTTACTCTATTATAAGTTTTGCAAGAGCAAGTGAATAGTCCTACAGAGTTCCATATGAAATATTGAAGAGCCTCCACAGCAGTAAGTAATGTCTTTCAATCCTGAATTTGGCTGAAAAGATTAAATACAATGTAAACACTTTTAGAATAGGATTCTTAATTTATTCCATACACGTTTTGTAATTTTTCCAGGTATATTTTGCTGATGGGCCTTCAGGATCGAAATGAGAAGCTTTTTTACAAAGTTTTGACGTCAGACATTGAAAGATTCATGCCCATTGTTTACACTCCAACTGTGGGCTTGGCTTGTCAACAGTACGGGTTAGCATTCCGAAGACCAAGGTAATGTGAACCCACGTTTAGTGATTTATCATTTCAATAACCTAGTGAAATAAGACTAGAAGAGGTTGTCTTGTTGTAAGACAGCTGGAACGCGTAAAACAAAACAAAAGAAAGTTATTATTTTGTTTGTATTACATATGGATTAGATTTTGGCATCACTGTGTTGACTAAAGTTTATTTTCGTGTATATTTACTGCATCATATGGATATATTCAGAACTAAATACAAAAGTGGAGTTGGCTCTTACAGTTTTTGACCTTGAATTTGTGTCAAAGCTTCAAAGAGATTTGCGCAGCTCAGTCAATGTATTTTTACCGGTATAACTGAAGCATCACTTTTTGAAATACCGAAACTTCTGGCAATGAAGTATATAGGCTTATACACATCATAAATATTAAATTACAGAGCTCAGTCTTCCAAGTTGTGCTTAATTGATTCTTACTTCTGAAGAATCTTGTCCAGCAACATTCAGACACTTATTACAATATGTAGTCAATGTTGCAGACACTGCTATAACAATATGTGGTGCAGGGGCAACATTTGCTTCAGGCCCCAAACTTCAGCTCCCTTTTCAATATAAACATAGGTGCTTATATAAGAGGGTAATATGGAAGTGCAATAATATATCTTACTATTTCTAGAATTATATATGTTTATGTTTTTACCATTTGGTTGCAGAAATTTTGTGTGTAACTTTACCAAAATGTGTATTTAAGTTGTTGTTTTTCTCAACACACTATGTTCCATGGCTAAATTTGTGAAATTAGATAATTGACTGGCTTTGTTTGTGTGTATGTGTGAGTGTATATATATATATATATATATATATATATATATATATATATATATGTGTGTGTGTGTGATATGCATCATTACACTTCGCAGATCGTTGGGACCAAAGCTCTAACAATTATATTTATGGTGACGTCTGTATGTACAGTCCTGTCAGACGCCCAATCGCTATTAAAGGAACTCTGTCATCACATTTTCACCTACCCAACCATTTATACCACAATAAGGGGAAGGATGATAGTTTTTCAAACTTACTTATGTTGCCCAAGTCAGCACATTGTGAACCATAAAAAGTGCTTTTATTCCTCCAGGCGTTGTATGCAAATAAGCCCCGAAGAGTCCTGCAATCTATGCAGAAATTAGGTAGAATAAAGATCACTTCCTGAATTGCCGGACACTGCTGTGCTGATTTGCATACGGCGCCCGAAGAAATAAAAGCACTTTATGAAAAACTATCCTTCCATTTATAATAGTATTACCGGCTTAGGAGGCGAAAATGTAATGACAGACTTCTTTTAATGAGAGTCAGGAGACCATGTCATGCACTAATGCACTAGGCCTGTACGCTACACTGTAAGAGTGATGTATACTAATGAATTGATGTACCTGGTACTTTATATTTATTTATGTTCACTATATGAATTTTGCTTTGATGGATTTATATTTTATCATATGCAAATTGTACTTTGTATATTGATTAACTATATGAGTTCTACACTTACCGGCCAGTAGGTTGCCTATATTTGCACGAGTTGTGTAGCAAAAGAACAAATTCACTATGTTATGGAGTGTTTTTTTTTCATTTTTAATATGGATTTGTAAATAAAATATATATTTTTATAGGAATTCCTTGACTTAATGCCCATCATGTCGTATATTTACAGTCATGGAGATTTAAAGGGGTTGCCCAGGCTTGGGGCTGTTGTTTATACATGTTGATAGGTCATCAGTATGTAATCAGTGGGGGTCCGACCCCCCCACTGATCATATACTGATGACCTATCCTGTGAATGGGTCGTCAGTATAAAAACAGCCCTTAGCTTGGACAACCACTTCTGAAGGATTCCAATTGAAATAGATTTTACCCATGCATTGGGGGACTTGGACATAAGCTTGGAAGACAGTTTTTAGAAACAAATATACTGCAATGACTTTGTTGCCAATTGCTATTCGTACTGTGTTCAAAGTACAAAGCCTGCTCTGTTCCCCATCTAAAACTATAATTGCAGACTGTCCAAAATGATCTGAAGCTGTAGTGTAGAGTGGGGTGGATTGGGCTTTTTTTTTGTTTTTTTTTAGTGTTTTTCACAAATGTTTTTTAACATTTTCGAGCAACAAGCCGTAGAGTGCAGTGTGACTACTAATAATCTCAAACATTCATTATGTAAGGCTGTAATGACTTAGACCCTGTTCATATCATGTTTTTTGTTACGTTTAGTGTGTACGTCGGGAAAGCTCCTGACATACACGCTAAATGTGTCTATAAAGGCCAAAAAAAGTCCACAAATTTTTGTTCCATCAGCACTCCTTGTGTAATATAATAAGTACTCTCCACCTGGTTGGTTATGTCCAACTGGCCCACATGAAGCAACCAGACTGGATGATTAGAGGGTTCTCTTTATTCCAACACCGTGTCGCATAATGTTGAAGTAAAGAGAATTACACAACTTTCATGATTTTTTTATAGATCCAATTTAATGTTAGTTTACCTAGTTTTACATCTGAAGAACCAAAGATACATACAATAAAAATAGAAATGCCCCTTAGAACAGAATTTATTTCATGGAAACTCTGAGTTTACATAGTGAAGCAGTTAAAAATCTGTTCCGCAGTGGAGATATTTATCAATCTGGCAGCATCTCTCCCAATGAGACCATGGCGATAGTAATACTATAGATGATGTGTCATAGAATGTAATGGATGCAGTATTAATCAGAACAAAGAAGAAAATATCTTTATAGAGAATATTGTGATGTTTTCCATCATGTCTTTGGCTTACAATAAATCACAACTAATTATACAACTTTCTAGTAGGCTAGAATCTGGAAAGCAAAGGCATAATCTGGATAAAGAAAAGGAAATAAAATATCTGTGCTGCCAGACTTCATAAAGTCTTCTACCTTAAGCCCTTGGCTCATTTCAAGTGCCAAATATATAAAGGGCCTTGATGAATTTCCTTTGCTAGTCTACAGCACATACTAAACAGCGACATAACTAATTCAACAGGACAGCTTTGGTTTGTAAATAATATGATACACAGGCTTGCGTGAGCAGCAGGGTCTACAGGGAACCCTTGACAGCACCATTTTGCAATGTATACATTTAATTTATTTAACACACACCTTTTGATGACAATAATTGGGAATAACAGGCTGTTTCTTTTTCTATTGACAACATAAGACATTCACCAGGAGCCCCATTACCTTCAAACATATGTATTTAGAATTTTGTGAATGTATTAGATATTTAAAGGGGTAGTCCACTTTTGACAATTATTTTTTGTTAGAATGTTACCACTACATTAGACTCATTACATGGTGTCCCACTGCTAGAACACCAGCAGTCAGCTTTAATTTATTTGTGAACTGCTGCAATACCAAAGGGAAAATTAAGCATTACATAGTATCCATTGAAATCAATGGGCTGTCCATATAATGTGCAGATGTGTTAGGTTCTCTAAAGTATTTGACTCTCTTTGTAGCCGCTCTCTGCTGTTGTTAATGGAGGGGTCCTAAATAGGGTAACCCGCAAGACTTTTTATAGATCCGTAAAACACAGATGCATAACATGGCCGTGTCCATTGGAGTGTTTGTGTGTATTATGGTGAGGTTCAGTATATAATGTATATAATAAAGTCTCAATTGCAGGGCTAAATGCAATAACACATTGCCATGTTCCATAATTTGACTAATTAATACTTAAATTTGGTCAACTTGTTGCCTTAGTGACCAAGGGGGCAGTTGAATTTTTACTATACATTGGAAATCTATAGTCAACCTTTTGCCCAACTCCTGAATGATCAGGTCTCTGTTCCTTCATTCCAGACCTCCGTTTTCTGATCTCCAAGTTGACTGCCACTGACTTTGGAAGTCTAAGACACACCGCCAACCCCTCCACTGCCCTCTGATGGACCAGCACTGATAATGCTGGCCCCAGTGTTGGCGCTGTTTCCAGAAGTGCTGACGTCATCAGCACTCGTTGATCGGAGGGCAATGGGGGGACCACGAAATGTCTCAGACTTCCAAAAAAGATCTTCATAGCGAAGTCTGAGACGGGGCGGCCAACTTGGAGAGTGGAAAACGGGACCTTAACGCAGGAACCGTGGCCTGCCTTAAAGCATTGTGTTAGATAATAATGCTACATTATAGATATCTGCAATTCCAAAAAGGTATATCCTATTAAACGTTGTCACCCGAGGTATATTATGTAATATAAGTGAAGTATTACAATTGTCCAGAGCTTACGGTTTTGTTACCATAGGCGTAAAGACCGTAAAGACAATGCTCATTTCTGGTTATTTTGGATGAAATCCATTCGTCTTGAGCACTCCTGAGTCTAGGGGAAGCATTAGCTTTATACTAGTGTTTTCTTGAATTATTCAAGCATTGATGACATTGAGCAAGAGCCATACAGATTACATGTGAACTGTCAAGTTATCCCTGCAGACCTCCTACAGCGTGAAATAAAGAATGCCCATTATTAGAGAAATCATTAGACAAGGAGGTACAAAGAACATCTTGTATTTACCAGCGATCTGCAGGCTTTACAATCTGTAATCTTCTTCACAATAACCACAGATTGTGAAATGACAAAGACGAGTGTTTTAATTTTGTAACACAATCTCTTGCAGTAGATGACTGCCACTGTGTCTGAGACCTCTTTCCTCCACTTGCTCTCAAAATGACTTGTACATTTTTTAGATCATAGCAGTGTCCGGTGACAGGGGAATGCTTTTTAATCATTAATTTATTAACAATTAAGATGTGGAATCTATAAAAAGAAAAAGGGCAATGTATCCTAGTAGGCCACACACAAAGCTCCAGCCAGCCATGGGAGACGGGAGTGTAAGTGCGCAGAAGTTAGAAGTAAGAGGCTGGTAATAGAATTCTTTCATGACACACAATTAATATTTATGGCTGTCTAATACAGAAAACATGTACAAAAAGAGCATGGAAATTTATTTTTTTATAACCCGTTAGCATCTCATTTTCTAAAATTCGGTTTTCACTTTGTCATTATGGGGTAGAGAGTGCGGAATGATGGGGAAAAACGTGCTTATTTATTTTAGCACAAGGCCACAACATAACAAAATGTAGTAAAGTGAAAGGGTCTGAAGACATTCTGAATACGCTGTGCTATTCCCCTGTGTCCTCCAGCAGCGGACACTATAGCATTTGTTTACCTTTGGGAACAAGCATATAATACTTGTAGTTTACAGATTAGAGAACTATCTGGTGCTGTTCTAATAGGCATGAACAATTTACGCTCAGATTACTGCATGAAAGAAGAAATGCCCTGCTCTATGAGGTCATGTATTTTATGAGGAGGAAAAATACAAGCATATTATTTTCCCTGTGGGTTAAGTTCATTTTTATTGACAAAGAGCCAGATAAATTCCAGCTGTAGTGTTTTCAAATGTTACAATAGGATGCAATCCAGTTTTATTCTGAAGTTTCCACAGACAACTGTTCACTCTTTTTTTTATTGATTTACACATGATTAGTGCGTTTTCACTAAGAATGAGTTTGAAATATTAGGGTGAAAACAGTATTTTACAGTGAGGCCTTATTTACATGGACGTATTTCTCGTCCGTGTGCTCTCCATTTCAACGACGAACAGTACCCTGACCAATATAAGTCAATGGGGTTATTCACACATCCGTTTTTTTAACGGAGCATGTGTCTGTTGTGAGAAACTCACAGCATGCATTATTCTGATCCATTTTTGCAGACCACTAATACAATAAACAAAAAATAAAGAAAAACAAAACTATTTGCCCTAGTTGGTGGCAGGTAAATTTTAAGACAAAACAGAATTTGCTTATAAGGCAACTAACCCTATTTTTTACAGAACTAACAGAAGATATTGAATTGTTCTATTCACATAATTCCTAATAATAAAAATAACCTTTATGAAGCCTATATTTTAAAAACAACCCATGAGACCAGAAACGTTATCACTCATATAGATATAATGGTCAGTCTCTGCTAGCCGCAGTAGAATTAATATACTGTCTATACTAGAGGGAAGCGTCTGCAGACTGCTATCCCAGAATTAATTCTGAGCTGATGGTATGTAAAAATCATTCAACAAAGTTTTCATTCAAAATGTTTCGCCGAAATGGCGTCCTCAGGGGTACAATGGGACAATGCATCGGGACATTTTCTTTGCACTAAGGGCACTCAATTTCAACTACACAATTATTTTGTCCTTACACACTTAGATTTCGTACTGACACATAATTATTTTATCTTTGATGGGAAATATTATCACCAAATAAAAGGTACCGCTATGGGTACAGTCTGTGCACCCACTTACGCAAATTTGTTTTTAAGATGGTGGGAAGATGTACTCGTTTTTTCTGATGATTTGCTTTTTATTTTACCTGTCCCATTTTGTTTTGGGGAAGATATATAGATGATGATTTGATACTTTGGCAGATGGCGATCTGGGGCTGTTTAATGATTTTGTTATAATATTAAACAACAATGAGATAGGGATGCAGAGTAGAATGAAGAAAAAAAAGCTCCTATATGGGGCGCTCCCGTTGGTGATATATGCACAATCACGATAATGGAGAATAGGTTTCTTTTTCTTATTTATTCTGAATGAACATATGATATGACAAACACTAATAAAGAGAATTGCTATGCGTTTCATAGGAACGGGAGTTTACTACTCCCAATTTGAACCATCACCCGCACCTTTGACGCAGACGTATTTCCTTTTAATAAATATAAAAGGAAAGTATTTTCTTGTTTTATTAATAAGCTTGATGAAGTCCTAGGTCCTAGGTTGAAACGCATAGCAATTACTGTATGTGGATCCAGATCTGCAAGGAGTCATTACAAGAAATACATCTGTAACATACCGGAGAGGACAAAATCTTTGTGATATTTTCATTCATAGCTATCTCGCTAATCAGAGTGGCGGTCCAAGTACATGGCTGAGGTCAAACATTTTAGGGTCACATTCCTGTGGTAGATGTTCTTTTTGTAGCTTTCTGCCAACTATGAAGAATTCTGGAGTTGTCTATGGGGGTATTTACTCATGTCAAACATTTATGAAGGGAAAACTATTTAGCAATTAAGGAGATGGATTTCGAAAAACACATCAGTTCAATTAATACTCATATTGATACACCACTGTCTCGACATGTCAGGTTTGTACACATTTGCGACCCCAAGGTCTTGAAATTTTGGGGGATATGGCAGAAGAATTTAGGCCCCAGATGGGAAATCTCGGCAGGAAATTATTGCAGGAAGAGGCCCACTGGATCTATCGACTTAATAGTCTGAATGGACTTAACGAAGGCTTTATATTTTCTGCATTCATGCATTCATCTGAAAGAATCAATACTTTTTCAACTTTATTTTACAAATATATAACATATGCTACATGCATATTACATGTATGTTGTAAATGGATCTTTTTTTATCTTATGGTAATATAAAGTGAATTTATCTATTTTCGATGAGGAGAGATCTAAAAGTTATTGTTGCATACCTTGAAGTGAGAATAATGACTACCAAGAACTTTAAAGGCTATAGAGAGCAACTGTATCTTGTGCTGAGACCTGAATCCATCAGGTCAGCGGCACTGACAGGTTCAGTAATGGCGGCTTATGAACTTAGATGCGATCGGTAACATCTGGATCAACCCGTCAGTACAGCTAACCTGACAGATACAGGTTTCAGCTCTAGATACAGCTGCTCTGTATACAAGATACAAAGAAGATGTATCTCAAAAAGTAAAAATAATTTTTAATAAAAAGCATTCAGGAAGTTGCACCAACCCCACTGATAGATATTTTATTTTATTTTTTTTAATAAAATTGAGCAGAAAATTATAAGTAAGCAATAAGAAACTACACAAACTAATCTCTACAGATCCCATCCTCAATAGAGAAGAGTAAAAAATGAAAATAAAAAGGAGTTTTATTTAAATACAAAATAATAAGCACTTTTTTTTGCTTATGTTTGATAGAAATGAACATGTCTTTTTCCACATAGGGCTATGGACAAGCTGTTGTTGTAGGTGTTATGCTAACATTTACTGTCAGGATTTGAACCCAGGGACTCCTGTGGCCCAGATAGTAGCTCTTCTCATTGAGTAATCTGAAATGTTGGACAGAATTACTGCTGAATTGTCTAACTTCTCTTCATTCTTGCCTTTTGGGATTCCTTGCCTTGATTGGTATCACCCTTTTGGTTTTCTATAAAAGTCTGCCACTTACACTTCCTGGTTACTTGACTATTGAGCTTTCTACCTATAGTCTAGTTCCTTGCTGCCTCTCTACAAACTGTTGCTTCTTACCTGTGTACCAAACTTGGATTGTTTCCTGACCACATCTCTGCCTCATGCTTGAACCTGTTGCTGCCTATCCGTGTACCGAACTTGGACAGTTTCCTGACCATGTCTCTGCCTCACGCTACAATCTGTTGCTGCTTTTCTCTGTACCAAAGCTGGACTGTTACATGGCTACTCTTGCTGTTAGCACCCTCCTGCCTGATTTTTTAAATCACTGTGCACCGAACTTGCTACAGACCTTGACTTTATCACCTTGACGTCTTATGGTGTAAAAGTGTGGGGCAGGCAGCAGAGCTTAGAAGACCTGCACAGTAGGACAATTATAATTCGGCGTCTGATCTCCGTAGTTTAACACCATATATGGTGCAATAAAAGCTGATCATGGCATACAGGAAACAAAGCAAAGGGGCACCCATCCTTCGTTTACATCACAGTGCATAACGATGACGGGATCTCACTAAGCCATGAAAAAACAATGATCTTACACTACAACTGGAAATGACCTGGTGTCTTGTTCAGTTCATAAAAAATGTATATGTACATGAGGGCGTTATTCATTTTACAGACTGCGTGATTGTTTTAGAAGTGGGAGTCAGATGTCATCATTGTGATAAACATCATTTTAATGGGTTCAAGCACTGATGATATCAGTATGATATGTTAAACTGTATTGCACCTATTAGAGGATCTGGAATAAACTGGCCCATATATTGGGCTTATGGGCCGTGTAAACCAGCGCAGATCAACGAGACAGCCTTAACAAGAAGCTAGTATGGGGACGAGCACTCGTTACTATGATCACTTCCTTTTCCATCTTGTCAGCAGCACATCTACCTGTTTATACAGCAATAATATTTTCGGCATTTAAAACGATACAATCAGCCAATGAACGTCTGTTTGCTCATTCATCGGCTGTTCGTTGCCCTGTTCACACAGGAGAATTATCGGGAACGAGCGTTCTGTGAACGCTCGATTGCCCGATAATTGGCTTGTGTAAAATGGCCCTTGGTCTAATAATAAATTATTTGAACTGATACAGTCAATGGGTTAATAGTGTTATATACAGTACACTATATATAGCATTAACACAATGCTGCATGCAATTCTATGCTTTTTTTAACAAATATATATATATATTTTAATTGGGAACAACTGTTTTTGATTCAGTAATCAGGATCTGAGCATGTTTTAAATAATTATACTAGCGTTTTCATATTGTGACTTATCAGGAGCTGTGTGTGAATAAAAGTATGTGAATATCTTGCCACATTAGTGGGTGGACAGATTTTTGGCAGAATATGCCAAACATGCTTACAACTAAGTGGACATTTTTACGTTTTAAATTACTGCTATGTTTTTATTTCATTCCTATTGCGATCAGTACGGTACTGAACATGTGAAATGCAATTAAGCAAAGTACCACAAATGATGTATTCTACATCTAGACTATGTTGTTAAATATAAAACAGGTTTACTGTATTTTACTGCAATTTAATTAAGGGTATCACTTAAAAAAACTATTTTTGCTTGGGTAGGGTAATTTTCCTTCTGCAAAACTTACCTGGTATCCCACAATGTACACTTCGTAGGGAGTTCTTCCTTCATCTTTCCAACGCCTGAAACCTTTAGCACCTCGTGTCATGACCTACCGACTCCTCTGGTTACTGAAAAACTGCAGTTGTCTACAATCAGTGGCTCTCCAGCTGTTGCAAACCTACAACTCCCAATTTTAAAGCTGTCAAGGAATGCTGGGAGTTGTAGTTTTGCGACATATGGAGAGCCACAGGTTGGAGGCCACTGTTATATGGGGAGAGTGTTATATTCAGTAAGGTTTTGGGGGAGATCAACCCCAACTTTGAGGTATGTTGATTTTTTCGTTTCTATCCAGATAAGCTTTAAAATATATTTCTACATTGTCTGCTATTTTTAGGGCTCTTCAGCTTAATGGTCTCCAAGGCACCCTAAAGCTTCTATTTAATATAAAATTAATTTCCTTTTTTTGTAGTACATTTGCAAACCAGTTGGGATGTTTCTTGTAAACTGTTGGGCTGCCGGAGCTAATTTCTTCAGTATTTTCATTTTGTCCCTGAGGACCAAGCTAATATCAGGACTGTTTTTATAAACTTAGTGAAACTGGCAGCCAATTATCAACCTCATCATCAATGTACACACAGGAATTAGTGTGGCCAAACTGAATGTTATTCATCCTCAAATGAATGGGTTTACTTGAAGTGCAATCTTGAAAATCATTAATAATAAAACCTTTTTAAGTTTGTGTTTGCATTATTTCCAAAATTTGATTAAAACTTGCTGTCCAAATGTGTAATTAAAAATTAAGATAAAGTTTGGACTGAAATGCAAGAGCCAACCTGTCTATATGAAAATGCCATTCTTCACTTCAGTTTATAGCTTAGACAGCTGGTTTATTTTACATACTGTATAAAAGGCTTATATGATGAAATTCAAGTTCATCTGTGATTTTCTTGAATTTTGGTAGAACATCTAGATCTAAATGTTCTAGGTAAATGCATTTCATTATATAACACAGTATAATTATTTTTGAATTTAGAAAGAATTCATGTTTCCCAAGTAACAAAAAACACCAACAAAAAAACCTTTATAGCATGTGGATTTGATGAGTGTCTGATCCTGAGATTGTAGGTGCACAAGAGAGATGGGTGCATGTGTGTGGTTACCCTTTATATTCGTATCATTAAGAGTTTCTTGCCTGTTTCCCTAACACTCAGAGACAATAATAGAGTGATATCACTCACGCAAAGCCACCTCTCAGTGGGGGGTTGGGCACTTCCGTACTTCAGATCATTTGAGCCTCCACAGACATTTATAGTATATGGAATCTATATATACATAAATGTTACAGATGGAACAACCCCTTTAGGCTCAATGCACACAATGCGTATTACATGCGGGTTTGCCACGCGCGTGTCGAAAATCCGCAGCATATCACAGTGCCAGCATAGTCAATGAGATTCCAGGAAATCTCATGTACACAGTGCGGTATTTTTGGGGACAGAAATTGACCTGTGGTGCATATTTTAAGATCCGCAGCATATCAATTTATCTTTCTTTTTTGCTTGCGAATTGTATCTGCCTAATGCTGTGGAAAATCGCAACAGACCCGCAGCATGAAAATTTGCCAAAAAACGCATCAAAACTTAAACACAGCACCGAAAAACACATTAAAAAAACGCAAGATTAGGTGCAGTTTTTACCTGCAAATTTTTCTGCGTATTGCTGCGGTTTTGGTGAGTATTTTTTTAAGCAAAATACGCAACGTATGCATGTAGCCTTAAATGTTGGCACATTAGCTTGTCTATTGTGTCTGAGATTTCCAGTGATTCACTTGCCCCTTCAGTTTAATAATCAATAGGAGTTAAAGCTAAAATATATATTTTTGGATGGAATTTCCGCTGCGGAAAGCAGCGCTTAAAAAAACAAACTTTGATACTTACCTCCTCCCTCTTTTCTGCGTGCAGTCCGGCCTCCTACTAATACGTTGCAGACCATGTGATGCTGCAGCCTGTGATCAGCTGCAGTGGTCACATGGGATAAAACGTTATCCCAGGGGGCCAGACTGCATGAGTGAGTGTGCGTTCTGAGTAAGTATGATTTATTTTTTCTGGAGTTGTGATTTTTGCAGCGTAATCGCTGCAATTATGCCACAAAAGTTGGCTTTCTGTTGCGGGTTTTGCCACCCCATTGAATTCAATGGAGAAAACCCGCAACAGAAAATAAGCAAAAAAGCAGCATAAATTGACATGCTGCGGAATTAAGTTCTGCACTGCAGGTCAATTTATTAAGGTTTACGCTGCGTTTTTATATGCAGCGTAGGCATGAGATTTTCTAAATCTCATCCACTTTTCTGCTACTGTAATGCGGAAATTCAATAGCGTTTACGCTACGTGGGAACCCGGCCTTGTATTGCTGGTGTCCAAGAAGACACCGTTAAACATGATTGAGGACATCAGTTCCAGGAAACCAATAATAAAGGAGTTGTAAAGCAAAGATTGTAGCCTATGTTTCATGTAAAGTCCAATACAATGTAATAAACATACTGTAGTAAGTGACACAGGTCATATAAAACCAATGGCTTCAATCTGTATACTCTACTTTTGATAATAATAGCGGCACATGACATCATACTAGAATGTTTTCCTCTAATTTTTGGAAAGAAGATCTGCACAAATTCCAACTTCATTGTTTTTGAATCTTGGATTGGATCTGGTTCATTTTGGAAACGGAAGCTGTAGTGGAAACACTATTAGAAAATCACAATATTTGTCCTCATCCTGCTTTCTAGAAAGTTTTATTTTCCAAAAACATATTGCATTCATATAGTAAAGGACATATTAGATCCTATTTGACTTGATCATAACTTTGCTTTCAAAATCGCTCACGAGCTGCTGTCAACCCAGCCGTCAGTTCAGCTCACTGACAGATTTAGCTCAGAGTTGCTTTCTACAGCTTCTAGAGATTTTGTTGAATTAGTTTCAAAGTTAGGATAATTTCATTGGTATTTGAGTCACATACATCTTGTCTGACTTGACAAAAGAAAAAAAAAAAAGAACAAGCTTGTAATACTGTAGAAAAAAAATATGCGATTACCGTCTCTCAAAACGACATAATTCAACTGGATATTATCCTTATTCAATGTCCATAAAAAAAAAATATATATAATAAAATTACTTATGACTAAAATAAATGATACAAATAATAGAAGTAATAATAGTACCACATTGGGGATAAGAGCCTATTGTCTACCACAGGGCCTCGTGGTTAAGTTAGATTTTATTAAAACATCATTGCGTAAACCACCATAATCTGTTATATGCATATTCATAAATTCTCAACGTATACACCAAGTATAGTATCCAGATGGTTAACATGAAGTATGATAACAACTTAGATCACACCATGTGACCGATAATAACCTCTGGTTAGATTAGGTGTTACAAGTTCAAATAAAAACTGTTCCCAATAACTGTTTGCAAATGGGAGTTCATAAATATATTGCCAATAAATGTTTCAAATTAAGTTGCAATGTTCCACTCCTGTGTTTAAATGTAGAAGACGTGGTATGAAACATATCAATATAAAACATAATCCATTCTATATTGACTGATATGCTATAGTATACAGTAAATGGATTGCACTCACCGATCCCGGCAGATCCTTGTACTTTCTTGCAGGGACTGTGATAGAATGTTAAAACAACTACTCACGGCAGCGTGGCTTGGACATGGCTGAGTGAGGCAGCGTTCTTCTTGAGCTCCGAGACCACGACTTACTTACAATCACTTTTCATCACTTACCTCTCACCCAAAGCATGCCAAAGGGGAAGAAACCAGAACCTAAGCCTCCAGCCACCCCAGTCGCCTCGCTGGTGCGTTTCTCCCATCAATCTGCGGGAGAATCCCCTTCCTCCCCTCAACCCATCATGGCGCCCACGCCGTAGATGAACAGACAACATCCTTCGCATGGGCCTCCCGGATCTGCACTCTCAGCCAACCTGTACCGGCTATGTTCCTCTCTCAAACTGAGGATCATTGTCTAGCTCCACTGGCATCGAGGGCCCCTCGGTTGATGTTCACGCTGCTTTCAGAACTTAGGGAAATGTTACAGGCTCTGCCTATCCAGGTGGATTTAGAGGCTCAATTTACCTGTCTTGAAGAGCGCCACGCCAGGGACATCTCCGCCATTCAACAAACCGTCCAACAACCAACCCAAGATTTGGATGGCTCTCTTTCTAATCTCACGACTACACTACAGTCTCACTCTACTTTACTAAGCGACCTCACTCTCCATATTGACGACCTGGAGAATTGGGGCCACCACAATAATATTAAAATCAGCGGCCTGCTGGAATTGGTTGGTAACGCCGATTTATGGCGCTCCGTCACTACCCTATTTCGCAGGTTGTTGGGCTTACCTGAAGAGGATGACTTGGAGATCGACAAAATGCATAGGATCTATGGCCCTAGGATACAGGATCGAAACAGAAGTGGCCCACGTGATGTTTTTTGCCGCGTCCATTTTTACCAACAAAAAGAAGCTTCTTCGAAAAGCTTGTGATTTGGGTCCCATTGCATATGAAGGTGCATCTATAAGTCTACTACCAGATGTTTCACGATGCACCCTTAACATGCAAAGAATGGTGAAGCACATTTTTTGTAAGACCCATATCGCTGGGGCCATCCCTTTCAGATCATCTTACGCAAAGCAGACAAAGAGTTTGCTATTAGATCTCCAGAGGATCTTCATTATGCATTTGCCATTCTTGGGGTGGATCCCATTCCAGTCCCGGACTGGACAGTTCCCAGACTTTTCCTGCGAGCTCCACACTGTCCCAACTTGGACAGACCACTGGCCCTCCCTGGGCAAGTTGATATGATTCGTCCTGCTGATGGTGCTGTGGCTGGGTCCCTCCGGTTAGGAATCACCTTACCCCTCCGACGGCCTGAGCCCACAATTATTCCCTCCAGGGTCGGTGGGACTTTGTGAGTACTGCATTCTCTGTCAATTGATAGACTTGTTATGCCCTCTCCAACTGAATTATAGGAATATGGGTTTTACGTGACTGATGTGCCCGAATTTGTATGCTGACTAATGTACCTGTTCTTTGATTTTTTGGACAAACTGATCAGCAACGCATACCTGTTGGTACCATCCTTACTTTATTTGATCTCATTAGGCTGCTATTTCAATTCTGATTATATACTGCCCCCGTTTATACCCACCACATATACCTTGTTTATACGCTATACACAACATGCGCCCCTCCTATGTGGTACTGTGAATATTTGGAGATTCGCTGTTCTCCCTCCATCCCCCCTTTCCACCTCCATACTTCTCCATACCTCTCCTCCCATTCCCCCCCTTCCCTCCCTCTATTGTTTCCCAGTCCCTGGCCCTGTATGACCCTCTTAACTATTTGCTTCAATTGCCTTTAGACTAGTTAATCTTGATGGTGGAGTCCCGACAGTGTGCCTCTCATATGATACCGCTAGGCACCCACCCCTTCATACAGATTGCTCTCCCGTTCCCATGTGTCTTTTCCTGTCCGAGCCCTCATGTCTCTGTTGCCTTCCCTTTCCCCATCTTCGCCTCCTGCAGTACCATCTGTTCCCTTTTTAGCATATATGTCCCCTTTGGTATGCATATTATATTATATTTGTTATGAAGTTATTATATTCTGTCTATATTTTGCAGTTTCTTTTCTATTTTCAGCTGTTACTTGGTCTCACTACGGAACGACTCATTTCGTTCATTCCTTCTACGTTCTCCAAAATTTGGTCAGACACTGTCTGGCTGCCAGTTTGCTGCTGGATAGTCTCTGATTTTAAGGTCCTCATATTTCTGATGAACATGGCCACAAACATACACTTTCCTCTCACATAGCTGACACCTTCCAGTCCTACTACGCCACACTTTATAATATTAATCCTCCCCTTATCCAACAAGCCCTTACTGAGCGTCAACTCTCCATAGACACCTATTTACAGCGAGCAGGCCTTCCCATTCTCCCACAGGAATCCATATCATGCTTCCTGAACTCCAGCTAGCTATTAAATAATCCCGTACGGGCAAAGCCCCAGGTCCGGACGGTCTCACGTTCACATACTACAAAACATTCCTACTTGACCTGCAAACTCATTTTCTCTCTGCCTATAACTCCCTCGCCTCAAATGCCAAACCACCCCCACCGTATATATGCTCTGGGCTCACAATTCAGTTGTCCCCAAAGATGGAAAAGATCTCTCCCAACGCTCAAATTATAGACCCATCACCCTCCTGAACGTAGACCTTAAATTATTTGCTAAAGTCCTCTTTACCCGCCTTACCCCCTGCTACAGAACATCATCCATTGAGACTAGGTTGGATTCATGCCAACCAGGGAAGCTAGATACAATACTACTAGGGCCATTAACATCCTACATTACCTCACCACCTCCCCTACTCCGGCCATCTTCCTATTCACTGACGGCGAAAAGGCCTTTGATCATGTGGTTTGAAAGTTTCTTACCCAAACCTTAAAACACATAGGACTTGGCTCCAACATGCTCCGATAGATTGGTTGTCTCTATTCACACCCCTCTGCAGCAGTTAACGTCAATGGCGTACTATCTGACTATTTTCCTATCACGAGTGGTACCCGTCAGGGTTGTACCCTCTCCTCTCTCATTTTTTTTTAACATTCAAAACCAGCCAGAAATTGACAGCACTACAGAAAGTATATGCATTCCTCCACCAGAGCCGGCAAGAGGTAACAAAAGAAAACACGAAGTGAAATCAACAAATAAAACCATCCATATTATACATATGATAATGACATACATTGCAACAGCTTCCTCTGTCCAGCCGAGGAAGAAGTAATAAGGCAGTTATTACACCTGGATTTCAGGAATATATGACAATACATCTCAATCAATACTGAAAAGGCAGCCAGGACAGTGGGCATCACGACAGACGGCATCCGAACCGTGATATGCGGTAAGGCACTATTCCCTAACCCTACATCGGATAGAGGATAAAGAGAACAGGCATCCCCAGAGGACTCGCCTTCCCACTATCAGGGCGGATCAGGCCCAGTCCCCCTTTAAATTGTCCCATGAGGCCTACGCGTATAATAAGTAGGCTTCCGACTCATAGAACTCCTGCCATTCCTGCCAGACCAATCTCCCTGACCGTGGATGTTCATGCTGGGCTTGTGTTGCCTCCTCCATTCTCTGCAGATGTAAAATCTCCTGGAACCATTCATTAATAGTGGGAGCACTGCTGGTCTTCCATAGCCGTGGAATAACAATGCGTGCTGTGATCAGCAGAAAGCTAATCAATGTTCTCGTGTATTTTTTGATCGCTCCAGGGAGCATGGAAAGAAGCAACACCTCTGGTGTATTGGGCAGCACTTGACCAGTGATTTTCTGTATCAGGTCCACCACTGTAGCCCAAAATGGATTGATTAACGAACATCCTCACCAAATGTGTAACATCGTACCACCAGCCCCACTACACCTCCAACAAGTGTCAGGTACTTCTGGGTAAAAGGAATGAAGCAGAGCAGGAACCCTATACCAACGTGACAAGATCTTATAGTTAGTTTCCTGGGCCTTGCAAGAGATGGAGAATCTATGGCATAAGGCAAAGCTTTCGCCCAGTCTGCCAATGTCGGAGGCGAACTAAGCTCTCTCTCCCACCCTTTCACAAAGGAAGGAGGGATCTCGTTATTTAGATCCTGCAGACACTTATATATAAGGGAGATAGCACTCTCCGGGGGTGAAGAAACCACACATAGCTGCTCCATCGGTGTTAGATCCCTGGGCAAGGACAGCCTCGTCTTGTTAGTATTATAGAAAAGTTGCAGCCTTAAGAAATCCCAGCGTCCAACCGCTGATCTCTCTAGCTCCGGGACAAGCACCTCAATGGCCTTCAGGCCCTGACTCGTCAGAACATGGCGAAAGGTCAGTGATGAAGGTCTAGACGTAAAAGTCAAGAAGGAGGGCTGCCTCCCCGGTGGGAAGTCCTCATTATGGGATATTGCCACCAATGGGCCGTCAGGAGGAATTCCTACAGCCAGAGCTCGGTACCGTTTATATATGAGTACCACTTGTCCCGCAACCAAAGGGAGCATAGCGTTTTCTTGCCCCTCAAAGTACCGCACCCAAAGCCATGGAAGGACCGTGAGAGGAACCGGCGCCAATAGATTCTCCAATTTCACCCACAGCTTGGAGTCCGCGTGATGGAACCCTACCCTATCCTTCTCCTATGCTTCCAATATTGGGCGACCCCTCTTTCACACCGAGCTTGTTGTATCCCGTGTTTCAGAGATGGGCGGCCTCCGGCCGCTATCGGGCCACTCATTTTCTGACAGGAGACTCCTGGCCCTCGCTGGAGTCTCTTTGTTCTACTTCAGACCCATGTCCACTGGAATTCTGGAGAGAGAACCAACTTCATCACTTCCTTATCTTCCTTCCATCTCCATCTTCCCTTTCCCGTGCCAAAACACAGTTGGAAACCCTCTGTGCTGCTAAAGGACCAGTACAACATGCCTTGTCCTCTATTTATGCTATGTTGGTATCCCCCCTGACGCAACCTCCGCCACCCTTCGTGGGAAAATGGGAACATGATCTGAACTTGTCTTTTTTCTGACTCTCAACGAGATTATATACTCTAAAGCATGGGTCATCTAGCTCTAGTCGCATCCAAGAAGCGGAATACAAACTTTTATCTAGATGGTACTATGTACCATCCAGACTTCATGTCATGTTCCCCAATGTTTCCTCGCTTTGTTGGTGATGCCAGTCTGCTCAGGGTACCCTACTACTAACTTTTTGGGACTGTCCAGTTTTGTTCCATTTATGGCAGGAAGTATGGAGAATAACCTCCGCCTTTACGGATTACACTATACCTTTCACTCCAGCCTTCTTCCTGCTTCATCTGAGTGACATTCCCATGACGTCATACAAAAGGTCTATTCTAAGACACTTGGTTAACAGTGCCCTGCTTGTATACCTGCCCTGTGGAAGTGCATGGAACCTCCCTCTCTTCGGCTCTGGTTCATCAAGATAGAAGAAATTAAACGCATGGAGGACCTCACTTCTCAGTTGAAAGATCGGCATGACATCTTTTCTAACACATGGTTCCATTGAATCGTTTAGACACCTCGGAATATAAGTCCATCATGGCCACCTGACGTAGAGATGTGATGCATCCTGCGGTGTAGTATAGCTCCCTGTGTCTACAGAGATGGGGCCTGCCGTACGCCCACAGTTCGTTTTTTCTTTTTCTCTCTCTCTCTTTTTCCTCTCTCCCTTTCTCCTTTCCTTTTCTCTTCTGATGTTGATTTGACGCATTTATTTTTTTTCTAATGCAATATATTGCGCCTGCGTGCCCTTCCCCCAACATGTTTTATTTTTGTCCTCCCATCTGTGGGATTTCCCGCAATACCTTTTATTTTTGTATCCCCAGCTTTTAATGCTTATGAGTTTGTAAAATGGTTAAATAAACAATTTACAAAAAAAAAAAAAAAAACAACTACTCACCAACTTGTGTGTGTTTGCCTCTTGGTGGACTTCTGTGGTGCAGGTGCTGTCTTACATTTCAGGTGTGCTGAAGCTTGTTGTGCCACTATCGATACTGTGTACCTAATACATTTGTTGTTGCCCGGTCATTCGTTAGACTAACTTCATAAAACCTGGAAAATTTGTGGATCTGAAAAATGTTGTGGCTCTCCAATACTAGAATACCAGTTTTCAAAATATGATGTTGTTTTCCAAAGCAACTACTCCCATTATATTGGTAGTTAAATTAAAGGGGTTATCCGGGTACCAAAAATTGCATTGCAATAATATATTTATGAAACTCAGTAACTTACTAATATACTTTAATTTCAAATTCTGAACTAAATGGTACAGTTCAAACCTCGTGAATTATTCCCAGAAGTCCTGGAGCTTTTCTAATTATGATGACGCTCCAACACGGCCCCACGTGACTGAGCTTTTGCTTAATGTGCTGTTCGTGAACATGACCACAAGGGGCTGTCATATTGCCTATTGCTTGAGTCCCGAGCAGAGCATCAGCTAGCGCTTTGCTCGGGACTCCAGCCCTGCTCCCGACGTCCATATTTGGTAAATTCAGGGGTTTCTTATTGCTGAAGTTTCCAAGCAGAGCATCAGCTGTTGCTCTGCCTGGGGACTCCTGCACTTCTGCCAAGGTCACTGTCACTTTCCTAATGATTATTAGAAAAGCTCAAGGACTTCCTGGAAAAATTCACGAGGCTTGAACTGCACCATTTAGTACAGAATTTTTAATTATAGTATATTAGTACGTTTCTTAGTTCCACATAAATATATTATTGCAGTGCAATTTTTGGTACCCGGATAACCCTTTTAAGCACATATGGTGGAGCAATGATTAGAAAAAGGGCTGTTAGACTAGTTTCTTGTTATATTGGAATAGCCGCTAAAGATCCTGTGTAAACCTCTGCTGGTTCTGACCCTAAGGATGAGGTTCACACGACCTATTTTCAGACGTAAACGAGGCGTATTATGCCTCGTTTTACGTCTGAAAATAGGGCTACAATACGTCGGCAAACAACTGCCCATTCATCTGAATGGGTTTGCCGACATACTGTGCAGACAAACTGTCATTTACGCGTCGTCGTTTGACAGCTGTCAAACGACGACGCGTAAAAATACAGCCTCGTCAAAAGAAGTGCAGGACACTTCTTTCAGACGTAATTTGAGCCGTTCTTCATTGAACTCAATGAAGAGCAGCTCAAAATTTACGGCTATCAGAGAAGCCTCGCAAAATGCGAGGAGGAGCATTTACGACTGAAACGAGGCAGCTGTTTTCTCCTGAAAACAGTCTGTCTTTTCAGACGTAAAAGCCTGCTACCGTGTGCACATACCCTTATACTAATTGATATCAAATATTGCAACACAAAAAAAAAGCTGACCATTCTTTTGCCAATTTATATGTTCATAATGAATATTAACTACCCATATCTGACCGCCTCATGGTGCAAATCTTTGGATAAGGTAAACAAGATTTTGTTTAACCCCTTAATACTGAAGGTATTTTAAACCTTAATGACCGAGCAATTTTTTAAGTTTTCCTATCGTCACATTCAAAGAGCTATAACTTTTTTATTTTCCGTCAACATAGCTGTATAAGGACTTTTTTTTGCGGGACAAGTTGTAGTTTTGTATAGCACCATTTTGGGGTACATATAATTTATTGATTAACTTTTTATTAACTTTTTTAGTGGGGTACTGGAAAAAAACTGAAATTTTACCATACCGTGTGGTATAAATAACATAATAACTTTATTCAGCGGGTCGTTATGATTGTGGCGATACCAAATTTATATAGGTTTTTATGTTTCCCTACTTTTACACAGTAAAAACATTTTTTTTTTAAATTATTTGTTTTTTTGTCGCCATATTTTAAGAGCCATAACTTTTTTATATTTCGACCGATGCAGTTATATGAGTGCTTTTTTTTGCAGGACCATTTCGGAGTAAATGTGAATTTTTTTGAAGGTAGGATGAACAGAAAACAGCAATTCTGGCATTGTTTTTTATTTTATTTTTTACAGCGTACAGCACGGTTAATGTTACATAGTATTACATAGTTACATAGTTAGTACGGCTGAAAAAAGACACATGTCCATCAAGTTCAACCAAGGGAAGGGAAAAGGGAATGTAATTGTTTTATAGTTGCGGCGATACCAAATATGAGTAACTTTTAACTTTTTTTCATAATAAAGTATTTTGTAAGGGGACAAAGTGGGTTTTTAATATTTTTTTTACTTGGGACTTATATTTATTTATTTATGTCAAATTTTATTTCACTTTTTTTTAGTCCCACTAGGGGAATTTACTATGCGATCTTTTGATTGCTTTTATAATACACTGAAATACTTCTCTATTGCAGTTTATTATTGCCTGTCAGTTTAAACTGACAGGCACCTGTTAGGTCATGTCTCTAGCATGGCCTAACAGGCAATCACTAAAAGCAGACTTGGGAGCCTTTGTTAGGCCCCCAGGCTGCCATTGAAACCATCGGCACCCCACGATGCACGCGGGATGCCAGTGGGGTGAGAGAGGGAGCCCCTACCTCTAAAACCACTCAGATGTGGCGCTTGCTATTTAGTGCCGCATCTGAGGGGTTAAATATGATCAGAGAACACTGCTACTGGTCTCCGATCGTTGCCCTGAAGCCCGAGGCTGTTAGCAACAGCCCGGACTTCAGGACCAACCCGCACAATGCGGGAAAAGTTCATTTGAGTTGCCGACGTGAAAAGGCGGCACTTCAGAAGAACTACCCCAAACAGCCGACGTTAAAACATTATACGCTGGTCGTTAAGGGGTTAAAGGGGTTGTCCACTTTGGACAATCCCCTTCTATTAGAATGCTGCCACAAAGATAAGCTGATTACAGGTTGTCCCGCAACATTCAACCATAATATGTTGGGGAACCAGGCAGCAAGTGATAATTTTTCCCTGCAGCGCCACCAGAGAAATGAAGTATTTTACAGTTCCCATTGAAAACAATGGGCTGTCCATGCAATGCATGAATATGCTGGGTCCTCCACTGCGAGAGACACTCTTTGTAGCAACTCTCTGCTCTGGCTAATAGATGAGGAGCCTGAACAGGAGACCCTCATCTTTTTATTAAAAATTCCCTAATAGTAAATTTAAAAATGGGTTTTCTAAACCAGACAACCCTCTGACAACCCTTTAACACGAGACTCTCGGCTGCTTTACAGACATTTTCAAGCGGGGTTCAACTGCTAGGGCAAGTGATGTACTTGAGGCAGAAAGGGAGCATTTTACTGCCTTAGGCCTTATTCACATGAAAGTATAATAAGTCCGTGCTACGCACGTGATTTTCACGCGCGTCGCACGGACCAATGTTAATGAATGGGGCCGTTCAGACTGTCAGTGAATTTCACGCAGCGTATGTGCGCTGCGTGAAACTCATAACATGTCCTATGTTTGCCTGTGTTTCGCGCTGCACGCACCCATTGAAGTCAATGGGTGCGTGCAAATCACGCTCGGCACACGGAAGCACTTCTGGGTGCCGCGCGTAATGCGCGCTACTGTAGTAAAAACTATGAATGAAAACAGAAAAGCACCACGTGCTTTTCTGTTTGTAAACATAAAAACAGAGTGTCATAATGATGCCGGCTTCGCAAAAATCACGCAGCCGCGCACCATATGCTGATAACACATGGACCTTTTGCGCACGCAAAACGCTGCATTTTTTGCGCGCGCAAAATGCACACGCTCGTGTGAATCCGGACTTATTTTGCATTTTCCATGGCGGCTTTTAGCTACTTACGGTAAAAAAAAAAAAAGCAGCATGCTCTTTTTTGCCACGGTTCAGCCTCAGACCTCCCATTGAAATCAGTGGGAGGCAGAGAAAGCATTTTTCGCTGCATTTTTTGCCCGCGGCGCTCAATGCAAACGCATCGAAAACCGTGGCAAGAAAGTGCAGGCAAGTCAAAATCTGCCTCAAATTTCCTGAAGGAATTTTGAGGCAGATTTTTTCTGCCTTCAAATTCCTCCGTGTGAACAGGGCCTTATGCTTTCATAATAATAATTTTATAAATATCTGAGTGCAATCGCTTAAAATATATTACATCCAAAATTATTCTCACATTCCCAGCTGTCCTAGGACTGATATATTATATTTCAAATCTTTATAAGTGACTAGGCAGCTTCAGTTAGATACTTCATTTGTCTTTAAGTGTTTGTGAAATCTGTTATTTCTGGCAAGTGCGGTGTGTAAGTATGTTACCCCCATCCTACACATTTACAACATTTACTTGATGAGGAAAAAAGAACAAGGTTGTGAGAAGTATTTGAACTGCTGTTCACATGAAAATGTTAATCTATTCCTAAGGATGGCATTGTCACTAACTAATATTGTATGACAAACATGCTTTTTTCCATTACATTGTGGTAAATGCAGTTTACGTTTCTAATAAACATACGCAGCAGTTTCGCTTCCAGTGTATTTTTGTATGTCTATCATCAAAACACTCTAGGAACTATCCGACCATGTAACTTGGTGATAAGATGTAAGAGAAGTAATCCGCCTTATTTGAGCTGGAATTCCTTTCATTACACATATTGCTTCCACTTATAATAGACCTTAATTAAATTCCTGCTAAAATAAAAAGTCTCTTAAAGGGGTTTTCCACTTTCTGAAAACTGATGACCCATCCACCGGATAGGTCATCAGTATATGATCGGTACGTGTCTGACACCCGGACCCCGCATTGATCCGGCACTCCGGCTGCCTCCGGGCGCCCGACGATGTTGCTGGAAGCAGATGGCTACGGTCAAAGAATAGCAGCTGAGCAGCAGTACTGCAGCTCTGCTCCTATTCAAGTGAATAGGAGCAGAGCTTCAGATCCGCCGAATGGTCGCTATGCAGTGGTCAGAGCCATCTGCTTCTGGCTCCAACTACTGCATCCCGTTCCAAACATCCGGTGCACGTTGCCAGCCGGAGTTGCAGATTGGTCCGGGGTCCAGATGTCTGACATGCACTGACATCCGGTGGATAGGTCATCAGTTTTCAGAAAGTGGACAACCCCTTTAACTGTCCTCTTCTTCAACTATCATTCTAGTGCTTATAACTTATTTATTTCTAAAATTATGTTGCTGTATGTACAGAATTTTTTATACCTATGCAGGTAACATTTTGACATACAGTGAAGGAAATAATTATTTGTTGTACATCTGAATTTGTTTTTCACACATGGCTTTTGCATTTTAGCCTAGTTTTTGTTAAATAAATAATGACAATATGTAATTTATCATGTGTTGTTGTACATCTGAATTTGTATTTCCCTAATCTTTAGATCTTCTAAGGACCAGATGTTTTTTTTTATGTCCTGATACATAAAACCATAGAATTCAAAGAGGGTGCACTTTGTTTTTTTCATGACTGTAATTATGCATGTACAGTGAAGGAAATAAGTATTTGATCCCTTGCTGATTTTGTAAGTTTGCCCACTGTCAAAGTCATGAACAGTCTAGAATTTTTAGGCTAGGTTAATTTTACCAGTGAGAGATAGATTATATAAAAAAAAAAAAAAACAGAAAATCACATAGTCAAAATTATATATATTTATTTGCATTGTGCACAGAGAAATAAGTATTTGATCCCTTTGGCAAACAAGACTTAATACTTGGTGGCAAAACCCTTGTTGGCAAGCACAGCAGTCAGACGTTTTTTTGTAGTTGATGATGAGGTTTGCACACATGTTAGATGGAATTTTGGCCCACTCCTCTTTGCAGATCATCTGTAAATCATTAAGATTTCGAGGCTGTCGCTTGGCAACTCGGATCTTCAGCTCCCTCCATAAGTTTTCGATGGGATTAAGGTCTGGAGACTGGCTAGGCCACTCCATGACCTTTAATGTGCTTCTTTTTGAGCCACTCCTTTGTTGCCTTGGCTGTATGTTTCGGGTCATTGTCGTGCTGGAAGACCCAGCCACGAGCCATTTTTAATGTCCTGGTGGTGGGAAGGAGGTTGTCACTCAGGATTTGACGGTACATGGCTCCATCCATTCTCCCATTGATGCGGTGAAGTAGTCCTGTGCCCTTAGCAGAGAAACACCCCCAAAACATAATGTTTCCACCTTCATGCTTGACAGTGGGGATGGTGTTCTTTGGGTCATAGGCAGCATTTCTCTTCCTCCAAACATGGCGAGTTGAGTTAATGCCAAAGAGCTAAATTTTAGTCTCATCTGACCACAGCACCTTCTCCCAATCACTCTCAGAATCATCCGGATGTTCATTTGCAAACTTCAGATGGGCCTGTACATGTGCCTTCTTGAGCAGGTGGACCTTGCGGGCACTGCAGGGTTTTAATCCATTATAGCGTAATGTGTTACCAATGATTTTCTTGGTGACTGTGGTCCCAGCTGCCTTGAGATCATTAACAAGTTCCCCCCGTGTAGTTTTCGGCTGAGCTCTCACCTTCCTCAGGATCAAGGATACCCCACGAGGTGAGATTTTGCATGGAGCCCCAGATCGATGTCGATTGACAGTCATTTTGTATGTCTTCCATTTTCTTACTATCGCACCAACAGTTGTCTCCTTCTCACCCAGCGTCTTACTTATGGTTTTGTAGCCCATTCCAGCCTTGTGCAGGTCCCTGACATCCTTAGAAAGCTCTTTGGTCTTGCCCATGTTGTAGAGGTTAGAGTCAGACTGATTAATTGAGTCTGTGGACAGGAGTCTTTTATACAGCTGACCATGTAAGGGTATGTTCACACGAGGGCGTCCGTTACGGCTGAAATTACGGGGATGTTTCAGCCTGAAAACATCCCCGTAATTTCAGCCGTACCGGCATGTGCAGGCGCTTGAACGCCGCGTCCATTACGGCCGTAATTAGCGCTGCTATTCATTGGAGTCAATGAATAACGGCTCCAATTACGGCCAAAGAAGTGACAGGTCACTTCTTTGACGCGGGGGTCTATTTACGCGCCGTCATTTGACAGCGGCGCGTAAATATACGCCTCGTGTGAACAGACAAACGTCTGCCCATTGCTTTCAATGGGCAGATGTTTGTCAGCGCTATTGAGGCGCTATTTTCAGACGTAATTCGGGGCAAAAACGCCCGAATTACGTCCGTAAATAGGCCGTGTGAACATACCCTAAGACAGCTGTCTTTAATGCAGGCACCAAGTTGATTTGGAGCGTGTAACTGGTCTGGAGGAGGCTGAACTCTTAATGGTTGGTAGGGGATCAAATACTTATTTCTCTGTGCACAATGCAAATAAATATATATAATTTTGACTATGTGATTTTCTTTTTTTTTAAATATAATTTATCTCTCACTGGTAAAATTAACCTAGCCTAAAAATTCTAGACTGTTCATGACTTTGACAGTGGGCAAACTTACAAAATCAGCAAGGGATCAAATACTTATTTCGTTCACTGTACATGCATAATTACAGTCATGAAAAAAAACAAAGTGCACCCTCTTTGAATTCTATGGTTTTATGTATCAGGACATAAAAAAAAACATCTGGTCCTTAGAAGATCTAAAGATTAGGGAAATACAAATTCAGATGTACAACAACACATGATAAATTACATAGGGTCATTATTTATTTAACAAAAACTAGGCTAAAATGCAAAAGCCATGTGTGAAAAACATAGTACACCCTTAGGCTTGGCCCACACGACCTATTTTCAGGCGTAATGGAGGCGTTTTACGCCTTTAATTACGCCTGAAAACACGGCTCCAATACGTCGGCAAACATCTGCCCATTCATTTAAATGGGTTTGCCGATGTACTGTGCCGACGACCTGTAATTTTACGTATCGCTGTCAAAAGACATTAAATCCAATGAAGAACAGCTCCAATATACGTCCGTAATGGACGCCCCGCTAAACGCGAGTACATGCAATTACGTCTGAAATTCAGGAGCTGTTTTCTCCTGAAAACAGCACCGTAATTTCAGACGAAAATGCAGTTATCGTGTGCACATACCCTTACAGCTTCCATAGGAATTAAGAGACTAAGTAGCATTGAGGTGCTGCTAATTGAAAGCCCTGGTGTAATTGGTCATCATCAGGTGTGACCACCTCTAGAAAAGCGGAAGTTCGGCAGTTTGCTGGTCTGGAGCATTCGGACGTGTGTTAGCACAATGACAAGGAGGAAAGATATCAGTAAATTCATCCTAAGGTCAGACCGTGCAATGCTCAGAGAAATTTCTAAAAAAATGGAGAGAAGTGCATGACGCTGATTGGTCAGCGTCGTACACTTCTCTCCACAACACCCACTTGGTCTAAAGTAAAAACACGCCCACTTGGGCATTAAGAAACTAATTAGCATAGAGCTAAAAATCGCTCATAAAGTGGTAAAAACAGATCGTTTTTCTAAATAAAAAGCACTGCTGTCACCTACATTACAGCGCCCATCTCCTTATGTAGGAGATAGGGCACTTATAATGTGGAGACAGAGCCTCTTTAAGCTGAAAAAAAGGCTTTTTAAAAGTTCTTTAAAAAGGACCTGCCACCTCTCCGGACATGTCTGTTTGAGTAAATACTTGCATTCCTCATGAAATAACAATGCTGGAGCATATTTTCTTAGAACTGCATTGTGCCATTCCTCTGTTATTCCTCCTGGAAATCTATGAATTTATTGACAACTGGGTGTTATCATTCCCCTACACAGTCTGACACTGTCCAATCTGTCCTGGCATTGTCACAGTGTGTAGAGAGACACCTTAAAGGGTGACAAGGGGAGTGTTAAAACCGATCCAAGCATGCATGTTTATGGGGTAGAACATTTTGCGGTTCTTTGCTAACAGAATACATGCTGATGTATGGGACCCCGACTATTCGCTGGAATGGGGGTCTCAAACCCCCTGTTCCTTCTCACTTCTCGACCGCAGTAAGGTGGTCATTGAATGGAGTGGAGTTCGAGCATGTGCGCTGCCACCTAGATAAAGTCTATGTGAATGATGGAAACCGAGTACAGCTGTCGGAAAATATATATATCTCTTTAAAGGGCTTGTATCCCGAAGACCAGCTTATCGCCGCCTGTCTGGCTTCTCTAACCCTTGGTAGATCTGCTGTTTCTGCCAGGGTGAAAAGTCTCTAGCAATACATTTACCCCGCAGCAGAATGCATCGCCGTCGATCTACCACCAGAGCAGGAACGGGTCTTACAGAGGGGAAACCCCCTCTGCGTGGTCCACATATTCTAATAGGGCATATGGACAGGAGTTGTCATTGTGAAACAACCCCTTTAGGCTGAATGCACACGTTGCGTACTACGTGCGGTTTTGTCGCACGTATTCGAGTCCGGCAAACCGCAGCATAATACAGTACCAGCAAAGTCTATGAGATTCAGGGTAATCTCATGTTCACTCTGCGGTATTTTTCGGCCCGTAAATTGACCTGCTGTGCGAATTTTCTAAACCGCAGCATGTCAATTTATCTTTCGATTCTGCTTGCGAAATCTAAAGAAATACGCAGCAAAACGTAAAAAACGCACCTTGGGTTTTCCTGCAAATTTCTTTTGGTTTTGCTGCGTATTTTCCGCAGAAAAATAAGCAACGTGTGCATGTAGCCTTAATGTATGAGCGTAGGTTCATAAAATAAAGATCACATTGTTTGTGATAAATTTTATTTAATTGTATTGGAGATATAATGTAAATTGAAACATAATACATAATGTATGGCATCTTATCGCTTTACAGTTTAGCAGAACCATATTTGTTTTATAACTATCTTCTGAGCACCTAGAAAACTCATATTTATCACCATGCAAAGTTTGCCTGCCGTCCTAATGACTGAAATGTAGCCCAATGATCAACTCAGCTCTGCTATGTCTGTACGTAGAAATAAATATAGATTCTCATTACATCTCTATTACTTGATATTAAATCCTGGAAAAGGAATATTATGTCTTTACTAACGATTTATATATTGCTCCAATTTTCTGTCACTTCTATCTGGAGTATAAATCTTAAAAAAAAAGTCCTTAATATCCACATAGGACTATATTGTTCTTCAAAAACGTGTTGCATTTGCATGGTTGTGTGATATGATACCTTTTGGATCGGAAGAACATCTATTTTCATAGATGATCTCATCGGTTAATCATAATGCATTCATCAGACTTTTGCCTGTCAAATATAGACTTTACGTTCTTAATATGTGTTTTTCTCTGCAGAGGACTCTTCATTACCATTCATGACCATGGTCATATATCTACACTAATGAAATCATGGCCTGAGAATGATATTAAGGTAACGTATGCTAAGTTTTATTTAACCGTGAGTGGTTAGAGATTTTTACCAGATTGAATAGGTCATGTAAGGACGCATCTTAATTGTAAGGACATGAGACATTATTTGACAATATCTCAGAAGAAATCTGCTTTGCTTTATCTTTATAATGGTACACAGTGGCTTCCAGTTACCAAGTACACATTGTACGGCGGCAGAATTGTTTTCAAGTTCTGGATTTCAATTGCTACAAATGTGCATAGCGTTCTAGCAGAGGTCAAGTTCTGACATTATTTGTTAAGTGGATCTTAAGATGTCAACTATTATTGAGTATTTGACACACTTTTGTATCGTACACTTTGTAATGTTTCTATATACTCTGTTATTGTACAATTTTGATTGTGCCAAATTTAAATTCCTTGCCTAATGCCTTCAATTTATCAGGAACTAATGATATAATTTGCAATTTCTACATTTTACCTCACATTACCCCGCATTCCACAAATAAATGAGGATTTAGCCACATTGATTTGGCATGCTATAGCATTCTGCTATTACCTATCTTTTTCATCAGTTTAGTTAGTCAATACATTGGGTAAAATTAATTGATATTAAGCATGAAGACAAAAACACGTGTTCATTATCTATATTCTGTATTGTGCGCTTTTACAGGCTGTTGTGATAACAGATGGAGAAAGAATCCTTGGTCTTGGAGACCTTGGAAGTTATGGCATGGGCATCCCTGTTGGTAAACTGGCACTATACACAGCATGTGGAGGAGTTCAGCCTCAAGAGTGTCTTCCTGTAATGCTGGATGTAGGAACTGACAATGAGGTATGTATCGTATGTTTAATGAAAACAACGTACTAATGCTAATAAGTAGAGACATACATACTTTATGTATGTATTAGAGCAAGATTGTTCTCTTCTTAATTAACTTATAACGTAACTAATATTTGTTCAACTTTACGAGACAAAAGTATAATTCATGGTTAGTAGATAAGGATATGTTCCCATCTGCGTTCTGTTTTCCATTGTTCTGCTCGAAAGACAATAACAAAACTGTTCCTGTGGAACTAATTGGAGGAAATTTATTAAGACCAGTGTTTCATACACCAGTCTTAAGCCAGACATTGTTGGAGTAAAATGCGACTAATTTATTAAGAGTCACGGGTGGCAAAAGATGTGTAAATTATAGTGAATTTGTCAAGCTGTGGGTAGCCACGTCCCCTCTAAGCCTCACTCTTTTTTTTAAAAAATTGCAAAGGAGGTGTCACGATCTGTGGATATGTGGACCCACTAGGCCGCACTGCCGTAGCGGGGAGGCAGCTGGCCAAACAACAGAGTACCCAATCAATAAAAAGTCCAGCACAAGGTTACATGAATAGTCCAGACAGTTGCAGTGGCTAGGCACAGATGGAACTTCAGACGGCAGAGGATGCCACACGTGGTGGAGGGTATCAGGCGTGGCAGATGACACCAGACATGGTGTACGATAGCAGGCGTGACCGTTGACAGAACACGACTCCAACACTCGATAGGGCGAGGAACCAACACAGCACAGGATACAGGAACAGGTAGTAGGGTTCGGGAACAGGAAAACACTGATGAACCATTTGCTAAGACAAACATGGGAATTACAAACAATGTGTAAAGGATCTGCCAGACACAGCTTCTGTGTCGAAGCCCGTGGTTAATCAGTCTGCATCTGCTCCTTGGTCTTATAGAGTGACTCGATCTGCTACCACTCAGGCTGGTAGGCTGAGGAGTGGGAGAACCTATCACAGCCTGGCCAGATGGAGTTAGCTCCCGCCCTTGGTCTATTTATACCTTCATTTCCTGCTTTTCCTTTGCTTGTGATTCTGTCTTGTTTCCTGTCTCTGTTGTTCCTGTCTCTGTTGTTCCTGCTAGTACTATTAACCTCTGCTTCAAATTGACCCTGGCTTTACTGACTATGCTCCTGCTCTGCGTTTGGTACCTCGTACACTCCTGGTTTGACTCGGCTCGTTGACTACTCTTGTTGCTCACGGTGTTGCTGTGGGTAACTGCCCCATTTCCCTTAGCTTCTGTGTATCCTTGTCTGTTTGTCTGTCGTGCACTTATTGAGCGTAGGGACCATCGCCCAGTTGTACACCGTCGCTTAGGATGGGCCGTGCAAGTAGGCAGGGACTGAGTGGCGGGTAGATTAGGGCTCACCTGTCTGTCTCCCCACCCCGACATTACATAATCACAGGCCCATATACCTTTTCTACCCTGGTTCCTACACAACTATGGACCCCCTTGAGACCCTGGCTCAGCAAATGCAGGGTCTCTCCCTACAGGTCCAAGCCCTGGCTCAGAGGTGCAACCAGCGTGATGCTAACCAGGTAGTGCCCTCCACCTCACTTCTTGAACTCCACCTCAAGTTGCCTAACTGGTTTTCAGGGGACCGGAAGACTTTTTTCTCCTTTTGGCAGAGTTGTAGGCTCTATTTCCTATTAAGACCCCACTCCTCAGGTTCTAAGAGCCAGCGAGTGGGTATAATTATGTCCCGGCTCCAGGACGGCCCACAAGAATGGGCCTTCTCCTTGGCTCCTGACGCCCCTGAACTTTCCTCTGTTGACCTTTTTTTTTCTGCTCTCGGGCTCATCTATGACGAGACTGACAAGACTGCCTTTGCCGAGAGTCAGCTGGTGACCTTACATCAGGGTAAGAGACCCATTGAGGAGTACTGTTCTGACTTTAGGAAGTGGTGCGTAGCTTCTCGGTGGAATGACCCTGCCTTGAGGTGCCAGTTTAGATTGGGTCTGTCGAACGCCCTGAAAGACCTCTTAGTTAGCTATCCCTCTTCTGACTCTAGATCAGGTTATGGCTTTAGCGGTACGTCTTGACCGACGTCTCAGGGAACGACGACTTGAACGTTTTTGTGCTTTCTCCTCTGGCTCCCCCATGATGGTTCCCGAGGTTCCGTTGCTTCGTTCTTCCACGGGAATCTCGGATGAACCAATGCAACTCGGGGCGTCCGTGTCTCCCCAACAACATAGAAAGCTCCGCAGGAAGAATGGTCTCTGCTTCTACTGTGGGGATGACAAGCATCAAGTGAACAACTGTCCTAGGCATAAGAATAAGCAGCCGGAAAACTTCTGCGCCTAAGTGACCATCGGGGAGGTCGCTTGGGCGCACAGGTATTTCCCGTAAATATGAAACCTAATAAGATCTTGCTTCCCTTTCAGGTCTCTTTTGAGGGTAGGTCTGCCACCGGCCGTGCCTTCGTGGATTCAGGGTCTTCTGCTAATATTATGTCTGTGGAATTTGCTATGTCTCTAGCTATGCCATTGATTGATTTGCCTAAACCTGTCCCGGTAGTGGGTATCGACTCCACTCCACTTGCTAATGGTTATTTTACGCAGCATACCCCTGTTTTTGAACTCATTGTTGGCTCCATTCATTTGGAGCAGTGCTCTGTACTGGTGATGCAGGGATTATCGTCGGATTTGGTTTTAGGCCTTCCCTGGCTGCAGATGCATAATCCCACGTTTAACTGGAATACTGGGGATCTTATCAAATGGGGTAATGAATGCATGACGTCCTGTTTTTCTGTTAATTTTATTTCTCTCCCTGAGGAGGTGAACACTCTACCTGAGTTTATTCAGGACTTCGCTGATGTTTTTTCTAAAAAGGTCTCCGAAGTGTTACCTCCTCATAGACAATACGATTGCGCAATCGATTTGGTACCAGGAGCTAAGCTCCCTAAGGGTAGGATATTTAATCTCTCTTGTCCCGAACGTGAGGCCATGAGAGAATATATCCAGGAAAGCCTGGCCAAGGGTTACATTCGCCTTTCTACTTCTCCGGTAGGTGCTGGCTTCTTCTTCGTAGGGAAGAAGGATAGTGGTCTTAGGCCGTGCATCAATTACCGAAACTTGAATAAGGTCACTGTAAGGAACCAGTATCCCCTTCCTTTGATTCCTGATCTCTTCAATCAGGTTCAGGGGGCCCAATGGTTCTCTAAGTTTGATCTTCGGGGGGCTTATAACCTTATCCGAGTCAGAGAAGGGGATGAGTGGAAGACTGCGTTTAACACGCCCGAAGGTCATTTCGAATACCTCGTCATGCCCTTTGGGTTGTGTAATGCTCCCGCGGTCTTCCAGAATTTCATAAATGAGATTTTAAGAGACTACCTGGGGGTATTTCTTGTAGTGTACCTTGATGACATACTTGTGCTTTCCAAGGACTGGTCCTCCCACATTGAGCATGTCAGGAAGGTGCTCCAGGCCCTTCGGGAAAACAAACTCTTTGCTAAATCCGAAAAATGTTTGTTTGGGGTGCAGGAGATACAATTTTTGGGTCAAATCCTCACTCCTAATGAATTCCGCATGGACCCGGCCAAGGTTCAGGCTGTGACTGAATGGGTACAACCTGCCTCCCTGAAAGCGTTACAGTGCTTCCTGGGGTTTGCTAATTATTACAGGAGATTTATTGCTAACTTCTCGGTCATCGCTAAGTCTCTTACGGATCTTACTCGCAAAGGTGCTGATCTCCTCCAGTGGCCTCCGGAGGCGGTCCAGGCTTTTGAGATCCTTAAGAAGTGCTTTATCTCTGCCCCAGTGCTGATTCAGCCTAACCAAATTGAGTCCTTCATCGTGGAGGTTGGCACCTCCGATGGGAGAGTGGGTGCTGTCTTGTCCCAGAGTACCAGGTCCCTCACCCATCTCCGTCCCTGTGCCTACTTCTCCAGGACGTTCTCGCGCACTGAGAGTAACTATGACGTGGGCAACCGCAAACTCTTAGCCATTAAATGGGCATTTGAAGAGTGGCGCCACTTCTTGGAGGGGGCTAGGCACCAGGTAACGGTCCTTACCGACCACAAGAATCTGGTTTTCCTAGAATCTGCCCGGAGGCTAAACCCGAGACAAGCTCTATGGGCGTTGTGTTTTACTAGATTCAACTTTGTGGTCACCTATAGGGCTTGGTCTTAAAATATTAAAGCTGATGCACTGTCTATTAGCTTCATGGCCAGCCCTCCTTCGGAGGAAGATCCTGCTTGTGTTTTGCCCCCAGGTATAATAATATCCTCTGTTGATTCTGACTTAGTCTCCAAAATTGCGGCTGATCAAGGTTCAGCTCCCGGGAACCTTCCTGAGAACAATCTGTTTGTTCCCCTGCAATTCCGGCTAAGGGTACTCAGGGAAAATCATGGCTCTGCACTTTCTGGCCATCCAGGAATCCTGGGTACCAAGCACCTCATTGCTAGAAACTATTGGTGGCCTGGGTTGCCTAAAGACGTTAAGGCCTACGTCGCCGCTTGTGAAATTTGTTCTAGGTCCAAGACTCCCAGGTCCCGACCAGCGGGCTTACTATGTTCTTGCCCATTCCCCAGAGACCTTGGACCCATATCTCCATGGATTTTATCACCGATCTGCCTCCATCTCAAGGCAAGTCGGTGGTGTGGGTGGTAGTAGACCGCTTCAGTAAGATGTTCGACTCTGTGCCCCTCAAGAAACTACCCAATGCCAAGACGTTAGCTACCTTGTTCGTCAAACACATCCTGCGTCTCCATGGGGTTCCTGTCAATATTGTTTCTGACAGAGGGGTACAATTTGTTTCATTGTTTTGGAGAGCTTTCTGTAAAAAGTTGGAGATTGATCTGTCCTTCTCCTCTGCCTTCCATCCTGAAACTAATGGTCAAACTGAGAGGACTAATCAGTCTCTAGAACAATATTTAAGGTGTTTTAACTCCGACTGTCAATATGATTGGGTCTCCTTCATTCCCCTCGCCGAATTTTCCCTTAATAACCGGGTCAGTACCTCGTCAGGGCTCTCCCCCTTTTTCTGTAATTTTGGGTTTAATCCACGGTTCTCCTCCATTTCACCTGGTGGTTCCAACAATCTCGAGGTAGATGTAGTTCATCTGGAACTGTGTACAGTCTGGGCCCAGGTTCAGAAGAACCTAGAGGCGTCCCAGAGCATACAAAAGACTCGGGCAGATAGAAGACGTTCTGCTAACCCCTTGTTTGTGGTCGGGGATCTGGTGTGACTGTCTTCAAAAAATTTGCGTCTTAAAGTTCCGTCCAAAAAATTTGCTCCCCGGTATATAGGACCGTACAAGGTCATTGAGGTCCTTAACCCTGTCTCCTTCCGGCTGGAGTTGCCCCCGTCTTTTCAAATACACAACGTGTTTCATGCCTCCCTCCTGAAATGCTGCTCCCCGTCCTTGGCTACCTCGAGGAACCCTCTGGTCCCTGTTCTCACCCCTGAAGGGGTAGAATTCGAGGTGGCCAAGATTGTGGACAGCAGGATGGTCCAAGGCTCCCTCCAGTACCTGGTCCATTGGAGAGGATACGGGCCTGAGGAGAGGACTTGGGTACCCACCCGGGATGTTCACGCTGGGGTATTGCTCAGGAGGTTCCATCTTCGGTTCCCCAATAAGCCAGGTCCACCTAGGAAGGGTCCAGTGGCCCCTCATAAAAGGGGGGGTACTGTAAAGGATCTGCCAGACACAGCTTCTGTGTCGACGCCCGTGGTTAATCAGTCTGCATCTGCTCCTAGGTCTGATAGAGTGACTTGATCTGCTACCACTCAGGCTGGTAGGCTGAGGAGTGGGAGAACCTATCACAGCCTGGCTAGACGGAGCTAGCTCCCGCCCTCGGTCTATTTATAACTTCATTTCCTGCTCTTCCTTTGCCTGTGATTCTGTCTTGTTTCCCGACTCTGCTGTTCCTGCTAGTACTATTGACCTCTGCTTCAAATTAACCCTGGCTTTACTGACTACGCTCCTGCTCTTTGTTTGGTACCTCGCAACTGCCCCATTTCCCTTAGCGTGTGTATACCCTTGTCTGTTTGTCTGTCGTGACTTATTGAGCGTAGGGACCGTCGCCCAGTTGTACGCCGTCGCCTAGGAAGGGCCGTGCAAGTAGACAGGGACTGAGTGGCGGGTAGATTAGGGCTCACCTGTCTGTCTCCCCACCCCGACATTACACAACGCTCAGGCAGGGAGTGAAAGGGCAGGGCCCCTTTTATAGTCTAGAGTAATTAGGGTTACATTGTAATATAATTCATGTGCGTACGCTGGCCCTTTAAGGCCGGACACGAGTGTACGCGCGCACCCTAAGGGACACAGCAGAGTGGAACGGAAGTGAGGGCTGGCGTCTCCTAGGAAGGAGATGCCGGCCAGCACTCACTGATCCATGGCCGCTGCCGCCAAGGGGTGAGTAGGATGGGCGATCCGCGGCCGTGTACGCTACAGGAGGCTTAAAAATGCAAAAGTCGCTAACTTCGTTTTTACGCAGATTGCGAATTTTCTACGCCAGAAAACTGTCGCAGAGTGCACAATAAATTTCCCCCCTTGACTTTAATTAATTGTGTCATGTATCTGTCATTGTGACAGGCAAAATAGCTTTGCATGCTGCTACCAGGACACTAAACCAGAAAAAAGAACAAGTCACGACCAGGTAATTGAAAAAATACAAACAATCTTTATTAAAGTCAATTAGACACACAGAAAAAAACATATAACAGTTATACATAATAAAATACCATAGACCCTCAAACAGAAACGGAATCCGAACATAAAAGCAGAGTGGCCCCCCAGATGTACAAATGGTCCAATACCTCCTATACATGGCTAAAGTGCATACATATAGATTACTGAGCAGGTGCTAGGCGTGGTACGCCCTGCACAGATGGACACATAAGTGCAATATAAAAAAGTATATATAAAGTGCAGTCCTAAGTATACATAACATGCAAGGCAATATAGTATACCTACACCTACGTAGTAGGAGATGAAAATAGGAGACCAGGACCGGGAGAGGGGACCTCTGCTTAACCCGATGCGCGTTTCGCTGGTGCTTCGTCAGGCACCAGCGAAACGCGCGTCGGGTTAAGCAGAGGTCCCCTCTCCCGGTCCTGGTCTCCTATTTTCATCTCCTGCTACGTAGGTGTAGGTATACTATATTGCCTTGCATGTTATGTATACTTAGGACTGCACTTTATATATACTTTTTTATATTGCACTTATGTGTCCATCTGTGCAGGGCGTACCACGCCTAGCACCTGCTCAGTAATCTATATGTATGCACTTTAGCCATGTATAGGAGGTATTGGACCATTTGTACATCTGGGGGGCCACTCTGCTTTTATGTTCGGATTCCGTTTCTGTTTGAGGGTGTATGGTATTTTATTATGTATAACTGTTATATGTTTTTTTCTGTGTGTCTAATTGACTTTAATAAAGATTGTTTGTATTTTTTCAATTACCTGGTCGTGACTTGTTCTTTTTTCTGGTTTTGTTAAAATTAGTCACTAGGACCACTAGTACCAATTGGGGTATTGTTCGGTTTGTTAAAGTGTACCAGGACACTAGCAAAACGCAATACTAAAGAATAATCAGTCAGGAAGGATTAGGACAGAGGAATTGTCTGTGGCCACCACCTGTAAAACCATTCCCTTTTTAGTGGTTGTCTGTCTGATGTCTCTCTAGTGCACCCGTTTTCACATTCATTTGCACCAAACCAGATCAAATTGATTCACAATCACTTATGCTTCCTATCTGGACAGATTAATATCCCTGAAGTGTTATACCGTGGTGCTTAAAAAAAATATAAGTTGAACTAGTTAACTGACCTGAATAGCGCTGTCTACCTGATTCCAGCGCTGTTTGTTTGTTTGTTTGTTTCTTTCTTTCTTTCTTCGTGGACCCCCGTTCCAGAGATATGGCCCACTGTTGTGTTGGATCCATATATGCTGATTTGCTGTAGTTTACTGTAGTGGGCCATATCTCTGGAACGGGAGAATGGCAGATCCAGGGGAAAAAACAAAACATCCCTGGAATCAGGGAGACAGCGCTATTCAGGTTAGTTAACCAGTTCAACTTATATAACCTAGTGACAGGTGGTCTTTACGTGTTCCCTAAATATAAAAAATATGCAAAAAACATACCATAAATGCGTATGTTGCAACTAGGCTTGTTCCAAATAGTGTGGTTGGCAAAATAATTTAACAATAAAGTATTTATTTCAGAATCCTTCAATATTTAACCTAAAAAGAAAGAGGAAAACGTATAAGATTTAGATTTCAAATACCGGCCATAATTAAACTGTATATGACAGAATAGGATATTCAACTGTGGAAATTCTATAATAGCCATGGCCCTTTTAATAAGTTACATTTATTCAATGCCAAAAGTCTAACTCTCTTTAATATAGTTAGACAGCAAAGGGCAACTTGATCGCTGATATTTGACTATATATTCTATAATTTGGCTCCCAGTTTTAAAAACAGAAAATTAATACATCAATTTGCTCATTTCCTAAAAGTGTCCTTTAGCAGGCTAAGAGAATCAAAACTCAGAATTTATTTTCACTAAGGCAGTTAATCCAGGTGTATTGGTAGTTTATATGCATGGAAATAAGCACTCTATGTTACATTGTTCTAACAGAATATTCAATATTGTCCAATGAAGAAATAGATACATATCAGCATTTTGTATGGTCCATTGTCTGGCATATCATAAATCATGAAAACAATTTTGTAATAGGTAAATTCATTCATTTTGACATAATTACAGTCACTGAATTTGTAAAATAGCTCTCCTCCAGAAGGAAGGAAACTGTATCTCTAGTGCCACATACAGATGTGTCTACCATTACCTTTGCATGAAGTTGGTTAAGGACACCAATTTTTCATAAAGCCAATTCAATATAATATCACGACATGCCTGCAAAAACTCTTAAAGGGCTGCAATCGGGGGGGGGGGAGTGGCTGACTGAAGGCGGGATAGGACGCATCTCAGAAGAGCTCTGGACCCTTACATCATTTTCATCATGGCACAGGCAACTCACAGTTACCTAACTCAGGCCATGGTCCGCAGAAAGACGAAGGTTCAACCCCAAAACGCCTGCACCAGCAAGCCGAGGACTGGGACTGGAAGGCCCATATAAGATCCATGCCCACGAGAGAGGAAATTGGAGGTCTGTTTCTCAATGCTTCCCACAAACGTGATATGGAAGTTATTCAAAAAGAGATACATCAGGTGGGCTTCAGAGTGGCTGCAGTAGAGGAAATACAGGAGACCACATTTAACACGCTGGATCTACACAGACAAGTTCTGCAGGAACACTCGACCCAAATAACCGATATATTAACTCACATCGACGATATAGAAAATCGCCATAGGAGGAACATTCTCCGTATTGCAGGTCTGAGCGAAGAGGTAGGCCCAAGTCATTTGGAATCATGGGCTCAGAAATTATTTGGCACATTTCTCCAGAGACCGAAAGACCGCCCGTTCGAGATTGACAGAATACATAGGGCACTACGACCCAAATCCAACGATTCCTCACGTCCTAGGTATATCATATTTAGGATACATTTCTACAAAGACAAGGAGGCAATCTTAAGGTGAGCACGAGAATCCGATGACTTATGCTACAAGGACATTCCTATCCAATTTCTACCTGATCTGGCTCATCGCACCCTACAATTGAGAAAAGCTTTAAAACCATTATTGGTTGTTCTCAGGAATAAAGACATTTCTGACAGACGGGGATACTAACTCCTAGCCCACAAAGATGGAAAATCTGCAGCTTTTAGAAACCTGGGCGATTTACCAAACATCCTGGGGACTTTTGATCTACCTATGATAGCTATTCCTGACTGATCTCGTTCGACAATGATCCCGATTTCTCCTCCTAGGGAGACTTTGCAAGTCGCTCGCCCAAAACCTCAAAGGGATCACAAAAAAAACAGGGCTACATCAACCTGAGATGTTCAGGATTCCTGATTCCTCGAGGTTTCGAATTTCCTAAATGAAGATGTTCTTATTCGAAATATCACCATGTTATATAGTTTTATGTATTTCAACTGGTCACGAAGTTTACCTCTCATACTTAGCTAATATGTACTGTATGCATATTCCTGTTTTCTATTGTTTTCGTGTATTCATACCATGACTAGTTATTTCACCCTGTTGCCTGAAGCCAATCATGGGGCCTAACAAGGTCTCCTGCATTATGGCGTCTCTGGAGAAGCCCTGTCTCGTATCAGTTTTCACTTCCCCACCTAGGGACCGCAGCACCGAGTGTTGCATTTGCTTTGTTTAGTTTGACAGAGAACGGCACGAGTTCTCCTTTGTGTTTCGTTTGTTTTCTTGTTTCCCCCTTTTACATTTGTCTTGTCTTTGTCTCCCCCTCCTCCTTCACTCTTGTGTCCTACCCAGTGTTTCCTAACTGATATTCTGTGATATTTTGAGTATAGGTGTATAGTAATGATAACTTATCATTTTGCTCTTTTAATGTCAGAGAAATGAATTATCCCAGTAAAACAGATTCTATATAGACTACATAAAAAACAGGTGAATATTGCTATGTTTCAAGAGGCGTATTTTCGAGTGGGAGAGGTTCCCAAGTGCCCCACCAGCTATTTTTCGTCATGGCATCATAGTCAGCATCCAGCTGCTAGAGCTGGTGGAGTTTCCATAGCCTGACATAAATCACTCACACATACTATCCTTGACTCTAAATGTGATCCAGAGGGCAGATACCTTTTTCTTAAACTTGCATTTGCCAATCACACATTGATTGTCATTCCTTGGACTCCAAAAGAGCTCCGCTTAAATGGGAAGCACTTAAGTGTGTGCTGAGGGGGGGTTTATTTCACATGGGGCCAGACTCAAGAGGGAACGTACCCACAAACTCTAGGGCTTAAATAAACTAGCAACAAATCTTCTCCATCGGAGACCCTCAAATCGGAGATCTCTTCTATCAGACAAGAGATCTTATGCATTCTAGAACAAAGATCCCAAAGCTTCAGAGATAGGGTTAAAAGGGGCTTCTTTGAGTACGGAGATAAATGTGGGGCATGGTTGGCCAGGGCGATACATCCCCGGTCTCCTCGAAAACACATATTCTCTATTAACTCATCTGATAAGGTATGGTCCACTCTAACAACGACATTCTTGGGGAATTTCATTCCTATTATACTAAATTATACATAATTACATAGTTACATATAGTTACATAGTTAGTACGGCTGAAAAAAGACACATGTCCATCAAGTTCAAACAAGGGACGGGAAAAGGGAAGGGAAACATTTCTACACACAGGAGGTATTACTTTTTTGTTCTAGGAAATTATCTAACCCTTTTTTAAAGCCATCTACTGTCCCTACTGTGACCAGCTCCTGCGGTAGACTATTCCATAGATTCAAAGTTCTCACAGTAAAGAAGGCTTGTCGCCTCTGCAGGTTGAACCTTTTTTTTCTCTTTTTTTTTTGAGGGGGTTTTACATGGATCAGGATTTCACCATATTATTTGTATGTGCCATTCATATATTTATAGAAGTTAATCATGTCCCCCCTTAGTCGTCTTTTTTAAAGGTTAAATAGGTTTAATTCTTTTAATCTTTCCTCATAACTTAGATTCTCCATGCCCCTTATTAGCTTCCTCTTTGTATTTTTTCCAACTCCAGGGCATCCTTTCTATGAACTGGAGCCCAGAACTGAACTGCATATTCTAGATGAGGCCTCACTAATGCTTTGTAAAGTGGCAATATTGCATCCCTGTCCCACGAGTCCATGCCTCTTTTAATACACGACAATATCCTTCTGGCCTTTGAAGCAGCTGATTGACACTGCATGCTGTTATTTAGTTTATGATTTACAAGTACACCCAGATCCTTCTCAACAAGTGACTCCCCGAGTGTAGCTGCCCCTAGGACATATGATGCATGCAGGTTGTTGGTACCCAGATGCATAACTTTACATTTATCTACATTAAACTTAATTTGCCAACTGGATGCCCTGCCCAAACACTTAGTTTGTTTAAATCTGCTTTCAATTCACGAACATCTTCCATAGACTGAACTATATTACATAACTTGGTGTCATCTGCAAAAATAGAAATAGTACTATTAATCCCATCCTCTATATCATTAATAAATAAGTTGAATAATAGTGGTCCCAGCACTGAACCCTGGGGTACACCACTTATAACCGGGGACCATTCAGAGTAGGAATCATTTACCACAACTCCCTGGATATGGTCCTTGAGCTAATTCTCAATCCAATTATAAACAATACATTCTAAACCTATAGTCCTTAATTTACCCATTAGACGTCTATGAGTCCAAAGTCCAAAAACACTATATCCACAGCGGCCCCTCTGTCTAGGCTTCTGCTCACCTCTTCATAAAAACAGATCAGGTTAGTTTGACAACTTCTGTCCTTAGTAAAACTGTGCTGGCTGTCACTTGTAATACTATTTTTTGTCACATAATCCTGTATATTGTCCCTCAATAGCCCCTCAAACATTTTCCCCACGATGGATGTTAAACTTACTGGTCTATAATTACCCGGGAAAGAACTAGAGCCCTTTTTGAAAATAGGCACCACATTTGCTCTGCGCCAGTCCCTTGGCACTATACCAGTCACTAGAGAATCTCTGAATATTATGAAAAGGGGGACAGAAATAACTGAGCTAAGCTCTTTAAGAATTCTAGGGTGTATCCCATCTGGTCCCGGGGCCTTGTGCACATTTATTTTACTTAATTTAGCTTGGACCATATCTACATTCATCCAATCAAGTATATCAACTGATATATTAACAGCACTGGCACCGGCTACATCAGCTGCTTTTTCTTCTGTTGTATATACAAAGCTGAAGAACCCATTTAGTAACTCTGCCTTCTCTTGATCCCCTGTGATCAACTCCCCATTATCACTATCTAAGGGTCCTACATGTTCAGACCTTGGCTTTTTTCCATTTATATACAGTACTTGAAGAATTTTTTGGGATTTGTTTTACTATCCTTGGCCACCTGCCTTTCATTTAGTCTTTTTGCTAATTTTATTACATTTTTACAGATTTTATTAAGCTCTTTATAATTTAAAAAGGCTACAGATGTACCCTCAGATTTGTATTTTTTAAATGCCCTTTTTTTGTCATGTATTGCCCTTTGTACAGAAGGTGTAAGCCACGTGGGATTTAATTTTAGTCGTTTATACTTGTTACCTATAGGAATAAATTTTGCACTATAATTACCCAAAGTAGATTTGAAAATCTCCGATTTATCATTTGTCCCATTATTTAACATTAGTTCTTCCCAGTCTATATCCTGAATTGCAGCCCTCATCCTGGGGAAATTGGCTTTATTAAAATTAAATGTTTTTGCCCTCCCAGCCTGTGTTTGTTTTTTACAGTATAGGTAAAATGTAACTATATTGTGATCACTGTTACCAAGGTTTTCACGAACATTGACATTCCCAACAAGATCTGAATTATTAGAAATGACCAGATACAACAGAGCTTCACCTCTAGTCGGGTCTTCCACAAACTGGCCCATAAAATTTTCCTGCAACAGGTTGAGGAAATGTCTCCCCATTGCAGTAGAAGCCGAACCATGACACCAATTATTATCCCGGTAATTAAAATCTCCCATTATCACTACAGTACCCGCCGGTGCAGCCTGCTACATCTGTTTATATAGCTGACCTTCCATCTCCTCAGTTATATTGTTGGTCTATAAATTTTTCAGTGATTACCTCCCTTTCTAGTTCTACCCACAAGGTTTCAACCTCCTCACAGTCTTCACCCATTATTGTCTCTTTCACACTCTCCTTCATATCACTTCTCACATACAGACATACACCACCACCTTTCCTATTTGTCCTGTCTTTCCGAAACAGTCTAAAACCCTGTAGATTTACAGCCCAATCATGTGAAGAGCCTAGCCATGTTTCAGCAACACCAACTATATCTATATTTTCTTCCAGTATCAAGGCCTCCAGCTCCCCCATTTTGCTTCCTAGACTTCTGGCATTTGTGAACATACACTTTAACTTGCCTTTCACTTTTTCACTTTTATTATCAGAAATGTGATTATTTGACATTATTTGTGCATTTTTATTTACACTGATGTTTTGTAACAAAAGGATCTCCTTATCCTGTTGTCTAGTCCTCTCCCCACAGTCTGTTTCTCCCCCCACCAATAAAATCTGACCCCTCTCTAACCTGACTACCCCTTTATTTTCTACATTGGCCTCCCTCCTCACCCCTAGTTTAAATACTCCACCACCCCAGCTAGAATTCTCTCCCCCAGCACAGCTGATCCCCTTTGATGTAGGTGCAAATCATCTGCAGAATACAGTTTGTACCCCAATGAAAAGTCAGCCCAGTGCTCTAGGAACCCAAAGCCTTCTCCTCTACACCAAGACTTAAGCCATGCATTTAACTCCCTGAACTCCCGCTTTCTTTCCTGTGATGCGCATGGCACAGGTAGTATTCCTGAGAATACTACCTTGGAGGTCCTTCCCTTCAGCTTGTAGCCTAGTTACACAATATTCCCGAGCCAGACATTTCATCACAAGGCTCAAATACTGAGTATGTTTCAAGTTACCTGCTCAGCGATTCCCCTCCACCCATCTCCGGAGAGACAGCTACGGAACTAGAGCGAGATTTTTCTGACTCCGAGGTGTTATACGCAATAAAGAACCTTAAGTTAGGAAAGATTCCGGGACCTGATGGGTTTAACCAAGATTCTTTAAAAAATTTAGTGATAAGATCTCCCCAATCATTCTCGCAGCATTGAACGCTATCTCCCAAATTGACCATTTTCCTCCCCAATCCCTACAGGCTTACATCACAGTATTACCCAAACCATGTAAAGACCCCACAGCGTGTGGGAACTTTAGACCCATATCTCTACTTAATGAAGACATGAAACTATATGTCAAAATTATAGCCCTGCGTTTACAGCCATTAATACCTGCCCTGGTCCACAGAGAGTAGGTGGGCTTTGTACCTGGCCGTGAAGTTCGAGATAACACCATTAAAACCATATCCCTTATAGCAAGGGCTCGTCACTCAGGCTCTGGTCTCTGCCTGCTCTCTGCAGGATGCAGAAAAGGCCTTCGATAGGGTTAACTGGAAGTTCCTAGAGGCAGCCCTACTCTCTATCGGCTTAGGACCTAGGATGATACAATGCATCAGGGCATTATATGATCGACCCACTGTGAGGATTCGTGTCAACGGATTCCTATCTTGCCCCTTTGTAATATGCAATGGGACTAGGCAGGGGTGCCCTTTGTCTCCCTTCTTGTACTTATTTGCTATGGAACCCTTAGCCAATGCTTTATGAGCCAATGCATCTATACAAGGCATATCTACTGGTAGCCTTACACACAAACTGTCCCTTTTTGCGGATGACATGTTGTTATATGTAACATCTCCGAGAGAATCCCTTCCCTCAATAATGCACGAATTTGACATGTATAGTAAACTCAGCAACTTCAAAATGAATTCCCAGAAATCAGAGATTCTAAATATCAATTTTTCCCAGGAGGAAGTTGATTGTCTTAAAACTAATTTCCCATTCAAGTGGCGCTCCTCATCTTTAAAATATTTAGGGGTACGTATCACTTCAGACACAGGACACATTTTTTCTCTGAATTACCAACAAATGTTGCAATCTATTGAAAAAGATCTCCAAAGTTGGTCCACCTTACTTTTGTCCTGGTTTGGAAGGATTAGTGTACTAAAAATGGATATTTTACCCAGTCTATTGTATACTGAGAACATTCTTTAGGCGTCCTTCGAGACCATGAATCAAACATTCTTTCTTAACCCAACACAAATTCCGAGGTGGGACGGGCCTACCTGATTTCAACATATACCATAGAGCTACCATTAGCACATGTCTACTGGACATCATCATCACCAACCCTCAAAACTTTAGGTAGAGATAGAGTTAGACCAAAATCCTGTTCAGGCTCAAGGAGCATTCTGGTGGTCGATAAAATCCCCTAATTCCAACATGGGCCTTTCGCCCTTCCTATAGACTTTACTTTACTTAAGGCTTGGTATAGATTTTCTGCTACATCGGGGCTAGTATTCGTACCAGGCCCTCTCACTCCGGTTATAGGTAATCCAGGATTCTCCACTAATCTGCATCATAAATTTAGATCCACCAAACCATTATCCAGGATTAGGGATGTTGTAGGAGTAAATGGGGTGAAGCCCTTAACGGACATTGCAGATACTGTGGGATTATCTCCTACTAGCTGGCTGCCATTTTTTTAATTGCGTAGCTTCATATCTTCCTTGGCCCATGGTGCATGTCTCACCAAACTTCTTACCACGTTTGAGGAACTATGTGTTTCTTCCTTAGCACCGACTCACACTATCTCTTTGGTATATGGAGTGTTGTTAAAAGGGGAGATGAAGGACCTCACTCCTCAATTTATCCTCTCATGGGCGAGAGCATTGAGTCAGAAATTTTCATCAGACCAGTTGACTAAATTTTACTCTCTAACTCACAAAATGACGTCTCTAGCAGACTGCAAAAATTTAATTACAAGATCTTGTCATAATGGTACAGGACTCCTGACAAATTACATAAAGCTTATCCACAGGTATCCCCGATGCGTTGGGGTTGTAGTCAAGAAGTGGGATCTATGTTGCATATTTGGTGGGAATGTCAGCCCATAGTCACCCTTTGGCAAGATATAACTAATTTACATAACTTCCTATGCGGGACCAGAACAGCCTGACTCCATCTCAAGCTCTATTATCTATGTTTACATGCCCGATTAACAAATTTAAAAAGGGTTTGCTCTGCCCCTTTATAATGGCGGTAAGGTAAATTATCCCCCCACTGTGGAAATCCACTATAGCCCCCACACGCCTGCAATGGGTGGAGGCCCTCAACCACATTATTCACATGGAGGAACTTAGAGCTGAAGATGATGGGCATTTGGATTCCTTTCATATAACTTGGAACCAATGAGTGACATTTAGGTCATATGCTCGTTTTGACTCATGGTTGACAAGTGCTATTCCCACTGACTCTTTCTCTGAATAACATGCCGAATACCTTTGAAGAAACAATTTGCATTATGACATTACCTTGTCTTTTCCTCCCTCTGTTTAATTGCTGTAAAATTTTACATAACTATACTTGTAAAACTCTGTTAATGAGCCAGTATGTTGTGTTTAACAATGTCACAAGACTACTTTCATGTATTGTACTATATTGTACTTTATTTATTTTACAATAAAAATATATTGAACTATAAAAGGCTGAAATTCACATAATAACTACTGGGTGACCACACAGACATATACAGTGGATATAGAAAGTCTACACACGCCTGTACAATTGTATTGAAAAACAAAATGAACTTATTTAGGGTGGAAAAATAAAAATAAAGAACAAAAATAATGTGGTTGCATAAATATGCACACCCTTAAACTAATACTTTGTTAAATTACCCTTTGACTTTATGACAGCATTCAGTCTTTTTGGGTAGAAGTCTATCAGCATGTCACATTTTGACTTGACACTTGTTGCCCACACTTCCTTGCAAAAGCGCCCCAAATCTGTCAGATTGCGAGGGCATCTCCTGTGTACAGCCCTCTACAGGTCACCCCACAGATTCTTAATGGGATTCAGGTCTGGGCTCTGGCTGGGCCATTCCAAAAACGTTGATCTTCTTCTGGTGAAACAGTTCCAGCTGCAGAAAAACAGCCCCAAATCATTATGCTGCCTCCACCATGCTTCACTGTGGGTATGGTGTTTGTTTGGTGATGTGCACTGTTGGCTTTGCACCAAACATAGCTTTGAAATTATGGCCAAAAAGTTCAACCTTGGTCTCATCAGACCATAACACGTTTTCCCACATGCTTTTGGCAGACATGATGTAAGTCTTTGCAAAACATAGCCGGGCTTGGATGTTTTTCTTTGTTAGAAAAGGCTTTTGTAATGCCACCCTACCCCACAGCCCAGACATATGAGGAATACAGGAGATTGTTGTCACATGTACTACACAACCTGTACCTGCCAGAAAGTCCTGCAGCTCCTTTAATGTTGCTGTAGGCCTCTTGGTAGCCTCCTGGACCAATTTTCATCTTGTCTTTTCATCAAGTTTTGCGGGATGTCCAGTTCTTGGTAATGTCACTGTTGTGCCAAATGTAATCAACTCCTTAATGACCGTCTTCACTGTGTTCCATGGTATATCTAATGCCTTGGAAATTCTTTGGTACCCTTCTCTTGACTGATACCTTTCAACAATCAGATCCCTTTGATGTGTTGTAAGCTCTTTACGGACCATGGCTTTTGCTGTAACATGCAACAAAGAAAATGTCAGGAAAATCCTAATAGAACAGCAGAACTTTATATTGGGTTACTCCGACTCACTTTAACCCGTTAGTGACCGCCAATACGCCTTTTAACGGCGGCCACTAACGGGCTTTATTCTGATACATACGCCTTTTCACGGCGCTGCATCAGAATAAATTGCGGCGCCGTGAAAGGAGATAGCTCCCTGCTCTCAGCTACCGGAGGTAGCTGAGGGCTTGGAGCACACTCTGGGGACCGTTGTTTGCGGTCCCCAAACCGGCGATCGCCGGTATTCAACGAATACCGGCGACCGCCGTTACAACTAGTGCAGCGGTGGAAAATGGACATTTTTATCTGCTCTCACCATGAATGTTTGGTGAGAGGAGATAAAAAACTAACCTGAAGGGCCTCCGATGCCCGCGATCGTGTCCCCCTTCTCTTCTCCTCCCGCAGCTGCCGGGAAGAGAAAAAAAATGGCGCCCGCGCATGCGCACACAATCTAATTAAGATTGCGGCGCCGTGCAGAGGGATAGCTCCCTGCCCTCAGCTACCAGAGGTAGCTGAGGGCTTGGAGCACAGTCTGGGGACCGTTGTTTGCGGTCCCCAAACCGGGGATCGCCGGTATTCAACGAATACCGGCGATCGCTGTTACAATTAATGCAGCATTGAAATCTGACTTTTTATCTCCTCTCACCATGAATGTTTGGTGAGAGGAGATAAAAAACTATTTGTTAGGTCTCCGATCGTGCCCCCCCTCCCCCCAACCGCCGGAAAAAAAAAATGGCGCACGCATGCGCTGTCAGTGAAAGGCAGCTATTCTGCCTGTAAATGGAAACTGATCAGGGACCGTTATAATTGGTCCCTGATCAGATGGTCACTGTGATATACCTATCACAGTGACCATAGTCCCATATTTTCAAAATACAGCACAAGATTTGTGCTCTTTCCCTCCCTCCTCTCACTGTAGTTGATCTGTGAGATGAGAGAGAGAAATACTATACAAATCTTGTGCTGTATTATACTGTAAAATACACCACATACTTACTCGCCAGTGTTTTCCGATATTATCCGAATATTGTCCGTAATTTACCCCAGATTACCCGTAATCACCCCAGATTACCCGTAATTACCCCAGATTACCCGTAATTACCCCAGATTACCAGTAATCACTCCAGATTACACGTAATCACCCCCGTTTTTTTGTTTGTCTTCTAAAAAAAAAACAAAAAAAACAATTATTAGTGTGGTGAACATGAACCGCAGAAGCCGCAGCAGAATGTTCTCTGCAGAGCAGGCATACGCCATGCTGTGCTCTAGCGGTTCCGGCAGTGATACGGACACTGCGTCAGAAGCAGAACTTGGCTCAGAAAGCGACACAAGTTCTGCTTCTGCCACTGGACCCCCCAGCCCTATGGTGGTGGACGCAGCGGTCAGCGGTGAAGCGTCAGGAGACGGGCCTAGTACTGCAGTCCCTTCCGCAATTTGGGATCCTGCAATTGCTTTCTCCCCCCAAGTTTTGCCATTTACAGCGACTCCAGGCATCAACGCAGATGTCTCAAATTTTAGTCCCTATAATTTTTTTCATTTGTTTATAGGCGATCAGGTCCTGGAACTAATCGTCCAGCAGACGAATTTATACGCCAGGCAATTTGGCACCCAAAATCCCAGGTCTTGCTATGCCAGAGGATGGATCCCCACAACAGTTTCTGAAATAAAAATTTTTGGGGGAATTACCCTAAACATGGGGATAGTAAAAAAAAACTCTATCCGCTCCTATTGGGCTACCAGCGCTATCCATAGCACGCCTGTATTTGCAGCCGTTATGGCCCGAACGCGCTATGAGACTCTAATGCGTTTCATGCATTTTTCTGACAATACACAAATCCCCCCAAGAAGTGACCCAGCCTATGATCGCCTCAACAAACTGAGACCCCTAATCTCCCTCCTAAGTGACTCATTTTTCAATTTATACACCCCAGGCCAAAAACTAGCGGTAGATGAGTCCCTTATGTCCTTCAAGGGCCGTCTATCGTTTCGACAATACATCCCCTCCAAAAGAGCCCGATACGGAGTGAAACTCTATAAGGTGTGCGAGAGCACAACGGGCTACACCTGTGGCTTTTTCATTTATGAGGGCAGGGACCGCCATCTTAATCCTCCAGGATGCCCAGAGGATATTGGCATTAGTGGGAAAATTGTCTGGGAACTCATGGTGCCATTCCTACAAAAAGGGTACCATGTGTACACCGACAATTACTACACCAGTGTCCCCCTGTATAAGTCCCTCCATGCTGCGAATACAGGGGCCTGTGAGACGGTACGAAAAAATAGAGTCGGCTTCCCTCAACGACTGGTGTCCAGGCGACTAGAAAGGGGTGCGTCACTCTCATTTGCAAGTGACCAGTTGCTCGCTGTCAAATGGAGTGACAAAAAGGACGTGTACATGCTCTCCACCGTGCACGAGGACACCACAGTGGCAGTAAGAGAGAGGGGCGCTACCTCTGATAAGAGGAAACCGGTCTGCGTGGTGGACTATAACAAGTTCATGGGGGGAGTCGATCTATCTGACCGGGTCCTACAACCGTACCTGGTCAAGCGCAAAACTAGGGCCTGGTATAAAAAGGTAGCGATCTACCTTATCCAGATGGCCACTTACAACAGCTATGTGCTGTACAAGACCCAGGGAACGCTCAGTTTCCTCCAGTATCAGGAGAAAATTATAGAGCACCTCCTGTTTGACTCCCCCGCACCTAGAGACTCCTTCCAGTCAGAGGATGTCAAAAGGCTCACTGAGCGCCACTTCCTTCACCCTGTCCCTGCCTCTGTGAACCAAAGATACCCCCAAAAGAGATGCCGGGTGTGCAGTAAACACGGAAGGAGGAGCGATTCCCGGTTTTACTGCCCCATGTGCCCTTCAAATCCAGGCCTGTGCAACTACCCCTGTTTTGAGACCTACCACACCGTTTCTAATTATTAATTTTATCTATAATTTAGGGAAAACCAAAAAGGGTGGGGTGGGGGGGGGGGATTCTTTTTAGGGAGTCAATTTCATTTATGCATATTTTTTTGTTTCGTTTCTGGGCTTTCCAAGGGAGGGAGGGATTCTCATGGGGAGGTTTATTTATTTCAGACTGTAAAACTAAATTTCCCCTTTATGATTTTTTTTATACAATTCTTGGACAATTAAATCCAGGACTTGATCACTCACAAATGAATACAGTTTATTGTGCAGGAGCCCACATCTGTCTATTCAGAACATGGACACCCACAAGCGTTCTTGAAATAAAAAATAAATGTGGGCATTGCCCGTGCCGCCCCTGAATTAGTGGAAGTCGTGCATTTTAGAAATGGTTACAAGAATAAATTGGGGATGTATTTCCTTTTTCTTATGACTATGTCCTGCCACATACAGCGGTTACATTCCTAATTCTGTACCGTGATACGGGCATGATATTTTTTTTTTGGAGGATCTCTAATAATCGAGCTGTTCCTTATCAATACACCATGGTCTTTGTTACGGTTCTTCTGGAAATACTGACATCATTTTGGGGATTAGTGATCCTTTACTGTTCCTATAGATGGTTTTGGACATTGCCCCTCTATATATTCTGTAGGTGATTGGTTGTTTTGTGCACATAGCGGTTCCTACCTTGCCGGGCAGGGGCCTGTTATGGTGTACCGCGTCACTTGGCACATTCGTCCCTCATAAGGTTTGATGGAGCTAAAGAGACGTTGTACAACCAGTCACTGAAAAAAAAAATCCTTGTCATGACAGCCCTGCAGGTGTTCTTCTATCTAGTGAACAGACTCGAGTTTGCAACATAGTTGGATACATTTTCCTCCATTTGTTTGAAGATATTGCCTGTCACTCCAGTACAGTTTATTTTTTCCTCTCTGACTGATTTTATATTAGGACAGAATTCTGTCCACAATGACATCATAATGGCACCAACTGCTTCTTCAGCAAGACATAGTCATAAGTACAGGCAAATACGTCTATAGCTACATTTATCCGTTATGAATACACGGCTTCACTTCTCTTCTGTATGCCGCACAAATTTATTAATGTGGCGTATTTCTAACAAAATAACCTTCTACCACGTCTCCTCTATTTCATGTGGAAACGTAATAAGAGTTTGAAGAAAACATTATATACCCATAGTGTCTGAAATAATACCCATAATAATTCCTCCTTTAAAAATTTTTTGGTCCGCATGCCCACTACACCACTAGATGAATACCTTTAGGGGTTTAGTTTTTAAAATGGGGTCATTTCTGCGTGTTTTTTTTTTTTGTTCAGGCAGCTCAATGCCTCTAAATGCATGATATGGGGCCTAGAATTTATTCAATTGTGCCCTGAAAGCCAAAGGGTGCTCCCTCTCTTTTTGGCCCAGCCACACGACTAATAAGCAGATTGGGGCAACAATGAGAGTATTTTTGAAAACAGGAGAAACCGGGTGATAGATTTTGGGGTGTGTTTCTTCATTCTTATGGTCGCTTTACACAGAAATCGGTCTTCAAAGTGATATTTTTATGGAAAAAGTGTTTGTTTGTTTTTTCACCTGCTATGCATTAAATTTAGCAAAAAACTGTGGGGTCAAAATACTCACTACACCCCTAGATAAATACCTTAAGGGGTCTAGTTTTCTAAATGGAGTCGTTTATGGGGAGTTTCTATCGTTCTGGTAGTTCAAAACCTCTCCAAATATACAGTGGCGCCTAAAACATTTTCAAGCAAAATATGAGTCCTGAAAGCCTCCGGGTGCTCCCTTCCTTTCAAGCCCTGCTGTGTGTCCAGGCAATGCATTAGAGTCACAATGGGGGCATTTTTGAAAACAGGATAAACAGGGTGATAGATTTTGGGGTGTGTTTCTTCATTCTTATGGTCGCTTTACACAGAAATCGGTCTTCAAAGTGATATTTTTATGGAAAAAGTGTTTTGGTTTTTTTTTTCACCTGCTATGCATTAAATTTAGCAAAAAACTGTGAGGTCAAAATACTCACTACACCCCTAGATAAATACCTTAAGGGGTCTAGTTTTCTAAATGGGGTCGTTTATGGGGAGTTTCTATCGTTCTGGTAGTTCAAAACCTCTCCAAATATACAGTGGGGCCTAAAACATTTTCAAGCAAAATAGGAGTCCTGAAAGCCTCCGGGTGCTCCCTTCCTTTCAAGCCCTGCTGTGTGTCCAGGCAATGCATTAGGGTCACAATGGGGGCATTTTTGAAAACAGGAGAAACAGGGTGATAGATTTTGGGGTGTGTTTCTTCATTCTCATGGTCGCTTTACAAAGAAATCGGTCTTCAAAGTTATACTTTTATGAAAAAAGTGAGATTATATTTTTTTACGCCTGCTTTGCATGAATTCTTACAAAAAAACTGTGGGGTCAAAATACTTACAACACCCCATAATAAATACCTTAAGGGGTGTAGTTTGCAAAATGGGGTCACTTGTGGGGGTTTCCACCATTCTGACACCTATGAGCCTCTGAAAACCTGGCTTGATGCAGGAAAACCAAATGTACTTCAAAATGTATAAAATTATTACTAAACTTGTAAGTCTTCTAAATTGCTAAAAAAAAAATATTTTTTTTTTCAAAAGTGCTGCCAAAATAGAGTAAAGAGATGGAAATATATATTTAATAAAAAAAATTGTACTGTATGTATGTACATATGTGACATATTGCCGTTAAAAATAGGGAAAAATGATAATTTTTACAAAATTTCTTCATTTTTTCTATTTTTTTATTCATTTCCGTAAATCGTATCAGTCTACTTTTACCACTAAAATAAAGTACAACATGTGACGAAAAAACAATGTCAGAATTACTTGGATATTCAAAACTTTCGCTGAGTTATTCTCTGATAAAGTCACACATACCAGATTTAACAAATCTGGCTTGGTCATTAAGGCCCAAACAGGCCCGGTCATTAAGGGGTTAAATAATGGCAGCTGTGTACTGATTACTATTTTACATGAGTTTAATGTGATTGGGGATGTGGTTGTTTTCAGAATTAGCCAATGATTTTTTGATATGACAAAAACTTGGCATTTTAACAGGGGTATGTAAACTTTTTATATCCAATGTATACTGTAGCATAGACATCTCGTGACAAAGTATCGCAAAATCATGTTGTTTTTTTTCAAAGTTGACCATCTTGCTCCACACATCCCAGGATATTTTGAGATAAGAGAAAAGGTAATGAAGGACACATCTGTATAGGTCGATATCCTGTAAATCAATGTCTGAACCCTTGTAAAGCCTTGAAACCTGATTGGAGTTATCAGCCAAACCAGAGACCCCCATCTGTGGACAGCACTTTTTGGAGTTGTTGCTCCTCATCATTAGGGTACTGGTTCTCTGTGTGAGATATCAAATGTAAGGACTCTTGAAGTTACTTATTCTCCATACAGAGATCTTGCTGGTAGGGAGTCTTTAGGCTAATGCTCTCGGGGAAAAGGGTGCAAAATTCACTCAACATTGAAATTTCAACACCAAGAAAGGCTAGCCACAAGGTTATGCAAATCGAGGAAGTAGCAGGTGTCGCTAAGATATGATAATGTTTCTATTTTCAAGAACCTATCTCCAATCTGTGGCATGTGGGAGGGACATAAAAGCCAGATTGAAAGCAAAGGTTTATAGCCACATGAAACCTCGAAAATCGAATCAAGTGGTGTGGGATGTTTGTTCAATGCCTCCTGTTTGTCGACGTGTCAGTTATCGCCACTTGTCGCAAACTGAGAGGGACCTAATGCTTGAGCTGAGAGACCTTATCTCTTCGTCAGATCTCTACACGCCTGGGCCGAGATGTCACCATTGTTAAACTTTGCATGTCCCGGAGGTTGGGACAACAACAACAACAACGAACGGGAATGACAGCAAGAGGTGTGCGATGGTGAACCACTGCACGGATGGATCATCTGATTGGATGTATAGTGCGTAGTGATCCATTCTGTACTGCAAGTGAAATTGGACATCACATCCCAAGCCTAGTGCGGCAACCAGTGTCGGCACAAACCATCAGAAAGCATTTGCATGATGTTGGGCTATGAGCCAGACATCCAGCTACAGGTGTTCAGAAAGATGCCAATGGAGGCTGGAATGGAGGTCTATCCACTTCAGCGAGGAGTCCCGCTGATAGCTGGAGATTGCTCTGGAGACCACGTGGGCAACGTCATGAAGAGGCCTTCACAAGGGAATGTCACACCAGTCCTACACCCAGGATTATGGTGTGGGGTGGCATAATGTACAGTAGCCGGACCCTTCTAGTCTTCATTTCAGGTACACTAACAGCTCGGCGTTACATTGATTTGATCGTGGAACCAGTCATTTCTCGAAAGTTTCCCAGAAGCAGTTTTTCAACAGCACAACGCCAGGCCACAAGTTGCTCGTGCTACTGTGAGCAGTCTGCATGGCCTAAACATGCTACTATGGCCTGCAGCTTCTCTGGACTTGTCTCTCATCGAGCACATCTGGGACATCATTGGTCGGCATTTGCAAAGGGAGCTGCCAGCAGCCTAACTTAATGATTTGCACGCTCAAGTGCATTCAGCGTGGCATAACATTCCTCACACAACCATTAATAAACTCATTAATAGCATTCCAAGGCGTATAAGTGTGTATGTTTCTGCACGTGTCGCTTATACTTGATACTGAGTAAATCAAGATGTTTGGAATGTTTTGTTTTCATATTTTTTATCAATTGCATATCATTATCAAGTCTATCGATCCTGTGATTTCCACAATTCCAAAACTTTTCCTTCTTGGTGTTGCAATTTCAATGTTGAGGAGTGTAGATTTCCTCCAGAAGGAAGAAAACTGTCTCTCTAGTGCCACCTATACATAGGTACCAACTATGTAAGTCAGTGACCTACACATTAAGGGTATGTTCACACGGCTTATTTACGGACGTAATTCGGGCGTTTTACGCCTCGATTTACGTCCGAAAATGCGCCTCGATAGCGTTGGCAAACATCTGCCCATTCATTAGAATGGGTCTTACGATGTTCTGTGCACACAGTAATTTTTTTTAGGCGGGGTGTAAAAAAGAGGCCCGCGTCAAAGAAGTGCCTGTCACTTCTTCAGACGTAAATGGAGCCGTTTTCCATGGACTCCATGGAAAACCAGCTCCATTTAACGTCCGTAATGGACGCAGCAAAAAGCGCCTCAATATTCCATTACGGCTGAAATTATGGAGCTGTTTTCTCCGGAAAACAGCCCCGTAATTTCAGTTGTTACGGATGCTGCCGTGTGAACATACCCTAATAGAGCCTTCAAACATGACTTGGGTTACCAGCCAAACCAGAGACACCCATCTATAGACCGCACAGTTTCAACATAGCTGCACCTCTTTAGTAGTAGGGTTCTGGTTGACTATGTAAGATACCATATATATGGACTATCACAAAGTACTGATTCTCCTTGCAGAGATCCAGCTGGTAGGGCGTCTTTATGGCAGTGTTCCCTGGGAAAAATATGCCAAAAAACTCTCCTTCAGAAGGAAGTAGTAAGCATTCTTAGCATCCATGCTTAACAACTTTGCTCTTATATTTATGAAAAGATAAAAGGCGTCACAATAATAAAAATCCACAGTTTATTTGAAATCCATTACAAAACAAGGAACATCTTATTGCGTCCAAAATATAAAACAGACTTAGGCCTCATGCACACGAACGTATTTTTGTCCTCCCGTAAATACTGGCGTAAATACGGGTCCGGTGTCACCAGTATTCCACCCGTATTTACGGGCACGTTTTTGCTGCAAAATTGCACTGCAGTAATCGGCAGCCCTTCTCTCTATCAGTGCAGGATAGAGAGAAGGGACAGCCCTTTCCTCAGAAAAAGTAAAAGAAATTCATACTTACCCGGCCGTTGTCTTGGTGACGTGTCCCTCTCCTGACATCCAGTCCGACCTCCCTGGACGACGCGGCAGTCCATGTGACCGCTGCATCCTGTGATTGGCCTGTGATTGGCTGCAGAGGTCACATGGGCTGAAACGTCATCCCGGGAGGCCGGACTGGAGGAAGAAGCAGGGAGTTCTGGGTAAGTATGAACTTCTATTTTTTTTTACAGGTTGATCTATATTGTGATCGTTAGTCACTGTTCAAGGTGCTGAAAGAGTTACTGCCGATCAGTTAACTCTTTCAGCACCCTGGACAGTGACCAACCCCTGACGTCGCCTAGCAACGCTCCCGTAATTACGGGTGCACACACGTAGTCACCCGTAATTATGGGAGCTCCATAGACTTCTATGGGCCTGGCCGTGCCGTAATTACGGCCTGAAATAGGACATGTTCTATATTTTTTAACGGCACGGGCACCTTCCCGTAAGCATACTGGGAGGTACCCGTGGCCAATAGAAGTCTATGGGCCCGTAATTACGGCCGTTTTTACGTTCGTTTACGTTCGTGTAAGGCCCGTGCATGGGGCCTTACATGTTTAGAGCTGATCTCAGCTCTTACTCATATAATGTTATAGATATAGCTTGAAAGCAATATGTATGGCCTGAAAGATGTGCAACAAGTAGAAGGAAGAACATATGTGTAATGGATTTGCCTGACACAGCTTCTTTGTCGACGCCCGTGGGTAATCAGCCTGCATCTGTGCCTAGGTCTGTAAGGGTATGTGCACACACACTAATTACGTCCGTAATTGACGGACGTATTTCGGCCGCAAGTCCCGGACCGAACACAGTGCAGGGAGCTGGGCTCCTAGCATCATACTTATGTACGATGCTAGGAGTCCCTGCCTCGCTGCAGGACAACTGTCCCATACTGTAATCATGTTTTCAGTACGGGACAGTAGTTCCACGGAGAGGCAGGGACTCCTAGCATCGTACATAAGTATGATGCTAGGAGCCCAGCTCCCTGCACTGTGTTCGGTCCGGGACTTGCGGCCGAAATACGTCCGTCAATTACGGACGTAATTAGTGTGTGTGCACATACCCTTAGAGTGACTCGATCTGCTACCAATCAGGCTGGGAGGCTGAGGAGTGACCTATCACAGCCTGGCCAGACGGAGCTAGCTCCCGCCCTCTGTATATTTATACCTTCCTTTCCTGCTCCTTCAGTGCCTGTGATTCTTTCCTGTTTCCTGGCTCTGCTGCTCCTGCTATTATTATTGACCTTGCTTCATTTGGACCCTGGCTTTAGTGACTATGCTTCTGCTCTGCGTTTGGTACCTTGTACACTCCTGGTTTGACTCGGCTCATTCACTACTCCTGTTGCTCACGGTGTTGCCATGGGCAACTGCCCCATTTCCCTTTGCTTCTGTGTACCCTTGTCTTTTTGTCTGTCGTACACATATTGAGCGTAGGGACCGTCGCCCAGTTGTACGCCGTCGCCTAGGACGGGCCGTGCAAGTAGGCAGGGACTGAGTGGCGGGTATATTAGGGCTCACCTGTCTGTCTCCCTACCCCGTCATTACAATATGTTTAGCACTTTATTTGCGCATTATCTTTAGGGAAAGTAGTTTTGATAGGCTAGCTACAGTTCATTTACACATCACTCAGATGCTGGACATAAGCCACACACACACATAGGACAAATGCAGCACGCATGCCACTCAGACAGCACACATGACGCATAAACGCCATACACACACCACACACACAGGACACATACTATACACTGACCACTGCATTGCAAATTAATCACTCAAACTTACCAGGTCTCTTTTTTCTGATTGGTAGAACACCTACAAGCTGTAACAAAATCTTGCCTTTGAGTCGGGTTAGCTCTGTCCATTTTGCAATTAATCTACGCCCCTCCGGACATCGCAACTTTCTAAGAAATCATAACTTCAGTCCCTTGCTAACTTAGCTTCTGCTCCTTAAAGGGCTATTCCCAACTTAGACATTTATGGCATATCCATAGGATTTGCCTTAAATGCCTGACAGATGCAGGTCCCAGCTCTGGGACCCGCACCTATATCAAGAATGGGGGTCTCCTGACCTGCGCTACACCTGTTGCAGGGGCCGCTGGCCGCAGAATCCAGGCAGGGACTAGTGGAGAGAGGGTCGCATGTGCGCGCGGCTCTCTCCATTCTGTTCAATAGGAGTTCCAAAAACAGACAAACAAGCGCTGCTCGACTGTTTCTGGAACTGTTTAGCGGTCCTTTCTCCACTAGATCCCGTCTGGTTTCTGCGGCCAGTGAGCCAACAGGAGAAACACGGGTCAGGAGACGCAGGTGGGACCTGCATTTATTAGACATTTATGGCATATCTGTAGGATTTGCCTTAAATGTCTAAGTTGGAAATAACCCAACAGACCACCGCCGTTCTCGATATAGGTGTGGGTCCCAGAGCTGGGACCCATATCTATCAGACATTTATGGCAAATCCTACAAATATGCCATAAACGTCTAAGTTGGGAATAACCCTTTAATCTAATTGTGGTAGAGAGGTACTACAGACCCCTAGGGGCCCCTGTACCTACTGCATTGGCAGTATGCCTTCCTGTGATGCAGAGAGAGCGAGGTCAGAGGAAGAGGAGACTACATTGACTGAGTGACTGACTGTGTAGCCTGCAGAGACGGGATAGAGTGGAGGAGCTACAGAAGCTTGTGTATATATATATATATATATATATATATATATATATTTATATACAGTCCAAAGGTAGATGAACACAGCACTCCAATGGTTTCCAGGAAATCAGGCCATGTGCTCGTTACCTGGGGTTGAATCAATTCCCCAAAGAGATAGACAGAAGCATAGAACACAGCAACGGCACCAGGACTTCAGAGTAGATGAAAGCAAAAAGTGGATTTTATTCACCTCAATACAGCAACGTTTCGGTTCAACAGGAACCTTTCTCAAGCCATGGGCTGTGTGGCACTATCTACAAAGGACAACTGTGCAGGAGCACACAAAATACCCAGCTTTCCCGGGTATAAAAAAAAGTGTGGAAATAAACTAAGATATAACTTTTATTTAATCTAGCTAAAAGGATTAATCCTTTACTCAGACTAAATAAAAGTTATATCTTAGTTTATTTCCACACATTTATTTGATAGCTGGGAAAGCTGGGTATTTTGTGTGCTCCTGCGCAGTTGTCCTTTTTTGAATGTCTATTGCCCGCCAGCTATCAGGGTCATTTTGTAATCCTTGCACTACTTACAAGGGGGCTGTGGGCAGTGTGGCACTACCTACCAGGGGGCTGTGGACTGTGTGGCACTACCAACCAGGGGGCTGTGGGCTGTTGGCTGTGTGGCACTACCAACCAGGGGGCTGTGTGGCACTACCTACCAGGGGGCTGTGGGCTGTGTGGCTCTACCAACCAGGGGGCTGTGGGCTGTGTGGCACTATCAACCAGGTAGCAGTGGGCTGTGTGGCACTACCAACCAGGGGGCTGTGTGGCACTACCAACCAAGGGGCTTTGGGGCACTACCAACCAGGGGGCTGTGGGGCACTACCAACCAGGGGGCTGTGTGGCACTACCAATCAGGGGGCTGTGGGGCACTCCCAACCAGGGGGCTGTATGGCACTACCAACCAGGGGGCTGTGGGGCACTCCCTACCAGGGGGCTGTGGGCTCTGTGGCACTCCCTACTAGGGGTCTTTGCGACACTTCCTACCAGGGGGCTGTGCGGCACTCCCTACAGGGGGCTGTGCGGCACACACTACAGGGGGCTGTGTGGCGCAATCTACAAGGGGGCTGTGTGGCGCTATCTACAAGGGGGCTGTGTGGCGCTACCTACAAGGGGGCTGTCTAGCGCTACCTACAAGGGGGCTGTCTGGCGCTACCCACAAGGGGGCTGTGTGGTGCTACCTACAAGGGGCTATGTGGTGCTACCCACAAGGGGGCTGTGTGGCGCTACCCACAAGGGGCTGTGTGGCGCTACCTACAAGGGGGCTGTCTGGCGCTGCCCACAAGGGGCTGTGTGGTGCTACCCACAAGGGGCTGTGTGGCGCTACCTACAAGGGGCTGTGTGATGCTACCTATAAGGGGCTGTGTGGCGCTACCTATAGGGGGAATCTGTGAGTGGGGGGCTGATGGTCATTTTACTGTGAGTGGTGGGCTGATGGTCATTTTACTATGAGTGGGGGTTGATGGTCATTTTACTGTGAGTGGCAGATGGTCTTCAAGTGGTTTCCACCTCTGACCTCCAATTGAAATTATTAGGAGGCAGAAAATACCTGCGGCACCCGTTTGGAGCTTTTTTTTTTTCCTGCGTCTTTTGCATTCACTTCAACAGCTTAAGAAAAAACACAAAAAAAAAATGCTGTCAGTTGCTGAAGGAATTTTGAGGCAGATTTTTTTTGCCTTACAAAAAAACGTGTGTGAACATGCCCTACGAGTGGCGTGCTTGTTCTTAGCCGTTTTCTGTCTTTCTCAAAACAATTTTTGGTAGGGGGGCCCTGAGGAAATTTTGTTTTTCCAGTGCTGCCTCGAGTCCGAAAAGGTTGGGAAACTCTGTACTAGACTACAGGGTCCCGTCATGGAGCAGCTCAGTTTGTCATGGGAACGGGGCCTAGGTGAGTACAATTTTTGCTTTTGTTTGGGGGCACTGTCTACAAGGGAGAGGTGCGGGGACTGTATGGCACGATCTACAAGGTGGAGGTGGGGGACTGTATGGCACTGTCTACAAGGGGGAGGTGGGGGACCGTATGGCAATGTCTACAAGGGGGAGGTGGGGGACTGTATGGCACGATCTACAAAAAGGAGGTGGGGAATTATGGCACTGTATACAGGGAGGCTGTATGGCAAAATCTACAGGGGGCACTATACTGTGTGGGGGCCACTAAGCGGACATTATACTGTGTAGGGGTACTACAGATGGCATAATACTGTGGGCACAATTAGAGGACGAAATACTGTGTCCTTGAAGGGGTTGTAATATATTATATTATTAAATATTATTATTATACTATATGTGGGCACTAAAGGGGCATTATAATTTTTTTATGGGGCATTTTTTTTTAATGATGGGGTGGGGCGCCGAAAGATCATTTCGCACAGAGCACCATCTATCCTAGGGCCGGCCCTGTGCACAGGCATTGGATTTTAGCCCTCGAGTTTCACCTCTGCGACAAATCCAGTACAAAACTCCAAAGCAAACCAGCAAAATTGAAAGAACAATAATAATCTTTCCTGTTTTAGCAAGAACTAAATAATTTAATTAAGATTCATAAAGCAGTTTATGATTCATTCTGTCCAATTCTGTCTAGTTTTTCTATATACCGCTTGGTTCAGGTCATGTCATAGCAGAACTTGGACTAGCCCAATCCAAAACTATTTTTCTCCCCTTATGATATATTCTTACTTGGCAAACAGTCTGTACATTCAAATCTTTAATATATTGCAATTTATCAAAGGCGAGTCCAACTTTTTAAGTGAAGGTACATGTTTACAGAAGTATTGCAAATATTAGGAAATTGTATTTACAGGATTTCTTAGTGAAATCACTGTACTATCCGTATGCGCAAAGTAGGAAGAAGGACAGCATCCAAAGCCAAAGTTAAATAGTATGCGTAGTGCAAGTCTAGTGGGGGCTCCGTTCAACTGACCCCAAACTAAACATCCAGCAGTAACATAAAAAATAATCAGCACTCATGTCTTGTTGTACAAAAATAGATATAGTAATTTTTATTACGGTTGTGCGACGTTTTGGCTTAGCAGCCTTTCTCAAGCTTGGGAAAGGCTGCTGAGCCGAAACGTTGCATGACCGAATTAGAAATCACTATATCTGTATTTATACACCAAGCTGTAAGTGCTGTCTATTGTTTATTTTACTGCTGGATGTACAATCTGGCTGTCAATCCCCCTTCTTGTCTCTTATTAACGGAGTACAGGCGCCATAAACATACCTTGAAAGAGCAGCTGTGGGGAATTTTATTCCCCAATGCATGCGTTCACCTATTACAAATGACTAATTAGTTGAATTCTTTTTTTTGGTGTATATTAGGGGATTACTGTCTGTGTAGTACCAAACCACTATTTCTGAACTACGATGTTAGTGGAAATATAAACTGAACTCCCCTTAGGCCTAGTTGACACAGAGTTTATTGCAGGCAGAAAAATCTGCCTCAAAATAGACCTGCCTGCACTCTGTTCCCGCTACATTTTTTCGATGTTTTTTGCAGCGTTTTTTGGCAGCGGCCATTGAGCGCCGCGGGTAACTAATGCCACGAAAACCGCTCTCTCTGCCTCCCATTGATGTCAATGGGAGTTTAGAGACAGAAACGCCTGAAGAAAGGGCATGACTCGGCCGTTTTTTGCGCATTTCCGACGCGGTTTCTGCGCCAAAAAACTTTGTGAACATACCCTTAGGTGGTTTTTGTAGTGCAGGAGTGAACAGAAGACCTGTTTCTCCATATACTTTACATAGCTCGTTGGAATGAGAAGAGGTTCACTTTAATTTTTATTATTTTGTTTTCCTGGATGTTGTAGTTATTTTCTCACACACAGTCATAGCCTCCTAGTCATTACATGCTTGCAAATGGTTTTAATTAGGTAAAAATACCATAGCTGCTGTCGCCCTGGAAGTTTAGTTTAACTGCTGCTCCTCATTCATTTTTAGTAATACACCAAATTGAAAGAATGTGCTAAAATGTAAAGTATGTATTGGCATTATAGTGTAAATAAGTATTTTTTCTAAACAAATTAATATGGCTGTAGCTAGTATCGGTATCTGTACGTATGGGGGAAGGTTGCGGTTGACAATGAAAATGTAGATACAGTCCACGCTTGGCTTTATTGCAGTCCAAAACAAACAAGTGCTTATCCAGAATAAAAGACTTTCCGCATATAAACAAAACAAACTGGGCACTAACGAAAAAGAAAGTTTCCTCACCTGTTATAAAGAATATTTAGACTGTTCCTTGGATCAGGCTTTCTACACTATCCTTGTGTGGATTCCCAGGCTCTGACCCTCTCTACTAACTGCAGAGTTTTTATGACTCAGTAACGAGCACAGTAGCTTTACTTGTACTGACTTGAGCTAGGGAAAAACCATGTACAGGAGTGGGTAGAGAATGGCAAGGTCCCCTACCAATCCTGCCTACCAATCCATAGAAATCCAGGCCTGGAAAACAGACTTAACAAAAGCCTCAGCAAACTAATTCTGCAAATTAATTTTTGCTGAGAACCCCAACTTTCCTGGATTCCTCATTTCACCCATTTAATCCAGCCAGGTGAGAAATAGTACTTTCCCAGCCACAAGCTTACACTAAAAACAAACAATACTGAAGTGTGACAATTCTTAACAAATATTTTTTGGATTACATTTCAAACAATATAAAGAAGAATGTACAGAACATGTAATAATTGAAAGATATATTTTACACTGTAATAAATATGATATAATACAGCACTGTCCAACGTGTCATCCGCAGATGTCATTGCCTCTTTTACCTCCTACCGCATTTGACCAACTGAAATGATCTGGATTGGCCGTATACCCTTCCTCATTGCTGATAGGGATTAGTGTTGGAAGTAGACGTGACATCAAGTATAAGCTCATTGGATGTCCATGTCACTTCCTGGAAGGGAGGATCACCATTGGATAGTGAAGAAAGTAATTGTGATGTTTTTAGAGCTGTTATGGGGGACTGTATTTGATATTGTTATGGAGGACTTTGGCTGTCACTTATACGGGTCTGCAGCTGTCATTTATGGGGTCTGTGGCTTACATTGTTATAATCTGTTGTGGCTGTCATGTATGGAGTGGCTTTTGCTAATATTGTTACGGTGTGCTATTACTGATACTTTTATGGAGGTCCGTGGCTGTTACTTACAGAGTACTCTACTTATTATTCCTCCAGTTAATTTCAAATGCATTACCACATGCTAAGTAGAAACTGCAGAAATGGAGACAGAGCAAAACTTCTGTCTCCAATGCTCCTTTAGTCAATTGGGAGCCTATGCCATAATGCCCTATCTAGAGTACCGAGCCTGATGTAGTGCTTGCTTTGTCTCCAATTGGTCAATCATGTGATCTCACATACCCTGCTGAGCTACACTGAATATGATTGGTCAGAGCCCTCACTGCAGCTCCAGCCTTTAGACTTATTTAGACAACAGTCAACATTTTAGACTCATTCGCTTCAAAGCGAAAGTTACTGAAAATAAGATACTAAAAAAGTTATTGATACAATTTAACTGAATGCCCACAAGGGGATGTATCATAAACAAATACTAATTCAATTTAAAAAAATTGGCGAGACACACTGTTATTCTTAGACCAAATAGGACGGTATCTGCCATAAATAATGTAATGTCTATTGTCAAGCTGTCCATGTAAACACAATAAATCATTTGTGTAATAATCAGAGTTCTCTGCCTTATATGAATAACAAATATTTGATAATTCCCTATGTATAAAATATATATTTTACATAAGGAAACACACTTATTCGCAGTCAATAAAATAAGCTGTGGCCAAGACATTAGGAAAAATTCTATGTGATTCATGTGGCCAATATAGAAAAATCCCACAAATCGGAGAGTTTCCTCAAGGGTAATGTTTTGTGAACACACAAAAATGGATTATCTAATGTTATATGAGGTCATTCACCGCACATTTTGACCTATTTTTATCATGATGCTTTACAGTCTTGAATGCTTCTGATAATAAATAAAATATCATGTGAAAGCAAAAAATAAAGCCAAAGTCATGACTCAGAATAACAAGGGACTAAATCAAAGAAATAGTTTCTGTACTTTATCATAATGTGCCAGGATATCACAGTTTCTTATATGTGGATTTTCATAAGAATGAGGATAAATCTGCAACTACCTGCAGAAATGGACTAGGTTGACCTGGTTGAGTCATTTTCTTGCTTTTCTGCATAAGTCTGACTCTTTAATCAGAAAGAATCCTACTAAGTTTATACAGAACTTAGCCTTTATGGAGGGTAGCGGATTATTAGAGTACTTCTCAATAAATATACATCAATACAGATTTTAATCAGGACAGGTCTAAAAAAGGTAGAACACACTCATTTTCTTATGACAGGAAAATGTTACTCTTTTTTTTTAGTTGCTTGTACTTTCCATTCCGAGCAGATATCTTGACCACTAGAGCTCTTCCTTATCTGCCTTGAGCTGTTTTCGGAATAAATACAGGCGCACCAGCAGAAAAGGATAAGATCATCTGTGACATGACTTTTTTTGAATTTAGATTTTTTTGAATTTACATTTCTACCATGTGTTGCTCTTTTAACCAGTAATTTAAATTGTATATATTGTATACATAAAGTATTTTGTCCTCATTTGTTATGGGAAAATAATGATTGGATTACTGTAGAGTCGTTGTACATGTGCCATCATAGGCCCTGGGCCTTACCCGTGTTGTCCGCTGTTAAGATTTTTTTTCATAATTATTCCCTAGCTTTACGATATTTGATTAGAATATTATAAGATAGTTAACATATAAACTGATTCTGTTACTCTATTCTGTTAGCAGAAATTTACATAAAACCATGGAGCATTGTATTTATGTTGATCTTCTATCTATATCCAGCTCCGAGCAATTGGACATTATATATGGTCATTTTTGTTGCAGCTTTGTGGCATCCCCTATATTTTCATACTGTACATTTGATTAGGCATGGAAAGTATAAAATCTGCCCTTTTAATTTCCTGTCAAGCATCAGGAATTCTCTTGTCTGAATGTAGCAAGCAGGAGAAAACACATGAAATCAGTGCTTTTAATACTTGAGTTTTGCTCCCTCTGGCAATATTCAGTAACTGATCAATGGATCAGCTTAAATGTCTGTCAACTTGTCTTCAGTTCCATTTCTTCGCATTCATGATTCCAAAGATGTCTATGCAGCTGATCTGGTACTGAGATATTATATACATTGCAGCTCTATATAAAATTACTAACTTATTTATTATCTGAGTTTATAACCCTAAAGCGGTATCACCATTTCAATAGACATTGGCAGAATAAGCATTTTTGCAAAAAAAAAGAGAAAAAAATGTTTTTCCTTCTTCTCTCTTAACAAATCAAAGGCTCCCGATGCCCATAAATAGTTTATAGAGCTGTCCGTTTGGTTATGGCTACAGCCGGTGCATTTTTGTGGTGATCTCGCTCAGTCTGTAGGTTCTCGGGAGAGCGCATTGGTCGCACATGCGTAGAAGCTCCCTGCCCAGCCACCCAAGATCAGTCCCATAGAGATAAATAGGATGGCTCCTGATCATGTGCAGTTACAAGGGAGCCATCCTATGTATTTATTCTCAGAGCCCCTGTGCTTTCCCAAAAGCAGACTAGTCCTTCTCATGACTGCAGATTGTTTTTACTCTTCATGCTGCTATCCAGACTGGATGGCAACATCGGGAGCGCGCATTTAGGCAAAGTAGTGTTGTGAGTAGTAGAGCCATGAGGTCTACAAGTACCGCAAAATAAGGTGAAATGAAACATTTATCTTGGTTAGACCTATACATTTGTAATATATTGTAGATTTATAAGCTGTTTTTTGTACCAGGTGAGATGGGACAACCCCTTTGTTTGTTTTTTTCTTAAGGGCCATTTTACACGGGCAGATTTTCTGCCCAGTAAATGAGCGCCAATTGACAAAACAGCATGTCGATCATTGCTCATTTGCTCTATTTAACCTATACGATCGTTCATCCTCATACAGTTGCATCTGGTCGGCAGCACATCCCCTGTTTACAATTTTTGGGTCACATAAATTATACAATTTGTCACCTAATTGCTGTCGTGTATAGGGCCATGTTTGGGAACGTGATGTTTGTGCGAGTCCGATGATTGGCCCATGTAGAAGGCTACTAAACCTACAGTGGTTGTCTTATCAAAGAGCAGTTTGTAAATTAAACTGCTAACATAAGTTACACAAATATATGTTAATTTATATGGAGGTTAGCAGTACTGGAGATATGTTAGTGATGAATAAGGACAGGGATTTTTAATTCCTCCTCCCTGCCTGAAATGGCTTCTTACAGAGAATAATGCATTTCATTCAACAGTACAGTAAGCGTAGATAAAATAAGACTTTAGTGTCCCTTTAATAGAAATAGATATGCCACTTTCATTAACATTAGAACATAAGGGGGAAGTACACCATCATTTCTATTACAGGGCAGTAGACTTTATAAGCCACATTCACATGGAACCTAGCCACAGGACATGTCATATTGTCCATCATTTTGCAGATCAATTTACCCTTGATTGCATGTAATCTACAATTTTTTTTACAATAAATAAGGCATCAATTAAGCTTTGGGCAATCCTGTCTATGAGAGCATCCCTATCAAGCATGACATTATGGCTGGGATGACTATACAATTAAAAGCATAGACCAAAAAGATTTATTGGTTTTCTAATGAAAGAAAATTATAGTATGTAACTTTTTCTTACCCTGCGATGTAATAGATGTCACGATTTCACATTAAAAAAAACAAAAAAACGGCAATGTTATTTGTGGTAGGTCAAACTTTGTTGTACGTTCTGTTATTTTAATCCTATTTTATTTAAAAAAAAACTTATATAACACAATAGACATACTTGAATGGACACAAACTTTTCAAACAACTTATGCTAATCTAGTAGTATACCTGATATAGAAGAACTTTGTCTGCTACTTTCTGTTAACATTTAGTTGTTTTATCCACGCAAATTCTGTGGGAAGTTACTGCCAATAGCTGTCTCCCTTCCTGTAATCTGCTGTCCACCCCTGTTGTCAAGCAAAATCCGACCCTAGTTACAGAGCAGAATTGAGGAAAGCAAGAAGGTGGTGATGAGTCTCTTCACTGCCTGCCCATATATATACAAGTCTATTGAGCGGGGAGGGGGGAGCAGGAGGAGGGAGCAGAAAGAGAGTGAGTCAGATACAGACATGCTGTCTATACAAGTCTATGAAGAGGGGGGAGCAAGAGCAGGGAGCAGAATTATATATGTGTGTATATATATATATATATATATATATATATGTGTGTGTGTGTGTATATATATATATATGTGTGTGTATATATATATATATATATATATACATATATATATGATAGAGATCTTTGTGCTGTATATAGAAGACAAGATAGCTGTTAGGCTCCGCACACTAGCTCAGATCCAACTGCTTATGAGAGAGAGCTTGCAATGGGGGAAACTGCTGACTAATGCAGAATACAAATCATATAATGGCTTTTTTCAAGTTAGTAATATTTGTGTTTATTATTATATACCACCAACTATTTGTTTCGTTTGGAGTGGAGCTGGTCTTTAATATTTTAAATAACCTTTTGCTTTACAGGAATTACTACAAGACCCTCTTTATATTGGACTGAGACACAAACGAGTGAGAGGCAAGGCTTATGATGACCTTGTGGATGAATTCATGAAAGCTGTGACTGAGAGGTAAGCAAGCTGTAATGTCGGGGTAGGGAGACAGACAGGTGAGCCCTAATCTACCCGCCAATCAGTCCCTGCCTACTTGCAACGACCCGCCCTAGGCGACGGGGTACAATTGGGCGACGGTCCCTACACTCAATCGGTGCACGACAGACAAACAGACAAGGGTGCATAAGTCAGGGAAGTGGGGAAGTTGCCCACGGGAACACCGTGAGCAACAAGCGAAGTGAACAAGCCGAGTCAAACCAGGAGATGAGCGAGGTACAAAAACGCAGAGCAGAAGAGTGGTCAGTAAAGCCAAGGTCAATCACAAGCAGAGGATAAGTAGTTCATGAAGCTGCAGCAGGGCCAGGAAACCAGCAGAGAAAGAATCACAAGCAAAGGAGGAACAGGAAAGGCAGGTATAAATAGACAGAGGGCGGGAGCTAGCTCCGTCTGGCCAGGCTGTGATAGGCTCTCCCACTCCTAAGCCTGCCATCCTGAGTGGTGGAAGATGGAGTCAGTCTCACAGACATAGAAGCAGGTGCAGACTGATTACCTATGGGCGTCGACACAGAAGTTGTGTCTGGCAGATCCTTTACAGTACCCCCCCCTTTTATGAGGGGCCACCGGACCCTTTCTAGGTGGACCTGGTTTATTGGGGAAACGAAGGTGGAACCTCCTGAGCAATACCCCAGCGTGAACATCCTGGGCGGGTACCCAAGTCCTCTCCTCAGGCCCGTATCCCCTCCAATGGACCAGGTACTGGAGGGAGCCTTGGACCATCCTGCTGTCCACAATCTTGGCCACCTCGAATTCTACCCCCTCAGGGGTGAGAACAGCGACCGGAGGTTTCCTCGAGGGAGCCAAGGACGGGGAGCAGCATTTAAGGAGGGAGGCATGAAACACGTTGTGTACTCGAAAAGACGGGGGCAACTCCAGTCGGAAGGAGACAGGGTTAAGGACTTCAATGACCTTGTATGGCCCTATAAACCGGGGAGCAAACTTCTTGGACGGGACTTTAAGGCGCAAATTTTTTTACGATAGCCACACCAGATCCCCGACCACAAACAAGGGGTTAGCAGAACGTCTTCTATCTGCCTGAGTCTTTTGTATGCTCTGGGACGCCTCTAGGTTCTTCTGAACCTGGGCCCAGACTGTGCACAGTTCCCGATGAACGACCTCTACCTCGGTATTGTTGGAACTGCCAGGTGAAACGGAGGAGAACCGTGGATTAAACCCAAAATTACAGAAAAAGGGGGAGACCCCTGACGAGTTACTGACCCGGTTATTAAGGGAAAATTCGGCGAGGGGAATGAATGAGACCCAATCATATTGACAGTCAGAGATAAAACACCTTAAATATTGTTCTAGAGACTGATTAGTCCTCTCAGTTTGGCCATTAGTTTCAGGATGGAAGGCAGAGGAGAAGGACAGATCAATCTCCAACTTTTTACAGAAGGCTCTCCAAAACAATGAAACAAATTGTACCCCTCTGTCAGAAACAATATTGACAGGGACCCCATGGAGACGCAGGATGTGTTTGACAAACAAGGTAGCTAACATCTTAGCATTGGGTAGTTTCTTGAGGGGCACAAAGTGACACATCTTACTGAAGCGGTCTACTACAACCCACACCACCGACTTGCCTTGAGATGGAGGCAAATCGGTGATGAAATCCATTGAGATATGGGTCCAAGGTCTCTGGGGAACGGGCAAAGAACATAGTAAGCCTGCTGGTCGGGACCTGGGAGTCTTGGACCTAGCACAAACTTCACAAGCGGCGACGTAGGCCTTAACGTCTTTGAGCAACCCAGGCCACCAATAGTTTCTGGCAATGAGGTGCTTGGTACCCAAGATGCCTGGATGGCCAGATAGTGCAGAGTCATGATTTTCCCTAAGTACCCTTAGCCGGAATTGCAGGGGAACAAACAGCTTGTTCTCAGGAAGGTTCCCGGGAGCTGAACATTGATCAGCCGCAATTTCAGAGACTAAATCAGAATCAATAGAGGAAATGATTATACCTGGAGGCAAAACACAAGCAGGATCTTCCTCCGAAGGACGGCTGGCCATGAAGCTACGCGACAGTGCATCAGCCTTAATATTTTTAGACCCAGCCCTATAGGTGACCAAAAAGTTGAATCTGGTAAAAAATAACGCCCATCGAGTTTGTCTCGGGCTTAGCCTCCGGGCAGATTCTAGGAAAACCAGATTCTTGTGGTCGGTAAGGACCGTTACCTGGTGCCTAGCCCCCTCCAGGATGTGGCGCCACTCTTCAAATGCCCATTTAATGGCTAAGAGTTCGCGGTTGCCAATATCATAGTTACTCTCAGTGGGCAAAAACTTCCTGGAGAAGTAGGCACAGGGGCGGAGATGGGTGAGGGACCTGGTACCCTGGGACAAGACAGCCCCCACTCCCACCTCGGATGCGTCAACCTCCACGATAAATGGCTCCATTTGTTTGGGCTGAACCAGCACTGGGGCCGAGATAAAGCACTTCTTAAGGACCTCAAAAGCCTGGACAGCCTCAGGAGGCCAATGGAGAAGATCAGCACCTTTGCGAGTGAGATCCGTAAGAGGCTTAGCGATGACCGAGACGTTAGCAATAAATCTCCTGTAATAATTAGCGAACCCCAGGAAGCACTGTAACGCCTTCAGGGAGTCAGGTTGGACCCATTCCGCCACAGCCTGGACCTTGGCGGGGTCCATGCGGAATTCATGAGGAGTGAGGATTTGACCAAAAAACTGTATCTCCTGCACCCCAAACACACATTTTTCGGTCTTAGCAAACAGTTTGTTTTCCCGAAGGGCCTGGAGCACCTTCCTGACATGCTCAATGTGGGAGGACCAGTCCTTGGAAAACACAAGTATGTCATCAAGGTACACTACAAGAAATACCCCCAGGTAGTCTCTTAAAATCTCATTTATGAAATTCTGGAAGACCGCAGAAGCATTACACAACCCAAAGGGCCTGACGAGGTATTCGAAATGACCTTCGGGCGTGTTAAACGCAGTCTTCCACTCATCCCCCTCTTTGATGCGGATAAGGTTATACGCCCCCCGTAGATCAAACTTAGAGAACCATTGGGCCCCCTGAACCTGATTGAAGACATCAGGAATCAAAGGAAGGGGATACTGGTTCCTTACAGTGACCTTATTCAAGTTTCGGTAGTCAATGCATGGCCTAAGACCACCATCCTTCTTCCATACGAAGAAGAAGCCAGCACCTACCGGAGAAGTAGAGGGGCGAATGTAACCCTTGGCCAGGCATTCCTGGATATACTCTCTCATGGCTTCACGTTCGGGACAAGAGAGATTAAATATCCTACCCTTAGGGAGCTTAGCTCCTGGTACCAAATCAATTGCACAATCGTATTCTCTATGAGGTGGTAACACTTCGGAGGCCTCTTCAGAGAAAACATCAGCGAAGTCCTGAACAAACTCAGGTAGAGTGTTCACCTCCTCAGGGAGAGAAATAGAATTAACAGAAAAACATGACGTCATGCATTCATTACCCCATTTGGTAAGATCCCCAGTATTCCAGTCAAACGTGGAATTATGCAACTGCAACCAGGGAAGGCCTAAAACCAAATCGGATGATAATCCCTGCATCACCAGTACAGAGCACTGCTCCAAATGCATGGAGCCAACAAGGAGTTCAAAAACAGGGGTATGCTGTGTAAAATAACCATTAGCAAGAGGAGTGGAGTCGATACCCACTACCGGGACAGGTTTAGGCAAATCAATCAATGGCATAGCTAGAGACATAGCAAATTCCACAGACATAATATTAGCAGAAGACCCTGAATCCACGAAGGCACTGCCGGTAGCAGACCTACCACCAAAAGAGACCTGAAAGGGAAGCAAGATTTGATTACGTTTCATATTTATGGGAAATACCTGTGCGCCCAAGTGACCTCCCCGATGGTCACTTAGGCGCGGAAGTTCTTCCGGCTGCTTATTCTTACGCCTAGGACAGTTGTTCACTTGATGCTTGTCATCCCCACAGTAGAAGCAGAGACCATTCTTCCTGCGGAACTCTCTACGTTGTTGGGGGGACACGGAGGCCCCGAGTTGCATAGGTACCTCTGAGTCTTCCGTGGAAGAACAAAGCAACGGAACCTCGGAGGCATCATGGGGGAGTCAGAGGAGAAAACACAAACACGTTCAAGTCGTCGTTCCCTGAGACGTCGGTCAAGTCGTACCGCTAAAGCCATAACCTGATCTAGGGAGTCAGAAGAGGGATAGCTAACAGACCCAATCTAAACTGGCACCTTACGGCAGGGTCATTCCACCGAGACGCTACGCACCACTTCTTAAAGTCAGAACAATACTCCTAAACAGGTCTCTCAACCTGACGTAAGGTCACCAGCTGACTCTCGGCAAAGGCAGTCTTGTCAGTCTCGTCATAAATGAGTCCGAGAGCAGAAAAGAAAAGATCAACAGAGGAAAGTTCAGGGGCGTCAGGAGCCAAGGAGAAGGCCCATTCTTGGGGACCGTCCTGGAGCCGGGACATAATTATACCCACCCGCTGGCTCTCAGAACCAGATGAGTGGGGCTTTAAGCGAAAATAGAGCCTACAACTCTCCCGAAAGGAGAAAAAGGTCTTCCGGTCCCCTGAGAACCGGTCAGGCAACTTGAGGTGGGGTTCAAGAGGTGAGGTGAGGGGCACTACCAGGGTAGCATCAGGCTGGTTGTCCCTCTGAGCCAGGGCCTGGACCTGTAGGGAGAGGCCCTGCATTTGCTGTGCCAGGGTCTCAAGGGGGTCCATAGTAGTGTCAGGGACCAGGGTAGACTAGGTATATGGGCTTGTGATTATGTAATGTCGGGGTAGGGAGACAGACAGGTGAGCCCTAATCTACCCGCCACTCAGTCCCTGCTTACTTGCAACGACCCGCCCTAGGCGATGGGGTACAATTGGGCGACGGTCCCTACACTCAATAGGTGCACGACAGACAAACAGACAAGGGTACATAAGCCAGGGAAATGGGGAAGTTGCCCACGGGAACGAGCCGAGTCAAACCAGGAGATGAGCGAGGTACAAAAACTGAGTGGTCAGTAAAGCCAAGGTTAATCACAAGCAGAGGATAAGTAGTTCAAGAAGCTGCAGCAGGGCCAGGAAACCAGCAGAGAAGAATCACAAGCAAAGGAGGAACAGGAAAGGCAGGTATAAATAGACAGAGGGCGGGAGCTAGCTCCGTCTGGCCAGGCTGTGATAGGCTCTCCCACTCCTAAGCCTGCCATCCTGGGTGGTGGAAGATGGAGTCAGTCTCACAGACATAGAAGCAGGTGCAGACTGATTATCTATGGGCGTCGACACAGAAGTTGTGTCTGGCAGATCCTTTACACAAGCACATTTCTCTATGAGTTATTCTCAGGCAATAACTTTAGAATTAGTATTACATATCTGCTAGAAAGATTAAATGTGGTTTACAGAATGATGAAGATTTGCAGTATCTGTACAGGTTTTATTTTAATAATTTTGTTAAAGACACGACATTCTGGAGTAACATTTGTCATGTGATTGCTAGGACTCAACACTGCCCTTAAAGGGTTTATCTCCTTTTGAAAACTCATTTTCATATAACCTATTATGGAATACTTTTAATAGGGGGGATGCCTTGTGCAGGATCCTCATCTCTTGGTTAGATCATCTCTCGCTCTGGAGGATCTGTCCTGTTCTGCATTACACAGATAACCCATTGATTTTAATAGACAATGTGTATTGCTTTATTTCTGCAATGCAGGGAAATTAAATACTTCCAGGTTTCCCCACATATTACAGCTGCTCATTGGTGGCCTCAGCACGGGGACACTTTGTGATCAGCTTAATGTCAAAGGAACCTTTAACCATTTATTTTCCAAGGACCTATTTCCTACGTCCTGGCAGGGAGGCACTTCAGTAGCGAAGGACAAATGTAATACGTCCTTGCTGCTATAGGTCCTAGCCCTTAAAAGAAAACAAAAAAGAAAACAAGACCTAAATCATAGACCACTAGCTGCGATATAGCCTATGTAAAATCAGATTGCAGTGAGTGCTCAGGCTATATTGCAGCTGGAATTTCGGTTTTAAAATAATACCTCGATCACAGTTATAGCTGAAATCTAGCCTGCATTAGAGTAGGCTGAAGTGGGAGCTGCATATATTTGTAGCTCTCGCTTTAGCCCGTGTAGAGGTGGAGTTGAAGGGGACAGTGTGGGACATGCTGGGACTGTGCAGGGAGAGGTGGAGAATATGTGATCCTACTTCTGTCCCTGTATGGCTGTAAATAACTCCAAGGGGAGGGGTAATATGAACTTTTTTTCATGCTATCACCCATCTTATGAATTAGAGAGCATACTTGCTTTATAATTGTCACATATTAGGGTTCTTCTTTTTTTAAAAATCAGAAATGGATTGAGGAGTAGTAGCTCATCTATTTATCCATCTGAACCTAATTAGGCAGTTTATTGACTCTACAACCTGGATGCTTGTGGGTTAAATAAGTCGTACCAAACACTCGCACACACACAAACATCAGTAAAGTTTAGACATTTTACTCTGTCCTATCACGATATTTAGCATCAAATCTGCTAACCGCTTCTTTAGTGATACCTATTACCTAGTACCTTTCCGATGGATGGAAAAGATTTCTGTCCGTCAGAAAACATTTTAACCCACTGGCGGTCACCATAAACTATAATTTCCAACTAGTTTGATTTGCAAATATTTATTGGAATAGGCCGTGTTCACACGTTGTGGTCCATTTCTGTTCCGATATTTGCAGAATTTCAGCAAAATGGAAAGGTTTTGCTGCAACTTTTTATTAAAAAAGTGTGCTTTGACTATGAGGTGTGCACACAGACTAAGAGTTAGTATAGGGGGATAGAACAAGATATACACTACCGTTCAAAAGTTTGGGGTCACCCAGACAATTTTGTGTTTTCCATGAAAACTCACACTTATATTTATCAAATGAGTTGCAAAATGACTAGAAAATATAGTCAAGACATTGACAAGGTTAGAAATAATGATTTTTATTTCAAATAATAATTTTCTCCTTCAAACTTTGCTTTCGTCAAAGAATGCTCCATTTGCAGCAATTACAGCATTGCAGACCTTTGGCATTCTAGCTGTTAATTTGCATAGGTAATCGGGAGAAATTTCACCCCATGTTTCCAGAAGCCCCTCCCACAAGTTGGATTGGCTTGATGGGCACTTCTTGCGTAACATACGGTCAAGCTGCTCCCACAACAGCTCTATGGGGTTGAGATCTGGTGACTGCGCTGGCCACTCCATTACAGATAGAATACCAGCTGCCTGCTTCTTCCCTAAATAGTTCTTGCATAATTTGGAGGTGTGCTTTGGGTCATTGTCCTGTTGTAGGATGAAATTGGCTCCAATCAAGTGCTGTCCACAGGGTATGGCATGGCGTTGCAAAATGGAGTGATAGCCTTCCTTATTCAAAATCCCTTTTACCTTGTACAAATCTCCCACTTTACCAGCACCAAAGCAACCCCAGACCATCACATTACCTCCACCATGCTTGACAGATGGCGTCAGGCACTCTTCCAGCATCTTTTCAGTTGTTCTGCGTCTCACAAATGTTCTTTTGTGTGATCCAAACACCTCAAACTTCGATTCGTCTGTCCATAACACTTTTTTCCAATCTTCCTCTGTCCAATGTCTGTGTACTTTTGCCCATATTAATCTTTTCCCTTTTATTAACCAGTCTCAGATATGGCTTTTTCTTTGCCACTCTGCCCTGAAGGCCAGCATCTCGGAGTCGCCTCTTCACTGTAGACGTTGACACTGGCGTTTTGCGGGTACTATTTAATGAAGCTGCCAGTTGAGGACCTGTGAGGCGTCTATTTCTCAAACTAGAGACTCTAATGTACTTGTCTTGTTGCTCAGTTGTGCAGCGGGGCCTCCCACTTCTCTTTCTACTCTGGTTAGAGCCTGTTTGTGCTGTACTCTGAAGGGAGTAGTACACACCATTGTAGGAAATCTTCAGTTTCTTGGCAATTTCTCGCATGGAATAGCCTTCATTTCTAAGAACAAGAATAGACTGTCGAGTTTCACATGAAAGCTCTCTTTTTCTAGCCATTTTGAGAGTTTAATCGAACCCACAAATGTAATGCTCCAGATTCTCAACTAGCTCAAAGGAAGGTCAGTTTTATAGCTCCTCTAAACAGCAAAACTGTTTACAGTGGTGCTAACATAATTGCACAAGGGTTTTCAAGTGTTTTCTAATCATCCATTAGCCTTCTAACACAGTTAGCAAACACAATGTACCATTAGAACACTGGAGTGATGGTTGCTGGAAATGGGCCTCTATATACCTATGTAGATATTGCATTAAAAACCAGACGTTTGAAGCTAGAATAATCATTTACCACATTAGTAATGTATAGAGTGTATTTCTGATTAATTAAATGTTATCTTCATTGAAAAAAATGTGCTTTTCATGAAAAATAAGGAAATTTCTAAGTGACCCTAAACTTTTGATCGGTAGTGTATGTTTGACTGTAAGACCATGTTCACACACTACTGTGGAACAGGTCAGCAAATCCATGTAAAATATGCCTCAAAATCTGCATGTGTGGTGTGCATCTTGCTGCAGATCTGGCTGTGGATTTCACTCTTTGCACTGCCAAAATTTCCACAGAAATGCGCTGTAAAAAGAAAAAACATTCTTCAGATTTAAAAATCCTGACCCTAGGGTTGATTTTATTATTTTTTTTTAGCATTTCAATAGGGTTTTTTAAGACCTTATTCACTTACATTATACTGTACATCGCTGCAGATTTTTAGTGCGAAATAAACAATAAATCTGGCAGGTGTAAGACTAAAACAGAAAACTTACGAACATTTGAAATCTATCCATAGGTAAAATTGTTTGTTTCTTTTAACAAATGCATTTTAACAGTACAAGTATTTATTTAACTTTTTGGTGTTTAGGATTTTTTAAATTTGAATAAATTTTTGTATACCAATGAAAGATGGATATACAAACTAGAAAATGTGCCTTACTTATAAGTGTTTTTTGCTGAAAGATAATACCTGTATTATACCTAACCAGCTGTCTGCCATGTTATTATAACATAGCTAAAATAGTAAAACCAAATCGAAAAAGTGACTTCCTTCACAGAGGGCTCCTTTGTTTGACTTCATATCTCCAAATAGGAAAGAATGTGCAGGCGTATGGTTAGTTTAGTTTTCTAATATCTTTTCTATAAGCTAAATTTGGACTCTTAGTTACATAGAAGGAGGCACATTCTTTCATTCAGAATATGAGAAGTAACTCTGTCAGACACACTGAGAAGTCTGGGATCGCGCTGAGGCTCTGTTTACAGCAAATGGAAAATGTTGCCAGGATCAGGAATTATGTTGATGTGGCAGGAGTTGTGCTGTAGTTCAAGGAAGCAGATTTCTTTTTAACCCTTGTTTCGGAGTGTATTACTTTAGAAAATCAAAATTTATTTTAGTACATATATTTTCAGGTCAATTCATTTTTTGGTTACGTTTTTGGTCATGATTCAGTGGCTCTCAGAATATTTACACCAAATCATGCCAAACTTGCTGTCATGCGAGATTAGCCTTTTTTTTTTAAGGGAATGTGTCATTGTGTCAATGACCTATTTTTTACATCGTTTTTATATTAAACATATTTTCTAAGAATTTTTATCAATTTTCTTTTAAAATTGTCCATATCATTATATATTTTAAAACATAATCCTGAAATCTTGCAGTTTTCACTCTGACCACTGAGCCTCCCAATAGACTGACACTTCCTGTTCTGTAGAGATCACTTCTCAGCAGACATCTCATTATTATCACAGGCAGGATTACAATGAAATGTAACACCTCTATATAGATAACACAGGATCCACCATTGACATTAGCTGATGGACACAACTCGCCTCCTCCCCCTCTTTAGCAATGATCTGTGCACAGGTCACAGAGCATGCCTAGAACACACTGCTGTAAAGCACATCTCTGAATGCTGTTAGAAGAGCAGAGAAGCGTCTCAGACAAGATGGCGGCCCCCATAATCATGTACAATTAATAAAATAAGAACAAAAAAAATCTACAATCAGAAAAAAAAAATAGATTAGAAAAAAAGAATATGCTTTACTATCTGGCATTAATTAGTAAAAAAAACAAAAACAATATAGGTGATTCATTCCCTGTAAGCATTTCCTAAAAAGGCCAGTACTTTCTTGTGCAGCAGCCAGTAATTATTGTGACCACTACAATTCTCATATTATCAACTAACTTATTGGTGGTCACCAGAAGCAGTAGACGACTAGACTAGTTGTTAGATCAGGTGCATGATGAGAAAAATATTCAATGAGACCTGATTTACAAAGAAACAATACTCAGGTGCAGATATAGGTACAGCTTTATTCTCTGGAGTTATACTATAAATAAATAAGAGTTACCAGTATACAGTATATCAACCAAATACAAGTATTTGGAATTTATCCTTCTTTATTTTGTCCCGATTCTGTCCTTCCATGCTTTGACTGCATAGCTATAATCTATAATATTTATCATATGTGCAGAGAAACAGTGATCTTTATGAGGTGAGATCATATGTGGAAACAAAGTATCAAAGTAACCCGACAATGCAGGATATAAAGTGAGAAATATTACAACATGTATATTTCCAAGGCTCTAGGTATTAAATTATAACCATAACCTATATAACACCTCCATGTTTGAGCAGCATGCCAATTCTAGCTCACATTATAAATGTGCTTTGTCTTTTTCACTAAAACTTGCCAGGCATGTATCTTCGATTTGATGCCAACAACAAAAAATACATATCCTTATAATAGAGAGAGTAAGAATAACGCCGGCATTTTGGTTATGGATTGTGCTCAATGTTTACAGAGCTGTTAGTTTTCATCTTCCTATGGTGGGAAACATTAACTATTAGTATTTTTTTTCCTTAAACTTTTTTCTATCCTTAAGGAGTAAAGTAATTGATTTAGGTATAATTTTTGGAAGATTCTGACTAAAAATATAAGGAATATATTATGGAGGTCAGGAGTTGTTTGACTGACAGGTATTCTAGATTCTTCATAAGATGTTCTATTATGCAGTTTCATAACGTCTGGGAATGTGAAATAAGCATTAACATGGTTCTTTGATCCATTTAAAATGAATATATTAGCAGTAGCATCTAAGTGTCCACATTGCATGTCTCTTTGTACCTCATTCACATAGCAAAGAAACATGCACGGATCCTTTAAAGCAGTACACAGAGCTTCTGTGGTTCCTCATTACAGATCCGTAAGCACTCCATGTTCTTCCATATGGTACCTCCACATGGCACTGAGTCATGGAGATATTCTCACCTAGAATCAGGAGCAGCACCTGGCAAAACCGGGTAAGTGCCAGGGCCTGCAGAAGGGGGGGGGGGGTTTGGCCCATTCCCCTTGGTTAGAATCTTCAGGTTTTTTAAAAGGCATTGTGTAGAGAGCAGTGGCGGATTAAGTGTACCATGGGCCCTGGGCTGTTGACACAACTAGGGCCCCCTCCTTACCCTCACACGCAATTCAACCCCCCCCCCAAACTGCTGACACTGTACACGTCAGTGCCACTGGCCTGACGGATACAGGTTTTAGCACTAGATACAGCTGCTCTGTATTCAGGATATAAAGCAGCTGTATCTCAAAAAGTAAAAATCATTTTTAATAAAAAGTATTTAGAAAGTTGCACCAAACACACTGATACACTGTTTTATTAAAAATAAAATAATAATAATAATAACAATAATAAAGAAATTATAACACCTCTTTCTTAAAGTGTAACTAAACTTTTAACATGTCATAGTGATATGTCAAAACTTTTAATTGGTAGGGGGTTCGAGCACTGAGACCCCCACCGATCGCTAAAGTGAAACGGCAGAAGCGCACGATTGAATGCTGTGCCGATTCATTTCTGATCGGCATACCTCGGAGTGGTGTACGTCTGTACACTGCTTGCTCGGCTTTCCGAGAAAAGCAGATCAGAAATTAAGTGGCACAGCGGTCACATGAGTGCTTCTGCCACTTTGTTTTCCATGGGGGTCTCAGTGCTCGGACCCCCACCGATCAAAACTACTGACATTTCGCTATGACATGTCAGAAGTTTTTTAGAAGTTCAGTTACACTTTAAAGGGGTTTTCCCGTCAGGGAAATTTATGACATATCCTGTGTATCCTGTCAGATAGATGCGATTCCCACCTCTGGGAACTGCAACTATTTCTAGAACCGGGCCGCCTAAACCCTGTTCTACCTCTTTCTATCGCTGCCTCTCGGCCAATTCCTGACCATGGACTTTCCGTAACTCTCATTGTAGTGAATGGCAGTTACGGAAGCAGCGTAGCATGCGAGCTACGCTGTTTCCATAACTACCATTCAGTTCTATGGGACTTACGGAAACAGTGTAGCTCAGCCTGCTATCTGTTTTCGGAACTCCTGACCATGAAGTCAGAAAGTGGCCGGGAGGCAGCGAGAGCAAAAAGAGGTAGAACGGGGTTTGGGGGCCCCGTTCTCGAGGTAGGTGTTGGTCCCAGAGGTGGGACCTGCATCTATCTGACATTTATGACATATCCTGTGGATATGTCATAAATGTCCCTAATGGGAAAACCCCTTTAAGTAGTCAGACACCCCTCCCCATGTAGTAAAATAACTGCTGAGGGCTGTATGGGGAGATTATATTGCAAGGGGAGGTCAGATTGTCTGACTGACTGCTGAGGGCTCTATAGGGGGGTTTGAATGTCCGACTCTGATGTCTCCTTGGAGGGGGTATCCCTCCCATAGAGACCTCAGCAGTTAGTCGCTCAGACCACCCCCTATAGAGCCCCCAGCAGTCAGTCAGACAACCTCCCCTTGCAATATATTAGTAACTACTGAGGGCTCTAAGGGGAGGGGGGATTATACTGAAAGGGGGGTCTAACCATATAAGTGACTGCAGAGGACTCTATGAAAAGTGGAGTAATCCCCCCATCCCCCATAGAGCCCTCAGTATTTATTATACAGCAGGGTGTGGTTGAGAGTCTGACTGCTGAGTGCTCTATGGGGGATATTATTATCCCCACATAGAGGCCTCTGCAGTGAGTTAGGTGGACCCCCACTGGCTATATAATTAATCGAATCCCTCCCTAGCGTTGGCCGATCAGTTTAAAGTTGGCTGGGGCAGGAGGCGAGTACCACACTAACCTCACCGCATTACCACTTCCCTGATTTCCTGTTCATCTCTGGCAGTGCGTGCATCATCAGAGAGGCATGTTCTAAATTCTACCACTAGCAGACGTGCCTATTGTGACGCACGTCTGCTAGCCCTATCCCGCCCCAGCAAATGCTGTCCCTTCCCGATTCTAGCTTTTCTGCTGCCTGAGGCAAAAATTGAAATGGCGCCCCCCAGATTTTTATTGACATCCACCTGGCTGTTCTACATCACTAGCAGCCTCCTCCAACTCTTGCAGATTTGCCATTGCCTTGTACTGGCATGCGCGGTGCAGCCGGGCAGAGTACACCTCGCTGCACGGTGCGTGCCCAAGTAGTACAAGGCAATGGTGCATCCGAGAAAGTTGGAGGAGACTGGTAGTGATTTATAACAGCCGGGGAGATGTCAATCAAGCATTAAAAGGTTTGAAGGCAGCACTATGTGACTCTTCAGGATAGCAGTACCGCCCCATGACCCTTTAATGAGTAATTAGCATATAGTGTGCTCTGTTTTAAAAGTTAATTTTATAGATTTTGCTGCATCTGAAAAAAACATACTGGAGAATGTTTGGAAATATTGTCAGGTTATGTATTACCGCATAGTGGCGCTTCAAGGGGTTAAAACTACGCCTGAAAACCATCCATCTGCCATGCAATTTTGTTATTATAAATATATTCTATATAATTACAGCTCCAGAACCAAGCTCTGACATATATGGCTCCAGAACCAAGCTCAATACATGTATACAGCACCAGAACCAACCTCAGTACATATATATAGCACCACAACATAGCTCAATATATATATATATATATATATATATATATACACACAACACCAGAACCAAGTTCAGCACATAAATACAACACCAGAACCAAGCTCAGTACATAAATGCAACACCAGAACCAACTTCAGTACATATATACAACACCAGATCCAAGCTCAGTACATATATACAGCACCAGAACAAAGTTCAGCACATAAATTCAGCACCAGCACAAATACTGCTCAATTTAGTGCAACCCCTGACGTATAGGTTTGTACGGATAAAACTACAGCTCCCAGCATGGCCCGAACAATGGTAAGGATATGCTGGGAGTTGCTGTTTCCCCAAATAAAATATCATGCCACCCATCATCTCGCTGCAGATCATACAGTGACTACAGTACGATTAGAGGCAGAATAAACATTTCAATTAAGTGACTCACCGGTGACTTCATTTCAAATTCTAGTTCTTCTTTTTCTCTTTTCTTCTCCATCCGGTCCAATCCTCTATGATAACTTCTCCTGGCCACGACATATTTCTGCAGTTTTCCGCTCAGATGTCTTCAGTTTCCCACTTTTCAAACATTTTTGCATCTATAAACAAAGATAAACTTAGCAGGGTGCCGCACAATACGTCCCTATATATAATAGCCCCATACACTGCACCTCTAATTATAATAATGCCGTTCACTGTGTCCCTGATTATAATAGCACCAGACACTGTGTCCCACACACACACAGTTCTCCCATAGATAGTGCCCCATAGAGCCCCCTGTAGATAGTGACCCCATAGAGCCCCTGTAGATAGTGCCCCCATAGAGCCCCCTGTAGATAGTGCCCCACATATAGCCCCCCTATTGATAGCGCTCCACATATAGTTCCCCTGTAGATTGTGTCCCACATAAAGCCTCCCCTGTAAATTTTGCCCCACATATAGCCCCCTGTAGATTGCGCTCTACATATAGTGCACCCTGTAGATAGTGCCGTACATATAGTCCCCCTGTAGATTGTGTCCCACATAAAGTCTCCCCTGTAGATTGTGCCCCACGTATATCCCCCTGTAGTAGAGCACCCTACATATAGTCCCCCTGTAGATTGTGTCCCACATAAAGCTCTCCTGTAGATTGTGCCCCACATATAGCTCCCCCTCCTGTAGATCATGCCGCCCACACTTTTTAGTTGAAAACAACAAACTTTACATACTCACCGTGATCCCGTTCCCACGCCGTCCTGTGTCAATGCAGGTCTGCTCTCTTCTGAGCAGGTCTGCTGGGGCTGAGCGACGCAAGCGGCGCAATTTTGCATTCGCGCCGCTTGCATCTTTGAAAGGCGCTGATTGGCATGGCAGAATGACATGCCCCGTCAATCAGAGCCCTTCAACAACGGAAGCGGTGCAATGACGTCATCGCGCCGCTACCGTCGTTGATTGGCAGGGCAGAATGACTTCCCCGCCAATCAGTGCCTTTCAACAAGTGTAAAAACAACTCATTCTGCCCTGCCAATCAGCATTGTTGTAAAGCGCTGAATGGTCGGGCACGGAACGTACCCGGGCATTCAGTGCTTATGCATGTAATTGTACCTGCGTTCTATGGATGCAGGTACAATTAGTACAGGAGGGGGTGGCGGCGGCTGGTTTCAGTTGCGCCACCACCCCCTCAGAGAGGCAGCAGGGCAGACAGTGCGGCCCTGCCCTCCCCATTAGCGGCGATAGTGCGCTGCAATGTGATTTTTTTAAATGATGTGCGGTTCGGGCAGCCATGGGCCCCCTGGGAGCCGTGGGCCCCAGGCGGCCGCCAGAACCGCCCATATGATGATCCACCACTTCTTCCCTGCCATGCCATTAAAAGCGCTGCTTTGGCCTTGAGAGTAGAACACTTCTGAGCCTGAACTGGCAGTATTTCCACCTTCATAAACACTAATTTAACCAGATGTAATAATGCAGGTTAATATTTCAGGTAAAGGTATAGTTTCAAGGGATTATCTGAGACTTTTAGAAATAGGAAGCAGGGCAGGGGATGGCATTACAGTATAGTAAACTAACCGATACTCACCCCCTAAAGTTTCCACAGCTCCAGTGCTAAGGTTCCGTTCTGCGCCGCTCCTGTCCCGGAGGATCTTGCAATGGTCACATGCCATTCATCGGTCACATGCCGCTGCAGCGAATAGATGGCTTCAGCGGTCACATACTGTTATTGGCAACATCACAGCTGATGCCAGCGATTGTCTGAGGCATGTGACCAATAAATGGCACATGACCGCAGCAGGATCTTCCGGGCCCGTAGCAGCCGAAGACAGGACCTCAACGCTGGAGTGGAAGGCACTTCACGGGGTGAGTATCTGCTTGTTTACAGTGTAATTCCATCTGCTGCCTTGCTGCCAATTTTGAAAAGTTCCCTGTACCACCTTTAAGGTATGTACCTATTGTCTCTTTTTTTCTTGGTTATTGCGTTTAGTTTAAAAAAATTGTACGTATTAACCCCTTTGGGACGAAGCCATTTTTTAATGTCATTTTCATTTTTCACTCCCCGCATTCCAAGAGGCATAACTTGATAATTGATTATTGATAATAAACTTTTTGTTAAAACAAAAAAAATGTTTTGTGTCGCCACATTCTGAGAGCCAGAATTCTTTGATTTTTTTCACTGATTGAGCGGTGTGAGGGCTTATTTTTTTTGCGGGACTAGCTGTAGTTTTTATCGGTACCATTTTTTGGTATGTAGAACTTTTTGATCACTTTTTATTACTTTTTTTGGGAGTTAAGTTGACCAAAAAACAGCGATTATGGCGGTTTACTTTTTTTTTACGCCATTCACCGTGCGCATTAAATAACTCTATATTGTAACAGATCCGACTTTTACAGACACAGCGATACCAATTTGGTTTTACTTTTTTATTTTTTGCATTACTTTAGGGGGGAAAATGGGAAAAGGGGGGTTTTTTGAACTTTTAATATATACAGTGAAGGAAATAAGTATTTGATCCCTTGCTGATTTTGTAAGTTTGCCCACTGTCAAAGACATGAACAGTCTAGAATTTTTAGGCTAGGTTAATTTTACCAGTGAGAGATAGATTATATAAAAAAAAAGAAAATCACATTGGCAAAATTATATATATTTATTTGCATTGTGCACAGAGAAATATGTATTTAATCCCTTTGGCAAACAAGACTTAATACTTGGTGGCAAAACCCTTGTTGGCAAGCACAGCAGTCAGACGTTTTTTGTAGTTGATGATGAGGTTTGCACACATGTTAGATGGAATTTTGGCCCACTCCTCTTTGCAGATCATCTGTAAATCATTAAGATTTCAAGGCAGTCGCTTGGCAACTCGGATCTTCAGCTCCCTCCATAAGTTTTCGATGGGATTAAGGTCTGGAGACTGGCTAGGCCACTCCATGACCTTAATGTGCTTCTTTTTGAGCCACTCCTTTGTTGCCTTGGCTGTATGTTTCGGGTCATTGTCGTGCTGGAAGACGTGACGTCCCTGTCGTGGGCTCTTTCGATCGACGTCTTCGTGAAATTGCGCCTGCGCGTTTCTATTTTTTTTTATGAATCACATATGTGCAGTAAAAATAAAATGTATTGCGCCTGCATATTAAAAGTTGATCTATTGCGCCTGCGCATTCAAAGCAATAAATCAACTTTGCAGGCAAAATAAATTAGATTTTACTGCGCAAAACATCATCCCAGGAGGCCGGCCTGGAGGAAGAAACACCGAAACACAGACTCCTGGTAAGTATAAGATTTTGGGTTTTTTTCTGAGTTGCGGTATTTGCGGGGGAATTACTGCGAAAAAAATGCAACAACTGCTATTTGTTGCGGGCTTTACCTCCCCATTGAATTCACTGGGGAAAACCTGCAACAAATAAGCAAGTTTACGTAAATACAATTGACATGCTGCGGAATAAAATTCCACACCGCAGGTCAATTTCTGAGCGTTTTTCCGCTCATTATTTATGCAGCTTGTGGATGAGATTTGTTTTATCTCATCCACTTTGCTGCTACTGTGTTTGCTGCAGATTTTCCTCTACAGAATTAGTTGTGTTTATGCAACGTGTGAACTGCCCCTCACAATGCTTTTTTTTTTTGTAGTGGAAGAGACAATGCCATATGCAGTGTTATACCATACTTGTATATCATAAAAAAGCACAAAAATTTATGAATGTAATTATATATTTATTACAATTATGTAAAAGTTGTAATTACTGGCATTTTAGCTCAGCCCTCTTCACTTGAATAGGGATGAGCTATAATACCAGACACAGCCCATGGATAACTATAACGCTGTGTTGGGGAGAAAAAAAGCTGACTAATACTGGACAACCTTTTCAATGTTCTTTAAAAAAACTTAGTTGGCCTACATGCCATGTATGCTTATGTATTAGTTCGTCCTAATTTTTATTTTTATTTTTAAACAATGTTTTCGAATTTTATTGAATGTTTGACATAAATTATTATAACAAATATTGATTCTTTTATACAAACATAGAATCACATGTCTTGAGAATTTAGTGCAAAAATTGTTTACATATAACTATACAAACAATTCAGAGCTAGTTATTAATGTACAACATTATACAAAAGACAGTATCAATAATGAGTATTCTTATATGTCATATGATTTATCTGTTGATTTAGACAGAGCATAGATACATTTTCAAAGAACATGCAGAATCTGTGGTCTCTTGAGTGTAAATTAAACAAATCTACAATCTACAGTAAACAAATTTAACAGAGGTTGTTTCTCATTTGTACAATGGAAGATATTATTAAGCCAATCTGAGTATTTCCTTTAGAACCAAAACATCTCATAACGGATCTGCTAATCCTGAATCAGTCCAAATAGCCCAATAATGAAAGGGGTTTTCCAGCTTCTGACAACTGATGACCTATCCACCAGATAGGTCATCAGTACATGATCTGCAGGGGTCCGACACCCGGGCCCCGCACAGATCAGCTGGTCCGGTACCTCCGTGCATCGGACGTACAAGCCGGAAACAGTTAGCTCCGGCCACGGAATAGCGGTCGAGGTGCAGTACTGCAGCTCTGCTCCTATTCAAATGAATAGGAGCGGACCTGCAGTTCTGCAGCATGGCCGCTATCCTATGTACGGAGCCAACTGCTTCCGGACTCCATCCATAGCATTATGTGCCACAACATCCGGTGCCCGCAGGCCACCGGAGCGGCTTAACGGTACGGGGTCCGGTTGTCGGACCCGCACCGATGACATACTGATGATGTATCCAGTGGATAGGTCATCAGTTGTCAGAAGTTGGACAACCCCTTTAATGAATTTGTGTACTACCTGTTTGTTTCTCGCGATCATGTACTCATATTTATAATTCGTGTTAATTATCTTTGTAATTTTCAATATCGTTGGTACATCAACGGTTTTAGTTTGTCATAAATTTTAACGGCTATGTAAACCATTTGAATGCCATTTTTTTCAATAAAAAGGTCAATCAGTGTGATTGGTGCAACTTTATAATTAGTTTTTATTAAATACTCTTTTTACTTTTTAGATACAGCTGCTTTGTATTCTGCATACAGATAGGGCGCACCGTCCATGAGGCGGGTTGAGCTTCTTGCCTCAGTCGGCGGCCCGCTGCCTCTCTGAAACCAGCTGCCGCCACCCCCCTGCACTATAATTGTACCTGCATTCTGTGCTCGACCATTCAGCGCCTTTCAATGATGCAAGCGGCGCAATTACATAATCGCGCCTTTTGCATCATTGAAAGGCGCTGATTGACAGGGCAAAATTACTTTCACTGCCAATCAGCGCCTTTCATCAACACAAGCGGTGCGATTATGTCATCACGCTGCTTGTGTCGTTCAGTCCTAGCAGACGTGCTCAAAAGAGAACAGGCCTGCATTGCCACAGGACAGCGGGGGAACGGGATCAGGTGAGTATGTAATGTTTTTTTGTTCTCTTAAAAGTGTGAGTGGCATTATATACAGGGGAGCTATATCTACAGGGGGCACTATCTACAGGGGGGCTATAAGTGGGGCACTATCTACTGGGGGCTATATGTGGGGCACTATCTACAGGGGGGCTATATATGGGACACTATCTACAGGAAGCACTATTTGTGGAGCACTATCTACAGGGGGGCCTATATGTGGGGCACTATCTACAAGGGGGCTATATGTGTGGCACCATATACAGGGGGCTATATCTGGGACACTATCTACAGGGGGCTATATGTGGGGCACTATCTACAGGGGGCAATATGTGGGGCACTATCTATAGGGGGGGCTATATTTGGGGCACTGTCTACAGGGGGCTATACATGGGGCACTATCTACAGGGGGCTGTATGTGGGGCACTATCTACAGGGGCTACTATCTACAAGGGGATCTATGTAGAGCACTATCTACAGTGGGTACTTTCTACAGGGGACACTATCTACAGGCAGCACTGTGTGTGTGGGAGACACAGTGTATGGTGCTATTATAATCAGGGACACAGTGTATGGTGCTTTTATAATCTGGGACACAGTGTATAGTGCTATTATAATTAGAGGTGCAGTTTATGGTGCTATTATGTTTAGGGGCGTAGTGTGTGGCGCCATGAGAATTTTATCTTAGATTGCAGAAATGTTTGAAAAGTGAGACGCTGAAGACATCTCAGCGGCAAACTGCAGAAATGGGCTTTGGTCCAGGAGAAGTCATCATAGAGGTCTGGGTCGAATGGAGAAGAAAAGAGAAAAAGAACAACTAGAATCTGAGAAGACATCACCGGTGAGTCACTTAATGTAAATGTTTTTTTCTGCCTCTAATCAGTACTGTAATCACTGTATGATCTGCAGCGAGATGATGGGTGGTATGAATTTTTTGTGAAACAGAAACTCCCAGCATATCCTTATCATTGTTCAGGCCATGCTGGGAGCTGTAGTTTTACATTGTACAAACCTATACGTCAGGGGTTGCACTAACTTGAGCTGTATTTGTGCTGGTGCTGTATATATGTACTCAGTTTGGTTCTGATGTTGTATGTATGTACTGAGCTTTGTTCTGGTACTGTATATATGTACTGAGCTTGGTTCTGGGGCTGTATATATGAATGAGGTTGGTTCTGGTACTGTATATATGTACTGAGTTTGGTTCTGGTGCTGTATATACATGTACTGAGCTTTGTTCTGGTGCTGTATATATGTATTGAGCTTGGGTCTGGTGCTGTATATATGTACTGAGCTTTGTTCTGGTAATGTATATATGTATGAGCTTGGTTCTGGAGCTGTAATTATATAGGATAGAACTATAATAACAAAATTGCAGGGCAAATGAAATTTTTTCAATTAATTGTCTATTTAATGGGAACCTGTCTGGTTGTTTTAACCCTTTGACCCGCCACCATGCGGTAATACATGACCTGACAACATTACCAAACATTCCCCTGTATGTTTTTTTCAGATGCAGCAAAATCTATAAAATCAAATTCTAAAATGGTGCACGCTATATGCTAATTACTCATTAAAGGATCATGGGTTGGTGCCACTATCCTGAAGAGTCACATGGTCATGCCTCCAAACCCACCTTTCTATGCTTGATTTACATCCCACTGGCTGTTATACATCACTACCAGTCTCCTCCAACTTTCTCAGATGCATCATTGCACTGTACTACTTAGGCACGCACCGTGCAGCGAGGTGTACTCTGCCCGGCTTCATCGCTGCATCACACATGCCAGGGGAGTACAAGGCAATACCGCATGGCTTCATCGCTGCACCGCACATGCCAGGGTAGATCAAGGCAACGGCGCATCCGCAAGAGTTGGAGAAGGCTGCTAGTGATGTACAGTAGAACAGCCAGTGGGATGTCAATCAAACTCTGGAGGGCGCCATTACAATTTTCGCCTCAGGCAGCAGAAAAGTTAGAATCCGTCTTGCATACAGAGCAGCTATATCATTCGCTGAGACCTGAATCCGTCAGTCCAGCGGACCTAATTGGTACTGTGTCAGCAGGTCCTGGGTGTCTTTGACATGCATAATCCACCTGTAATCTATCTCATCTACGTTATGAACTTGCTTTCACTGAACTCGTGAGTCCCACGGACCTGATGGGAACAGGATTTAGAGAACGATACAGCTGCTCTGTATAGAGAATACAGAGCAGCTGTATCTGAAAAAGAAAAAAAGAATTTTTAATAAAAACTATGTATAAAGTTGCACCAATCACACTGATAAACCTTTTATTTAAAAAATGGGGCACTATCTACAGGGAGCACTGTGTGTGTGGGGGACACAGTGTATGGTGCTATTATAATCAGGGACACAGTGTATGGTGCTTTTATAATCTGGGACACAGTGTATAGTGCTATTATAATTAGAGGTGCAGTTTATGGTGCTATTATGTTTAGGGGCGTAGTGTGTGGCGCCATGAGAATTTTATCTTAGATTATAGATGCAGAAATGTTTGAAAAGTGAGAAGCTGAAGACATCTCAGCGGCAAACTGCAGAAATGGGCTTTGGTCCTGGAGAAGTCATCATAGAGGTCTGGGTCGAATGGAGAAGAAAAGAGAAAAATAACAACTAGAATCTGAGAAGACGTCACCGGTGAGTCACTTAATGTAAATGTTTTTTTCTGCCTCTAATCAGTACTGTAATCACTGTATGATCTGCAGCGAGATGATGGGTGGTATGACTTTTTTTCGTGAAACAGAAACTCCCAGCATATCCTTATCATTGTTCAGGCCATGCTGGGAGCTGTAGTTTTACATTGTACAAACCTATACATCAGAAAAGCTTGCACCAATCACACTGATTAACCTTTTATTTAAAAAAAAATCCCTTTCAGAGGTTTACATAGTCTTTAATATGTAGTTCTTGCAGTCAATGTTACATGTGGCCCTAGTTTTCTATCAGAAACATAATCCATTTCAACTAGATATTTGCTTATAGTAGATGTAATTACTTATCACCTCTCTGTGTTTCTTTGTTTGGCATCAGTTAGAGTTTACATTCTGTCAGCCATTAGGAACGCAGTACAGCAAAGGAGGGAAACGTCTATCACTGTTTTATTACTTATCACTTTTCTGATTATATTGGAAAAAGTTTTGTAATATTTATTTAGGAAGTTTTCCAATGAAATAGTTTAGGTAATGGGAGATGTGAATCTCACAAATGGCTGTTTTCAAATTGAAAACAGAATACATGAAATATAGGTGAGATGAGTCTTACTAAATCCTCATTTGTTTAAAAAACCAGAGGTGTTGTCAGACCCTGCATAAAAGTAGACACAATTACCAACTATTCAATAATACCTCCGAGTCCTAGTTACAATCATTATCCATCTAAAGATCAAGCGGCAGAATAAGAATATTGGGCAAATTTCAATCTTTATTTGGAGGATTTTCTCTTCACTAAACTGCAGCCTCTCTCTGCCGTCAAACAATATACCTTTTATAACCCGTTGCTGTAAAGATCTGCTTGATTTTTTTAAACAATCCCCTATTACCACCTACATATTATTTTTTTTTAACCTACAATAGAAATATGAAATGGTAATCTAAAAATACCCTCTCGGCAACCACTACCTGTCTTATGTAAACTATTTTTAGGTTTTTTTTCTAAAAAAAAAAAAAAAGTTTCATTGTTTAAATGGAAAACAGTAGCACATGCTATGTCGCAGTACACCGTAGCCACTAGGTTATAACTACAGGGCATTTGCAAGAGTAGAAGGCATCTTGAGTCTGCTGCTCATGGAGCAGTAGCATTAAAAGTGAAGCCCTTACCTTGTCTATTAGTTAGAACAAGTTTTAAGTTAAAGGGATTGTGTCCTAAAGACAACCCCTCCCCGTATGATCTTTCAGGAACCCCCTTTAAAAGCATCCCTTACCGGGGTGGACACGACTTACTCACGCGTTAAGTGAATTTTCGTCAATTTGACCAGTGGCCACTGCAGAGAAAATGCAAAGCCAGGCATAGCTTTCTCTGGCGATAACAGCTCAAAGCCAAACGTCTTTTTAAAAAAATCCATCTTTATTTTACATCTTGAATATGCAGTCCTGTCTTGGGCACCAAAAAGGATATTGGGTAGCAACAGAAAGATATAAAAAAAGGAAATAAAATTAATAACGGGTATGGAAGATCTAAAATTTATATCAAATGTATTTACAGTAGGGAAGAAAAGGCTATGATAACTAATCCTAATTGTGGACCCCATAGAGAACGTGTTACCCAAAATACGGAAGCATTACTTTACTGTACAAACTGAAATGTTATAGGACATGTTCTCACAGGATTTGGTTATGGCAGAAAGTGTGGAAAGATTTAAGAGAAACCCATAATTAGCGTTACTAGTATAAATGTAGAATGTTGATTCAGGGATCTGTCCGTTTGACAGCAGGAGTCAGGAACAACATTTTCCACTGTATGGCTAGTAGGTCTATTGTATATAGGACTGCAATAGCTGCTGTTGGCCAAATGGCACACTATTTTGGGCCATTTTAGCTACTACACTCCTCAACATTGAAATTGCAACACTAAGGAGGAAAAGTTTTGGAATTGTGGAAATCACAGGATTAAAAGTTAATGATCTGCAATTGATAAAAAATTGAAACAAAATATTCCAAACATCTTGATTTATTCAGTATCGTGTATGAGCGCCACACGCAAAAATACATGCACGTACACGGCCTTGGCATGCTATCAATGAGGTTATTAATGGTTGTATGAGGAATGTTATGCCACACTGAGTGCACTTGGGCACCCAAATCATCAAGATTGGCTGCTGGACGTCTGGCTCGTAGCCCAATGTCGTGCAAACGCCTTCTGATGGTTTGTGTCGACACTGGTTGCCGCCCTAGTCTTGGGATGTGACATCCAATTTCACTCACAGTACAGAATGGATCACTACGCACCATTCTTCCAATCAGACGCTCCAGCCGTGCAGAGGTTCGCCTCTTTGCACCTCTTGCTGTTATTCCCGTTTGTTGTTCTTCTTCCAACCTCTGGGACACGCAACGTTGAACAGTCCGTTCAAGGATTCTGTCTCTCTTAATTTGCGAACAAGTGGCGATAATTTACATCTTGACGAACAGGAGGTATCGTACAATCATCCCACATCATTTGATCCGATTTTGAGGTTTCATGTGGTTAAAAAATGTTGCTTTCCATCGGTTTTATGTCCCTCCCACATGCCACAGATGGAGCTAGGTGCTTGAACATTTGCAGATCTTAGCGACACCTGCTACTTCCTCGATTTGCATAACCTTATGGCTTGTCCTTCTTGGTGTTGCAGTTTCAATGTTGAGGAGTGTATTACAATGGACCTATCCGGGTCTTTGATGCTGGGAGAGCATGGTGTGTTGTTGTTTGGCATAGCAAGCAGGGTAGCCCGCTCTATGAATTATCAAGGCGTCACAAATAGGCTTCTACCTGGCTATACACGTTGTGCCTCATGACGTACACACTATCCCTCCATGTTTCACTCACTTGCACCCCATTATCCATTTATTTCTATTGAGGCACTTCATTTATTACTGCCCCCTATATTTCACTTATAGTATTACACTTGCACACACACTATTCATTCATTATTTCTTAGTACACTTCCCATGCACCACACACCACTCCCCTCAAGACTAGTGGGAGTGGCTATTATTATTTAAAGCACCTGCTCGCCCTTTCATCAGCATTTCTGGCCTGGCTGTGTCCATTTGTAAGTATGGCCTTTGTCTGTGTTTTTGTATATGTCCCTGTGTTTTTATCGGTTCTGTTTGTGCATCAGGAACGTTCTGTTCCAGTTTAGGAGTTAGGGACTCGCAAGTCTGGGGATCCTTGTCGTGGATTGCGAGCTTGCGTCCTTTTGGCCAAAATGATTACCAATACCCCAGGTATTTTTCATTATTATGTATATTCGCTTCTCTTGGACACAGCCGGGTCTTTGATGCTGGGAGAGCATGGTGTGTTGTTGTTTGGCATAGCAAGCAGGGTAGCCCGCTCTATGAATTATCAAGGCGTCACAAATAGGCTTCTACCTGGCTATACACGTTGTGCCTCATGACGTACACACTATCCCTCCATGTTTCACTCACTTGCACCCCATTATCCATTTATTTCTATTGAGGCACTTCATTTATTACTGCCCCCTATATTTCACTTATAGTATTACACTTGCCTACACACTATTCATTCATTATTTCTTAGTACACTTCCCATGCACCACACACCACTCCCCTCAAGACTAGTGGGAGTGGCTATTATTATTTAAAGCACCTGCTCGCCCTTTCATCAGCATTTCTGGCCTGGCTGTGTCCATTTGTAAGTATGGCCTTTGTCTGTGTTTTTGTATATGTCCCTGTGTTTTTATCGGTTCTGTTTGTGCATCAGGAACGTTCTGTTCCAGTTTAGGAGTTAGGGACTCGCAAGTCTGGGGATCCTTGTCGTGGATTGCGAGCTTGCGTCCTTTTGGCCAAAATGATTACCAATACCCCAGGTATTTTTCATTATTATGTATATTCGCTTCTCTTGGACACAGCCGGGTCTTTGATGCTGGGAGAGCATGGTGTGTTGTTGTTTGGCATAGCAAGCAGGGTAGCCCGCTCTATGAATTATCAAGGCGTCACAAATAGGCTTCTACCTGGCTATACACGTTGTGCCTCATGACGTACACACTATCCCTCCATGTTTCACTCACTTGCACCCCATTATCCATTTATTTCTATTGAGGCACTTCATTTATTACTGCCCCCTATATTTCACTTATAGTATTACACTTGCACACACACTATTCATTCATTATTTCTTAGTACACTTCCCATGCACCACACACCACTCCCCTCAAGACTAGTGGGAGTGGCTATTATTATTTAAAGCACCTGCTCGCCCTTTCATCAGCATTTCTGGCCTGGCTGTGTCCATTTGTAAGTATGGCCTTTGTCGGTGTTTTTGTATATGTCCCTGTGTTTTTATCGGTTCTGTTTGTGCATCAGGAACGTTCTGTTCCAGTTTAGGAGTTAGGGACTCGCAAGTCTGGGGATCCTTGTCGTGGATTGCGAGCTTGCGTCCTTTTGGCCAAAATGATTACCAATACCCCAGGTATTTTTCATTATTATGTATATTCGCTTCTCTTGGACACAGCCGGGTCTTTGATGCTGGGAGAGCATGGTGTGTTGTTGTTTGGCATAGCAAGCAGGGTAGCCCGCTCTATGAATTATCAAGGCGTCACAAATAGGCTTCTACCTGGCTATACACGTTGTGCCTCATGACGTACACACTATCCCTCCATGTTTCACTCACTTGCACCCCATTATCCATTTATTTCTATTGAGGCACTTCATTTATTACTGCCCCCTATATTTCACTTATAGTATTACACTTGCACACACACTATTCATTCATTATTTCTTAGTACACTTCCCATGCACCACACACCACTCCCCTCAAGACTAGTGGGAGTGGCTATTATTATTTAAAGCACCTGCTCGCCCTTTCATCAGCATTTCTGGCCTGGCTGTGTCCATTTGTAAGTATGGCCTTTGTCGGTGTTTTTGTATATGTCCCTGTGTTTTTATCGGTTCTGTTTATCCTAATATTATGTTGCCCTTAAACAGAGCAGCATAGCATGGGGACTGCTCTGCTTTTATCTTCTTTTTCTATAGACAAAGCCAAAGAATGTGTCGAATCAGCAGGACATGTTCAATATACATACTACATCTTTGTGCAATTATACTGAGAATATTGCAAATGGTGACAAATCTAATCACTATTATCTTCTTCCAACTAAATCTTGGTATCTGACTAACATTTACAATACATTTATTTATTGGGACAGTAAATTTTCACCACAAACTCGGCATCAGCCAGTAATGTAAAAATAACCTGGCGCTTTCTACCTTTTTGGCATGCTGTATTCTGCTATTTCCAGATGTTTTCCAATAAAATATTATAAGCCACATGTTAAAAGCTTGTATACTTCTAATACTGTGTAGCATGTGATTTACTTTATCTCAACCATAGGGGAATTTCAACATTTAATTTTATGTATCTCACTTTGCGGATCTGAAATCCATATTGTGCCAATCTTCCACTGGAATGCATTTATTGGCAAATTACTTTATTTCAGCATAGGCTTCTTTACTTAGTGTAGCTAGTTAAAATTATTGCGGTAAAAAAAAAAAAAATTCGACTTTCTTAATGCATTTATATTTGATACTATGTACTGTATAGTCTCAGACTACACTACTTTATGCTAATTCTGTAAAAAAAAATCTATTACATTTAAGTCCACTGGGGGTGAATGCACACAGCTTAGAATTGAGGTCGCCCTCCATGTAAGGCCATCTTTAGCGTTGCTCCTGCAGCAAATAAGCCGGCTTTTAGAGCACATCGAGCAGAGAACATGAGCAAAGGCAAAAGGAGGTTTTCCTTGATCCAGCCACGAGATATTTAGATATATGACTGTCCCCAGTCCTCCTGGGGACAGCACGTCGCCTGCAGATCCGGAAGCTTCACTCATGGCGTCTGCAGTCTCCAGCCCTTGGACCACCAATTGAGACCAAGGAGACCTGGTTGGTACCATTAAGCAAGTGTTCTGTGACGAACTAGCTCTAGCTGTGACTGAATTTTCCCGAACATAGGTTAGAGGATGGCAGATGTAGAGGTTAAGCAGGATGAACTGCGAATGCACTTGAACTAGACCTCAGTGACTAAAGGCCCTTTTACATGGGCCAATTATCGGGCAAATGAGCGTTCATGTGAACGCTTATTCCCGATAATTTCTCTCTGTAAACAGGGCAGCGAATACCTAATGAATGAGCAAACACTTGTTTATCAGCTAATCGTATAGTTTATGCTGCATGAAATATTATTGTTGTCGGCAGCACAACTGTGTTGCCGAAATTATAGAAATGTATGGGGACTAGCAATCGTAGCAACGATTGCTCGTCCCAAAACATAGCTCCTTTTAGAAGGAGAAGACGAGCGCTGATCAATGAGCTGTCTCGTTGATCGCCGCACATTTACCAAGAGATATTGTTCTTAAACTTTAGTACTATGAAGTACATGACCAGATCGCTGCTTGGAGTCCCAGACAGTGAAAATTAACACTGACCTAGCGCCATCAACCTTAGAATGTCAGACAGAGATGAGTTCTAATACTGCTACCCTACAGAAGGCCCAAATTACTTACCATTGAGTAGTTCCTTTTTCTCTAAAATTCCAATTTAATTCCAAGGTTTTTACAGTCAAGTCTGTTGCAGAGGCACAAGCTGCTTTGCGCAGAGTGGAGATCCCCCATGACCATTCCCTTTCAGTGAGCCCTTGACCCCAATGGCCTGCAAGAGACTGGCAGACACGTCGACCCCCACCAGGATGAGCACTATACTTGAGAAAGTAGATGCTACCTGACAAAGGTCTACTTTGTGATTTTTTTCTGATTGAGCCTACTACCCATACAAATCTTACAGACAAGCCTTTTGTGGACGATCACTTTTTAACTTTAACGTTTTACGCCTCGAATTACGGCTGAAAAAACAGCTCCATTACGCCTACAAACATCTGCAAATTGCTTGCAATGGGTTTTACGATGTTCTGTTCCCACGAGGTGAAATTTTATGTGTCGCTGTCAAAAGATGGCGCGTAAAATGACGCCCGCGTCAAAGAAGTGGGACGTTTTTGGAGCCGTTTTTCATTGACTCAATTGACAAACATCTCCAATAACGTCCGTAAAATACGCTGCGAAAAACGCGAGTTGTTAAAAAACGTCTGAAAATCAGGCGAAAACATCTCCGTAATTTCAGACGTATTTTGCTACTGCGCATTAACATACCCTCTCAGCCGTTGGTATCTCTTCCTAACTTAAAAGGGTTTTCCCATCAGGGACATTTATGATATATCAGACAGATGCAGGTGCCACACATATCTCTAGAATGGAGCCCCCTAAACCCCATTCTACCGCTCTGTATTCACGCTGACACTTGTGATTCCCAACCATGTAAGAAGAAAACCGCATATCTCACTGAGTTACGCTATTTCCGTAATTCCCATAGTAGTGAATGGCAGTTACGGAAACAGCATAGCATGTGAGCTATGCTGTTTCGATAACTGCCATTCACTTCTATGGGACTTATGGAAACAGCGGTTTTCATCTTACATGGGTGGAATTCACAAGCATCAGCGGGAGCACAGAGGGGTAGAACAGGGTTTAGGGGGCACCATTCTAAAGATAGGTGCCGGTCCCAGAGGTGGGAAATGCATATATCTGGAATTTATGACATATCCTGTGGATATGTTATAAATGTCCCTAATCGTAAAACCCCTTTAATGCAGCTGCTACATTAATTAATCGGGTCTTCATATTAAAACTACTAAGTCCAAGGCGCTATTTTGAAATACCTCGCTGCACACAATCAAATTAATCTAACCGAGCTATGGTTTCCATTTGCCACCTCAAAAATTACATTACTTAGGGATTTTCTTAACACCCCCCCCCCCCCCACACTTCGCATAGCTATGTAGGACTCATCATCTTCTTCTCTATAAATCAGAATCTTTGCATCCACTATGGCAATAATTTATGATACCCCTGATTTAAGTACAATGGTCTCATGACATGGGTTAAGCTATGTCAGTTATGCAAGATTTTAAAGGTACAGCTAGAATTTTGTTAGTTTACAGTCAAATTTAAAGAGGGCAAAAGATCAGGGAGTGGTGCTGAAACCAGAGGGTCACGAGTTTTACATTAATGAAGTAAATGGTGATATTGTCTGCAGTGACCAGATACATGACAGATTTTATAGATAGCTGTAATGACAGGGGGTAGGGAAACGGACAAGTGAGCCCTAATCTACCCGCCACTCTGTCCATGCCTACTTGCAACGACCCGCCCTAGGCGACGGGGTACAACTGGGCAGCGGTCCCTGCGCTCAGTAAGTGCGCGACAAACACGACAAACATACAAGGGAATACAAGCAAGGGAAAGGGGCAGTTGCCCACGGCAACACCGTGAGCAACCAGAGTGGTGAACGAGCCGAGTCAAGCCAGGAGTGTGCGAGGTACCAAACGAAGAGCAGAAGAGTAGTCAGTAAGCCAGGGTCTGTATGGAGCAGGATCAAAATAGAAGGAGCTGTAGCTGGGCCAGGAAACCACACGAAAAGAATCACAAGCACCGAGGGACAGGAAGGGCAGGCTTAAATAGACCGAGGGTGGGAGCTAGCTGAGTCTGGCCAGGTTACGATAGGTTCTCCCACTCCTAAGCCTGCCAGCCTGAGTGGTGGAAGCTGAAGTCAGTCTCAGGGATGTAGATTCAGGTGCTGACTGATTAATTATGGGAGCTAACCCCGAAGCTGTGCCTGGCAGATCCTTTACAATAGCATTAAGAAAATATTGCTTGTAACTAGTTGTCAGATTATTTCATTGGTGGGATACTGTCCATGTGTGGTAAGGTGTACAGATATAGGGCATGACCACACGTGGCGGATTTCCTCCGCAACTGTCCGCTTCAATGCCGCACAGAATCTGCGTTGCAGATTCTGCTGCGGATCTGCACAAAATGTGCAGAAAATTGATGCGGACTAGCTGCTGCGGACTGCGGGAAAAGTGCTTCCCTTCTCCCTATCAGTGCAGGATAGAGAGAAGGGACAGCACTTTCCCTAGTGAAAGTAAACGAATTTCATACTTACCGGCCGTTGTCTTGGTGACGCGTCCCTCTTTCGGCATCCAGCCCGACCTCCCTGGATGACGCGCCAGTCCATGTGACCGCTGCAGCCTGTGCTTGGCCTGTGATTGGCTGCAGCCGTCACTTAGACTGAAACGTCATCCTGGGAGGCCGGACTGGAGACAGAAGCAGGGAGTTCTCGGTAAGTATGAACTTCTATTTTTTTACAGGTTGCTGTATATTGGGATCGGTAGTCACTGTCCCGGGTGCAGAAACAGTTACTGCCGATCGCTTAACTCTTTCAGCACCCTGGACAGTGACTATTTACAGACGTCTCCTAGCAACGCTCCCGTCATTACGGGAGCCCCATTGACTTCCTCAGTCTGGCTGTAGACCTAGAAATACATAGGTCCAGCCAGAATGAAGAAATGTCAAGTTAAAAAAGCAAGACGCATCCGCAGCACACATAACATGTGCATGACAGCTGCGGACTTCATTGCAGAAATTAGAATCTCCATTGAAGTCAATGGAGAAATTCCGCCATGAGTCCGCAACAGACAGAGCATGCTGCGGACACCAAATTCCGCTCCGCAGCCTATGCTCCGGAGCGGAATTTTACGCATCGTCTAAACGAACACTGCTAAATTAAAGTGAAAGTCAATGGACAAACGGCTCCGCTGCGGATTAACGCTGCGGAGTGTCCGCAGCGGAATTTAAGTGAAATTCCGCCACGTGTGAACCCAGCCATACAGTAGTTAGCACACTTTGTTCAGTATTGGAAACAAAACACCCTACTAAAGTTCTCTAACCCGTGAGTGTTCGGCCCATCGTGTTTCTACGTCGGTTACTAACGGGCCTTATTCCGATGCCATAGACTTTTTACGTCGCGGCATCGGAATAAGTTTACAGAGCAGGGAGCTGTCAAATCTCCCTGCTCTCAGCTGCTAGAGGCAGCTGAGGGCTGGGAGCGTCCCTGCTCTGCCGGGTGAGATCGATATTGGTATCAATCTCACCCATTTAACCCCTCCGATGCGGTGCACAATAGCGAGCACCGCATCTGAGTGGTTTTGGAGAGAGGGAGGGAGCTCCCTCTCTCCCCCACCGACACCCGGCGATACGATCGCCGAGTGTCTGTGTCTCCAATGGCAGCCGGGGGTCTAATAAAGGCCCCCAGGTCTGCCTGGAGTGAATGCCTGCTAGATCATGCCGCAGGCATGACCTAGCAGATGCCTGTCCGTGTTAAACGGACAGGCAGTAATACACTGCAATACAAAAGTATTGCAGTGTATTATAAATGCGATCGCAGAATCGCATATTATAGTCCCCTAATGGGACTAGTAAAAAAGTGAAAAGAAAAGTTTAATAAAGTTAATTTAAAAAAAAATTTGAAAAAAAATGAAAAACCCAGCTTTTCCCCTCACGAAATGCTTTACTATTAAAAAAACAAAATAAAGTTAAAAAGTTACACATATTTGGTATCGCCGCGTCCGTAACGACCCCGACTATAAATCTATTACATTATTTAACCCGCACGGTGAACGCCGTAAAACATGTAATAAAAAACTACGGAAAAATTGCTGTTTTCTGTGAATACTGACTTTAAAAAAATGTGATAAAAAGTGATCAAAAAGTCGCATCTACTCCAAAATGGTACCAATAAAAACTACAAGTCTTCCCGCAAAAGAAAAGCCCTCATACAACCGCATCGGCGAAAAAATAAAAACGTTACGGCTCTTCAAATATGGAGACACAAAAACAAATAATTTTGAAAAAAAAGTGTTTTTACTGTGTAAAAGTAGTAAAACATACAAAAACTATACAAATTTGGTATCGTTGCAATCGTAACAACCCACTGAGTTATTGTGTTATTTATATCACACGGTAAACGGCGTAGATTTAAGACGCGAAAAAGAGTGGCGAAAATTTCAGGTTTTTTTCTATTTCCCCCCAAATAAAAGTTAATAAAAGTTAATCAATAAATAATATGTCCCCCAAAATGGTGCTATTTAAAAGTACAACTTGTCCCGCAAAAACAAAGACCTTATACAGCTATGTCGACGCAAAAATAAAAACGTTATAGCTCTTGGAATGCGACGATGGAAAAACTTAAAAAATGGCTTGGTCATTAAGGTCCAAAATAGGCTGGTCATTAAGGGGTTAAAAGCTGTTTATGGTTTCACCCTCACTAGCAAATTCTTCCTTTAACAGGAGAAGGTGGCTAAGTAACCGCTCTAACTGCCTGCAGGAATGCACCATGCTTTACACTGATGGATGCAATATTGTGGGGGAGGGGGTTGGAGAAGTAGTGCTTTGCAGCCATTAACATCAAGTTTGGGTAGAAGCATCCCAGATGTGACTGCTACATAAAGGGCACTACTGTTTATTAGTCAATTCATGTTCATGATAGAACTTTTTTATTAAAGCTTGTACAACATAGGAACTACCCAAATAAAACGGAAATAGTTTGTACTTTCTAACAGGGTTTCCTTTGGTGTGTGAAATGCAGAGTTGTGAACAAGCCTTTTAATGTAATATATCAAATTATGTGTTAAATTTTAAATGTATTATTGAAAGGATGTAAAACGTAAAAGTTACAAATGGTTTGTTCAGATGAGCGCGGATGAATGATTTTATTCACAGCTGTGAAAGTTGACTCATTTTCCAAATGGTTGGCCCAACCTAGTTCTGAGTATGTGTAAACATGATTTGGTTGTTTCAGCTTTATGGTATTGGGAAAGGCTAGCTGAAAATGCAATGAGAAATGCAGAGTAAGTAAAATAATAAAACTATTTATTTTACTATTCCATTATATCTTAGTTAGAATTATTATAAAGAGGATCTAAAAGGCAAATATGTACCTCTCTTTTCAGAAAACTAAATTTTTAATTATTAGAAAATGGGGTGCACAGGATACAAATAGTTCAGGTTTCCACCCAAGAACGGCGCCACTTTTGTCCATGGACTGTATGGTATTGCAACCCAATCCCCATTCAAGTATTTACTCCAATTATCACCCCTATTCAGATTACAATTTATTATATTTTTACTGAAAGGGAAATAAGTGAAGAGCCTACATATAGACTACAAATGATCATAGATATTATTTAAAGAGGCTCTGTCACCAGATTTTGCAGCCCCTGTCTGCTATTGCAGCAGATCGGCGCTGCAATGTAGATTACAGTAACGTTTTTATTTTTAAAAAACGAGCATTTTTGGCCAAGTTATGACCATTTTCGTATTTATGCAAATGAGGCTTGCAAAAGTACAACTGGGCGTGTTTACAGTAAAAGTACAACTGGGCGTGTATTATGTGCCTACATCGGGGCGTGTTTACTACTATTACTAGCTGGGCGTTGTGTATAGAAGTGTCATCCACTTCTCTTCACAACGCCCAGCTTTTGGCAGTGCAGCACTGTGACGTCACTCACAGGTCCTGCATCGTGTCGGCACCAGAGGCTACAGATGATTCTGCAGCAGCATCGGCGTTTGCAGGTAAGTCCATGTAGCTACTTACCTGCAAATGCTGATGCTGCTGCAGAATCAAGTGTAGCCTCTGGTGCCGACACGATGCAGGACCTGTGAGTGACGTCACAGTGCTGCACTGCCAGAAGCTGGGCGTTGTGAAGAGAAGTGGATGACACTTCTATACACAACGCCCAGCTAGTAATAGTAGTAAACACGCCCCGATGTACGCACATAATACACGCCCAGTTGTACTTTTACTTTTCAACACGCCCAGTTGTACTTTTGCAAGCCTCATTTGCATAAATACGAAAATGGTCATAACTTGGCCAAAAATGCTCGTTTTTTAAAAATAAAAACGTTACTGTAATCTACATTGCAGCGCCGATCTGCTGCAATAGCAGATAGGGGCTGCAAAATCTGGTGACAGAGCCTCTTTAACTCCTTAATGACTAGGCCAATTTATGGTTTTTCATTTTAGTTTTTTTCTCCTCCTTTCAAAAGCCATAACTTTTTTGTAGACAGAGCTGTATGAGTTGTAGTTTTCCATGGCACCATTCAATGTACCATATAATGTACTGGAAAACTGAAAAAAAATCTTTGTGGGGTGAAATGGGCAAAAAACAGCGCTTCAGACATTGTCTTTTGGGTTTAGTTTTTAAGGTGTTTATCATGCGGTAAAAACGACATATTAACTTTATTCTACGGGTTGATACAATTATGGCAATACCAAATATTTACAGCTTATTTATGTTTTACCAGTTTAACAAAGAAAAAACTATTTGCTGAAAAATAAAATTTGTTTTGTGTTGCCACATTCTGAGAGCCATAACTTTTTTTATAATATTATCGATTGAGCGGTAGGAGAGCTTATTTTTCGCAGGGCGAGCTGTCGTTTTTATTGGTACCATTTTGGGGTACGTGCGACTGTTTGATCACTTTTTATTCCATATTTATGGGAGAGTTAAGGTCACCAAAAATGGCAATTCTCGCTTTTTTTGTTGTTGTTTTTTTACAGCTTTCACCGTGCGTGTTAAATAAAGTTATATTGTAATAGTTTTGACTTTTAGTAATGCAGCGATACCACTTATGTTATTTTTTTTTCTTAACATTACTTTACAGAAAAAAAGGGAAACTTTTTTTGTTTTTTAACTTTTTTTTGTACAGGACAAAGCGTTAAGGGATTAAAGAATATTGTAACGTGAATCTCATCCGTGTGCTGTGCATGGAAATCACGCATAGCATACGGACCCATTGATTTCAACGGGGCAGTTCACATCTGCAGGAGTTTTCACGCAGAGAGAGTTCGCTGCATGAAACGCACCGCATGCCCTATCTATATTGGTGTGTTTTCACGCACCTACGCGCCCATTGAAGTCAATGGGTGCTTGAAAACCATGCACCGCCCATGGATGCACATCTGTGTGCTGTGCGTGATTTGCGCATCCATTTTTTATTTAAAAAAAAAGAAAATGTGCTTTGCGAGTCCGCGAATAACGCGCGTAAATCTGTCACGCTCGTGTGACTGTAGCCTTTCTGTCATAAATCTCTCTTGAACTAATCATGGTCATACAACTATCTCCTAAAATATAATTGGTATGAATGACAACGTTAAATAGATGCCCTGGTACTTTCCTAGCTGACATTTCTGTGCACATTTTCTCATATAACATATATCTACACATAACAAGTGGAATCCACCCAAGCATCGCTTTCCAGAATAGTCAGCCTGATCACTTCCAGACAGAGAATCTGGAAAGGCTGCAATGGGGGACTGGAATGTTTGGGAGTTTCAATGTGCATTGGGTCATTTTAATGGTGACAACTTGAGTTCATTATCACTATTGAAATATTGTATTTATTCATCAATCATATCCTTGGATTTAGCTAACATTAAATGACAGCTCTTCATTTTTATTATTTTATTAACCAGTTCTGTGTGTTGTTTACGTATTAGAGCTGCATCATTTCTTATAAATGTTAATAAGTGCATGCTTGTGAAATATTTGAGATTTTGCATTCTCTGACACAGGTTATTCGCATATGATATGTGACTAATTCAGCATGGGACAATGATTTGTTGGAAATATTTGACAAACTTAACAGTATTCTTGTATTCAGTACTCAACATTTCTAAATTTTAGCTATGAGCCAACTTCCATTGTTTTCATTTGACAAAATAATATAGTTACATAGTATAGTTGAAAATAGACACATGTCCAGCAAGTCTAACTAGGGGATGGATGAAGGTAAGGTTTAGGGTACATTTTATAACTTTGTTTTCCTTTATTGATTTAGAAGAAGGCAAAAATAATCCCATAAAACATGAGATAATCTGCCCTAAAAGGTAAACATTTCCTTTCTAATCCCAAATGGTGATCAGACGTGATCAACATTCATAATTCTATGCATCTACAAACATATTGATGTTAGTTTGTTCTAATTAAACATCTGACCTTTTCTTGAAGCCATCTACTATTTCTAGCAAAACCAATTGCTAAGGTAGATTATTCCACAGATTCATAGTTCTTACAGAAAATAAGGTTTGTCGTCTCTGGAGATTGAACCTTTTTTTCTCCAGGCGAAGTGAGTGCCCCCTTGCCTTTTGAGGGGATTTTACATTAAACAGCTTTTCACCATATTTTTGGTATGGGTCATTGATATACTTATACAAATTAATCATGTCTCCACTTAGTCGTCTCTTTTCAAGACTAAATAGGTTTAATTATTTTAAACTAAACGTTCGACAAACTTCTGACGTGTCATAGTGATATGTCAGAAGTTTTGATTGGTAGGGGTCCGAGCACTGAGTCCCCCACCAATCGATAAAACAAAGCAGCAGAAGTGCTCATGTGAGCGCTCATCTGCTTGATTTCTGTTAGTTTTTTTCTGGAAAGCCGATGTATCGGAGCACAGGCTCATAGACTTTCTATTGAACCCGTACTCCAATACATTGATTTCTGGAAAAAGCCTTACAGAAACTAAGCGGCTGAGCGCTCACACGACCACTTCTGCCGCTTAGTTTTAGCGATTGGTGGGGGTCTCAGTGCTCGGACCCCCACCAATACAAACTTCTAAAATGTCACTATTGACTTGTCAGAAGTTTGTTGAACGTTTAGTTACCGTTTAATCTTTCCTCATAACTTAGATTCTCCATGCCCCTTGATACTTTAGTTGCTCTACTTTGTATTTTTTCCAACTCAAGGGCATCCTTTCTATGAACTGGAGCCCAGAACTGAACTGCATATTCTAGATGAAGCCTCACTAATGCTTTGTAAAGTGGTAATACTATATTCCGGTCCCGCGAGTCGATGCCTCTTTTATTACACAACAGAATCTTGCTGGCCTTAAGGTCTTATTACACGGCCCGATATGGGTCATGAAAACGAGGGCCAATCAACAAAGCAGCTTGTTGATCAGCGCTCGTTTGCTCCTTTCATAAGGAGCAATTATTTGTTAAGTATGGGGACGAGCACTCATTACTCCGATTGTTCGTTCCCATACATTTTCATCATGTTGGCAGCACATCTCTTTTTTTCATACAGGGAGATCTGCTGCCAACAAGGATGATTTATAGTACTGCATTAAAGGTCAGATCAGCTGATGAACAAGCTTCTGCTTGTTCATCGGTTGATCGTTGCTCTGTTTACACAGGGCAATGATCGAGAACGAGCATTCATATGAACGCTCGTTCACCTAAGCATTGGCCAGTGTAATATGGCCTTTTGGGGCAGCTGATTGACATTGCATGCTGTTATTTAGTCTATGACCTACAAGTACACCCAGATCCTTCTCAACAAGTGACTCTCTCAGTTTATCCTCCAAGACATAGGATGCATACAGATTAGCACCCAGATGCATAACTTTACATTTATCCACATTGAGCCTTATTTGCCAAGAGGATGCCTGTGAACATCTCATATAGACTGAACTCTATTACATAGCCTGGTGTCATTTCCAAAAATAGTAACAATTCTAGTAATCCCATCTTCTATATCATTAACCCCTAGGCGCACGAGGGCGCAACTGTACATCCATGTGGCCATTGTCTTAAGGCACAGGGACGTACAGTTACTGCGTGGTTCCCAGTGCACACTGTCGGCGACAGTGTGCACCGGGAACCGGGAGGCCAGCTGTCCCCGACAGCTGACACTTCACTGTATGCCGATCAGCGGCTTATTTCCGCTGATATCGGCAATTAACCCCTTGATTGCGGTGATTGATTGCAATCACCGCATTCAGGGGTTTCTAGCTCATCGGCAGACCTCACGATAAAATCGTGAGGTTTGCAGATGGCTAGCATGGCGATTGGGGGCCAAGTAATGGCCTCCGTGTCGGCCATGTACAGAAGCCTATCAGGATCTGCCGTTCGCAATTCACACTGTCGATGACAGTGTCTGTGACAATGTCGTCGACAGTGTGCATCGGGAACCGGGAGGACAGCTGACACTCCACTAGTTGCCGATCAGCGGCTCATTGCCACTGATTTAGGCAATTAACCCGTTACATGCGGGGCTCGATTGCAATCTCCGCATGTACAGGGTTTGTAGCACATCAGCAGCCCCCATGCAATTGTGGGGGCTGCTGATGCTTCTGATGGCACCCGGGGGGCCAGACAACGGCCCCCGGGTCTGCCATGTATGGAAGCCTATGAGGATCAGCCTCTGGCTGGTCCTCGTAGACTAACTGTCAGAGTGACTGTGACGTCACACTGACAGTTGGAATACGTTACACTACCTAGGTAGTGTAATGTATTCTAGCAGCGATCAGAGCTGCAGGTAAAAAAAGAAAGTGTAAAAAGTAAAGAAGAAATAAAAATAAAAGTTAATAAAAATGTTTTACAAAAGTGTAAAAATAAAAGATTTTTTTTCCTATAATAACTCTCTTATTATGGGAAAAAATGAAACCGTTAAAAAAACAGTACACATATTTGGTATCACCGCATTCGTAACGACCAAATCTATAACACTATAATGTTATTTTTCCCGCACGGTGAACACCGCAAAAATAACTAACTAAAAACAATGCCAGAATCACTATTTTTTGGTCACCACCCCTCCAAAAAGATAGAATAAAAAGTTATCAAAAAGTCGCATGTACCCGAAAATAGTACCAATAAAAACTACAACACGTCCCGCAAAAAACAAGCCCTTACACCGCTTTTTTGACTGAAAAATAAAAAAGTTACGTCTCTCAGAATATGGTGACACAGAAAATAAATTATTTTATAAAGAAGTGATTTTATTGTGCAAACGCTGCAAAACATAAAAAAACGATATACATATGGTATCGCCATAATCGTACCGACCCGCAGAATAAAGTAAAATTGTCATTTATAGCGCATTATGAACGCGGTAAGAAATAAAGAATTTAAACCGCCAAAATCACTGTTTTTGGCCACCAAAACGCTAAATAAAATGTAATAAAAAGTGATCAAAAATTTGCATCTACCAAAAAATGGTACCAATAAAAACTACAGCTCGTCCTTCCAAAAATAAGCCCTCACACCGCTCAATTCATGGAAAAATGAAAAAGTTATGGCGTTTGGAAGGCGGGGAGTGAAAAACTAAAATGGAAAAGCAAAAAAGGACCAGTCCTGCAAAGGTAAATTAATTCTATTAAAAAAAATCAATTACTACCACATGTGGGGTGTCATACTCGGGAGAGATTGCGCTACAAATTTAGGGCGACTTTTTCTCCTTTATCCCTTGTGAAAATGAAAAAATTCAACATTTTAGTGGACACAAATGTTTATATTCATTTTCACAGCCTAATTCTACTAAATTCTGCAAAAGACCTGTGTGGTATAAATGCTTACTAAACCCCTAGAAAAATTCCTTGAGGGGTCTAGTTTCCAAAATGGGGTCACTTTTGGGGGGTTTCCACTATTTTGTTCCCTCCAGGGGGTTGCAATCGCGACATGGCACTGAAAATCAATCCAGCAAAATCTGTGCTCCAAAATCCAAATGGTGCTCCCTCCCTTCTGAGCGCTGCCGTGGGTCCAAACAGCAGTTTATTACCACATATGGGGTATTTTCGTAATCGGGAGAAGATGCTTTACAAATTCTGGGGTGAATTTTCTTCTTTATTCCTTGTAAATATTAAAAATGTCTATGTTATTTCAGAAAAAAAGTAGATTTTCATTTTCACAGACTAACTCCAATAAATATAGCAAAATACCTGTGGGGTCAAAGTGCTAACTATACCCCTAGATAAATTCCTTGAGGGGTCTAGTTTCCAAAATGGGTTCACTTTTGGGGAGTTTCCACTGTTTTGGCACCAGAAGACCTCTTCAAACTCGACATGGTGCCTAAAATATAATCTAAAAATAAGCAGGCCCCAAAATCCACTAGGTGCTCCTTTGCTTCTGAGGCCAGTGTTTCAGTCCATTAGCACACTAGGGGCTTATGCGGGATATTTGTAAAAACTGCAGGACCTGGGTAATAAATAATGAGTTGTATTTTTCTGGTAAAACCTTCTGTGTTACACAATTTTTTTTATTACATATGAATTTGGGCAAAAAAAGGAGAAATTTGTAAATTTCCCCTCTACTTTGCTTTATTTCCTGTGAAACGCCTAAAGGGTTAAAATACTTTCTGAATGCTGTTTTGAATACTTTGAGGGGTGCAGTTTTTAAAATGGGGTAATTTATTGGGGTATTCTAATATATAAGGCCCTCAAAACCACTTCAGAACTGAACTGGCCCCTGTAAAAATAGCCTTTTGAAATTTTCTTGAAAATTTGAGAAATTGCTGCTAAAGTTCTAAGCCTTGTAACGTCCTAGAAAAATAAAAGGATGTTCAAAAAACGATGCAAATATAAAGTACACATATGGGAAATGGTAACTAGTGACTATTTTGTGTGGTATTACTATCGGTTTTACAAGCAGATACATTTAAATTTAGAAAAATTCACATTTTTGCAAATTTTCTCAACATTTTGGTGTTTTTCACGAATAAATATTGAATTTATCGACCAAATTTTTCCACTATCATAAAGTACAATATGTCACGAGAAAACAATCTCAGAATCGCTTGGATAGGTAAAAGCATTCCGGAGTTATTACCACATAAAGTGACACGTCAGATTTGAAAAAATCGGCTGTGCCACAAGGCCAAAACAGGCTGTGTCCTAAAGGGGTTATGTGGGGACAGAAAAGTATTAGCAGTGTACTCACTGCAGTATGTGAGTACACTCGCTAATATACATTCCGGTCCTCGTCGTGCTGATTATGAGATTGTAATCGATTTTTACAGCGCTGGCGGGGGACCAGAAGTCAAGCTGCACAGTCTTCCTTCATGACGACATGACTCTTCGTCATGTGACCGGCCCCACTGTAATCGATGTACTACTGCTTCACCGATTACAATAAATTGCTATTTAAATAGCTGATGTAGGTGCGGGCATAAAAAACTTTTTCAGAGCACTATATATTATTATGCTGTAATTATGCCGTTATTTCAACAGGCTTTTAAAAATCACACAAAATACATAACGAGACTAAAAAAAGTAAAACAAAATGCAACCTTGACTTCACTCGCTGACATTTCAACCACACTTATGTCAACAAATTTAGCTCAGGATTAGCTGGAACACAAAGAAAGAAAGACTTTTGAAAGAAGAATATTTCTCATGCATGAAGTAGAAAGCTTAGAAAAACTTGACAGAAGAGACTACTTTTCAAGAATAGCAACTAACATCTGTGTTTTCCTAATATTTCCTATGTGATTGCTATCTTAACTTTTGGTCACTTTAGTTTACATAGTTTGCATTACGATGCTACTAAGGTTACTCCAAATAAATGAAATGCACTTTAGTTGGCTATTTTTGATGTGAATATTTGCAACATTGGTATAATAAAGGGAATATATATGGAAGTATGGGATCATTTACAAAACTCCTCAGTATTAAGATGGCTGCCTTTTCTGTTGAGTATCATTGTATAACAGAGTCACGGCTATATGTGTCTACTGTTTTACTTTCCAAACAGGAGAATTTTACTATAACAAGCTATGTAGTCCATACGACTTCTACAATGTAGTTACCTATCAGAGATACTTTCTTTTGAATGGACTATAACCCATTATTCGGTCAGTTGAAGTTATACAATCCAACTAGGATGTGTAACAGGAGCTTGTGAATTAGGTCTATCCTAATGTGGAACATGGGAAATCTGAAGAAGTATTAGAGGAATGCTATGGATTCGACACCCCTAGTAATGAAGGAAATCAATACCATAGCACTCAAGTGACTACCTCCAATTATTACGTCTTCACAACGCTTTAACCAATAGTACATCTGATTGTTGTCCATATTGGAATATGGATGTTTTAAGATTTATCAGCATAGAATGTTAGCTTGAGGCTCTTGCTTTATATTTCTATATTATATACTTCTATATACAAATGAAGCATGATATAGTGAAATACCTCTCTATACCATTAGCGCATCATTGTGCAACCTGCATGAAGTTCTTTAACATATCCCACCTACTGCGCTTCTGTTCTCATATAAACTGTCTACGGACCCTCCAGGACTACGTTCCAGGTCGAAATTGCTACCTCTGCAACCCCCTATTACTTTGCTACCAATTCTAGATGCCTAATCATGCACATTTTATAAATGGCTGGATACAATTATACCATTTTTATTTACTGCAATTGAAAATGATGGTGCTTTATTGAGCCCAATATTAAGTTGTGTTTTTCATTGACAAATACCTTTTTGTTATTGCTAATAGAAAAATTTCCAAAACAGTATAATATTTTGATAACATTTTTTGAGCCGGTTAGACTAAATTCACACTTGTGTTGAATAATCTGTTTCTCTGATCCGTTTTTAGATCCGACTAAGGATAAAAAATGGATCGGTTAAAAATCCCATTGGAATCAAAATAACAGATTACAATCTGTTTGTATCCGTTTTACATTGACACCAATGATAAAAAGAACACGTCCGTTAGACATCTGTTTTTTTTTTAACAGAGTAAAAGTCCTGTACTCTGTACTTTGATCTTCATAAAAAAAACTAATTAATAACATAACGGGCGCTAACCGATGCAATTAAAAATCCTATTGATTTCAATAGGATTTTTAATGGATCCATTTTTAATCCTTATTTTGCTCTAAAAACGGATCAGAGTAACAGATTATACAACAAAAATGATTTTAGAAAAAATTAGCATAAATATAAAATGATCATAACTATGTCACTTATAAACGTTTTTAACACAAAACAGTAGTTATCTACAACAAAGTGTTTATTAGATTAGGTAGGAAATAGGGATGTATTAAACTCGTGACAGAGCCTCTTTAATTTAAAAAAGCCCAAAAAACAAAAACTGTCCAGATGCTATGAGAGTACATGGATCTGAATATTAATGAATTAATTTATACAAGCTTTAATCCTTTGTGACTATGAGCGCTATCTGCTGTATACACCATGAAGTTAGAAAGCTGAGAATGTGCTCTCATATAACTATGAAAAGGTCCAGTCAATGAACTCACACCTACATAGAAATGGGAATGTAATATTTTGTACATTAATAGACTATTAAGACCACATTTCCATTGGATAATTGGCCACATGGTAATTGACTTTCCTGTACATAGCTTTAAAAAAAATAATACTTCCTCTTGTTACAAGAAACACAGATATTCATGATTCATATGAGAGTGTGACTAAGTTTGGAGAGGATAAATATCTTTCAAACATCACAAAAAAATAACTTTTGGAGTCGGGATTACTTTTATCCTTCGGAGAAATTTCCAAGAGTTTACAGTTTTGAAAAGCAATGGGAATTACATTAGATATCACGAACAAGGTTCATTCAGCAACACACATCACCAAAGTATAACAGTTGCTTAAATAACCTTAAAGGTTCTCCCCGTGACTAAGTATCATGTCCTAGCTGAAAATATTATGTAACCCTTTACATCTATTTTATTGACATACTCTGGAGTAAATCCTTGAAGTACATTTAACTAGTCAAGTTCTAAATCACCCTAAGGAGGCAGTTCAGCGGCTTTTATAGGACATACGTCATTTCCACAGTTATATGTTTTATATGCCCATTCTTTGTAGTAAACATAGCTTTTGCTGAACTTGTGAACTGTCAATTTTACACCCCTGTCTCCCATGTTTGTTTTTTTTTCGACTTTGAATATAAATTAAACAAGTTTTTAACATGGTCGAAAAAATTCCCTTCCCAAACCCCTAAAAAAAACAAAAAACAACAACAATATACGGTCTGGCATTCCAAGAAACGATACTTCTTCCTAACTAGTTGTCGCTGCTCATTCAAATACCAATGCCTTTATGTGGATCTGGAGCTTGTGTACTCTTTGCAGTCAGCTTCTTGCCTTTTTGCTTTAAATACTTGACTCGATATGTATAGCTGCAAAGAGAAAACAAATTCACCCTATTACATTGAAAACCGCTCCAAGATAGGTTAATGTCGCTTTTAAGTCAACAGATCTTTGTATTCTGTACTGTGTATAGAAAACATACTATTCTCTTATACATGCTTCATAAAGTGTGAGACTGCCAGACACAGTATCAAAGATGGCCTGTATCAATACATTAAGAGGCACGTTCAACAACTATATGCTTCACAATATAACTCTTGTTATATAACTAACATTGCACCCCCCCCCCACACACACACGCACACACGCACACGCACACACGCACACGCACACACACACACACACACACACAGGCACACGCACATTTGACAATAATATGATAGTCAAGGAAAGAAAGTTGACTTTGTTAATGGATGAGCAGTATTATTGGTTATATCAAAGTTCTAAGATGGTTCCCATGATTCTTGTGTCTTCCCTTGGGATAATAGCCATGAGAATATTTCAACATTTATTTTGGAAAAAGAAGGCAAAGCCACAGTAATCCAGGAAAATATAAAACTTAAAATTCACATGTGAAGCAAGACCACAGTTATCCAAAAAAGTGAAGGACAGGATAGCATCAACTTTGTCATTAATAATATAAGTTATCAATAGTAATTGTCCTTTAGATATATTGAGTGTACAAAAATATTAGGAGCATCCCTTTTGTCTTTTTAGACGGCTAAGTTTGTCTGGATCTAGTGTCATTAAATGTTCTACAGTTCTATGACTTCATTGCTTACCATGGTTGTGGTGCTTTTGAAGGTTGTTATCCTCTTCTTCACATTTTCTGATTCATCTGTTCCACAAGTTGACATAACTGCATTCTGTTGATAGTAGCCTCTTAAATGGCCCTAACTTTTCACAGAATTTATGCTAATATAGCAGTATACCTGATATAGATCAACTTTGTAATTTACTTACATTTAAAATGTAGTTGTTTCATCCATGTAAATTCTGTGTGAAGTTACTGCGACTAGGTTTCTCAATTCCTATAATCTGCTGTCCATCCCCTTTTGTAAAGCAAATTCCGTCTCTACTTACAGAGCAGAGGAGACGGACTGCAAGAAGTAGGGTGCGTCTCCTCGCAGCCTACCAATAGAAGTCTATGGAGGCGGGAGGTGGGAGCAGAATGAGGGAACACAGTGATATAAATACACAAACCTGCTGCCCATAATAGTCTATTGAGAGGGGAAGAGGATCAGGGAGAGAGAGAGACACAGACACTGCCTATAGAAGTCTATGGAGAGAGGAGTGGAGCAGGAGGAACGAGCCGAGTGAGAGACACAGACAAGCTGCCCATAGAAGCCTATGGGGAGGGGATTTACAGGAGGAGGGATCAGAGTGAGAGCAACAGACATGCTGCCCATAGAAGTCTATGGGGAGGGGAGGAGAAAGCAGGAGCAGAGAGGAGACCTAGGCTGCTGGTACGAGATATATGTCACCTCCGTGTTGGATTCTCAGCTATACTGCTCATTACTGCTGTATAATTTTCTCCATGCTTCTGCTGCTTCTATATATATATGGATAGATAGAGATAGGAGAGAAGAATTCTCATCTTATGTGTGCAGTTTATAAAGAAATGAAAAGCAGTTAGGCTCCACCTACTAGCTCAGAGAAAACTGAGAATTGGAGATGGAGTCTGCAGAGGGGAAAACTGCTAAAAAAAAAAGTGTTATTCCTCATGTACACACATATGACCGCTTTATTCTGAAAAGTCACCTGAAAAGTTAGGTATGCTTTAACCCGTTAGTGACCGCCCATAGGTGTTTTTACTTCGGTCACTAACAGATTTATTCTGATAGCCTTTTTACGGTGCTGCATCAGAATAAAACAGTGCTGCCAGGAGGTAGCTCAGGGCTTGGAGCAGACCTGGTCTAGCGGACGGGATCGAAATCTGCACCAATCCCGCCCTTTTAAGCCCTTAGGTGCTGCGATCAATAGTGACAGCTGCATCTAAGTAGTTTTAGAGGGAGGGGGCTAACTCTCTCACCCCATCAGTGTGCCGATGGTTTTTATGGCAGGCGGGGACCTAACAAAGGTCTGCCTTTAGTGAAGAGGCATGGCCTAACAGATGCCTGTGAGTTTTACACTGACCGGCAATAATACACTGCAATACAGAAGTATTGCAGTGTATTATAAAAGTGATCAAATGATCGCATACTATAGTTCCCTAGTGGGACTAAAAAAAAAAAAAAAAGTTTAAAAGAATTTGATAAAGTTATCAATAAATAAATAAAAATCCCAAGTAAAAAAATTAATTTAAAAACCCACTTTTTCCCCTTACAAAATGCTTTATTATGAAAAAGCAAAAAAAATTTGGCACTGCTTCCATAACAACCCCAACTATAAAACACACAGAGTTTAACCCCTTCCCTCTTTGGGCACTTTTGACCTTCCTGACAGAGCCTCATTTTTCAAATCTGACATGTTTCACTTTATGTGGTAATAACTCCGCAATGCTTTTATCTATCCAAGTGATTCTGAGATTGTTTTCTCGTGACACATTGGACTTTATGTTACTGGCAAAATTTGCCCGATACATTCAGTATTTAATTGTGAAAAACACCAAAATTTAGCGAAAAATTGCAAAAATTAGCATTTTTCGCAATTTAAATGTATCTGCTTGTAAGACAGGCAGTTATACCACACAAAAATTTTGCTAATTAACATCCCCCATATGTCTACTTTAGTTTAGCAGCATTTTTTGAACATCATTTTATTTTTCTAGGACGTTACAGGGCTTAGAACTTTAGCAGCAATTTCTCACATTTTCAAGAAAATTTCAAAATGCTATTTTTACAGGGGCCAGTTCAGTTGTGAAGTGGCTTTGAGGTCCTTAGATATTAGAAACCCCCAATAAGTCACCCCATTTTAAAAACTGCACCCCTCAAAGTATTCAAAACAGCATTTAGAAAGTTTCTTAACCCTTTAAACATTGCGCAGGAATTAAAGCAAAGTAGAGGTGATATTTACAAATTTCATTTTTTTTGGGAGAAATTCATTTTTAATCCCTTTTTTTTTGTAACACAGAAGGTGTTACCAGAGAAACGCAATTCAATATTTGTTGCCCAGGTTCTTCAGATTTAGGAAATATCCCACATGTGGCCCTGGTGTGCTTATGGACTGAAGCACAGGCCTCAGAAGTAAAGGAGCACCTAGTGGATTTTGGGGCCTCCTTTTTATTAGAATATATTTTAGGCACCATGTCACGTTTGAAGGGCTCTTGCGGTGCCAAAACAGTGGAAACCCCCACAAGTGGCACTATTTTGGAAACTACACCCCTTGAGGAAATTATCTAGGGGTATAGTGAGCATTTTGACCCCACAGGTTATTTGTAGAAATTTTTGGAAGTAGGCCGTGAAAATGAAAATCTAAATTTTTTCAAAGAAAATGTAGGTTTAGCTTATTTTTTCTCAATTCCACGATGACTAAAAGAGAAAAAGCTCCACCAAATTTGTAAAGCAATTTCTCCCGAGTAAAACAATACCCCACATGTGGTCATAAACGGCTGTTTGGACACACAGCAGGGCTCAGAAGGGAAAGAGCGCCATTTGGCTTTTGGAGCTCAAATTTAGCAGGAATAGTTAGAAGAGGCCATGTCGCATATGCAAAGCCCCTGTGGGGCCAAAACAAAGGAAACCCCCCACAAGTGACCCCATTTTGGAAACTAAACCCCTTGAGGAAATTATCTAGGGGTATAGTGAGCATTTTGACCCCACAGGTTATTTGTAGAAATTTTTGGAAGTAGGCCGTGAAAATGAAAATCTACATTTTTTCAAAGAAAATGTAGGTTTAGCTTATTTTTTCTCAATTCCACGATGACTAAAAGAGAAAAAGATCCACCAAATTTGTAAAGCAATTTCTCCCGAGTAAAACAATACCCCACATGTGGTCATAAACGGCTGTTTGGACACACAGCAGGGCTCAGAAGGGAAAGAGCGCCATTTGGCTTTTGGAGCTCAAATTTAGCAGGAATAGTTAGAAGAGGCCATGTCGCATATGCAAAGCCCCTGTGGGGCCAAAACAAAGGAAACCCCCCACAAGTGACCCCATTTTGGAAACTAAACCCCTTGAGGAAATTATCTAGGGGTATAGTGAGCATTTTGACCCCACAGGTTATTTGTAGAAATTTTTGGAAGTAGGCCGTGAAAATGAAAATCTACATTTTTTCAAAGAAAATGTAGGTTTAGCTTATTTTTTCTCAATTCCACGATGACTAAAAGAGAAAAAGATCCACCAAATTTGTAAAGCAATTTCTCCCGAGTAAAACAATACCCCAGATGTGGTCATAAACGGCTGTTTGGACACACAGCAGGGCTCAGAAGGGAAAGAGCGCCATTTGGCTTTTGGAGCTCAAATTTAGCAGGAATAGTTAGAAGAGGCCATGTCGCATATGCAAAGCCCCTGAGGGGCCAAAACAGTGGAAACCCCCCACAAGTGACCCCATTTTGGAAACTACACCCCTTGAGGAAATTATCTAGGGGTATAGTGAGCATTTTGACCCCACAGGTTATTTGTAGAAATTTTTGGAAGTAGGCCGTGAAAATGAAAATCTACATTTTTTCTAAGAAAATGTAGGTTTAGCTTATTTTTTCTCAATTCCACGATGACTAAAAGAGAAAAAGATCCACCAAATTTGTAAAGCAATTTCTCCAGAGTAAAACAATACCCCACATGTGGTCATAAACGGCTGTTTGGACACACAGCAGGGCTCAGAAGGGAAAGAGCGCCATTTGGCTTTTGGAGCTCAAATTTAGCAGGAATAGTTAGAAGAGGCCATGTCGCATATGCAAAGCCCCTGTGGGGCCAAAACCAAGGAAACCCCCCACAAGTGACCCCATTTTGGAAACTTCACCCCTTGAGGAAATTATCTAGGGGTATAGTGAGCATTTTGACCCCACAGATCTTTTGCAGAAACAATTGGAAATAGGTAGTGAACATGAAAATCTACATTTTTTCAAAGAAAATGTAGGTTTAGCTTATATTTTCTCATTTCTACGAGGACTAAAGGAGAAAAAGCTCCACCAAATTTGTAAAGCAATTTCTCCCGAGTAAAACAATACCCCACGTGTGGTCATAAACGGCTGTTTGGACACACAGCAGGGCTCAGAAGGGAAAGAGCGCCATTTGGCTTTTGGAGCTCAAATTTAGCAGGAATAGTTAGAAGAGGCCATGTCGCATATGCAAAGCCCCTGTGGGGCCAAAACCAAGGAAACCCCCCACAAGTGACCCCATTTTGGAAACTTCACCCCTTGAGGAAATTATCTAGGGGTATAGTGAGCATTTTGACCCCACAGGTTATTTGTAGAAATTTTTGGAAGTAGGCCGTGAAAATGAAAATCTACATTTTTTCAAAGAAAATGTAGGTTTAGCTTATTTTTTCTCAATTCCACGATGACTAAAAGAGAAAAAGATCCACCAAATTTGTAAAGCAATTTCTCCCGAGTAAAACAATACCCCACATGTGGTCATAAACGGCTGTTTGGACACACAGCAGGGCTCAGAAGGGAAAGAGCGCCATTTGGCTTTTGGAGCTCAAATTTAGCAGGAATAGTTAGAAGAGGCCATGTCGCATATGCAAAGCCCCTGTGGGGCCAAAACAAAGGAAACCCCCCACAAGTGACCCCATTTTGGAAACTAAACCCCTTGAGGAAATTATCTAGGGGTATAGTGAGCATTTTGACCCCACAGGTTATTTGTAGAAATTTTTGGAAGTAGGCCGTGAAAATGAAAATCTACATTTTTTCAAAGAAAATGTAGGTTTAGCTTATTTTTTCTCAATTCCACGATGACTAAAAGAGAAAAAGATCCACCAAATTTGTAAAGCAATTTCTCCCGAGTAAAACAATACCCCAGATGTGGTCATAAACGGCTGTTTGGACACACAGCAGGGCTCAGAAGGGAAAGAGCGCCATTTGGCTTTTGGAGCTCAAATTTAGCAGGAATAGTTAGAAGAGGCCATGTCGCATATGCAAAGCCCCTGAGGGGCCAAAACAGTGGAAACCCCCCACAAGTGACCCCATTTTGGAAACTACACCCCTTGAGGAAATTATCTAGGGGTATAGTGAGCATTTTGACCCCACAGGTTATTTGTAGAAATTTTTGGAAGTAGGCCGTGAAAATGAAAATCTACATTTTTTCTAAGAAAATGTAGGTTTAGCTTATTTTTTCTCAATTCCACGATGACTAAAAGAGAAAAAGATCCACCAAATTTGTAAAGCAATTTCTCCAGAGTAAAACAATACCCCACATGTGGTCATAAACGGCTGTTTGGACACACAGCAGGGCTCAGAAGGGAAAGAGCGCCATTTGGCTTTTGGAGCTCAAATTTAGCAGGAATAGTTAGAAGAGGCCATGTCGCATATGCAAAGCCCCTGTGGGGCCAAAACCAAGGAAACCCCCCACAAGTGACCCCATTTTGGAAACTTCACCCCTTGAGGAAATTATCTAGGGGTATAGTGAGCATTTTGACCCCACAGATCTTTTGCAGAAACAATTGGAAATAGGTAGTGAACATGAAAATCTAAATTTTTTCAAAGAAAATGTAGGTTTAGCTTATATTTTCTCATTTCTACGAGGACTAAAGGAGAAAAAGCTCCACCAAATTTGTAAAGCAATTTCTCCCGAGTAAAACAATACCCCACGTGTGGTCATAAACGGCTGTTTGGACACACAGCAGGGCTCAGAAGGGAAAGAGCGCCATTTGGCTTTTGGAGCTCAAATTTAGCAGGAATAGTTAGAAGAGGCCATGTCGCATATGCAAAGCCCCTGTGGGGCCAAAACCAAGGAAACCCCCCACAAGTGACCCCATTTTGGAAACTTCACCCCTTGAGGAAATTATCTAGGGGTATAGTGAGCATTTTGACCCCACAGATCTTTTGCAGAAACAATTGGAAATAGGTAGTGAACATGAAAATCTACATTTTTTCAAAGAAAATGTAGGTTTAGCTTATATTTTCTCATTTCTACGAGGACTAAAGGAGAAAAAGCTCCACCAAATTTGTAAAGCAATTTCTCCCGAGTAAAACAATACCCCACGTGTGGTCATAAACGGCTGTTTGGACACACAGCAGGGCTCAGAAGGGAAAGAGCGCCATTTGGCTTTTGGAGCTCAAATTTAGCAGGAATAGTTAGCAGAGGCCATGTCGCATATGCAAAGCCCCTGAGGGGCCAAAACAGTGGAAACCCCCCACAAGTGACCCCATTTTGGAAACTACACCCCTTGAGGAAATTATCTAGGGGTATAGTGAGCATTTTGACCCCACAGATCTTTTGCAGAAACAATTGGAAGTAGGCAGTGAACATGAAAATCTACATTTTTTCAAAGAAAATGTAGGTTTAGCTAATTTTTTCTCATTTCCACGAGGACTAAAGGAGAAAAAGCTCCACAACATGTGTAAAGCAATTTCTCCCGAGTAAAACAGTACCCCACATGTGGTCATAAACGGCTGTTTGGACACACGGCAGGGCTCAGAAGAGAAAGAGCGCCATTTGGAGCTCAAATTTGACAGGGATGGTTTTGGGAGGCCATGTCACATGTGCAAAGAACCTGAGGGGCCAAAACAGTGGAAACCCCCCACAAGTGACCCCATTTTGGAAACTGCACCCCTTGAGGAAATTATCTAGTGGTATAGTGAGCATTTTGAACCCACAGTTTTTTTGCAGAAAATTCTGGAAGTAGGCAGTGAAAATGAAAATCTACATTTTTTCAAAGAAAATGTAGGTTTAGCTAATTTTTTCTCATTTCCACGAGGACTAAAGGAGAAAAAGCTCCACAACATTTGTAAAGCAATTTCTCCCGAGTAAAACAGTACCCCACATGTGGTCATAAACAGCTGTTTGGACACACTGCAGGGCTCAGAAGCGCCATTTGACTTTTGGAACTAGGATTTAGCTGGATATGTGTGTGGACACAATGTTGCTTTTGGCATAATAAAAGGGGTTAATGAATTATGAAATTACTAATTATTGGATGTATGGTACTCTTTGAAGCAATCCTTGATACACAGGCCTGGCTTTTCGGGGCAGGTTTCACAGTGGAAAATAGTGTCTTTTCTTATTCCCCTTTTGGAACACACTCTGCACCTTTTTTGTGTCCTTCTCTTCTTCGAAATTTGGGGCACTTCATTGGGGAAATGTTGCCCTGGTACAATGCGTGGAGTATCGCTACCAGCAGATGTGCTTGGGCCCTCCCCTGCCTGGTTCCCAAATAGAAGTGCCTTGATCACCACCTCTTGGAAGTTAAGGAATGTCCCTGTCCGGCCTGCACATCGGGATAGTACGTAAGCATTATACATTGCCATCTGTACAATGTGCACGGCCAGCTTTTTGTACCATGTCTTTGTTTTCCGTAGGGCACTATAAGGCTTCAGTACTTGATCAGAGAGATCAACCCCGCCCATGTACTTATTGTAGCCCAGGATGCAATTTGGCTTCTGGGTCACTGTGGTGGTACCTCGTTCAGGGACAGGGGTGCTGCCGCTACCATCAATTGTGGTCAATATAAGGACATCCCTCTTGTCCTTATATTTGACGAACAGCATGTTCTCGCTGCATAGTTCCCTGCTCTCACCCCTTCTGAGGCTTTGGCTAAGCAGTGTTTTAGGGAGACCTCTCTGATTTTTGCGCACAGTACCACATGCTACAGTACTTCTGGCAGAAAGGCACTTAAATAGTGGGATGCTGGTATAGAAGTTATCGACGTAAAGGTGATAACCCTTGTCCAGCAATGGGTGAATCAAATCCCACACTATTTTCCCACTAACTCCCAGGACGGGGGGGCATTCTGGGGGTTCAATAATAGAGTCCTTCCCTTCGTAAACCCTAAACCTGTGTGTATACCCAGATGTACTCTCACACATTTTGTACAATTTAATTCCATACCTTGCCCTCTTATTGGGCAGGTATTGGCGGAATTTAAGCCTCCCCTTAAAATGAACAAGGGACTCGTCTATGGAAATATATTTATCGGGGGTGTACACTTGTGAAAATTTGGTGGAGAAATGATCAATGAGTGGCCTGATTTTAAAAAGACGGTCAAATGTGGGGTCATTCTGGGGCGGGCACTGTGCATTATCATTATAATGCAAGAATTTTAAAATGGCTTCAAAGCGAGTCCGGATCATGGCCATGCGGTAAATTGGGGTGCTGTACAAAATATCCGCACTCCAGTATTGCCTAAGCTCTGGCTTCCTCACTAGTCCCATATGCAGCACAAGGCCCCAAAATGTCATCATCTCCGCTGCATCTACTGGGGTCCACCTAACAAATGATGAAGTGGGGTTTTGGGTTAAAAATTGTTGGGCGTACAGATTTGTCTGGGCCACCATTAAATTAACAAACTCCTCAGAGAAAAAGACCTTGAAAAAGTCCATTTCTGTGAGGCCTTCAGTCTCAAATTGAATTCCTGAGCTGCCTATAAAATCAGGAATTTGAGGCTCATAATTTTCGGGGAGTGGAGTCCACACGGGATCAATCATTGGGGTTGGCTCAGCTGCTCTCCTGGGTCGCCTTTGGGGGGGTTCCTCATCACTGGAGGAGGAAGAGGAGGAAACTAAAAGGAGTGGGGCATATTCTTCCTCTCCCTCGCTGGCCGACTCAGTGTCAGAGGCAATGATGGCGTATGCCTCCTCGACTGAATACATCCTTCTGGACGATTGAGACATTTTGATTTATTACAAGGGGTTGTGTGGTGTTTTTACACGTGTAATCAACTTTTATTTTTACACAGGGGGGGGTGTGTATGTGTGGTGTTTTTACACGTGTATAGTGAACAGAAATTAGAAGATAAGAAAGAAGAGAAGAAAAGGAAAAAAAAAAAATAGAATTTACTGTACAATCGTCAGTTAGTAAAAAAGCAACTGAACGTCCGTCAGTAACTGACGCTATCTATTACTAAAAAAAACCTGTAGTCTAACTAACTTGCTAGAGCAAAACTAGGTTCTAAAAATTTACTGGACGAACGTCAGTAAAAAAGCAACTGAACGTCCGTCAGTAACTGACGCTATCTATTACTAAAAAAAACCTGTAGTCTAACTAACTTGCTACAGCAAAACTAGGTTCTAAAAATTTACTGGACGAACGTCAGTAAAAAAGCAACTGAACGTCCGTCAGTAACTGACGCTATCTATTACTAAAAAAAACCTGTAGTCTAACTAACTTGCTACAGCAAAACTAGGTTCTAAAAATTTACTGGACGAACGTCAGTAAAAAAGCAACTGAACGTCCGTCAGTAACTGACGCTATCTATTACTAAAAAAAACCTGTAGTCTAACTAACTTGCTAGAGCAAAACTAGGTTCTAAAAATTTACTGGACGAACGTCAGTAAAAAAGCAACTGAACGTCCGTCAGTAACTGACGCTATCTATTACTAAAAAAAAACTGTAGTCTAACTAACTTGCTACAGCAAAACTAGGTTCTAAAAATTTACTGGACGAACGTCAGTAAAAAAGCAACTGAACGTCCGTCAGTAACTGACGCTATCTATTACTAAAAAAAACCTGTAGTCTAACTAACTTGCTACAGCAAAACTAGGTTCTAAAAATTTACTGGACGAACGTCAGTAAAAAAGCAACTGAACGTCCGTCAGTAACTGACGCTATCTATTACTAAAAAAAACCTGTAGTCTAACTAACTTGCTACAGCAAAACTAGGTTCTAAAAATTTACTGGACGAACGTCAGTAAAAAAGCAACTGAACGTCCGTCAGTAACTGACGCTATCTATTACTAAAAAAAACCTGTAGTCTAACTAACTTGCTACAGCAAAACTAGGTTCTAAAAATTTACTGGACGAACGTCAGTAAAAAAGCAACTGAACGTCCGTCAGTAACTGACGCTATCTATTACTAAAAAAAACCTGTAGTCTAACTAACTTGCTACAGCAAAACTAGGTTCTAAAAATTTACTGGACGAACGTCAGTAAAAAAGCAACTGAACGTCCGTCAGTAACTGACGCTATCTATTACTAAAAAAAAACTGTAGTCTAACTAACTTGCTGCGCACACTATGGAAAGCTGCGGGTGAAAAAAAGACCTAAAAAAACCTGCGTAAAAAAATTACCACAGATGCTGATAACTAATCAGCAATCTGTAGCCGCAGGGTGCACACAGATAGATGGTGCAAATTTATAATTGGAAAAAAATGACAAAAATAAAAAAACCTGCGGGAAAAAAAAACCACGGATGCTGATCAGTGATGGCGGTCACTAATCAGCACTTCGTGGCCGCAGGGCGCACGCAGGGAGATGGTGCAAATTAGAAAAAAATAAATCCTGCGCCAAAGATTGAGCACAGATGCTGATCAGTGATGGTGGTCACTGATCAGCGCTCAGTGGGCACAGGACTCGGACAGGGAGGGGGTGGGGTGGGGTAGATTGGGACAGGGAGGGGGTGGATTGGGACAGGGACAGGCCCAAGGGCAGGGACAGGCCCAAGGACAGGGACAGGGCCAAAAAAATCTGTCTGATCACAAAAAAATAAAAATAAAGGTGATCAGACAGAAGCAGCAAAAGGGCTTTCTTATTTTTCACACAGTAGTGCAGGATGCACTACAAATTCCAGAAAATCCGCAGCAGACACTCTCTCAACCGCTCTGCACGCTGCCTCAAACTGGAATGGCGGCGTGCAGAGCAGTGTCGATGTACACAACACTGCCTGGTGCACTGATTGGTCGGTCGTTACAGACCGACCAATCAGATCGCTCCTAGAGGTGGCATCACTGCCACCTCCCTAGGTGACGTTGGTGGCGATGGGTGTTGTCTTAGACAGCACCAATCGCCACTGTCTAACTGTGCCCTGTGACTCCAGGGCGCAGTTTTAACAAAAATCCCTGCTATTGGCCGGTCAGAATTGACTGGCCAATAGCAGCGATCGCCGATGCGGGGGGGCCAAAACGGCACCCTGGGCGAGTAGTAGAGATGGCCTGCTGTCATGGACAGCAGCCATATTTACTTTGTCACGGTGCAATTAGCACCGATGACCGTTTCCCGTTGCGCCGTATATATACGGCGCTTTGCGGGAAGCACCTCCCGACAGCGCCGTATATATACGGCGCATGTCGGGAAGGGGTTAAGCTGCATGGTGAACCCTGTAAAAAAAATAAGATTCAAAACAATGCCAGAATTGCTTTTTCTTCAAAACATTTTTATAAAAAGCGATCAAAAAGTAGCATGTACTTGAAAATGGTACCACGAAAAACTAAAAGTCATCCTGCAAAAAAAGCCCTCATACAGCTATGTCAAAATAAAAATAAAAACGTCATGGCTATTATGTAATGGCTGCCGCGCCGTTCCCCGCTGCTTCCACGGCCTCTGCTCCGGTTCCTGTACCCTCCATTCCCTCATGCTCATCCTGAGCTCCACTCACCCGATCCGGATGCTCTGCAGGCTCTGGGCGTCATCAGGTAACTGCATCTCTCACCTCCCTCCACGGCAGTCATCCACGATGTGCAGCTGCAGCCACTAGAGGGCTCACACGCTGACTCTTCCCTTCTTAAAGGGCCAGCGCATGCCAAAATCTTAAGACTTCCTATTTAAGGATCCTCCCCCCTTCTTGCTTGTTCAACCAAGTTATCCCTGTGAGCTTCCCTGTACCAAGTTTCCCTGTTACCTTGCCTTCTGCCTTTGTCTAGATTTCCCGTTGTGACCTCTGCCTGAACTTTTACTATCCTTGCCTGCCATCTGCCCTGACCTATTGCTATCCATACCCGTAACGACGTCTGCTGCCTGTCCTGACTTCTGGCCTATTCATCTGACTGCCTCTAAAAACCGCTGTGCCAAGCGTTGCCCTGGGTTACAAAAACAATCTCCCAGACAACAGAGAGGATCGATAAACAAACCGGTGAGAACCGTTATATATTAAAATATGGCGCCATTTACTACAGCAACGGACGCTGCCTACGAGACCAATTCACCGAGTCTTAGAGTCTTGTTTTTTTCGTTTAGTTCCCGTGCAATCCGAATTATCTGATGAAGGCCTCATTTGGCCGAACACATTTATAATGTAAGTGTATTGCATAATAAAAATTACAAGTTATTTCACCACATACCTGAGTGCTGAGTTCTTGTATTTATCCTCTTAAAAATATGGCAACACAAAAACAAATAATTTTTAAAATAAATTGTTTTCACTGTGTAAAAGTAGTAAAACTAAAAAACTATATAAAATATTTTGCCGCAATCGTAACGACCCGCTGAATAAAGTTATGTTATTTATACCACGCAGTAAACATCGTAAATTTAAGACGCAAACAAGAATGGCATCATTTTAGTTATTTTTTTCCATTACCCTCCCCCAAAATAGTTAATAAAAGTTAATAAATTATATGTACCCCAAAATGTTGCTATTAAAAATTACAACTTGTTCCGCAAAAAATAAGTCCTTATACAGCAATGTAGACCGAAAAAAAGTTATAGCTCTAAAATTAGTCTGAATTTTTGTGTGAGAGTCAAAGCAATCTAAGGCTTAACTGCTCCCCAGGGTACAACAGAGGTGGGCTTTATAAAGTGTTTACAAAAAAATCTTACTAATTTTACCATACACATAAAGCTGGTCATAAACATTAAATTACTGTTGGCCGAACGCTCGTTTGACCAACAGTTAATTCTCCCAACTTAACCATAAACATTCATGCTTAGACATGCCTGCATTTTTATTTTAATGGGGAGACAAGGAATAAGCCACCCTGGCAGCAGCTTATCTTCAGTGGGAACAAAAGATTGGACATGTTGAAATCCAAGATGCTCGAATCTTCAGAGTTGGGTGGCTACGATACACATTATATCATCAGCCTCTCCCTCTGAAATCTGCGGGTTTGGCCAAGTTTAGTCTAATGTATATGGCCACCTTAAAAGTTTTTCTCTAAAAGTCAAATATATTACATTCTGATCTAAACATTTCTGTTACAACTTTTATCTTAAAGGATAGTTGGATGCCACCCATACATGCAAAGATAAAGTACTTCTCTGCTGTATCACTGTCTGATTATATGCAAAAAATCTTTACGTGTATGGCCAGCTTTACTTTTTTTGTTTTACTTTTATTCATTGTTAGTAAATCTCTGATTAGAAGTTATAGTATTCATACATATGTACCCTTGTGTTCTCTATCTGCTTCACACATCTCCCAGATCATAATCAGCATACACTACATACATTAAAAACGACCCTTTTTTTTTTATAAAGAATGTACACAAATTTATTCAAATTTTATTTTATTTTTTTATTTTTGCACTTTTCATACACTGCTATTTAACATGGCCTTATAGACAGCATAGTTGTCCGCCATGTTTTAACCATCTTTTTCTGCATGTGTTTGGTCACAATAGACATTGGACACTGCCTATACATATTACATTGTTGGAACCGTTGCCCAGTACTGGCGTTAATGTAGTGATATTTTCTTCTTCAGGGACACCAGACCAGCTACCAATACTAAAGATTTTTATAAGAATTAATACTTCTATCCATGCTTATCCCTTCTTGAGACCAGTGACACATGTATCTCTTATAGCATGTGACCTTAGTGGTAGAATTAAATGATGCATAAAAGGCTTTGTATATAATATATGAGCCATTGTCATAACTACACTGTCATGCCAAGCGATAGTTAGTGAAGGACCAGAAAGATGAAGTGCACAGCTGTCCAGACAAGCAGGAGACACAAAATTTATTTTTTAATCTTCCAAGGGAATTCTATAATCTTCCAAGTATTATATATCAGTTAACTCAGCATTTTGGTCACCAGCAAGTTTATTCTTACTGTTTAGCAGAAAAAAACAAGGAAAAAAACAGATGACCTTTTTTAATTGCATCAACATAATAAGTATCATAAACAGGAAAGTTAGCTTTAGGCTTTATTCAGACGAACGGGAATTACGTCCGTGCAACGCGCGTGTTTTTCACGCGCGTTGCACGGACCTATATTAGTCTATGGGGCCGTGCAGACATGTGCGTGAGTTTTACTCAGCGTGAGTCCGCTGAAAAAAAGTCACGACATGTCCGTTCTTTGGGCGTTTTGCGCGAATCACGCACCCATTGAAGTCAATGAGTGCGTGAAAACCACGCATGTCGCACGGAAGCACTTCCGTGCGAACAGCGTGATTCGCGCAACAGCTGTCAATAGGATGAATGAAAACAGAAAAGCACCACGTGCTTTTCTGTTTACAAACATCCAAATGGAGTGTCATAATGATGGCGGCTGTGCGAAAAGCACGCAGCCGCGCATCATATGATGCTGCCACACGGAGCTGTTAAGTGGCTTTTGCGCACGAAAAACGCCGCGTTTTTGCGTGCGCAAAAACACCACGCTCGTGTGAATCCAGCCTTAGGCTTTATGAATATCATGGCAATTTGATGGTAAAAATACACTTCACGGTAATACAAGACTGTACCAATAAAATGATTTCCAGTCATACATCACCATATTTCTTTAGGGAGAGGGGGTTAGGAATGGATTAAACAACTTTTTGAGATATTGACAAGTAATACTGAAGTGATACAATAATTTTATCCCGAAGCCTTATTTCATTTAGTGGCATTTTTCGCAAAAATTGGATATCCTAATACTAGTTTGATCGTAGCACCAAGTTCTAGAAATGCTATGACATCACTAATGTCAGTAGCTGCCAACAGCTAAGGATCCACATGCCCAGGGCCCGAGAACTATTGCTATATAGAATCTATGTGCATTATACCATACATATTTATTTGTGTATAATGATTTGTGACAGCTCCATCCAGCAGTAATAGATGAAGTGGTGAACATTGTTGCCTTAGGGTATGTGCACACGATAAGTGGCTCTTACGTCTGAAAAGACAGACTGTTTTCAGGAGAAAACAGCTGCCTCGCTTCAGACGTAAAAGCTCCTCCTCGCATTTTGCGAGGCATCTTGGACGCCCGTAATCTTGAGCTGTTCTTCATTGAATTCAATGAAGAACGGCTCAAATTGCGTCCAAAGAAGTGTCCTGCACTTCTTTGACGAGGCAGTCATTTTACGCGTCGTCGTTTGACAGCTGTCAAACGACGACGCGTAAATTACAGGTCGTCTGCACAGTACGTCGGTAAACCCATTCAAATGAATGGGCAGATGTTTGCCGACGTATTGTAGCCGTATTTTCAGGCGTAAATCGAGGCATAATACGCCTCGTTTACGCCTGAAAATAGGTCGTGTGAACCCAGCCTCACACCACATCAGTTGGATTCTAACCAAGACAACATCAGCATATCGTTTGCATGTCTTACCTCCGCTCACACGGGTTTCCTCCACACTGTGAAAACATGCTTAGGTCAATTTCCTTTCTATGAAATTAGCCATAGCGTGTGTGTGCATTTCCAGGAGGAAATTAGATTATGGACCCCTTTGGGGTAGGAAACCAATTTGAGTTTTTAAATTCTGTGTGCAGAACTGTGAAATATATTTAACATAGGTAATGGTTAATAAATAAAGCAATATACTCCTAGTACACCTGCTATATGACAAATACTTTAGTTCTATCCTAAGGTCTTATAGAGTCTAGTTAATATATCCATTTTATATCTTTACATCAAAAGACCTTATATAAAATATGTAGTCCAAACTATTTTGGAATCATTAAAATGTATTCAGCACAAAGTTATATAGGGATTAAATGTAACTGCATATCATAAATTTCAATTTAAAGCATTTTTTTTTTCAATGTGTAGAAATTACAAGGTAAAACATTAGCTAACAGGCCATAGAGCAGTGACAGACTGACCTATTTACCATGGGGTTAGCCTACAAGAGTTCGACTCACCCAAGGAAATCATACATATATTCCAACCTCAAAGGGGCTTGATTTGGGGGGCTGCACCGTGTCAAGCATCTTTGAGCAGGCTGAAATCAGTTTGCCATACCAGCTATGAAAGTGACACCTCTTGCTGTAGTGGTCTTCCAGGTAACTCATTGCCATGGGCTAAGGAAGACCAGGTTGTTAACCGTTGCAGTAGAGACTATAAGCTGTGCTAATGTGATACTCTCTGTCCTGTGCTGAAGCGTATGACACCAAATAGAACGTGTGTAACTGAATAAACTGAATGCTACCATATTCACACTTACTAATTCTGATGAGATCCTATGTGAATTCTCACCTGTAACCATCCATGATCATGCCACTGTTGTCTCTTGAATATTTCTCGAAAATAAAGTATTGGATAGAACATGACTTGCCCATTGCATAGGATTACAACAATCTATGCACTGGGTGACAGCCACAAATCTACTTAGCCCTACATATTCTGCTACTGTCACTAAATCTCCTCCAGGCTGCTTCCTGTTTCATGTAGAAGATGTAAGGCTATTACCATCCAGTCAACCTGCAGTGGGCTGGAGTATGGACACTGCCTGTGACATGAATGCTGCTGCGCAGGGCACAGTTTGCAGCCTCTCTTGTGACTTATTATTTGTGCCTCAGACCTGCATCTGTAGCACTCCAATATATGGCTAACAATTTGGAATAATCTATGTAACTCTAACTTCTGGTAGATGTGATCTGGCCACACATGTCTGGACAATGCATCATGGACTATGTGGTTATCAAAGCTACTGCCTGCAGCCAGTGGTTTCCACAATCAAGGAGGCAGGCAGGCAATGACTGGATAATCCTCTTCTAAAGCAAGTTAGAGATGACATGGGGGAAAAAAGAAGAACACTGTTATCATGTGGGCTGGGTTACAGGGGTGGTTTTTAGGATTTAATGTTTCTGTTGGAGTTTCTCTTTAAAATTTACTCCATATTCCAGTCTTTAGTAATGTATAAATACAGAGCGATCCTTAGAAACATGCTATTCTTCTTGTGAATATGTGTGCAATTACTTTAATATTATTCTGACTCTCTGCCTCTAGCATTATCAGGACAAGTCAGAAAACAGCGAAAGGATGGGGGTGTTTAACCCTTAGTCTTACATCATATTAAGCGATTAGAAAGTGACTTGACAAGTCAATACAGAGAATACACAGATTTCAAAATTTCTTTTTGGTATATATGTATTCATTTGGTCTTATTTCAAGTATACGCCAATTGCACAGTTTTTCATAGAATGCCTAGAAACTTGAGTATACCATTTAGTGCACAAATTAAGTACTAAAAACATTCTGACAATACGCTTCATATTTATTATTTCACAGATTCATATTGCTAAAGGGCTGGATTTCCGACATTATATTACCTACAAATCCTATTCTTGCAATGTAATCAATCGATCGATCACACATTCTAAATAGTCTTCAAAATCTTTATTGATGCAAAATTTCAAATAATTCCCCATTAAAAGCATTTAAAAAAAGACACACAAATCCCATTCCCATACAATATGGGAAAGCGGTAATTACAATAATGGTGTACCATTGCCAATAAAACCATAATACAAATATTTCCAGCCAAAGATCAGAGTTTCTAGGATCATTAATATTTATAAGACCATATAATGGTTCCATGAGATCTATAAAGTCCAAAAATGGTTGACAACAATCCCTGCATGCAGGTTTAATACACAATGCCGGACATTTGCAGGGTTTTACAACAATTTATGGGGCTAAACAAAATCTCAAGGGCGGAATTATTATTTTTAACCATAGCCATTTAAGGCCTGTATATCGTCAGATGATTCATCTGTAAATGGATTGATATCACTTGGCTTTTATTTGAATCCCTTACAATATGTAGTTACTTTTCATCCAGATAAATTCCATAAATGAACAAATCAGAGCTCATATTGGATTACATAATGACAGTTGTTATCCTAGTTCTGATCATTCCAGAAGCACGAGAAACTTTCAACAATCCATTAATCATAACAGAAAAAACAAAAGCACACAGTATATTCATATCCATGAAGTGACATCGGACATCAGGGCAGAGTCGAACTCGAGACTACAAAATGCAGAGATGGAAGATTTTTATTGCAGCTGGTTTGTGACATTTTATCAGTGACAGATTAGCCATGCAATGTTTTACCAAGTGTACTAATGAGCAAACCTTGAATGGTATCTACTAAATTAAAGTGAGATGAAATGACTCACTCCATTACTGTATTCACTGTTTGCTGGTGTGTGTGGCCCATTGGGTATCCTGCACAAGTATTCTCCCTTTTCTTAAAGGGGTTGTGCCATCAATAGAAATGGCAATATATAAACCCAATACACATTTTAGAGTAACTTTGTAAAGTATTGTTATTAAAAAAAAAAAATTCTCGCAGAAATATGGTAATTATCTGCTTATAATAGAACCCCCTGTTATTCAAATGTATAGGTCTCTGCACATCATTCTAGAGAACGTCAGAATGTCAGATGTGCATGCACAGTACAATACAGTTAAAGAAACAGGCATATCTTGAAGGCGGCTAGACATATGTCTTACTTCTACATCCCAGAGTACACAGTCTGTATGCCTCTTACTGCCCATGCTGGGCTTTCTTTCTCTCTGTTTGTTTCACTGCCAAGAGCAGAAGCTGCCCATCTAACAGAGCTTTACTAGAATGACGTGCAGAGACCCATACGTTTGAAAACCAGGGGGTGCTATTACAAGCAGATAACTGTCATATTACTGCGAGGAAACATTTTTGTTTTAATAACTTTACAAAGTTACTCTAAAATCTATATTGAGTTTATATACTTTCATTTCTATTGATGCCACTGCCCCTTTAACAACTTATTTTTGTCATTTACTTAATGTTTTTGTTTCTAAGCACTCTTGCGCTGACTCTAGAACCTGGACGCCTGTAATTCACAACAAACATGCTTCATTTAAGCTACATTTAGGGCAGATTCAGACGAACGTTGCGTTTTTGCGCGCGCAAACAACGCAACGTTTTGCGCGCGCAAACAACGCGGCGTTTTGCGCGTGCAAAAAACACTTGACAGCTGCGTGTGTCATCCGTGTATGATGCGCGGCTGCGTGATTTTCGCGCAGCCGCCATCATAGAGATGAGGCTAGTCGACGCCCGTCACTGTCCAAGGTGCTGAAAGAGCTAACTGATCGGCAGTAACTCTTTCAGCACCCTCGACAGTGAATGGCGAACACAATATCGAGAAACCTTTTAAAAAAAAAGAAAAAGTTCGTACTTACCGAGAACTTCCCTCCCGGCCGTTGCCTTGGTGACGCGTCCTTGGTGACGCGCCTCTCTTGACATCTTGACATCGGGCCCCACCTCCCTTGATGACGCGGCAGTCCATGTGACCGCTGCAGCCTGTGCTTGGCCTGTGATTGGCTGGAGCTGTCACTTGGACTGAATTGTCATCCCGGGAGGTCAGACTGGAGGAAGAAGCCGGGAGTTATCGGTAAGTCAGAACTTCGTTTTTTTTTACAGGTTCATGTATATTGGGGTCGGAAGTCACTGTCCATGGTGCTGAAACAGTTTAACTCTTTCAGCACCCTGGACAGTGACTTTCTCCTGACGTTGCGTACCGGAAATTTTTTTGCCGGGTTCGGCCAAAACGAGTTCGGCCGAACCCGGTGAAGTTCGGTTCGGTTGTCCGGGTTCGCTCAACTCAAAGACACTCCGTTTGGATGTATGGAAACAGAAAAGCACGTGGTTCTTTTCTGTTTACATTCATCCTTTTGACAGCTGGTGCGCTGTTTCAGTCGGTTCGCACGGAAGTGCTTCCGTGCGACCTGTGTGGTTTTCACGCACCCATTGACTTCAATGGGTGCGTGATGCGCAAAATACGCGGAGATATTGAGCATGTCGCGCTTTTTGCGCAGCTGACAAACGCTGCGCAAAAAGCACGGACTGTCTGTACTGCCCCATAGACTTGTATTGGTCTGTGCGTGGCGCGTGAAAACCACGCGGCCCGCATGGACCGAATACACGTTCGTGTGAATCCCCCCTTAGACAGAGTTTTTCCATTACACATTTTGCTGCGAATCTGTAGCAATATCTGCCTGCGTTATATGCAGGTTTTGCCTGCGGACTTTCCCAGAGTTCACCTTTTGGAAATCTGCATCGTGTCCTCTATTCCATTCAGATTTTTTTCTGTGTCATGTTGAAGGGGTTTAGAAAATCCCATTTACATGTTTTGCACAGTAAGTTGTCGCCAACAAATATTAATGTGGCTTTAAACACATTCAACCTTTGCCAATTCCAAAGAAGTGGAAATAAACAAAAATTAACATTCTCCGATTTAGAACTCCGTATGCAGTATGGTGACTCATGTTAGAGCATCTACTGTACTTCAAATTTAAGGGTTCTTAAAGGGGTTATCCAGGTTATTAAATTTGATGGCTTATCTTTAGGAGTCTGTTGGCACCCCCGCCGATCAGCTATTTGAAGGGCCGAAGCGCTTGCATGACAGCACACGGACAGCACACAAACCATACGGGGCAACTCAATGGGGCTATTCAGACTTGCGTTTTTTTTTTTAACGCAGCGTGTTCCCGCTGAGTGAAACTCACAGCATGTCCTATTCTGGTGTATTTTTGCGGATCACACACCCATTGAAGTTAATGGGTGCGTGAAAATCAGGGACAGCATGCTGACGTCATCCGTGTGCTGTACGTGATTCACGCAGCAGTTGCTAAAGAAATGCAGAGAAAAATATAAAAAAATAAAAAAATGTGCACCAACACTGACATAAAAAACGGATGCCACATGGAACAAACACTGATGCCACAGGGAACTGCAACGCAGGAAAAACGCTGCGTTTTTTACTCGCGCAAAACGGACACGTTCTTGTGAATCTAGCCGTAGAATTCCTTCAGGAATTTTAAAACAGATTTTGACCTGCCTACGCTTTTTTGCCACAGCGTTTTTTGCAGCGTTTCTCGACGGCAGTCATTTAAGCTAATGCAAGGCCCGCCAAAAAGCGCTGTAAAAAATGCTCGGAAACGAGCGCCGCAGGTTTTTTTTGCCTCCCATTGTTTTCAATGGGTGGTCAGAGGCGGAGACCGCAGCAAGAAAGGACATAGCGCTCTTTTTTTCCCACGAGCGGCTAAAAGCCACCTGTGAAAAAAAATTGCTTCTGCCTGCCATTGAAATCAATGGGGGGCGATTTCAGCTGACTTTTGGCGCTGATTCCGATGCGGTTTCCACATAAAAAAACCAAACTGTGTGAACAGGGCCTAAAATCTTTTCTTCAAATAGAAAATACTGTATATGTAGCAAATATTATTTGACCCATGGATTTCTGGTTAATGTATGAATCATTGTATAATCATTGTTGAAGGTTCCGTTAGGAGCCTCTGCCGCAGATTCCCTAACATTTTTACAAAAAATAGTGGTAAAATTACATACACTATGACGAAACCCATTATAAGTCAATAGGGACCATTGGGTACTGTTGTTTTCCGTTATGAGACAAACTCATCACAGCATTGAAATCTGTTTTTCTGCTCCAGTGGCCTAGTTCAGAGGATTTTTTTCGCTTATTTTTATGCGGAAACTGCGTCTGAATCATCAACAAAAAGTCAGAAACTGTATCCCATTGATTTCAATAGGAAGAGGAGGCATGCTGTTTCTTGCTGTGGTCCCGCCTCTGACCTCCCATTGAAATCAACGGTAGGCAGAGAAAAAGTTTTTTTGCTGGCGTCGCTCAATGACCGTGGCCGAAAAACGCCATGCAAAATGCCGCAAAAACCGCGGCAATTCCCTGAAGCAATTTTGAGGCATATTTTTCTGCCTGCAAAAATAACTCTGTGTGAACAGAACAGAATTCTTAGTGCAGACTTTTTTGTCAGGCAGAAAAAATCTGTCTCAAAATTCCTTCTGGATTTTGAAAGGCCAGCGTTTTTATGACCCGTTTTTAAGGTCTTTTTCATACACAGAATTTTTTGGGCGTTTTAAACTGCATCTAAAAGCAAGTTTTTAGTGGCGTTATTCATTTGGTGTCATTTTGTACATGCTTTCTGGTGTTTTTGAAGTCCTATAGAGAAGCCTACTGATAAAACACCATACCCAGAGAATGCTGCGTTTGGAAAAAAAATGCTGCTAAACACAAAATTGCCTCAAAAACGCACTAAAAAAAGCACCACAAAACACAAAAAAAATGGCATTAAAAACTTTTCAAAAACCGCAGAAAAACTCTGTGTGTGAATCTAACCTAAAGACTTTTTTGATGCTTACAGAGTCAAATGCAAAAACCGCGAGCAGTTTTTGAACAAAAACCACTCCAAAGAAACACTTCAAACGAGTGGTGCATTTTTTTCTGCCTCCCATTTCCTGCTAGACGGCTGAGCTGACTCTGGACTTGATATAACACAGTGGACCAACACTGTCGCTCAGTGGTCCAAAGTCCTGTTTTCAGATGAAAGTAAATTTTGCATTTCATTTAGAAATCTCGGTCCCAGAGTCTGGAGGAAGAGTGGAGAGGAGTCAATCCAAGTTGCTTGCGGTCCAGTGTGAAGTTTCCACAGTCAGTGATGGTTTGGGGTGCCATGTCATCTGCTGGTGTTGGTCCACTGTGTAATATCAAGTCCGGAGTCAACGCAGCCGTCTACCAAGAAATATTAGAGCACTTCATGCTTCCCTCTGCTGACAAGCTTTATGGAGATGCTGATTTAATTTTCCAGCAGGACTTGGCACCTGCCCACGCTGCCAAAAGTACCAATACCTGGTTTAATAACCACAGTATCACTGTGCTTGATTGACCAGCAAACTCGCCTGACCTAAACCCCATAGAGAATCTATAGGGTATTGTCAAGAGGAAGATGAGAGACACCAGACCCAATAATGCAGACGAGCTGAAGGCCGCTATCAAAGCAACCTGGGCTTCCATAACACCTCAGCAGTGCCACAGGCTGATCGCCCCCATGCCACGCCGCATTGCTGCAGTAATTCATGCAAAAGGAGCCCCGACCAAGTATTGAGGGCATATACTGCACATACTTTTCAGTAGGACAACATTTTGGTATTAAAAATCATTTTTGAAATTGGGCTTATATAATATTCACATTTTCTGAGAGACTAAATTTGGGGTTTTCATTAACTATTAGCCATAATCATCAACATTAAAAGAAAAAAACACTGGAAATAGATCAGTCTGTGTAATGAATCTATATAATATATGAGTTTCACTTTTTGAATTGAATTACTGAAATAAATTAACTTTTTCATGATATTCTAATTCATTTCTCAATGAATTAGAATATCATGAAAAAGTTAACTAGTATATGCTGTATTTTTTTTTACAATATACTGCCTGGTACAGTTGGCACAGTAAGTATTATTTTCTGTTAAGGTTTATATATCTGATACTTCTGCTCATTCACTCCTTGACTCCAGCTTAGTGTAAGTCTTTCTAGCTCCCACACAGTTCTAGCATACCATTTTTTTCACATGGCAGTGGGAGTTACTTCAGTGGAAAAACAGATGGGTATATGTCTGAGGCGAAGTCTGACTTAATTGCCTCCCTGGCAGCCATTCTATATAATGGTGGTGAGAAACAGCTTCAAAGTTAAGCAAGTATCTGCACCACCAGCCTGTAAAGAGACTCCCTGCAAAGGTCTAGAAGATTTCAGCAATACTGCCCATTTTCTTATGGAAAACCTATAGACATCCAAGGAAGAGAAGTTTGTATTTTTATATGGAACAATAACCCTATAAAGGACAAATAGTGGATGGTGCGGCAATTAACCAATAGCTGCTAAATGATTTGACATATGATAAAGGGTGAGGTCTAATGAGCAACATTAATGCACAGTAATAACACGCAAGTCATCTGCTGTATTCAGGATTTCCTGGCATAAAGTGAAATATCAATGCAATCTAAATATTGTAGAAATTAGTAGACAGCAGCAATTCATCAAAAGGTGACTATAGTCCCACTGAAAATTATTTCTAACAGAAGAGCCTGTGAACAGTCATCTGTATCTGGTATCATGAACAAGTAGGCAAAGCTACATTTTCATTCTGAGTTTTGCTCTTATGGTAATGTTCTACATATATACTGGCTGCTATCTGGTATCATGCATCAATGGCCATTATCCCTAGCATGAATTCTTCACTGGCCATGAGTTTGAATGTAGTATGTCCAAGTTGTGGGCATACATAGCATACTGCAGTTTGCTTAAACAATGTATTGGTACCTATAACTATTATTTATTTGTGTAGAAGATGACATATTCCCCAGCACTGTACAGGGAAAGCGTCAAATTTCTTACTGTCTGCCCCTTGTAAGATATGTAATTTCTTTATATCAAGCTTACACTCAAGTTAAGAGCCACTTTGACCGGAATATGTATTCAGAGAGTGGGAGTAAAGCAGAGAAAACGGAGCAAGCACACATATACTGTAAGCTCCTACATTCCGCCCTGCTCGGAGTCGAACCTAGGACCCCAGTGCTGTGAGGCAACAATACTTACCAAATAGATTTTCTATTAATTTGTTATATCATGTGTGTGTCTAAATTTTGCCAATTTGACTGTAAACTACTAGAATTTTTTCCATATTCTGGAAAGGGCACATGTTCATAATTCATTGTTGGAAGTGTTTTATTTTGGTTTAAACCAGTGTGAAATCCCCTCTTGAGGTTTAGAACATAGGGCATTGTAATAAAGGGCGGTAGTAACATGCAGGTAAAGCTACTAAAAGTTTCAGCAAGTACGACAGATCAAATACTCCAAATATAATTGAAAGAAAGATAAGTTAAATGATGGTAAAATGAATTTGCATACCACGTTCACCATTTTCACCTATTTTTATACGTGTCCCAGAAGGTTACATACTTTATGAAATAATGTGTACACAGATTTTAAGAACAAGCCAGATTCCACTACTTCACATATAATATATTATAGACACATGCTGCAGTACACCTGACATCCATATCAATACAATGCACTGAGGATTTTTAGTAATCCAATAGATCCTTGATAATATCCAAATAATCTGAAAAATACTTGTTTTCCTCTGAATAAAGTTAAATGTAGCATAAAAGTAAAGTGGAAGACGTAACTATGCATTTTCATATTTTGTTCACTTCACATTGCTAGTAATATAGAATTTCCACCGTTCTACTCTAAATATACCTCCCAGCAGCCAACATATTTTCAATACTTACAATCCGGCCATCTGAAGGTAAGCCACGCATGGAAAATCTATTTGCAGTATCAGATTTTAAAACAAATGGGTAGGTTTCATTCATTTTCCACTGGTTTTATTTCAATCACAGGGCATCTGTTTAACCTAGTGGGCTAATATAACTCCAAAGCCTGAGACTCAGACTTGAAAGTAAAGGTATCCCCAACTATTGTATGCACAATTTAGACTATATTACTGTATGCCTCCTGTAAGCTACCAGCACAATGTGAAATAGAGCAGAGCAGAGCAGCCAGCTATAGACTGATTATAGTCTGTATACATTTGCAGACTGTATATGCTGTATATGGCACTCTATAGCTTTATGATGGAAAGAACACAAGGAACCTGAAATTCCTACTTTCAGATCACACCAAAAGCTGTCAGGATCAATGCAATAAATACAAATATATTCCAGAATTGCTGATTAATCAGTTTCCTAATATATTCAATAAGATACTTCAATGGTCAAGGTACCATTTGTATGGATTTATAAGCACTCTAGGGTAAAAATATACTTGCTGTTTCTAAATAGAATTATAGATTTGTAACTTTTATTCAGTCATAATGAGTGACAATTACCTAAAAAAGTCAAAATATCAAAATCATAAAATATATGTACAGATAACTTAAATATAACTTCTACTATTACTACTACTAGTACTGCTAATAATAATAATTCTTAAAGAGGCTCTGTCACCAGATTTTGCAACCCCTATCTGCTATTGCAGCAGATAGGCGCTGCAATGTAGATTACAGTAACGTTTTTATTTTTAAAAAACGAGCATTTTTGGCCAAGTTATGACCATTTTTGTATTTATGCAAATGAGGTTTGCAAAAGTACAACTGGGCGTGTTTAAAAGTAAAAGTACAACTGGGCGTGTATTATGTGCGTACATCGGGGCGTTTTTACTTCTTTTACTAGCTGGGCGTTCTGACGAGAAGTATCATCCACTTCTCTTCAGAACGCCCAGCTTCTGGCAGTGCAGACACAGCGTGTTCTCGAGAGATCACGCTGTGTCGTCACTCACTTCCTGCCACAGGTCCTGCATCGTGTCGGCCACATCGGCACCAGAGGCTACAGTTGATTCTGCAGCAGCATCAGCGTTTGCAGGTAAGTAGCTACATCGACTTACCTGCTAACGCCGATGCTGCTGCAGAATCAACTGTAGCCTCTGGTGCCGATGTGTCCTCGCTCGTCTGACACGATGCAGGACCTGGGGCAGGAAGTGAGTGAAGACACAGCGTGATCTCTCGAGAACACGCTGTGTCTGCACTGCCAGAAGCTGGGCGTTGTGAAGAGAAGTGGATGATACTTCTTGTCAGAACGCCCAGCTAGTAAAAGAAGTAAAAACGCCAGATGTAACACACATAATACACGCCCAGTTGGACTTTTACTTTAAACACGCCCAGTTGGACTTTAGCAAGCCTCATTTGCATAAATACAAAAATGGTCATAACTTGGCCAAAAATGCTCGTTTTTTAAAAATAAAAACGTTACTGTAATCTACATTGCAGCGCCTATCTGCTGCAATAGCAGATAGGGGTTGCAAAATCTGGTGACAGAGCCTCTTTAATTACTATAGTTCCAGCATATTCGACAGCACAGTAGTAAAAAGCAGTTAATATAAAAGAAACAAATTAGAAACAATTAGGCAAAATCTGCCTCAAATAATTAAAAGGAGAGGAAATCTAAGGCTTATTGTAGTATCCATGTTATGGCTGCAATACCTGGACTTCCTGCGGCTCTGCCGAACAGGATTTAAATTCCCATTGGATCCTATGGTCATGTAGATTGGGTTCAGTAGTACCACAGGAGTCCCAGGTATTGTGGTTGTAATACGGATGCAAAATTGCACCAGCTTACTGAAAGTGGTCTAACTTAGAGCTAACAATCTAGACGTAATAGGAAATATAGGAAATAGCAAAAAAAACATAGACTAAAGCCTGACAGCAAGATGTTAAGCCCTTTATAGTTGGTGAATCCCATATCTTATGATTACAATTACTAATATTATTTCAATGTCTTAGAAAGCTGTCAGTAATAAGCCTAATGGTTGGTACGAAAGGAAGAGCTTATAAGGTATCAGGTATAATAGGTTGTGACCCAAGTGCTGTGATCATCTCTTCCACTGGTACGGAACGATAGGATTTGTGAAATAACTGCAGTAGTTCCTTTAACATTGACTAAAATCTATTTGTAACACTGGTTTAAAATCACAGCAGATGGCTTGAAAAAAATGTGGCAGGTTATACCAAAAGTCTCAGGTTTAGCAGGTTATCAACATTATATATAAACCAGCCTATAAAGGTTCAACAGACTCACGCTGGGAACGCAGAGCTGTTTTATAGTTAATGTTCTTACCAGAAGACTGAAAGATTCCTGGAGAATATAAACTATGCATAAAATGAAATGTGGGACTGTACAATATGAAAAATACATAGAAACCTTCATTAAAGGATCTGACGGGAATAGAATTTAGCAACTGATACAGCTGTTCTGTATACAGGATACAAAGCTGCGGTATCTCAAAAAGTAAAAATAATTTTTAATAAAAACTATTTATAAAGTTGCACCAATCACACAGACTGACCTTTTTATTAAAAAAAAAAAAATCCTTTCAAATGTGTACATAGCCTTTAACCTGTTAATGACCGCCCCATAGTGTTTTTACGGCGGCCACTGACGGGCTTTATTCCGATGCAATAGCCTTTTTACGGCGTTGCATCGGAATAAATAAACAAACAGAGCAGGGAGCCATTAAATCTCCCTGCTCTCATCTACCAGAGGTAGCTGAGGGCTGGGGGCACCCATACTCTAAAGGGTGAGGTTGATATCGGTATCGATCTCACCTGTTTAACCCCTCAGATGCGGCGCTCAATAGCGAGCGCCGCATCTGAGTTGTTTTGGAGAGAAAGTGGGAGCTCCCTCTCATCCCACCGACACCCGGCGATAGGATCGCCGAGTGTCTGTGTCTTCTATGGCAGCCGGGGGGGTCTAATAAAGGCCCCCAGGTCTGCCTGTAGTGTATGCCTGCTAGGTCATGCCAGAGGCATGGCGTAGCAGATGCCTGTCCATTTTACGTTTTACACGGACAGGCAGTAATACACTGCAATGAAGAAGTATTACAGTGTATTATAAATGCGATCGGAGGATCGCATAGTGAAGTCCCCTAGTGAGACTAGTAAAAAAGTTTAAAAAGTTTAACAAAAAGTGAAAAAAAAGTGAAAAATACATGAAAAACCCACCTTTTTCCCCTTACAAACTGCTTTATTATTAAAAAACAAAATAAAGCAAAAAAGTTACACATATTTGGTATCGCCGCGACCGTAACGACCCCAAATATAAAGTTATTACATCATTTAACCTGCACACTGAATGTCGTAAAAAATCAAATAAAAAACAAAGCAAAAATTGCTGTTTTCTTTGAATCCTGCCTTAAAAAAAATGTGATAAAAAGTGGTCAAAAAGTCCCATCTTCTCCAAAATGGTACCAATAACAACTACAAGTGGTCCCGCAAAAAAAAAGCCCTCATTCAACAGCATTGGCAAAAAAATCAAAGAGTTATGGTTCTTCAAATATGGAGACACAAAACAAATTATTTTGAAAAAAAAGTGTTTTTACTGTGTAAAAGTAGTAAAACATACAAAATCTATATGAATTTGGTATCGTTACAATCACAACAACCCGCTGAATAAAGTTATTGTGTTATTTATACCACACGGTAAACAGTGTAAATTTAGGATGCAAAAAAGTGTGGCGAAATTGCTGTTTTTTTGCTTTTCCCCCCTAAAAAAGTTTATAAAAGTTAATCAATAGATTCTATGTAACCCAAAATGGTGCTAATAAAAATTACAACTTGTCCCACAAAAAAAAGACCTTATACAGCTATGTCGTCGCAAGAAAAAAAAGTTATAGCTCTTTGAATGAGACGATGGAAAAACGCAAAAAATAGCTTGGTCATTAAGGTCTAAAATAGGCTGGTCATTAATGGGTTAAGCAGGTCCTTCAGTGATATCTGCAGATGTGTAGCTACCATTCAGGGGGCCACAACATCTTCCCCTACCTACCCTCTGCCTTTATGGCGCTGTCGGGAAGGGGTTCCTGCAAACCGCAGTACCGTTACGTTGCGGTGATAGTATGGGCTAAGAAGCGGAGCCCGCACCATCACCACTGGGTGTCAGCTGTATATTACAGCTGACGCCCTCCTGTAATGGCCAGGACCAGAGCTAGTCTCCAATCCGGCTGATTAACCCCTCCGATGCTGCGCTCAATTGAGGGCGCAACATCTGAGGGAATTTTACCCGACCGGCACCCAGGTGACGCAATCACTGGGGTGCCGATGGTTGGTATGGCAACCGGAGGCCTAATAATGGCCTCCGTGTCTGCCTTGTACAGAAGCCTATGAGAACTCGCCTCGGGCGGGTCCTCATAAGCTTGCTGTCAGGGAATGACTGACAGCTTCAATACACTGCACTATGTATGTAGTGAAGTGTATTAGAAGAGTGATCAATGTTACAGGCCTTCAAGTCTCCTAGTGGGACAAAAAAAGTTTAAAAGTTAATAAAAATGTTGTAAAAAAATAACAATATTGAAGTTTCAAGTTAAAAAAAAAAAAATTGCCTTTTTTCCCATAAGTTTTTTATTATTGGAAAAAAATTTTAAAAATAAAAAAATATACATAATTGGTATCGCCGCATCCGTAACGACCCAAACTATAAAAATACTATATCATTTATCCCACCTGGACAAAGCCGCAAAAAAAAATAAAGAAAGCCAACGCCAGAATAGCTGTTTTTAGGTCAAAAAGTCACTTTTACCCCAAAATATTATGGCAACAAAGCAAACAAATGATTTTTTTTTTTTTTTTTATTTATTGTGCAAAAGCTGCAATACATGAAAAAAACTATGTAAATTTGGTATCGCCGTAATAGTTTCAACACGCAGAATAAAGTTAACATTTAATTTATGGTGCGCGGTGAATGCCGAAAAAAAAACGTTTAAAAACAATTCCAGAATTGCTTGTTTTTAGTAATTTCCTTTTCCAAAAAATTAAATAGAAAGTGATATGTACATGTCCCAAAATGGTACCAATAAAATCTACAGCTTGTCTCGCAAAAAACAAGCCCACACATAGCTCCATCAAAAAAAAAAGTTATAGCTCTAGTGAAAAAACATCCCTATGTGCAGGCCGGAGGGGAACATTCCTTCAGTTTCAGGGCCCTAGTATTTAGGAGCTAGGAAGGGAAGGGACATAGCACATCCGCTGGAAGCGAGGGCGTCCGTATTATACCAGGGCAACATTTTCACAGCAAAATTTCCCAGACTACAAAGGAGGAAAAGTCCCCAAAAGGTGCAGAGTGCTACAAAAGGGGGATAAAAAAGGACACCGTTTATCAGTGCGTCACTGGCCTGTGCATAAAGAATTGCTTCATAGCGTAACACATCTATGGATAGTTTTATTATTTACCCTATTATTATACCCTCTTATTATGCCCTGATGTACTCCGCACAGATTACATATACTCCCACATTATAAATTGAAATACCAGTAATACTCAAACAAAACTGCTACCAAGCAAAATCCATGCTCCAAATATCGCTCCTTCCCTACAGTGTGCCCAAACAGACATTTATGTCCATATATATGGCATCGCCATACCTGGGAGAACCCGCTTAACAATTTATGTGGTAAGATTATCTGGTGGCACAAGCTGGGCACAATATAGCAGTGAAATGGCAGATCAGTGAAAAAAATAGCAATTTTCACTTTGCTTATTAATTTCTGAAAAACACATGTGGGGTCTAAATGCTCACTACACCCCTTGATAAATGCCTTTAGGGGCGTAGTTTCTAAAATGAAGTCACTTTTTTTTGGTACATCAGGGGTTTTGCGAATGCGACAGGGTGTCCGCATACCATCACTGTAAAATCTACACTCCAAAAGTCAAATACCACTCCTTTTCTTCTGAACCCTCCAAATATATGTAAACAGCCGTTTATAACCACATATGGAGTGTTACCATACTGAGAAATTGCTTTACAAATGTTGGGGTGCTTTTTCTTCTTAATTCATTGTGAAAATGAAAAATGTTGATCTAAAACGACATCTTATTGGAAAAAAATAAAAATTTTAATTTTCATGGCTTAATTCTAATTAATTCAGCAATTTTTTTTGTTACTATACCCCTAGATGATTCCTCAACGGGTGCTTTTTCTCCTTTAGTCTTTTTCTTTTTTCACAGCCCAATTCTAATAAAACCTATGAAACACTTGTGGGGTCAAAATGCTCACTACACAACCAGATAAATTCCTTGTGGGTGTAGTTTCCAACTTGGGTATTTTTGGGGGTGTTTCCTCTGTTTTGTTACCACAAGACCTCTTCAAGCCTGACATGGTGCCTAAAATATAATCCAATAAAAAGAAGGCCCCAAAATCCACTAGGTGCTCCTTTGCTTCTGAGGCCGGTGCTTCAGTGCATTACCATACTAGGGCAACATGTGGGATATTTATAAAAACTGAAGAATCTGGGTAATACATTTTTAGTTGTATTTTTCTGTTCAAACTTTCTGTGTTACAGCAAAAAAAAAAATGGTTTAGAAATTTTATTTTGGCAAAAAAAAATTTAATTTGTAAATTTCACCTCTACATTGCTACAATTACTGTAAAATGCCTAAAGGGTTAAGAAACTTTCGAATGCTGTTTTGAATACTTTGGGTGTTGCAGTTTTTAAAATGGGGTGATTTATGGCGGTTTGTAAAGCATAGGCCCCTCATAGCCACTTCACAACTGAACTGGTCCCTGAAAAAATAGCCTTTTGATATTTTCTTGAAATTATGAGAAATTGCTGCTAAAGTTATAAGTCTTGTAAAGTCCTAGAAAAATAAAAGGATGTTCAAAAAATGATGCCTATCAATAGTAGACCTATGGGAAATGTTAACTAGTAACTATTTTATGTGGTATTACAATCTGTTTTATAAGCAGATGCATTTAAATTTATAAAAATTTTAATTTTTGCAATTTTTCAATACATTTTAGTGTTTTTCACAATAAAATACTGAATGTAACGGCCAAATTTTACCACCAACATAAAGTCCAATGTGTCACAGGAAAACAATCTCAGAATCGCTTGGATAGGTAAAAGCATTCCGGAGTTATTACCACATAAGTTGACACGTCAGATTTGAAAAATTAGGCTCTGTCAGGAAGGTCAAAGCTATCCACAGCGAGAAGGGGTTAATTCGGAGCCTTCTTTTCTAGACGGTTGAGGGTCCCAGTGGTGGGACCCACACCTATCAGGGATTTATGACGTATCCTTTGGCATTGTGATCTCAGTGTTTGTACATGAAATTACCAATGAACAGTTTTTGTCATGACGCTTTTTCCAGAGGTGGGGCAGAGGATAAATTACATTCTGTGAGCTTATTTTTCCTGTCACTTTTTTTTAAATGGAATGTGTGTTCATAAAATTACATATTATTTAAATAAGGTTTTTTATAAGCCTTTTTCTTTAAAAAATGTTGGTAGTGTTTTTTCTTTTTTTTTCTTTTCCGTAAAATGGATCCACAAGGGTCACAGCATCCTTTTTTATCATGTATATGCCCCAAATGCTCTTTGGTGCTATGCTGATAAATTTCAAGACCTCCCAGAAGAAACAACTGCTCCTGTATGATTCTGAGGTGGCAGCAGGGGTTATTAAAATGCCACCCTCCTCAGCCACTGCTGCCCACCACCTCAGGTGCTCGCTTGCCCTGCTTATCATTAGAGAGCTCGCCGCTCTCCTGCATCTGCTTCCCACTGCATTCATGTGTCATTTGGGTGCCTTTTTACTTTAAATAACTAATTGGTATCCTATGACAGTGCCATGTGGACAGTGCTATGTCTTCACTTCAACCCATTCCATCAAGAGGCATTTGACCCATTATCTGTCTGTGTGCTTGAATGTATGCACATGTGTGCACCTGTGTGCAATAGGTGGGCTGGGTTCACCCAAACATTTTTCCCATATGGTGTATCTGTTAATTTTGACATTTATTTCCATTTTCAATGAGGAAGGGGGTGTTTATTAAATAATTTTCATAGAAAATACAATGTAACAAAGTAATCTGTGGTCTAGCTATATTGCTGACACCGCTATCTGCCCCCAGCTATGCAGTTGCCTGGATTTTTTCATATTTATACAGTGATTAGGCTTTATTAACATTAAAGCAAAAACACCTTTTAACCCCTTGGCGACATCCGCCGTATATGTATGACCAATGTTGCAGAGGGATGTATACAGCAGGCTCAGGAGCTGTACCTGCGCCATATGCAGGGGGTGTCGGCTGTGTATTACTACTGGCACCGTCCTCTAACAGTTATGGCATGTTCACACGTGGCGGAATTGCTGTGGAATTTCGTGTGGACAGTCCGCAGTGGAATTCTCCAGCGGCCGTTTTTTACATTTGTTTCAATACATTTTGCGGAGAAGAAGCGGAATTTCACTGCGGATTTCAGCCTTTGCAATGCAAAAACTGAAATCTGTGGCAAGTCCGCTGTCTTTTCTGGAACGTCTGAATAACCTGTCAAATATGCAAATGTTGGTGCAGATTCGTTGCGTATTTGCCCCAAATCTGCACCAACATTTTCCCATTTTTTAAGTAAAATAATGTAAACAGTAAAACAGATAAACATAATTGGTACCGGCCCGTCTGTAACAATCGGACCTATTAAAATACGTCAATTAGCCCGCACGGTGAATGGTGTAAAAAGGAAATTTTTGGGGTCACCTCACTTCCCAAATAAAACCAGAATAAAAAGTGATCAAAAAGTAATCTTTGTCCTCATGCAGCTTCATCGAAGGAAAACTAAAAAGTTATTTGGTCTGAGAATAGGCGACACAAACCTGTTTTTTTTCTAAACAAAGTGTTTTGTTTTTGTAAAATTAGTAAAACATAAAAATATTATATACATTTGGTTACGCTGCAATCATACTGACCATACGGTGAACACTGTAAAATTAAAACCTAAAAACAATGGTGGAATAGCTATTTTGTTTTTCATTTCACCCCGCCACAAAAAATTTAAATGTTCTTCAGTACATTAAATGGTGCCATTTAAAAATAAAACTAGTCCCACATAAGTAGTGCCCTAATACGGCTGTGCGAATGGAAAAATCAAAAACTTTATGACTCTGGGAGGGCAGGAATTAAAAACTAAAATAAAAAAATGAAAACCGGTTGCAGCGCAAATAGGTTAAGTATTACTGTAGAAAAACTTATATGAATCTCATGAATAAAAAGTTTAACAGCTGCACCTGTGTATCGAGTATAAAGAAACATTCTAGGTCTTGCACTTGGGTGGAGCTAATTTTTTCATTCACTAGTGGGCAACATAGCTTTAGGGCATGACCACACGTGGCGGAATTTCACTTAAATTCCGCTGCGGACACTCCGCAGCGTTAATCCGCAGCGGAGCCGTTTGTCCATTGACTTACACTTTAAGTTAGCAGTGTTCGTTTAGACGAGGCGTAAAATTCCGCTGCGGAGCGGAATTTGGTGTCCGCAGCATGCTCTGTCTGTTGCGGAGCAGTGGCGGACTCATGGCGGAATTTCTCCATTGACTTCAATGGAGATTCAAAGTTCCGCAATGAAGTCCGCAGCTGTCATGCACATGTCATGTGTGCTGCGGATGCGTCTTGCTTTTTTGCCATGACATTTCTTCATTCTGGCTGGACCTATGTATTTCTAGGTCTACAGCCAGACTGAGGAAGTCAATGGGGCTCCCGTAATGACGGGAGCGTTGCTAGGAGACGTCAGTAAATAGTCACTGTCCAGGGTGCTGAAAGAGTTAAGCGATCGGCAGTAACTGTTTCTGCACCCGGGACAGTGACTACCGATCCCAATATAGATGTATCTGTTAAAAAAAATGAAGTTCGTACTTACCGAGAACTCCCTGCTTCTGTCTCCAGTCCGGCCTCCCAGGATGACGTTTGAGTCTAAGTGACGGCTGCAGCCAATCACAGGCCAAGCACAGGCTGCAGCGAACACATGGACTGGCGCGTCATCCAGGGAGGTCGGGCTGGATGCCGAAAGAGGGACGCGTCACCAAGACAACGGCCGGTAAGTATGAAATTCGTTCACTTTCACTAGGGAAAGTGCTGTCCCTTCTCTCTATCCTGCACTGATAGGGAGAAGGGAAGCACTTTTCCCGCAGTCCGCAGCAGCTAGTCCGCATCAATTTTCTGCACATTTTGTGCAGATCCGCAGCCGTAATCCGCAACCCGGATTAGGTGCGGCATTGATGCGGACAGTTGCGGAGGAAATCCGCCACGTGTGGTCATGCCCTAAAAGTTAGCTCAGACTGAAATAGGTAAAGTGATGCAAAGTCCTACAGGCCAAAAGACTGATCGCTAAAACGGCGGGGGTCTCAGCGCTCAAACCCCCACCAATCAAAGCTTTTGTCATGTCACTATGAGATGTCAGAAGTTTTTAAAAATTTTTAGTTACCCTTTAAATTAGAGGTTTATGACCCAATAAGAGTCTTTTGGCCTGTAGGACGCTTCGTTTCTGATCGGCTTTTCTCAGAAAACCAAGAAATTTGTGTATGGGCTCAATAGAAAGTCTATGAGTCTGTACACCAATTGCTCAGCTTTCCGAGAAAAGCCGTTCAGAAACTAAGGGGCTCAGCGCTCACTTGAGCGCTTCTGTCACTTTGTTTTAGCGATCGGTGGGTGTCTCAGTGCTTGGACCCCCACCAATCAAAACTTCTGACATGTCATACGTTTTTTGAAAGTTTAGTTACCCTTTAAATACTTCCATATCTAGTTAATAAATCTAAAAATTAAGATATTTTGCAAAGTTTTCACCAATGTTGCCTTTACAATGTGAGCATTGACATCTATGTAGAGAATAAACGGTGCTTGATGAACCCTAATGGATAGCAGATGTTTGTTTTGCTAGCACGGGCCTAAAAATCATAAAACATAGTATTGTTGTTATAGTCTTAGCCTGAATCTCATAGATAGACTGACATATTTTCCTGCCTTATTTAATGAAATTGTTCAGTGAAAAACCTGCTGCAGGCCAATACAATTAGGGGAACCAATTGTGACATTTCTCTTGTGTTAATACTGTCCAAAGATATAGCATTGTACATTAACGTGAAATATATCCTGTAATGTATACACTGCACATGTGTTTTCTGACTGACTGTAAATCCTACCCTATTGTATGCACAGCTTATTGTCTTTGTATTTCATTATATACATGCGTAAAGGATTTTACCACATAGTGACAAAAGCAAACTGAACAGATGTAGGGATGGAAGTGGGAGAATGGATGTAAAGAGGGTTTTATACTGGGCAATTATCGGGCAAACGATCGTTCATAGAAAGCTTGTTGCCAATAATTGCCCAGGGTAGCGATCAGCAGATGAACGGGCAAACGCTTTGTTTTCCCCTAAGGACCAGTACATCTAAACCTCTTACTACAATATTCTATATGAAGAAAAATTGATGACTATATTAAACCAGTAGAAATGGGGTGTACCTATCCCTCATTTGAGAAAAGTTAGTTATTTGTATGCATACATTAGATTTTAAGACAAGGCAGATCTAGGAATGGAGATTATATGTCTCATGGGAGGAAGACTCGTGCCAGAACACTGGAAGGGAGCTGACCTGAATACAGGTTACAAATGAGCGAACTTTGGGAGTGAAGTTTGGCAGTAACCTTAGCAAGTCTTGGAGGAATCTGATGTACAGATCCACCGATGATAAGGCTTGAAACTCCCCTATTCTCTTGGCAGATGTTATGGCCGGGGCGGATATACCACATGTGCAAACTGTGCAGCTGCACAGAAGCCTAGTACGTTGCATGCAAGGGACTGAGAATGGCTCACAGTTACAGGTGTATTGTTGGAGAGGCACAACGTGGTGTGCCATGATAAACTATTGGAGAGCATGGGGGCCCATAATCCCCTCCTGCATGGGGGCTCTCCACCGCCTGTGTCCACCCCTGGTTATGACCAGGAGGAAATAACCTTTCAGGATAGGTAATTATGTGGGAACTCTTTCAGCGGTTCAGATGTAGATGAGCATAAACCTCTTAGGACTAAAGCAAAGTCCCATTTTGCCACAGGTAGGTCTCATTCTAGCAGACCATTTCAGGATCCTTTTTCACCAAGGGTTTTTGTGACAAGGATCTTACCCAAAAATGTGGATCTGGACTAAATTTGCACTTTTAAGGTTGATGGACCCTGTCTAAAACACAAGGTGGGAGGTGCTAGACATTCTTTTATAGGGTCAGGGGGATCTAGTTAATTAGTGTTTAATTTGGTTAAATAAAAAAATCTGTCCTAGTAGTACACAGGGGCAGAAATACACCATAATTGTGCTGCTGGTAGGACGTAACGGAATAATAATTTAAGTAACAAACACAAAGGAAAACAGAAAAAAAGAATAAGAAAGTCTGCTTTGATGGTCGCAATGTAAAGTTTAAATTAGTACCAGAGACTTTATGTCTAAAGTTCTTCTTAAGTTCAGACATATATGTCTGACTATATTTGTTTTGGCTTCTTTAATGCACAGATTAAAATATTTCATGTTTCATTGAAAGCTGAGATTCCGGTAAAAATGCATAAAAATAGAACATGTTTTATATCGATGCTGACATTTAAGAGTTCCAGACATTCCCAGCCATTTAACTGAGCATTCATAGCTAGGAATTTCAAAGACACGGCTTCGTTTTGGTAATGGCTGAGTATGAATTGTGGTCCTGATAGCGAGCGATACCTGCCCAGACTGTATCTATCCCCATTTATGTTTCTGACTTCTCCCAACCCAAATATACAGATCTCTATATGTTCAGCTAGCCTACCATGAGGGAGCAAGACACAAATGCACTGGTTATTTAGTATTATTTATTACTTACAAAGCACAATATTGGCTAACACATTGTAGTTAAAAGAAAAGTGTGGTACAGACAAATTAAAAATTGTTTACAAGAAACATGGAACCCGACATACTGTATACGAGCTTACATTCTATAGGGTGGGGCTTTTCAATCTTTTTCTACTGGGGACTTACTAGCCAGAATATGGTGAGCCTAGGCCTCAGCATTTATTTATCTTAAAATCCAGTAGAACATTAAAACAAATATAAAATAAGTCTGTTATGTTAAGATTGTTGCAGCCAGAGAAAGGACTGTCCAGCATATAACCATCACTTCTGTCAAAACTGCCATCCCAGCTGCGCCTCTCCAACAAACTGGGGGGTGCCTCACAGTTAGGGAACAAATATAAAAGGTCAGGAAATTGAGCAGGTAGCCCTAGACATGTCAGGTGGAGGGGGTGTAGGAATACTGGATGGGGGTTGGAGAGAGTCTGATGGAATGAGGGAGGGAGTTTCAGAAGAGAAGGGAGGCATAAGAGAAGTCTTATATGTATAGAGTTTGAAGAGGTTACTAGTTTGGTAGAGAGGAGGTTGTCATTGACAGATTAGAGGGTGCTTATGGTTTGGTATCTGTGAATTAGAGAAGAAATGTTGGACGGAGCGGCATTGCATTGAGCTTTGTAGGTTAGAATGAGGATTTTTAATTGGAGAAGAGCTAACTGAGTCGTGGAGTGGAGTTAAGGATTGATTGGAGGTTTGTCAGTAGGTAACACATGAAGTTATAGCAGCCTAGACAAGAATATTATTAGTGTGTTGTAACGGCCGCGGTCACGGACCGCAGCCTCCAGTTACTTGACGACCGCAGATCTCTCTCTTCCTGCCGACATCTCCCTCCCCGGAGATGTCAGCACAAGCGGACGTCCTGCCCTGTAGTTTCCACTAGGGGGCGCGCAAGCGCTAGTTCCCGGCCTTAAAGGGCCAATGCGTGCATATATAATTAATTATCTCCAGATCACCCTGAACTATAAAAAGAGCCCTTTTACTCCTTGCATGAGCGTAGTTGTAGTCTTCCCATGTCTGTATTGCAAATGGTCCCTTAGTGTTATCCTTTTCCCAGTGTTCCCATGCCCTGCTACATTGTGTACAGCCAGCATCCTCGATTTCCTCTTCCTGTGCCAGCCATGACTCAAGTACCGGCATCTGGGACTTTTATTCACATCTGGCCGCAAACTAAAGCTGCTATTCTCCAAGCAGTGGACTGCATGAAGAAGCAGGCCGATAAAAGAAGAAAGGTTCCCCCTCAATTCTCTCCTGGAGTCAAAGCCTGGCTATCCTCGAGAAACATTCGACTCAAGATGCCTTCTCACAAATTCGCTCCCAGGTTCCTTGGTCCTTTCTAAGTTCTGCAACAGACAAACCCTGTATCCTATAAACTTCGGTTGCCTCTTAGGCTGGGTTCACACAACCTATTTTCAGACGTAAAGGAGGCGTATTATGCCTCGATTTACGCCTGAAAATAGGGCTACAATACGTCGGCAAACATCTGCCCATTCATTTGAATGGGTTTGCCGACGTATTGTGCAGACGACCTGTAATTTACGCGTCGTCGTTTGACAACTGTCAAACGCGTAAATTGACTGCCTCGGCAAAGAAGTGCAGGGCACTTCTTTGCAACGTAATTTGAGCCATTCTTCATTGAACTCAATGAAGAGCAGCTCAAGATATACGAGCGTCACAGACGCCTCGTATATTACGAGGAGGAGCATTTACGGCTGAAACGACGCAGCTGTTTTCTTCTGAAAACAGGCTGTCATTTCAGCCGTAAAAGCAAGCTAGCGTGTGAACATACCCTTACACTCAAGATTCTCAACTCATTCCACGTGTCCTTCCTTAAGCCTGTGGTCCTGAACCGCTACAGTAAATCTCCTGGTCCTGAGGTTGCTCCCAGTGGTTCATCTGATGTCTTCAAGGTGAAGAAGATCCTGGACTGCAAGAGGGTAGGAGGAAGGACTTTCTGTTTGGTGGACTGGAGAGGGTTTGGTCCTGAGGAGAGGTCCTGGGAACCAGAAGAGAACCTTAATGCTCCTACCCTCATTAAAAAATTCCTCCCTCACTCTGGACACAAGAAGAGGGAGGTACTGTAACGGCCGCGGCCTCCACTTATTTGACGACTGCATATCTCTCTCTTCCTGCCGACGTCTCCCTCCCCGGAGACATCAACACATGTGGTCGCCCTGCCCTGTAGTGTCCACTAGGGGGTGCGGGCGCTAGTTCCTACCTTAAAGGGCCTGCGTACGCATATGTAATTAATTAATTATCTACAGATCACCCTGAACTATAAAAAGGGCCCTGCTCTTTCACTCCTTGCCTGAACGTTGTTGTAGTCTTCCCATGTCTATATCACAAATGGTCCCTTAGTGTTATCCTGCTCCCAGTGTTCCCATGCCCTGCTACCTGTATCCTGTATCCAGTGCTGTGTTCTGTTCCTGAGCCCGTCTAGTGTTGGAGATGTGCTGTGCCGCCTGCTGTCATCTGCCATGTCTGGCGCAATCTGCTACGCCTACTGCTATATGCCATGTCCGGTGTTATCTGCCACTCCTGGTATAATTCGCCACATCTGGCGCAACCTGCCACATCTAGCCCCATCTATTCTAAAGCCTCTGCCATGGTCTGGACTATCTCAGGTACCCTTGTGCTACGAACTCTTTGTATAGACTTTTGCATTGACTGCGACTTGGCCAGCTGCGTCTCCGCTACGGCGGAGCGGCCTAGTGGGTCCACATACTCCTAGATTGTGATATGTGTGTAGTTGCATTTTAGTAGTCTCCTGCATGAGAACGGGATGTATATGAGTATGGCACATTGAACTGATATATATACTACCATTGTTTTCTTCACACCATCATGAGATCCCGGCTCTAATATCTAATAATGTCTGAAGATCACCATAGATATTCCACTTAAGGCTTTATTATAGTTTAGCACAAATTTATAACGGCTGTCTTCTGTCATCTGCATTGTAATACATGCTAAATATTGGCTTAATTCTGGGCCTATACAGGCTGCAATCATTTTTCTTTATACCATTTGCAGCATGTATGATCTGGCTATGTTGGACAATGTACACATCAGGCATGTACAATATACTGTATTGTATGTTAAACAGCTAAAGAGTATATGATGAAATGTATTTATAATACATTTGACATACCTATTATGCTCTATACACACAGTTTTTTTTCTCCTGGTTTTCCATCCATAATCGGATCTTTGTGCCATTAGTAGGTTTCATTCCGTCAGGTGTCTACAGTTTTTGACATTCAGAATAGCATAGCCCGCTGCACCGTGGGAAAAATTGTAAACCTGATGGATCATATTAAAGTAATAGGATGAATTAGGATCTATTAGGCATTCAATCCAGTAAAGATGGAACACTATGAATCCGTCAGGAACAGAAAGTCTTGATGTAATTGTAAACTGAGACGTAAGCTTTCATAATGACAACTTCACCCACCCTATCTATACAGGACAACGAAAGAGATTACACAGGCACACAGCTTGAGATCTTGAAAATGCAGAGTAACTGAAACTTTTCATTTTACATCTGATATAGTTTACTTACATAAACCCCTATATCATTCCTCAGGATATCAGATCAATTTTTCTACAGCAAATTTCTGCTCATTGATGACCAGAATGCCGTCAGACAAGTGAGCTGTGACTGGTATAAGAAATATTTATTCTAATATACACAATGTTACTCAGATTTCTTTACTTTTTTTAACTCTGTTTTGACAGCTTTATTACATTTTTAACTGGATTCTTATCCTTTTAATAAAGAAATTCCAACAATGGGTGTTCATGAAATCCAAACCACGGAGGTTATAAAACACAAAGCATTAGCAACTTATTTGTCTAAAGAAACCATGATTTTCTTTAAAGGCTATGTATACCTTTGAAATCGTTTTTTTGTTTTTTTGTTTAATAGTGTGTTTTGTGCAACTTTCTAAATACTTTTTATTTCAAAATATTTGTACTTTTTGAGTTATAGCTGGTTTGTATTCTGTGTACAGAGCAGCTATATCTTGCATTGAGACCTGAATCCGTCAGGTCAACGGCAATGAGACAGGTTCAGTGTCAAAGATTTCAAAGGTGTACATAGCCTTTAAGAGGTTAGGCCAGAGGTATGAATTGAACTGGTGGTAAAAAGATTGCAAGTTTATTTAAGAATTAGCAAAGTGTTTAGAGCTCCTTTTAATACTATACAATTCAATGTGCAGCGGTGGGATTCAAATTTTTAACAGGTTCTCTGTTTTGCCGAGAAAAACATATGTGCTGGCGGGGGGGGGGGTTGTGGTGTATTGCGGTGTATTGCGCCATGGAAAATTATCCTAATAGTCAAATAAAACCATTACAATATTCAAAGTACACCTTACATTAAAGTGGACTCTAAATAGAGAAATTCCCTGTCCAGAATGTTGAACTGTATTGCCACATTATGTATATAATTACATAAGCGTACAAACCTATCTACCGACTCTTATTATATTAAACTTGCCCATTACGTATAGACCTATATGCACACATTCAATATCGTAAGCGTGCTCAGCCCATGTAGTTAGGTTGTGCACTGTGAGAAGGGTGGAGGACAGTGCGGCGTGCACAGTAAGCCGCTACAAATCTCCCAGCTAATGCACAGATATGGTGCCAGAACCAAGCTCAGAACATAACTATAACACCAGAACCATGCTCCGTACATATATACAGCACCAGAACCAAGTTTAGTACATACAAACAGCTCCAGAACCATGCTCAATACATATATACAGCACCAGAACCAAGCTCAGTATATAAATACAACACCAGGACCAAGCACAATACATACATACAGTACCAGAACCAAGCTCAGTACATATATACAGTGCAAACACAGCCCACTACAGAGATCATTTGCAAATTCAGTTTAACCCATGCCATATAAGTTTTGTATGACATAAAACTACAGCCCCCAGTATGGCCTGTAAGACCTGTATGACCAGTATGGTAAGGATATGCTGAGAGTTGTTGTTTCACAAAAAACAACGATACACTCATAATCTCGCTGCAGTTCATACAGTGACTACAGTACTGATCAGTCACAGGGAGAATAAACATTTACATTTAGTGACTCACAGGTGACATCCTCTCAGATTGTAGTCATTCTTTTTCTCTTTTCTTTTCCATCTGGTCCAGACCTCCATGACGACGCCTCCAGGTCACGACCCATTTCTGAAGAGTTTGCCGCTCAGATGTCTTTGACTGCTCACATTTCCAACATTTCCGCACATATAAATGAAGATAAAATTCTCATGGTGCCACATTCTATGCCCTTGAATATAATAGTGCTACACACTGTGCCCCTGAATATAATAGTACCATACACTGTGCCCCTGAATATAATAGTATAATACACTGTGCCCATGAATAAAAGTCAAACACTGTAAAGTAAAGCACCACACATACACAGTTCCCCCTGTAGATAGTGCCAATCACAATGCCCCCTGTAAATAGTGCCCCTTCTAGAGCCTTCTGTAGATAGTGCCCCTAATAGAGCCCTCTGTAGATAGTGCCCGTCATAGAGCCCTCTGTAGATAGTGCCCCTCCTAGAGCCTTCTGTAGATAGTGCTCCCTATAGAGCCTCCTGTAGATAGTGCCCCCATAGAGCACCCTGTAGATAGTGCTTCCATAAAGTCTCATGTAGATAGTGCCGGCATAGAGTCCAAACAACCTCTGATTTTCAGACGTTTTTGAATCAGAAAACACTTTTTGAGGCGTTTTTTGGAGCCAATAAAAAACAGCTCCAAAAACAGCTCAAGAAGTGACATGCTCCTTTTTTACGGGGCGTCTTTTTATGTGCCGTTTTTTTAAAACAGTGGCGTAAAAAAACGCCAAGTCTGAACTAAGCTCAGTTTTTCCCACTTAAATTCAATGGGCAGATGTTTGTAGGCGTTTAGCTATCTTTTTTCCAGGTGTATTTCGAGGTGCTTACGCCCTGAAATATACCTGGAAACTCTACGTGTGAACATACCCTAAAGAATATCTTTGCCTGTCTGATAACTGGGAGAAAATCTGATAAAGACATTATATAAGGAGTTATGGATTATGACATTTTCCAACATAATCTTTAAAATGTTATCGGTAAACTTCCTGTTCTTAATGCTGCTCCTTTCTTTCTCAGGTATGGCATGAACTGTCTTATCCAGTTTGAGGACTTTGCCAATGCTAACGCTTTCCGTCTGCTGAACAAATACAGAAGCGAATATTGTACATTCAATGATGACATCCAAGGTAGTAACTGAACTTTTCTTATTTTTATGTTTCATAGCATTGACCTCCTTTCAGGATAGCCAGAAATTTAGACCTTCGGTTCTCAACCTTGAAAAAAACAGTGTATGATCATAGCCTCGGGTTGGTTAGACTACTCAAGGCCAGGCCTAGACACAAACTTTTGCTGCTCAAAGTCCTTGTTATAAATGTTGCTGGATAATTGGGGACCAGAGGAATGTATTAAATTGCACATACTGTAGGTGTGAAGTACATATGACCTATGAGCACAATGCAACTTTTTTTGTAGACACAGTTGAGTATACTTTTTCTGGATTTTTAAAAGAAATATATAATCAAAAAATGACCTATTATTTAAGTCAGGTATTTATTATAAAAAATTGTATTACATTTTTTGGTGGGATTCTTTATTTTTTTTATCCATGCAAAAAACTAAAAATCTTGAAAAATTCCAGTTTACATATTGATCTCTGGAGCACACACGCAACAGGCCAACACTTTCTGTTTTCTGCAGCTCACTTGTCAGCTTTGCTGTGTAGACTGGTACAGTATCAGTAGAGTGCAGGGGATATAAAGGGGTTATCTTTTAGGGTATGTTCACACGTACACATCCGTTACGGCTGAAATTACGGGGCTGTTTTCAGGAGAAAACAGCTCCGTAATTTCAGCCGTAATGGCATGTTGAGGCGCTTTTCGCTGCGTCCATTACGGACGTAAATGGAGCTGTTTTTCCATGGAGTCAATGGAAAACGGCTCCATTTACGTCTGAAGAAGTGACAGGTACTTCTTTGATGCGGGCGCCTTTTTTACGACCCACCTTTTGACAGCGGGGCGTAAAAAAAATGACCGCCAGCACGGAACATTGTAAGACCCATTCAAATGAATGGGCAGATGTTTGCCGACGCTATTGAGCCGCATTTTCGGACGTAATTCGGGGCTAAAATGCCCGAATTACGTCCGTAAATAGTGTGTGTGAACCCAGCCTTACTCTGGCAGACCCAGCCCATGCATGCTTTACATGGGCATCATCTAAATAGCCACCATGTAAAGCACTTTACATATTTTGATTCAGTTAACATCGGCGGTATACGTCATGAAATTTGTATACATTGGCATATGTCGGCTTTTGACTACAATGTAAAAGAAACATATATACTTTTTTTTGCAATCGCCCACTGCATAGGAAGACGCAATTTGCTGCAAGTACAAAAATATATCCTGATGAATACAACCCCGACAGAGGCCAAAAGCAGTGGCGGATTAAAGAGACCATAGGCCCTGGGATGTTCCCCAAACTTGGGCCCTCCTTCCCCACCACCGCTCTGACGTGTCTATAGTGAACACCACCTTTTTGTGCGAGCATTAACAAATGGGTGTTACAATTCCCCTTGTCAAAGGGCTGTGTCCCTACATACTGACAGTTTCAAACCATCGCTGACAGTATCACATTTCCTCTTGACAATGGGAATGGTAACACATATTTGTCTATTAGTAATGGGTACACAAAGATATGTAGAATACAAGGATTTCCTACAACAGACATGTCAGGAGAGGGGACAGATCCCCTATAGATCCAGTGACTCACAGGTGATGTCGTTTTCTTTTATTCTCCATCTGACGCAGACCATTATGGCAACTTCTCCTGATGAGACATCTTTGGCCATCACTTCTGCAGCCATTTTCAGCCTCTATAGAAACACACAAATTTAGACACCAAGGCTCAGGACCATACATTAAAGGGGTTGTCCGGGCACAGACCGTTTTTTTTTTACTGATGACCTATTGATGTGCCCGGACAACCCCTTTTACCCAGACTAATAAATTTGGACCCCAGACTAGATCATAGAATACATACAGACCCAGACCTTCTAAACTATTGCAGTCCCCAGATCAGACCCCCTAAACCAACACAGACCCCAGAACAAGCACCCTAAATAAATAAAGACCTCAGACAGGACCCCTAAATACAGGCCCCAGACCCGACCCTCTACACCAATAATGACCCCAAACCTGACTCCCTTAATACAGACCCCAGACCAGACCGCCTAAACTAATACAGACCCCTAAATAAAGACCCCTAAACTAATACAGACCCTAGACCAGGCCCCCTTAATACAGACCCCATAAACTAATAAAGACCCCAGACCCCTAAATACAGACCCCAGACCTCAAACTAATACAGACCCCCTAAATACAGACCCCAGACCTGAACCCCTACACTAATAATGACCCCAGACCTGACCCCCTAATCTAATACAGACCCCAGACCAGACCCCTAAATAAAGACCGCTAAACTAATACAGACCCTAGACAAGGCCCCCTAAATACAGACCCTATAAACTAATACAGAACCCTAAGTACAGACCTCCTAAATATAGACCCCAGACCTCAAACGAATACAGACCCCCTAATTACAGACCCCAGACGTGACCCCCTACACTAATAATGACCCCAGACCTGACTCCCTTAAGTAATACAGACCCCAGACTGGACCCCTAAATACAGACCCCTAAGTAAAGACCCCTAAACTAATAATGACCCTAGAACAGGCCCCCTAAATACAGACCCCATAAACTAATACAGACCCTAGACGTCAAACTAATACAGACCCCTGAATGTAGACCCCAGACCCCTTAAACTAACACTGATCCCTAAATATACAGACCCTGAACCCCTTAAACTGATACAGACCTCAGACCCCCTAAATACAGACCAGACCCCCTAAATACAGTCCCCAAACCAGACCCCCTAAATACAGTCCCCCACACCAGACCCCCTGAATACAGACCCCTTAAACAAATCCATCCCCTTATACTTACATAGCAGCTCACCTCAGTCTTCTCTTTGGAGTCTTACTGCTACTCATGGAGCTGCGGTCATGTGACCAGCAGGTCTCTAAACAATAGTTAGAACTTCAGAGATGAGGTCATGTGACCTTATGTATAAAGGTCCTTTTGCAGGACATATACAATGCTGTTTCGTCGCAGTTTTTGCCGTGATTCGTGGAAAAATCGCGGCAAAAACGTGACAAAACTACATTATACTTATATATGTACGCCCTATGATGATCCGCCATAGGCCAAAAGGACACTCTTCTGGCCTCCGTCATGTGAATGGGAGCCTATAGCACTAATCGCCGCAGACTAATACTCCATTTCTCGTGCAACGGCTGGTGCACGAAAAATATACATACCCATACTAGGCTTCGTCAGCAATAACATGTGATTACCAGGGGTTAGAGAAGCTGGACGCACAACAATCAGCTGATCGCTGCGCTGGTTTCCATTTCCCATATCCAGTTATTACCCTTATGCAGAGGAATCAGTGAGATTTAAAGCAATAACATTGTGATATAAAGTCTAATAACTTCTATGTGAAAATTGAAAAACAATCAGATTCAATGTTAGCCATTCCCTTTTTAAAAAAATGAGTTAACTAAAGAGGGCAAACACAATAACTAGACCAAAGAATGGTAAGTGATTCCACCTCCTGTCTGTGGTTTTACTGACTGTCTCTACATTGTGTACTGATTGCCAGTGACGGTTGAACACGATAATAAACCTGATGTTTCTCATGTGTCTTTCCTATAAAACTTATGTTAGAGAAATTAAAACCAGAAACCTTCAGCTTAAACAGAACATGTTTCCGAACCCCACCTTTTTGTTTCAGGGAATTATCTGGATCATCTTAATTTTCCAAAACATTCTCATGTCAAGATCAGTTCTTCTGATCTTAAAAACTGCATATTCTCAACATTGTTCTGTTTTTATTGTATCATTTATGGCATTGTAAGTATTTTATTAGCAGATAGGACACTGTATCTGAAATGTATAAGGTCGGATTCACACGAGCGTGTTCAGTCCGTGATATACGGTCCGTACGTCGGCCGCATTTCCCGGACCAAACACACTGCAGGGAGCCTGGCACCTAGCATCATAGTTATCTATGACGCTAGGTGTCCCTGCCTCTCCGTGTAACTACTGTCCCGTATTGAAAACATGATTACAGTATGGGACACTTTTCCCGCAGCGAGGCAGGGACACCTAGAGTCGTACATAACTATGATGCTAGGAGCCCGGCTCCCTGCAGTGTGTTTGGTCTGGGAAATGCGGTCGACATACGGACCGTAATACGCTCCTAATACTACTTATATCTATTATGGAAGACACATATAGCTCTTCTGTTAATCATTATTGGCTATATAGTCATAAAATGTAATTTGTCTTTTACATTTTTACTGCTCTCTATTATATTGATAATTGTTTTTAATGCGGGCAGAAATAAAACTTTGTTGTGTTTGAAATTTGAACAAATCTTAACAACATGCTGCGGAACATAATGCAGATTTTCATATCCACAGCATGCTCATTCTGGTGTAAATTTCACCCTTTCAATGTAGTAGGGGTAAAATCCGCAATGAATACACAGCTAATACATAACGTGTGTGGGTACCTTTAGCGTGTGTTCCCACACACAGGATATGCTGCAGATTTCCTGCAACAGAAAATCTGCAGCAGAATCTCAAGCAAAACGCTGGTAAATCACAGAAATCTGCTCCAAATAGTGCGTTTTTCCTGCCCATATTGCTGCAGAAACGCAGCAGTTTTACCTGCAGATTTAGGGTTAAACATTGGTTATAGCAAAGTATATGTGCACCTGCGGATTTCCAGCGGTTGTTACTGCGTTTCCACTTCGTAAACGCTGTAAAAACCGCAACAACACAAATCTGTTATGGATTTTACGCTCCCCATTGAAGTTTATGGGACAAACACGCAGCATCTTTGCACGGATCCCGCACCAAAAATTAAAGGGGTTGACCAATTTTGAAAATCAATCCAGCAATACCTATTAAATATTTCTTCAAATATTTTTTAAATATACTTACCGTCTCAAAGTTGCAGATGTCTTTTAATTCCGTCTAGTGCCACCGTCGGAACTTTTCTCTTCCGCTGACGTCTCATTCGGCTCTTCTTCAATCCTGACTTCCGGTCAAGCTCCTCTTCTGGTCTTCTTGCTTCTCCTTTCTGAATGGCGTCTTCTTCCACTTGCGCCGATGCATGCTAAGTAACCTACAATATTTTGCGCATGCGCCTTAACCGTAAGTTCATTGCGCTTGTGTTCAAGGCATCCTAAGCCTGCTCAATACCAGCCCCGTTATCTCTTAGATTACGTCTCAATGCGAGCACTATTTTATTTTCATTCATGCTATCCTTCAGTGCCCGCGTGTCCCGGGCATGTTATTTCTCAGTGCCAGTATCACTGTAGATACCATCTTTGCGCGGCGAGCAGGCACTGAGGGATAACATGAATAAAAATAAAATAGTGCTCGCATTGAGACGTAATCTAAGAAAGAACGGGGCGGGTATTGAGGAGGCTTAGGCCTGATTTACACGAGCGTGTGCGTTTTGCGCGCGCAAAAAACGCTTCGTTTTGCGCGCGCAAAAGGCATTTGACAGCTCCGTGTGTCATCCGTGTATGATGCGCGGCTGCGTGATTTTCGCGCAGCCGCCATCATAGAGATGAGGCTAGTCGACGCCCGTCACTGTCCAAGGTGCTGAAAGAGCTAACTGATCGGCAGTAACTCTTTCAGCACCCTCGACAGTGAGTTCCGATCACAATATACACCAACCTGTGAATAAAAAAAGACGTTCAAACTTACCATGAACTGCCTGCTTCCTCCAGTCCGGTCTCCCGGCCGTTGCCTTGGTGACGCGTCGCTCACTTGTCATCCGGCCCCACCTCCCAGGATGACACGGCAGTCCATGAGACCGCTTCAGCCTGTGATTGGCTGCAGGCTGTGCTTGGCCTGTGATTGGCTGCAGCTGTCACTTGGCCTGAATTGTCATCCCGGGAGGTCGGACTGGAGGAAGGAGCCGGGACTTATCGGTAAGTCCGAACTTCTGTTTTTTTTTTACACGTATATGTATATTGTGATCGAAAGTCACTGTCCATGGTGCTGAAACAGTTTAAGTCTTTGAGCACCGTGGACAGTGACTGTCTCCTGACGTCGCGTACCCGAACATTTTTTGCCGGGTTCGGTCAAAACGAGTTCGGCCGAACCCGGTTAAGTTCGGTGCGCTCATCTCTAATTTGAGACTCCGTATGGATGTTTGTAAACAGAAAAGCACGTGGTGCTTTTCTGTTTACATTCATCCTTTTGACAGCTCTTGCGTGATTTTCGCGCATGCAACGCAGTAGCGTCCGTGTGCCATGCGTTGCTTTCACGCACCCATTGACTTCAATGGGTGCGTGTTGCGTGAAAAACGCACGATTATAGAACATGTCGTGAGTTTTACGCAACGCACTCACGCTGCGCAAAATTCACGCATCGTCTAAACTGCCCCATAGAGTAATATAAGTGCGTACGACACGCGTGAAAAGCACGCGCGTCGCACGCGCGTATATTACGCTCGTGTAAATGAGGCCTTAGGATGCCTCGAACACAGGTGCAATGTTCAGACTTTTAATGCGACTTGCGCAATAAAATGGCTTTCATTGCGCATGCGCAAAATATTGTAAACAAACCACAATATTTACAATACAGCGTAAAGCTGATTTAAATAAATCTAATTTTTCATCTATAGTCAGGGGACAAAATTACAAGGCAGCAGCATTGCAATGATTTAAAAAAAAAAAAAAAAGTCGTGGAAAACCCCTTTAACATGCTGCGGAATTGAAAGTCGTACCACAGAACACTTTCCACGTGACTTTTCTGCGGAATGGTCATTAGATTTTCTAAATCTCATTCACTTTGCTGCTACTTTAAATGCTTTCCTGAATTTCCGGAAAATAATTCAGTTGCGGAAATTCCGCAATGTTTTCGCTACGTTGGGAACCCAGCCTTAGGGTAGGTCCATAAGCATGTATAACATGCAGATTTTGCTGCAGATTCCCTGCGATTTTCAACTTCAATTGAAAAGGGTGAGAAATTTCACAACATGTGGATTAGAGATGTTAAATCTCATCCATTTGCCTACTACTTTATTCACCAAATGATTTTGCCTACGCAAATCCGCAGGTAAAATCTGTAATATTTCCGCAATGTGTGAATTAGTCTTATGCTTACAGGCATAATACATTGCAATACAGAAGCATTGCAGTGTATTCTATGAGCCATAAAACTCATACATGGTTATGTAAAAATGTTAAAAACATTTCAGAATTAAAAATGCTAAAAACATTTCAGAATTAAAAATGCTTTGTTATGCAAAAAAATATAAAGGGAAAAAAAAAACACACATAATTGGTATCACAGCATTCAACAACCCAAACGATACAATTTCACGATATTAAACCCCCAGAGTGAATGCCATAAAAAATATAGCATAATAGCAAAGCCGGAATTGCTGTTTTTTATTCATTCCGCCTCCCCCCCAAAAAAACACAATAAAAAGTGATCAAAAAGTTTTATGTACACCAAAATGGTAGCAATGAAAACTTTAACTCACCCCAGAGAAAGCAAGCATTTACACAGTTCTGTCAACAGAAATTTTTTAACGTTATGGCTCTCAGAATATGGTGACACAAAAATGTGCAAAAGTAGTAGTAAAACATAGAAAAAACTAGATAAATTAGATATTGCCATAATCGTACTGACCCGCAGAATAAAATAACATGTGATTTATACCGTACGATGAACACTGTAAAAAAGAAGCCCAAAAAACAATGGCGGAATTTTTTAATACATTATGTACCCCAAAATAGTGCCATTACAAACTACAATTTGTTCTGCAAAGAAAAAGCCCTCATATGTCCGCAGAAAAATAAAAAGTTACAGCTATCAGAAGGTGAGAACGAAAAAACAAAAAAAATTGAGGCATGAAGGCTAAATTAGGCCACTTCCTAAATGGGTTAACAGAACGTGACCACTGTGAATTCTGCACTGCAATCTAACAAGATAGTATTAGTTCAATAATCTTGGCAGTTTATTTAAAGTAGAGTCCTGGCCTTAGGAGCCGTTCACATATGTCCAGAATCCGCAATGTTTACCTCCGGCGTGTTGAAGATCATGTGTGATACTGTCTGCTGGGCCACTGTATCTAATCCTATCATGTGTGATACTGTCTGCTGAGCCAAAGTATCTAATCCTATCCATAGGATAGGGTCGTAGTGCTATATATATGCTATGCTGTCTCCTATACACACACACATATTTTTTTGGGCGGACACATATGTATTGGGGCTATTTCCCCTGACATTTTAAGTCCTTAGTGACGCCCCTGGCTGCTAGTGCTGCATTGTTGGGTCACTTAGGAGACCCAGCAATGCAACTGAAAGCTGCGGACCGTCGGCCATGAGAAGTTTGCGGGGGGGCCCAATAAGAACTTTTGCATTGGGGCCCATGGCTACGCCCCTGACAGCTATGGATTATTTTAACCCATTATTATACCACCTAACTATGCCCCTGATGTACACTGCCCGGTTTACATGTACCTCCACATTATAAAAAAAAATACCAGTAAAACTCCAAACAAAACTACTATCAAGCCAAATGGTGCTCCCTCCCTTCTGAATAGTACAGCGTGCTCAAACATCAGTTTACTTCCACATATATGGCATCGCCAAACCAGGGAAACCCCTTTTAACAATTTTTGGGGTGTGTGTTTCCAGTGGCACAAGCTGCACATGACATATTTGCCACTGAAATGGCATATTTGGGAAAAATTGCTATTTTTCTTTTCACCATACACAGCGCAATCATTTATGGAAATGACCTGTTGGGTGAAAATGCTCCCTACACCCCTTAAAAAATGCCTTAAGGGGTGTCGTTTCCAAAATTGGGTCACTTCTCAGGGGTTTCATTTTCGCATGGTACTCTTTCACTCCTGAGCCCTGTCGATCGTCCAGGAAAAAGATTAGTGCCACATGTAGGGTGTTTCTAAAACCGGGAAACACAGCATAATAATTAAGCTTCACAAAGATCCCATAGAGACGGATCGAAACATTGCCTGCCTGGGGTGAATAAACACACCACTTTTTTTCACCAATTTCCTTGGAGTGCTGCCTCTTCATTTTTTTTGGATTACATTAACAAGGGTTCCTAGCCTCAACCTAGGAGGCCTGCACCCACTGCTGTCACTGTGCTGCTTTATTCTTTTTTCTCATTACAGCATAATAATTAGATAGTGGTCTCTTCTTGGTGGCACAAGCTGGGCACCACATATTGGCATATCTATGGAAAAATTCCCATTTTCACTCTGCAACATGTAGTGCACACTAAGTTCTGGAAAACACCTCCGGGGTTAACATTCTCACTACAGCCCTAGGTGAAAACCTTGAGGGGTGTAGTTTCCAAACTGGGGTCACTTCTGTGGGGTTTCCACTGTCTTGATATCACAGGGGGTTTGAAAATGCGACATAGCACCCAGAAACCAATCCAGCAAAATCTGCACTCCAAATGGCACACTGGTAAACTGTTTGGCCCGCTGCTATCCCGCTACGGCCCAGTGAGTCCACATACCCACAGATCGTGACAAAGATAACTGTTACTAACGGCCAGTATGAAGGGAAATATAAGATAGGCGCAGATTTTATACAATATAACCCTATGTTGATCTATAGTAGACCCTATGGTGGAGGGTCCAGATGTTGCCCTTATAAAACAGATGCTAAAATATGGCCATATTAGAGCCGTGTGAATGTGCTTTTGTTTCAGGTAATACCATGATTTCATGCTGATGCCACTGGCTCTAATGGCAACTAGTTCCAAAGGTGCAGCATGTGTTCCTAAGCTAGCGATCTAGTTCTCTGTAATGTCACGTGGCAACCAGGTTCCAGCAGCAGCATGGGGTTCAAGCTGCAATCCTGCTGGTCAATATGTCATTGTCTCATCTGGAAGCTGAGCTATTCAGATGTTATGTGAATTGACAGTATACTATTTGCAAAGGTCAATAACTATATCCAAGCAAATATCTGGATATGTTAGGCTGCCCCTATTGGCTTTTAGATTGTACAGGAATGTGAACTTGCAACTTTTGAAACTGTGGGAATGTGCATTTCCACCCAAAAAGCTTATAGACAAGACTGATTGAGCCACCCAGTGGAATAATTTATTCCAAACTAGGAATATATATAGGCAATGAGTGAAATTCCACTATTGTTTATGACTATTGTGCCCTGTCTTAGGCCTTATTCACATGAGCGTTGAATACGTCCGTGTGATGGCCGTTAAAAAAACGGCCATCACACAGACGCAAGTATTTCAATGGGGCTGTTCACACGGCCGTTATAACAACGAACGGTGTGAAGGGTCTGTTGAAAAATAGAACCTGTCTTATTACCTTCCGTTTTCACTGATCCCTCCATAGGCTCAAGTCCATGGGAATCTGTGAAAATGGGACTTTCACTGGGGCACTTCGAACGTGACGAACGTCCCGTTTTTTACGTCCGAGTTTCCCCACACTCATGTGAATCTAGCCTTAGGCTTGGCATACAAAGTAATGAAAATTCACTAGTGATTTGCATTAATTTGGGGTTGCAATATAACATATTCTTTTAGTTAAAGCGACCCTCGAGTCCCCACAAAAAAACTAGCAATAGTAGAATGAATTTTAACTTACCTGGTTTCCATCCTTTAGGTTCTTCTCTCTCCGTTGCCTAGTTTCTGGTTCCCATTGTCTTCCATCCTTCATGGCTGCCGTTGTCTCAGACTTGCATAGGGGGCATAGTCTGCTGGTCTGAGACATGCCAATGGGGACCGAGAATGAGGCAATGGAGAGAGAAGAACCAACGGGATGGACTCCGGGTAAGTTAAAATTTATTCCACTATCGTTAGTTTTTGTTTTTGTGGGGACTGGAGGGTCGCTTTAAGTTGCCACATTTATTTTAATATATTGCCATATCCTCCATGATTACTTATGTCCATTACATAACCTATTCATTTTGTATATGTTTTCCATCATATATTTTATTTATGGTACTATAATATTGATGGCTTCTGTCAACTTGTTGAGAAGGATCTGGGTGTACTTGTAGATCATGGACTAAATAACAGCATGCAATGTCAGTCAGCTGCTTCTAAGGCCAGCAAGATATTGTCGTGTATTATAATAGGCATGGACTCGTGGGACAGGGATATAATATTACCACTTTACAAAGCATTAGTGAGGCCTCATCTAGAATATGCAGTTCAGTTCTGGGCTCTAGTTCATAGAAAGGATGCCCTGGAGTTGGAAAAAATACAAAGAAGAACAACTAAACTAATTAGGGGCATGGAGAATCTAAGTTATGAGGAAACATTCAAATAATTAAACCTATTTAGACTTGAAAAGAGACGACTAAGGGGGGACATGAATAACTTATATAAATATAAGAATGGCACATACAAAAAATATGGTGAAATCCTGTTCCATGTAAAATCCCTTCAAAAAACAAGGGGGATTGAAAAAAAAGATTCAATCTGCAGAGACGATAAGCCTTCTTTACTGTGAGAACGGTGAATTTATGGAATAGCCTACCGCAGGAGCTGGTCACAGCAGGGACAGTAGATGGCTTTATTAAAGGCTTACATAATTTCCTAGAACGAAAAAATATCAGCTCCTATGTCAATGTGTAGAATTTTTGTTTTATCCCTTCCCTTTTTCCCATCCCTTGGTTGAACTTGATGGACATTTGTCTTTTTTCAACCGTACGAAATATGTAACTATGTAACGTTTGGCTCTACGTGAATATATATTTGGTATTAACTTCAAAAGATAGCTAGGAAACCAACTGACTTCTAATACCTGCAAAAGGCCATTGGAGTTTTTGTAGAGTAAACATGTAAAAGACCAAAAAAATGAATTGCCCAATATTTTATAATAGTATAGCTAGTCCGAAACCCACCTAAGAAACAATGTTTACACCTGTAAAATAAAACGCCATGAATTTCAAGTGTTCTTTGTGGCGCTTCTTATTTTTAAGTATTATAAACGTGTTCAATGCTATACCTAGAGCATGCTGTGTTTTGAAAAACTCCACCAAGGGTCAGTTCACACGTTGCGTAAATACTGCACTTTTTCATCCGGAATTCAATGCGGTGCACAGGGCGGATACGCTGCGCGCTATTACGCAGCATTTCCGCCCCGTGTGAGCAAAGCCTAAAAAAGAAAACTGCTGTGGAGATGCCACCGAAAATTACAACTCTGTTTATGAATCGAGCTCCAGTCTACATGTTCTGTAATAGACAGTACTAATAGACAGTACTAATATAACTAATTGTCATTAAAAATAGACATAGATGAATCACTTGTCTTTCACATTTCCACAGACTAAAAGGATTCTTTGAAGGTTTGAGCAGATGAAATGTGCATCTGCTGTTCATGGCCATGGTGGTATAATAAATGTAACGCACATGCTCCACTCAAGTGAATAGGTCACAACTGTCACATGATGGGAATTTCATTGGATCAAAGAGAACCACCGGATTTAATTAACTACAACTGAAAATACTTCTCTGTTCTGGTTTTTCAGACAAAATAGTGCATGTACAGCTCTTGCCACCATGCACATATCCTCAACTGCAAGAAAGTTTCACAGTCCAAATGGCGTTTAATGGCCCCATCCAGAATAAAATATGAAAACGTAAGAATTCATGCTGATATCTGAAATATGGTATACCTCATTGCCACTTTGGACATCTGGTCCGCTGGCATGCAACATCTTCAGTGTGCTTAACCACTTTGAAGGTGTACGCACTCAAAGGCTTTCTTCAGATTTATGTAAATAACGTTTTTTCACTGTTACATAGTTACATAGTTACATAGTTTGTACGGTTGAAAAAAGACACATGTCCATCAAGTTCAACCAAGGGATTGGAAAGGGGAAGTAAAACATTTCTACACATAGGAGCTAATATTTTTTTGTTCCAGGAAATTATCTTTCCTTTTTTAAAGCCATCTACTGTCCCTGCTGTGATCAGCTCCTGCGGTAGACTATTCCATAAATTCACAGTTCTCACAGTAAAGAAGGCTTGTCGCCTCTGCAGGTTGAACCTTTCTTTTTCCAGACGGAGGTAGTGCCCTCTTGTTTTTTGAGGGGGTTTTACATGGAACAGGATTTCACAATATTTTTTGTATGTGCCATTCATATATTTATATAAGTTAAACATGTTCCCCCTTAGTCGTCTTTTTTCAAGGCTAAATAGGTTTAGTTCTTTTAATCTTTCCTCATAACTTAGATTCTCCATGCCCCATATTAGTTCCGTTGCTCTTCTTTGTATTTTTTCCAACTCCGGGGCATCCTTTCTATCAACTGGAGCCCAGAATTGGACTGCATATTCTAGATGAGGCCTCACTAATGCTCTGTAAAGTGGTAATATTACATCCCTGTCCCGTGAGTCCATGCCTCTTTTAATACACGACAATATCTTGCTGGCCTTTGAAGCAGCTGATTGACATTGCATGCTGTTATTTAGTTTATGATTTACAAGTACACCCAGATCCTTCTCAACAAGTGACTCCCCCAGTGTAGCTCCTCCTAGGACATATGATGCATGCAGGTTGTTCGTACCCAGGTGCATAACTTTACATTTATCTACATTAAACTTCATTTGCCAAGTGGACGCCCAAATAGTCAGTTTGTTTAAATCCACTTGCAATTCACAAACATCTTCCATAGTCTGAACTACATTACATAGCTTGGTGTCATCTGCAAAAATAGAAATAGTGCTTTTAATCCCATCCTCTATATCATTAATAAATAAGTTGAATAATAGTGGTCCCAGCACTGAACCCTGGGGTACACCACTTATAACCGGGGACCATTCAGAGTAGGAATCATTTACCACAACTCTCTGGATACGGTCCTTGAGCCAACTCTCAATCCAATTACAAACTATACTTTCTAAACCTATAGTCCTTAATTTACCCATTAGACGTCTATGGGGGAGAGAGTCAAATGACTTAGCAAAATCCAAAAACACTATATCCACAGCGGCTCCTCTGTCTAGGCTTCTGCTCACCTCTTCATAAAAACAAATCAGGTTGGTTTGACAGTTTCTGTCCTTAGTAAAACCGTGCTGGCTGTAGGGATGCACGGTGCATCGAAACTTCGATACTGTTTCGATACTGTGCATCCCTAAACGGTTCGATACCGCTATTTCCTGTATTTCGATACTGAGCTGCGCAGCCGCACAGCTCAGTATAGTAATACATGAATGTATGGGAGCGCGGCTGCGGCTGTGTAATTCAGCCACAGCCCTGCTCCTGAGTCCTGACAGGTGCGCGGGGTCAGGATGATGCGATGCGGCCAGCGCTGCACTAATGAGCGGCGGCACTGGAGACAGAACATGGCGGGCGCACTACAAAACACCCCCATGTTCTGTCCTCAGTGCCTGAACTGCCGCTCATTAGTGCAGCGCCGGCCGCACCTCCTCATGCTGACCGCGCGCGCACTTCCTGTCAGGAGCCGGGCAATGGTTGTATTACACAGCCGCAGCCCCGCTCTATAACGACGGAGATCAGAGAAACCTCTCATCTCTGCCGTTATTCCCCTGAATGCTGCGATCACAGCTGACTGCAGCATTTAGGAGAAAATTAGCAGGGGGGATGCCCCTGGATCGCGTCACAGGGAATTCCTGTGACGCGATCGAGGGCCATACCATATATGGACAGACAGCCCAGGGTCTATTGACGGACCCCAGGGCTGTCTTACCATATTTCATGTTGTTAGGACATACCCAAGTATGTCCTAACAACTGCCTGTGTGCTATCTGTCCACAGTCTAATGTACTGGCACATATCTGATATATGTCAGTACATTAAAGTTTAAAAATAAAGTAAAAACAAAGTATTGTTAAAATTAAAAAAAAATACACATACACCTTTTTTACAATAAACATTAAAATAAGTCTCAATACATAAAATATTCACACATTCAGTAATGGCGTGCACATCAATTTTTTTGCATCATTTATGATGTGTACGCTGTCAAAAAATGAAATAAACACGGCTTTCATTCACTTATTAATGTGAGGCGCGAGGTGCGATGAATTTAACCTCCATGTTCCTCACATTAATAGTAATTAACCCCATCATGTACCTCGCACATTAACCCATTATGACTGAGAAACATGATGGGATTAATTACTATTAATGTGAGGTGCGTTCAAAATTCATCACACGTCGCGCCTCACATCAGAAAACGGAAGAATTTTTTTTTATTACTGTTGGCAAAAGTATCGAAATTGGTATCGAAATCGCAATACTAAACCAAGTATCGGTATCGAAGTCCAAATTCTGGTATCGTGACATCCCTAGCTGGCTGTCACTTATAATACTATTTTTTGTCACATAATTCTGTATATAGCCCCCTCAATAGCCCCTCAAACATTTTCCCCACAATGGATGTTAAGCTTACTGGTCTATAATTACCCGGGGAAAACATAGAGCCCTTTTTGAAAATAGGCACCACATTTGCCCTGCACCATATCTACATTCATCCAATTCAGTATATCAACTGATATATTAACAGCACCGGCAGCGGCTACATCAGCTGCTCTTTCTTCTGTTGTATATACAGAGCGGAAGAACCCATTTAATAACTCTGCCTTCTCTTGATCCCCTGTGACCAACTCCCCGTTACCACTATCTAGGGGTCCTACATGTTCAGACCATGGCTTTTTTGCATTTATATGCTTGAAGAATTTTTTGGGATTTGTTTTACTATCCTTGGCCACCTGCCTTTAATTTTGTATTTTTGCTGATTTTATTACCTTTCTACAGTTTTATTAATCTCTTTATAATTTACAAAGGCTACAGCTGTACCCTCAGATTTGTATTTTTCAAATGCCCTTTTTTTGTCATGTATTGCCCTTTTTACAGAAGGTGTAAGCCATATGGGGTTTAATTTTAGTCGTTTATACTTGTTACCTATAGGAATAAATTTTGCAGTATAATTACCCAAAGTAGATTTGAAAATCTCCCATTTATCATTTGTACCGTTATTTGACATTAGTTCTTCCCAGTCTATATACTAACTTGCAGCCCTCATCCTGGGGAAATTGGCCTTCTTAAAATTAAGAGTTTTTGCCCTTCCAGCCTGTGTTTGTTTTTTACAGTATAGGTAAAATGTAACTATATTGTGATCACTGTTACCGAGGTTTTCACGAACATTGACATTCCCAACAAGCTCTGCATTATTAGAAATGACCAGATCCAACAGACCTTCACCTTTAGTCGGGTCTTCCACAAACTGGCCCATAAAATTTTCCTGCTACAGGTTGAGGAAATGTCTCCCCTTTGCAGTTGAAGCCGAACCATGACACCAATTAATATCCCGGTAATTAAAATCTCCCATTATCACTACAGTACCCGCCTGTGCAGCCCGCTCCATCTGTTTATATAGCTGACCTTCCATCTCCCCAGTTATATTGGGGGGTCTATAGATTAAACCAAAAGTAATCTTTTCAGTGTTTATCTCCCTTTGTAATTCCACCCACAAGGTTTCAACCTCTTCACAATCTTCACCCTCTAATGTCTCTTTCACACTCACCTTCATATCACTTCTCACATACAGACATACACCACCACCTTTCCTATTCGCCTTGTCTTTCCGAAACAGTGTAAACCCCTGTAGATTTACAGCCCAGTCATGTGAAGAGTCCAGCCATGTTTCAGCAACACCAACTATATCTATATTTTCTTCCAGTACCAAGGCCTCCAGCTCCCCCATTTTGCTTGCTAGACTTCTTGCATTTGTGAACATACACTTTAACTTGCCTTTAAATGTTTCACTTTCAGTATCAGAAATGTGATTATTTGGCATTATTTGGGCTTTTTTTATTTTCACTGCTGTTTTGTGACGAAAGGATCTCCTTATCTTGTTGCCTAGTCCTCTCCCCACCGTCTGTTTCTCCCCCCACCAATATAGTCTGACCCCTCTCTAACTTAACTGTCCCTTTATTTTCTACATTGGCCTCCCTCCTCAGCCCTAGTTTAAATACTCTACCACCCCAGCTAGAATTCTCTCCCCCAGCACATCGGACCCCCTTCCATTTAGGTGCAAATTAACTGCAGAATACAGTTTGTACCCCAATGAAAAGTCAGCCCAATGCTCTAGGAACCCAAAGCCTTCTCCTCTACACCAAGACTTCAGCGATGCATTTAACTCCCAGAGCTCCCGCTGTCTTTCCTGTGATGCGCATGGCACAGGCAGTACTGCTGAGAATACTACCTTGGAGGTCCTTCCCTTCAGCTTGTAGCCTAGTTCTTTAAAATTATTCTTAAGGCTCCTCCATTTATTCTGTCATTGGTACCCACATGGACCATGACAGCTGGATCATCACGAGCCCCTCCCGGCAATTTGTCCACCCGTTCCACCACATGCCGAACCCTGGCATCAGGGAGACAGCAAACCATTCGGTTGAGGCGGTCTTGGTGACAAATTATTCTATCCGTCTTCCTGATTATAGAATCCCCTACAACTATCAATTGTCTTGGCTTACCTGCATTACCATCCCGCCGACTACTAGCTGGGCTGTTCTCCCGGCTGTTAGGGAGATCAGTATCCACTAGGGCTGCCATTTCTGAGACCGACACTCTCACATCATCACCCAACTTGGCAATTTTGCTTGGAATGTCAGAAAAAAGACTGGCCTTCCTTTTCTTTGACCCCTTTCTACTGCCCCTAACTACATTAACCCAGTTACTTACCTGATCCTGCTGACCCATGTCTTCACCCTCCAGTTCTACCCCACTAACTGCGTGCTCTGTGAGCAGCAAGCTCATCTCAAGATTGTCTATCGCCCTCAGTGTTGCATTCTGCTCCTCCACATCTCTAATGCAAGCTTCCAGGTGAACAACATGCTCACATCTGCCACGGAGGTATTTACCCTGGAACTCCGGCTCCAGTAGTGCATACATATGACTGTATAATGAAGTTCTGAAGCTTTCTAATATACAAGACTCTTGAATGCTGCCAGTAAAAGGAAACACTACCTTGACCCAATCCTGCTCACACTGATAGAGTATTTACATTGTATTAGAATAAGTACACTCAAGATAATGTATAATAGAAAAAACTTCTTTATTAACAGATAGAAAGACAAATATTTAAAAATGAGTCATACAGTGTAAAAGAGGCGTCAGCCCATACGGAATACATGAGATGATAGTAGATCAAAGTAATGAAAAGTAAGAGAAACCCAGGGTTATTGGTCACAGTGGCAAGCTCAGTGTATATGGCATGTGTACAAGAAGTATATATGAGTAATTACATAGTACTAGCACATATAGATGAAGTGATTCAAATGTAAGAAACACCATTAACTGGTATTAAGGATTGTAACCAAAGAATATAATTCCTGTAACACATGGCAATACAGCTGAAGCTGGTAAAGAACAAGTACAGCCTAGATAATACTAGCAGAGCAGCCACATACATTTAGTGCACAAGGAATGACACATACCCGGATTCATGTAGCCGCATGGGGGAGACGCCAGTCCCGGACGAAGGCATCTGCCGAAAAGCGCGTCGGGACTGGCATCTCCCCCATGCGGCTACATGAATCCGGGTATGTGTCATTCCTTGTGCACTAAATGTATGTGGCTGCTCTGCTAGTATTATCTAGGCTGTACTTGTTCTTTACCAGCCATGTGTTACAGGAATTACTCATTTTTAATTGTTTGTCTTTCTATCTGTTAATAAAGAAGTTTTTTCTATTATACATTATCTTGAGTGTACTTGACCTCTTTCTCTATAGGTTTCTCAGTATATTTATGGTCAGAGTACCAGGTTATCTTGGGGTTATATGTATGTTCTCCCTATGCTATAGTCATGGTTACTTATGTCATTTTGACTGTTACTAATATCAAATCACATTTCTGATAATAAAAGTGAAAAACTGACAGGCAAGTTAAAGTGTATGTTCACAAATGCCAGAAGTCTAGCAAGTAAAATGGGGGAGCTGGAGGCCTTGATACTGGAAGAAAATATAGATATAGTTGGTGTTGCTGAAACATGGCTGGACTCTTCACATGACTGGGCTGTAAATCTACAGGGTTTTACACTTTTTCGTAAAGACAGGACAAAAAGGAAAGGTGGTGGTGTATGTCTGTATGTGAGAAGTGATATGAAGGCGAGTGTGAAAGAGACAATAGTGGGTGAAGACTGTGAGGAGGTTGAAACCTTGTGGGTGGAACTAGAAAGGGAGGTAAACACTGAAAAAATTACTTTTGGTGTAATCTATAGACCCCCCAATATAACTGAGGAGATGGAAGTTCAGCTATATAAACAGATGGAGCGGGCTGCACAGGCGGGTACTGTAGTGATAATGGGAGATTTTAATTTCCGGGATATTAATTGGTGTCATGGTTCGGCTTCAACTGCAAAGGGGAGACATTTCCTCAACCTGTTGCAGGAAAATTTTATGGGCCAGTTTGTGGAAGACCCGACTAGAGGTGAAGCTCTGTTGGATCTGGTCATTTCTAATAATGCAGATCTTGTTGGGAATGTCAATGTTCGTGAAAACCTCGGTAACAGTGATCACAATATAGTTACATTTTACCTATACTGTAAAAAACAAACGCAGGCTGGGAGGGCAAAAACATTTAATTTTAAGAAAGCCAATTTCCCCAGGATGAGGGCTGCAATTCAGGATATGGACTGGGAAGAACTAATGTCAAATAATGGAACAAATGATAAATGGGAGATTTTCAAATCTACTTTGAGTTATTATAGTGCAAAATTTATTCCTACAGGTAATAAGTATAAACGACTCAAATTAAACCCCACATGGCTTACACCTTCTGTGAAAGGGGCAATACATGACAAAAAAAGGGCATTTAAAAAATACAAATCTGAGGGTACAGCTGTAGCCTTTGTAAAATATAAAGAGCTTAATAAAATCTGTAAAAATGTAATAAAATTAGCAAAAATACAAAATGAAAGGCAGGTGGCCAAGGATAGTAAAACAAATCCTAAAAAATTCTTCAAGCATATAAATGCAAAAAAGCCAAGGTCTGAACATGTAGGACCCCTAGATAATGGTAATGGGGAGTTGATCACAGGGGATCAAGAGAAGGCAGAGTTACTAAATGGGTTCTTTAGCTCTGTATATACAACTGAAGAAAGAGCAGCTGATGTAGCCGGTGCCAGTGCTGTTAATATATCGGCTGATATACTGAATTGGATGAATGTAGAGATGGTCCAAGCTAAATTAAATAAAATAAATGTGCACAAGGCTCCGGGACCAGATGGGTTACACCCTAGAATTCTTAAAGAGCTTAGTTCAGTTATTTCTGTCCCCCTTTTCATAATATTCAGAGAATCTCTAGTGACTGGTATAGTGCCAAGGGACTGGCGCAGGGCAAATGTGGTGCCTATTTTCAAAAAGGGCTCTAGGTCTTCCCCGGGTAATTATAGACCAGTAAGCTTAACATCCATCGTGGGGAAAATGTTTGAGGGGCTATTGAGGGACTATATACAGGATTATGTGACAATAAATAGTATTATAAGTGACAGCCAGCACGGTTTTACTAAGGACAGAAGTTGTCAAACTAACCTAATCTGTTTTTATGAAGAGGTAAGCAGAAGTCTAGACAGAGGGGCCGCTGTGGATTTAGTGTTTTTGGACTTTGCAAAGGCATTTGACACTGTCCCCCATAGACGCCTAATGGGTAAATTACGGACTATAGGTTTAGAAAATATAGTTTGTAATTGGATTGAGAATTGGCTCAAGGACCGTATCCAGAGAGTTGTGGTCAATGATTCCTTCTCTGAATGGTCACCGGTTATAAGTGGTGTACCCCAGGGTTCAGTGCTGGGACCACTATTATTCAACTTATTTATTAATGATATAGAGGATGGGATTAATAGCACTATTTCTATTTTTGCAGATGACACCAAGCTATGTAATATAGTTCAGACTATGGAAGATGTTTGTGAATTGCAGGCAGATTTAAACAAACTAAGTGTTTGGGCGTCCACTTGGCAAATGAAGTTTAATGTAGATAAATGTAAAGTTATGCATCTGGGTACCAACAACCTGCATGCATCATATGTCCTAGGGGGAGCTACACTGGCGGATTCACTTGTTGAGAAGGATCTGGGTGTTCTTGTAAATCATAAACTCAATAACAGCATGCAGTGTCAATCAGCTGCTTCAAAGGCCAGCAAGATATTGTCGTGTATTATAATAGGCATGGACTCGCGGGACAGAGATGTAATATTGCCACTTTACAAAGCATTAGTGAGGCCCCATCTAGAATATGCAGTTCAGTTCTGGGCTCCAGTTCATAGAAAGGATGCCCTGGAGTTGGAAAAAATACAAAGAAGAGCAACGAAGCTAATAAGGGGCATGGAGAATTTAAGTTATGAGGAAAGATTGAAAGAATTAAACCTATTTAGCCTTGAAAAAAGACGACTAAGGGGGGACATGATTAACTTATATAAATATATTAATGGCACATACAAAAAATATGGTGATATCCTGTTCCTTGTAAAACCCCCTCAAAAAACAAGGGGGCACTCCCTCCGTCTGGAGAAAAAAAGGTTCAAGCTGCAGAGGCGACAAGGCTTATTTACAGTAAGAACTGTGAATCTATGGAATAGCCTACCGCAGGAGCTGGTCACAGCAGGGACAGTAGATGGCTTTAAAAAAGGGTTAGATAATTTCCTAGAACAAAAAAATATTAGCTCCTATGTGTAGAAATTTTTCCTTCCCTTTTCCCTTCCCTTGGTTGGACTTGATGGACATGTGTCTTTTTTCAGCCGTACTAACTATGTAACTATGTAACTATGTAACTATGTATAACAAGATATATATTCACAGTGTTTCTTTGTGACTTGGAGTTCATACCACTGCTGCTCGTGTACAATTTGGTTGTCTATTGTATTAGAATAGACTATCCCCTGGCCAAACACAGCAGCAGAATACATCTCTCTACTGCCACAGACTCCAGGCTGCTTTTACCTACACTGATACATTGCAACTTAAAATTGCATGCAAATTGTGGTATAATTTCAGTCACAGTGGGAGTTCACTTATTGCCTATTATAAAAAAAAAAAATGGCACACCTAATCTTGTGACAATGGAAATAGTTCCGAACATGTCTGAGCTTTTGCAATAGCCATAAGGTCGCATGTGATTTTTTTTTCCCATAGGTAATAATAGAAGTTCCAGTTTTACCACAATTCACATGCAAAATTTAGTTTCCATGTAGCCTGAGCACAAGAAAGGTCCCAGTAGTCATAAATAATAGTAGATTTCCATTAATTGTAATAAGAGCAGGAGTAGCTGTGGTATTTGGAATTATTTATTTATCAATGAACCCCATTCGTTAATGCTGCATACAAAACTGAATATTCTAATATATAATGTGAACTGACGTTTTGATGCTTCTATTTCTTATGGTTTTCTAACAGATGCACTGCTATAAGAATAACAATAAAAGGAGCTACAGTATGGAAGGAGTTAATCCATATAACATGACATCAATCATATGGCTGTTGACAATTTTTTAGATGATGTTATGGTGCTTCACTTGCAGCATCCCAGATGTCTGATCCCTCATCTGTGCTTTTAACTTAAGCCATTTCTCCACCAGAGAACCAGGGAACCCACAATCCTTTAATTACTTGCAAACTAGTTTAGGCCTCATGCACACGGCCGTAAAAACACCTGTTATTGCGGGTCGTAATTACGACCCGCAATAACGGGCTCATAGACTTCTTTTACTTACGGGCACCTTCCCATTTTCTCACGGGAAGGTGCCCGTGCCGTTAAAAAAATAGAACATGTTCTATTTTTCTATTTTACGGGCCGTGCTGCTATACTTTATAATGACAGCACGGCTCGCAAAAGCGGCCGGCTGCCCGCGGCCGGCTGCCCGCGGCCGGCCGTGCCCGCCCGTGCTCGTAATTACGAGTCGTAATTACGAGCACGGTCGTGTGCATTAGAGATTGGAAATTTGATCAACTAGACGTTGCTGGTGTTATGATTCTTATTATCATCACATTGTAATATATCATCAATATTTGTTACGAGTAGTAGTTCTGTTCCTTCACGCTCATCATCTCCTAGCTGTTAATACCTGGGGTAGTTGTCAAAGACAGATGCTATATAGCTGATTCCTCAGTGCAGGTCAGATGACCACACTGAGGTGAGCCATTGAGGCTCGTTTGGAGAGAGCGACCTGATTGGTCGGCCTGATTGGTCTGCCTCTACTTGACCCTTTAAACCGCATATATTTTGGACCTTAAGGGTATGTTCACACACACTATTTACGGACGTAATTCCGGCGTTTGTGCCCCGAATTACATCCGAAATAGCGTCTCCAAAGCGTCGGCAAACATCTGCCCATTCATTAGAATGGGTCTTACGATGTTCTGTGCAGACGGTCTTTTTTTTACGCCCCACTGTCAAAAGGCGGGGCGTAAAAAAGACGCCCGCGTCAAAGAAGTGCCTGTCACTTCTTCAGACGTAAATGGAGCCGTTTTCCAATGACTCCATGGAAAAACAGCTCCATTTATGTCCGTAATGGACGCAGAGAAATAGCGCCTCAACATGCCATTACGGCTGAAATTACGGTGCTGTTTTCTCCTGAACCGCATCGAAAAAGGCAATAAATTGTGGTAAAATTGCATGCGGTTTTCAGATGTGGTTTTCGGTGGGGTTCTAACCGCACCTCAACCGCAATGTGGGAATGGACCCAAAGGCTCAAGCAATATTTTAAGGCTTTTCATTGTCGCATCTCAAAAGTCATCACTTGTTTTTTGCGGGACAAATTGTATTTTTCAATGGCACCATTTTGGGGTGCACATAAATCAATTATTAGCTTTTATTAATATTGTCTTTTTTGGGGGAGAGAAAAAAAAAACCCAGCTATTTCACAGAGAGGTAAAAAAAAATTTTTTTAACTTTTGCACAATAAAAACATGCTTTATAGAAAAAAGTCATTTTTATATCGCTGCATTGTATCGCCGAGATCCATAACATTTTTCTGTCAATGTAGCCGTAGGAGGTCTTGATTTTTGCGGGACAGGTTAAAGTTAATTTGATACTATTTTGGGGTACATATAATTTATTGATTCAATTTTAAAATTTTGGTATTTTAGGAATGCAAAGAAAGCGTAATTTTTTTCCAATGTATAGCATACCGTAAAATTAATAAGTTAACTATATTCCATGGGTTGTTATGATTGGGGCCATATCAAATACGTTTTTTATGGTGAACAAAATATTAAAAATATTAAATAATTATGTTAAATAATTTTTTTTTATTTTTTTGGGGGAGCAGCTATCTTTTGATTGTTTAAATAATGCTTTTAAGTACGTAGCCTCTGGCATGGCCTAATAGGCAGATGCTTATGGCAGACCAAGGTGCCTTTGTTAGGCCCTTGTCTGCCACAATAAAGCATTGGACCCCCACATTAGCATCATGAGGTTCCCTTCCTCAGTCAAACAATTTAGATGCCGTGGTCGCTATTAACAGTGCCATCTAAGGGGTTAAATGATCGAAGACCAGCTCTATTGGTTTCCGATCAGTGCCCTGATGACCTAGGGTGTTAGCAACAGCCTGGGCACGGGGATTGTACAGTGCATAGGGCTGCAATCTTCTTCTGAAGTGCCGCTGTAGAAAGGCGGCACATCAGAAGAAGTCCCCTAGACTGCCGCCGTAAAAATACTATACAGTGGTCTGTAAAAGGGGTTAGGAAACCCTGGATCAAGCAGTATGGTGTCGGTAATGGCGTAGTCTATATGTGTTTGTTTGTGCTTCTCCATACTCTGTGGATGATCATGTTTTAACAGCCTAGTCTTGTGTTTTACCATCTGTCTTGTATTTCCTCAGTCCTTGTTTTTTCTTTAGTGTTCGTTCTTGTTTAGTTGTTCAGTTTTCTCCTGTCTCAATTATTCTTGGTAATGCTTTCCATATTTCAATGGTTTTTGGATCTGTTTAGTTTTGTTTTCATTGCCTCTGGTTCCTAGAGTTTTACTCGTGTTGTATTAGGGACAGTGTATGCAGATTAGGGAAAGTTTTTGGGACAGTGAGTTTTAGTGGTGTCTGCTGTTAGGGTCAGGGCTTAGGAATAGATATATATCAAGCTAGAGTAATGGTCAGCTTGTTACCATCACCCATCATCTGTTTGTTACTCGTCATCCGTTTGTTACCATCATTGACTGTTATTACTCATCCTCCGTTTGTTACCTCTGTTTGTTACCATCATTCAATTGTTATCAGTATTCATCATCTGATTGTTCCCATCATCTGCCTAACATTATCGTCTTGTTATCTTCCCTGTCTTCCATTGGTAAGTTACTGTTTCCTGTATTCCTGTTGCCTGCTATTATTGTGATACGTGCTCCATATTACCCTTTCCTTCAACAGTCTGGCTGCCTCACAATTCAGCCCTACTTTAAGCCCTAAGGATAAATTAGCACTGGGAGACACTGTTAGTCCCTGGGGATTGCTAGAGGTGAAGCCTAGTTTTGCCTTTTTTTGGCCAGCCTGCACCGGTACATTATCACCGACCATAACCAGGAGTTGTGTCATGACAGACGATAATCCCCTGTACGTTTTTGTCGCCCAGATGCAGAGGTTGAACACCCTGATGCATGGTGTCCATAGCCAACTTGCCACACAAGAACTACTCACTCAAAATATGTAGGGTAATACTGTAGGTATTTCTGAAGACTCCCCAGTATTGATTTACCAAACTTTTTTTCTGGTGATCGTACCCAGTCTAAGAATTTCTGCGAGAGCTGTAAGCTCTATTGTTTTTAAAAGACCCAGATCTTCGGGTTCACAGACTCAGAGGCTAGGACTTATATGATGACCAAGATGCCACCTCTTCTGCTGCCCATTTATGCTCCTTAAAAAAAATATGTAGAACTGCAGAGTTATACTATGCAGGGTTTAAGCGGTGGGTCACTGATAATTATTGGAATGATTCTGTCATGGTACACTTTACTCCATGTGACTCTCTGAATAGCTTCATTTCATTCACCTTAAACATCAACCAGCACATCAGAAAGAAAAAGTCAGAGGGGTAGGCTACCACATTTCATCTTGCTGTCTTCACCTATCCTAATGAGGTAGAGATAGAGTGAATGCAAATTAATTCACTGAGGCTTTCCAAGGTGGAAAAGAATAGAAGAAGACTCCAAGGTGTTTGTATATATTGTGGCAATAAGTGGCATTTAATTTAATTTAATCACCCAAGAATTTACTGTTGTTGCCCACTAAGGTTTAGTGGGAAGGTGTGTCCTTGCTTGTACAGGCCTTTGTAGATTGTGGCGCTGCAGCACATTTTTTAGATTTTTATTTTGCCATAAATTTGGGTATCACTCCTGTGCCTCTGGAGAACCCCATTGGAATTTGTTCATTAGGTGGCACCCCTACGTTAGGGGAATCTTCAATGTTCTGCACCCCGGTCTTAAAGGGGTTGGCCAGGAATACCTTTTAATTGTATTTTAACTTAATGTGACATGTTCAATTAACTTTCTAATATAATGTCTGTTTATAAGTGGCAGCGTTACTTACTTCTAATTAGCGGTTACGTGACCGCACCTAGAGTAAAATTTTTAATTTTCTGTGACGTTCCATGTCTTTGTTCGACTGAGCAGAGGCACGGCGCGTCATCAACTACATTTAGAGGCAGTGGGCCGGGCGGATGTTTTATGATCTCTTCAGAGCTCTACCTCTAGTCCCAATGCCAGTAAACATAGTTAATGACGCGCCGTGCCTCTGCTCAGCCGGAAGTGCTGGCTGCGCAAAGACGTTGTCTCTCCTAGTACACGCCCCTCCTCCTTCTTATCTCTCGGAGTTCCCCCACTGCCTGGCCATCTCCTCTGTCCTCGTACACACCCCCTCATCCTCTCTTATTGCCCACGCCCCCTCCTTTCAGAATCCGCTTCTGCCATATACTCGCCCTATTCACTTCATGTTATTCCTCAATGCCCGCGCGTCGCCCGCCCCGATGGTATATAGTGATTCCAGGGGTTACATAAATATATGGATACAAGTGATTATATAAATACAGGGATGATGGGGGTTATATAAATATAAATACAGGAATGATGGGGTCATCATCCCTGTATATAACTCCCATCATCCCTGTATATAACCCCCATCATTCCTGTATATAACTTCCATTATCCCAGTATATAACCACTATCAACCCTGTATATAACCCCCATCATCGCTGTGTATTACCCCCATCATTCCTGTATATAACCGCCATCAACCCTGTATATAACCCCCATCATCCCTGTATATAACTGCCTTCATTCCTGTATAGGATGTTGGGGGTAATACACAGGGATGATGGGTGTTATATACAGGGATAATGGGGGTAATAAACAGGGATGATGAGGTGATACACAGGGATAATGGGGGTCATATACAGGGAGGATGAGGTAATACACAGGGATGATGGGGGTTATATACAGGTTGCATACAGGGATGATGGAGTTATATCATCCCTGTGTATTACCCTGTAATCCTTGTATATAACCAGAAGAATGTCGGTTAAGACCATTACCCAGCCTCAGGAGACCATGGACTTACATATCCATGGACTTCATTGTCGAGTTGCCCATCTCAGGGGGGCTGGATACCATATAGGTAGTAGTGGAAAGCTTCACTAAAATGGCACATTTTATACCCTTGTCCGGCTTACCCTCAGCTGATACACTGTCTACTCTCTTTGTCTAGCATGTTGTTGGGCTCCATTATATACAGTACCAGAAAAGATTGTGTCAGACAGGTTCTGTAGCGCTTTTTGAGCTAATTTGGGTATTGCTTTGAGATTCTCCAATGCTTATCACCCGCAGACTAACGGGTGAACTGAGAGGGTAAACCAGACCTCAGAAGAGTATCTTGTTATAAAAATAATGATGTTCCCTGGCTCTAAAACAAACAATGGACAATATTGGACCAGACCAGGTAAAAATATAAATATATATATATATATATATATATATATATATATATATATAACAGGGTGAAATCCTAAAACACCCAAACAGATAAAGTAAAACAAGAGCTTTTACCGCTCAGACTGCACAGAAAAAGAAAAAATCCAACGTGTACTCAATCGGAATAGTGAGTCCCAGTCTTTCTGCAAGCGGGTGAGTCCACGATCCAGTGTCGGTTCGACGCAGAAAGCGATTTTTATCTTCTTCTTAGTTTCTTTTTCTGTGCCGTCTGAGCAGTAAAAGCTTTTGTTTTACTAAATCTTTGATGTTATGTCTCAGAATGAAATAATGATTGATCCCAGTTTCTGCTGTGGGTGGAGTTTGCATATAACAATTAATGTCCAAAAGCATCCTTGTTTACAGGTAGCATGGGTTCTGGTGTTCCGTTGGTCAGACAGAGGGTCAGGATCCTGAAGTCAGTTTGGAGTAAGGTCCATAGGGCTTTAGGTACAGCTGCTCTTCGTGCCAAATGCAAGTCCGATCTCCAGCGCAGACCACATAAGTTCAAGGTGGAAGATGGAATTTGATCCACCAAGAACATCAGGTTGAGGCAACCATGTGGCAAGCTGGGTTCTGGTTTTATTGGTCCCTTTAAGATACTAAGGTAGATCAATCCAGTCTCTTTTTTGTTGGACATGCCCTGAAGCATAATAATTCCCAGGGTAATGGTCTTGAGAAGAGGTACTTTATGTCACGATCCGTGGGTATGTGGACCCACTAGGCTGCACCGCCGTAGCGGAGTAGCAGCTGGCCAAACAACAGTATGCAAAGTCTATGCAAAGTCCTAGCACAAGAGTACCTGTAATAGTCCAGACAATAGCAGAGCCTTAGGCAAAGATGGAACTTGACGGTAGAAAACGCCAAACGTTTTCTGTTGATTGAGCAGTATGAGGGCTTCATTTTTGCGGGGCAAGCTGGAGTTTTTACTGGTACAATTTTGGGGTACATGTTATGTTTTGATCACTTTTTATAAAAAAAAATGGGAGCTAAGGGGACCAAAGAAACAGAAATTTAGGCGTTTTTAATACCGAGAAGGTTAAATAATGTTATATTGTAATAGATTGGCATTTTACATACACGGTGATACCAGTTATGTTAACTTTTATTTTTTAAACATTTCTTTAAAGAAAAAATGGGAAAGGGTTTATTTTTGAACTTTTAATATTTTTATTTTGGTATACCAATAAAAACGTTATTTATTAGTTTTTACATCTTTCATTAGTCCCCCAGGCTGCCATGACAACCATCGGCACCCCGCAATCACATCACGGGGAGGCCATTGGGCTATTGGAGGGGACCGCCACCCTTTTTATTTCGGATTAGATGCCGCGGTCGCTATTAACCGCGACATCCATGTGGTTAAACAGCCAGGAACAGCGCGATCGCTGTTCCTGGCTGTTAGTGCGAAGTGTCAGCTCTAATACACAGCTGACACCCGCAGTTTATAGAGCGGGCTTCACCCCTGCACCAGGACGTACCGCACATCCTGGTGCGTAAATGGGTTAACTTATTTTTACAGAGATCAGTGATAGCCCTGGAACTGATCACCAGGAGAGAGAACAGCGCTTCATTATACGCTTATCAGCGCTAAGCACACAAAACAGCGCTGCCTAGCATTCAGCGTCAAGAAACACAGAATGAAGCGCCGCTCTGCTCTCCCTTTTATCAGTGATCAGTAAGCAAGTTCAAACTGAAGCGCCGATCTGCTCTCCTGAGGCTACATTCAAACAACAGTAAAAAAAATAGCCATTAAAAACTGATCAACTGTCAGTTTTTCATGGCCATTTTGCATACGTGTGTCTCCAAAATTTTCATCCACTTCCAGTCCATCTGTTCGTTTTTAATGGCCGTTTGCCATCCATTTTTCATGGCCATTAAAAAAAAAGGATGGATTTAATTTGTCAGGTTTTATTTTGTCCCAACCCCCTGAAAACACCACTGTGCACATGTAGATAGTGCTGCAATGTCCAACTGTCAGTTTTTGTAGATAGTGCCACAGTGCCCACTGTAGATAATGCCCACATAGGGCCAGTGCCCACATAGAGCCACAGTGCCCACTGTAGATAGTGCCACAGTGCCCACATAGTACCACAGTGCCCACATATAAAGTGATATAGTGTCCACATATAAAGTGCCAGTGCCCACATAGTGCCACAGTGCCCATTGTAGATAGTGCCACAGTGCCCACATAGTACCCCAGTGCGCACATATAAAGTGACATAGTGCTCACATAGTGCCACTGTGCCCATTGTAGATAGTCAAGTAGAAGGGAGACAAAGTACAGCATTCGGGACACGGTGCCTGCCAGGTAATTTATTCAAGGGAAGTATATTTTTCTTAGGCATTTGTTTTTATTGTCACACACTACGTGTTTCAGGACCGAACAGGTCCCTTCCTCAGGCTTATACAATGATACAGAAAATACATACAAAAAGACCGGGAAAAAAGGATACATTTTTCACAGATAACAGTTTCACTTTTGAAAAAAAGGGAGGAGTGAGGATTTCCCAATTAACTGACGTCAATTGTCAGTGTAGAAACAACAACAATGGGTAGTGGTAGCCTTCTTTGTGATTGAACAAGTTGGCTGTGTGTATTGTTGCAAGGCAGTCCGTTTACCGCTCCACCACGTTTTCATCTCACTATTGTAATGTTAGTATGTTTACATTTTAACATTTTTTAATTCTTTCTATATGTATTCCTTAATAATGGTGGTAAAAATCCAATGAAGGCCATCAAATTATTACTCCTCTTTTTTATAAAAGTACCGGAAAATAAATGAAGATGTATAGAAGCAATTTTACTTTATATAAAAAATAATAAATAAAGATTAGTATATTTTGTTAGATTCATTCATATGTAAACTAAATCGAATGTTTTTAAAAAAGACACTCCATTGTTATGGTTTAAAAAGAAGTCGGGTTTGCCGCTAATTTAACCCCTTCAGGACCAATCTCATTTTGGCCTTCAGGACCAGACCCATTTTTTCAAATCTGACATATTTCACTTTATGTGGTAATAACTCCGGAACGCTTTTACCTATCAAAGCGATTCTGAGATTGTTTTCTCGTGACACATTGGACTTTATGATAGTGGAAAAATGTGGTCGATAAATTCAATATTTACCAGTGAAAAACAGCAAAATTTGGTGAAAAATTGCAAAAATTAGCATTTTTCTAAATGTAAATGTATCTGCTTGTAAGACAGGCAGTTATACCACACAAAATTGTTGCTAATTAACATCCCCCATATGTCTACTTTAGATTGGCATCGTTTTTTGAACATCCTTTTATTTTTCTAGGACGTTACAAGGCTTAGAACTTTAGCAGCAATTTCTCACATTTTCAAGAAAATTTCAAAAGGCTATTTTTACAGGGGCCAGTTCAGTTGTGAAGCGGCTTTTAGGGCCTTATATATTAGAAACCGCCAAAAAGTCACCCCATTTTAAAATCTTCACCCCTCAAAGTATTCAAAACAGCATTTAGAAAGTTTCTTAACCCTTTAAACGTTTCACAGGAATTAAAGCAACGTAGAGGTGAAATTTTCAAATTTCATTTTTTTTTGTAGAAATTCATTTTTATTCTATTTTTTTTGTAACACAGAAGTTTTTACCAGAGAAACGCAACTCAATATCGATTGCCCAGATTCTGCAGTTTTTAGAAATATCCCACATGTGCCCCTAGTGCAGTAATGGACTGAAGCACCGGCCTCAGAAGCAAAGGAGCACCCAGTGGATTTTGGGCCTCCTTTTTATTAGAAAATATTTTAGGCACCATGTCAGGTTTCAAGGGCTCTTTCGGTGCCAAAACAGTGGAAATCCACCAAAAGTGACCCCATTTTGGAAACTACACCCCTTGAGGAAATTATCTAGGGGTATAGTGAGCATTTTGACCCCGCAGGTTTTTTGCAGAAATTATTGGAAGTAGGCCGTGAAAATAAAAATCGTCATTCTTTCAAAGATTATGTAGGTTTAGCTAATTTTTTCTAATTTCCACGAGGACTAAAGGAGATAAAGCACAACAACATTTGTAAAGCAATTTCTCCCGAGTAAAACAATACCCCACATGTGGTTATAAACGGATGTTTGGACACACGGCGGAGCTTAGAAGGGAAAGAGCGCCATTTGGCTTTTGGAGCTCAAATTTAGCAGGAATGGTTTGCGCAGGCCATGTCGCATTTGCAAAGCCCCTGAGGTACCAAAACAGTGAAAACGCCAAAAAAGTGACTCCATTGAGAAAACTACACCCCTTGAGGAATCCATCTAGGGGTGTAGTGAGCATTTTGCCCCCACAGGTGTTTCATAGATTTTATTAGAATTGGGCAGTGAAAATAAAAAAAATCCTTTTTCTTCAATAAGACGTAGCTTTAGCTCCAAATTTTTAATTTTCTCAACAAATAAAGGAAAAAAAGAACCCCAACGCTTGTAAAGCAACTTCTCTGGAGTACGGCAATACCCCACACGTGGTCATAAAATGCTGTTTGGGCACACGGCAGGGCTCAGAAGGGAAGGAGCGCCATTTGCTTTTGGTGTACAGATTTTGCTGCATTTGGTTTCTGGTCGCTATGTTGCATTTGCAAAGTCCCTGTGGGACCAAAACAGTCGTTCCCCCCCAGAAGTGACCCCATTTTGGAAACAACACCCTCAAGGTATTCACCTAGGGGTGTAGTGAGCATGTTAACCCCACAGGTGTTTTGCAGAAATTCGTGTGCGCACGATGTGGGAGAATGAAAATGGGAATTTTTCCTTAGATACGCCAATATGTGGTGCCCGGCTTGTGCCACCATAACAAGACAGCTCTCAATTATTATGCGGTGTTTCCCTGTTTTAGAATCACCCTACATGTGGCCCTAATCTTTTGCCTGGACATTCGACAGGGCTCAGGAATGAAAGAGTACCATGTAAAATTGAGGCCTAATTTGGCGACTTATAAAGTATTGGTTCACAATTGCAGAGGCTTTGATGTGAAATAATAAAAGAAACCACTGAGAAGTGACCCCATTTTGGAAACTGCACCCCTCAAGGCATTTATTAAGAGGTGTAGTGAGCATTTTCACCCCACGTGTCTTTTCCATAAATGATTGCGCTGCGGAAGGTACAAATTAAAATGTTTCCCTAGATATGCCAATTCAGTGTCAAATATGTCATGACCAGCTTGTGCCACTTTTTTTTTTATATAAAGCGTTCACCGTACGTTATAAACTACATGTTACCTTTATTCTGCGGGTCAGTACGATTCCGGCGATACCAAATTTATAGAACTTTTTTATAACTTTTTGCACAATAAAATTACTTTTGGAAAGAGAATGTATTTTTTCTGTCGCCATGTTGTGAGAGCCATAACTTTTACATTTTTTCATCGATGGAGCTGTGTGAGGGCTTGTTTTTTTGCGAGACGAGGTATAGATTTTATCGGTACCATTTTTGGATACATGCGACTTTTTGATCACTTTTTATTTCAATTTTTGGAAGACAGTGACCAAAAAAACAGTAATTATGGCAGTGTTTTTGAGGTTTTTTTTTACGGCGTTCACTGCGCTGGATAAATAACATAATATTTTTATAGTTCAGGTCGTTACGGTCGCTGCGATACCAAATATGTATGGCTTTATTATTTTTTTCAATAATAAATGACTTGATAAGGGAAAAAGGGCGATTGTGTTTTGTGTTATTATTTGAAACTTTTATTGTATGTTTTCCAACTTTTATTTTTACTTTTTTTACACTTTTTTTTACACTTTTCTTTAGTTCCACTAGGGGACTTGAATGTCCAACTGTTTGTTTGATGTTCTAATACATTGCACTACCTATGTAGTGCAATGTATTGGAACTGTCAGTTGTTCACTGACAGCAAGCCGATCAGGCTCCGCCTTTGGGCGGGGCCTAATCAGCTTACGTAATGGCAGACAGGAGTCCATTGTTAGGGCTCCTGTTGCCATGGTAGTAGTCGCCAGCCTTGCCATCGCATGGCAAGGCTGCCGATTTTCTACAAACCTCTAGGATGCAGCGATCACAATGGATCGCTGCATCGAAGGGGTTAATGCCAGGAATCGGAGCTAGCTCCGGTTCCTTGCGATAGATCGGGGTGTCCGCTGTAACATACAGCGGACACCCACTGCTGATGACGCCGGCTCAGCTTCTGAGCCGGAAGCTGAGCCGGCGCCATCTTGCCGATGTTACCGGAAGCCTCCTGGGCCCCGCCGACGACGGGGCATAGGAGGATTCCGTTACAGGCTGATCAGGAGGTAAGCATTAGCCCTCCGATCGCCTTTGCAGCCACCGGCAACCCAGCGATCACGTTGCTGGGGTGCCGGTGGCTATAAACTCCTCACATGCTGCGATCTCTATTGAACGCAGCATGTGAGGGGTTAATCGGTCGGATCGGAGGCTAGCTCCGGTCCTGGCCGATACCTTAGGGTGCCAGCTGTAACATACAGCTGTCACCCGGTGGTGATGTCGCTGGCTCAGCTCCTGAGCCAGCTTCATCTCCATGACGTACATTTACGTGAAAAGGCGGTAAGCCACCGATTTTAATGACGTTTATATACGTGATCCGGCGGGAAGGGGTTAAACAATATATATAAATAAATAAATATATATAAAATCCCCTGTTCAAGAGATTCAAGTATTGGTACATGCATAATAAAGCTATAAAAAATATTATATTTCATTAGTTCTTCGTTATTAAAAGTGATATGTACTATTATCAGTGGTGTTTTCACCAATCCATATTGTTAACAAGGGTGTGTATTAAAAATTAATAAATAAATTAATAAATATATATAAACGTATGAATAAAGTCTTCTCCTTACACATCCATAGCAAGCAGGAAAAAAACTCTTCCTCACCCTTAATTGGGCTACATTAATCTAATATATATAAAACATTGACTCTTGAGCATTGAATCATTTGGTTCTGAGGTGGGGCAAAAGGAGAGGCCTCTTGAACAAAATGATTTTAGATTATTCTTAGACCTAAATAATTTTATCAGGCGCCGGACACTGGAGAGGCACATTATATTACAGGGACAAAGAAAAAGGACTGTAGTAGAACATATCCCTGAAGATAGGTACCAACACGTCAATGTTAAGCCCAGGTCAAAATTTTATCCTACACATAGCAGGCGACATCACCTTGAAACATTCTTGTCACTGGTTTCTAATGAATTTAGAGAAATAGGCAATAAAGCAAAATGATTTACCACCAAAAAAAACCCTAGGGGGAATTTAACAAGGGCTGAAGCCAAGGCACTAGTGAACCGTAAAGAGAATAAGGAAATAGTGATCAGGGCCGCGGACAAAGGGAGGGGTCGATATACAAGATAGGTCTACATACATCAAGGAGGCTATCTGATTTAAATTACTATGAGATCATCCCAAAAGACCCCAGCTTAGTATTCCAGAAGGAATTAAATAAAATCATCAAAAAGGGTTTTGAAAAGGAACTTGTCAACAAAAAGGAAAGGGATTTTATACTTATTCAAGAACCCCAATTACCATTTTACAACCACCTCCCTAAAATACATAAAGACCTTCAGAATCCCCCAGGACATCCCGTAATCTCCAGGATCAATTCCCTCACCTCAAATCTGTCCCATTACATTGACCTCCATTTACAACCATGCAGAGCATCTTTACAATCATATCTCTTAGACTCTACACAATTACTCCAAAAATTTGAATTCATACCGATCCCTGATGGATGTAAACTATTTACGTTAGATGTCACGTCCCTATATTCTAATATTCCCCATTCTAAAGGAATAGAAGCTGTGCACAACATGTTATCCATTGCAGGGAACATGGAACCCCACCAAATAGAATTTATAACCAAAGCAATAGATTTCATTCTGACACATAATATTTTTTATTTTCAAAAGAAAATATACAGACAAATAAGCGGGACTGCGATGGGCAGTCGTTTTGCACCCAGTTTCGCAAATATTTTTATGGGACACTTCGAAAAAACCATCATTTACATGAATATCACATACATTGATAACATCTTCTACTATAAGAGATACATAGATGACCTATTCTTCTTGTGGAATGGGGGTGAGGAAGAGGCGATCGAATTTGTCACCTTTCTAAATTCTAATGATTGGGGTTTACACTTTATGATGAACATATCAGACGATACAATAGACTTTTTGGACCTTACACTTAAGATTGAAAACAATAGAATTAGCAGTAAAACACACTTCAAAAACTTAGATGTCAATAGCTACATACATTTTTCTAGTGCACATTATAAGCCGCGACTTACAAATATCCCAAATAATCAATTTAAACAGATCAAGAAAAACTGTAGTTTCCTGAAGGTTTTCCGGCAGAAGGCAAATATTCTTAAAAAAATGTTTTTAGAGTAGAACTACCCACAGTTAGTCCAATCAGCCTATCACAAATTACTACAAATACCACAAAAACATTTACTACACAAACAAAAAGATAGGGCCATATTATCAACCAATAAAAGAAAATACTATTTTATTACGGATTTTAACTGCGGACGTAAGACCTTAAGAAATATCTTGACTAGACACTGTGGAATTTTAGCAAATGATCCAGTTTTAAAAACATTTTTAGGCCTCATGCACACGAACGTATATTTTTACTCCCGTAAATACTGGCGTAAATACGGGTACTTTGTCACACGTATTCGACCCATATTCCAACAGTATTTACGGACCCGTACCCGTAAATACCGCCTGTGATTTGCTGCAGCGGTTACATGGGATGAAACGTTATCCCGGGAGGCCGGACTGGAGGAAGAAGCAGGTAAGTTAACTTTTAATACTATTAGCTCCAGCGGTAGTGACTGTCCCGGGAGCTGAAAGAGTTACTGCCGATCAGTTAACTCTTTCAGCACCCTGGACAATGACTATCCCTTGACATCGCCTAGCAACGCTCCCATAATTACGGGTGCACACAAGTAGCCACCCGTAATTACGGGAGCCCCATCGACTTCTATGGGCCTGCCCGTGCCGTAATTACGGCCTGAAATAGGACATATTCCATATTTTTCAACGGCCCGGGCACCTTCCCATAAGCAAACGGGAAGGTACCCGTGGCTAATAGAAGTCTATGGGCCCGTAATTACGTGCGGTAATTGCGGCATGTAATTACGGGCGTTTTTACGTTCGTGTGCATGAGGCCTTACCAAGCAAACTGAGTTTTACATACAGAAGGGGTAGGAATATCAAAAACATTGTTGCCCCTAGTAGGTTGAGAGATTATATGTTAAAAGAAGAAGTAGTGATTCGTTTTCTCCCTAAAATAACTGGATCATACAGGTGTAACATAGCTAGGTGCCACTGCTGTGATAACAATAAACACAGACAACTGACATCGAAATGTAATATAACAGGTGAGATATTTCCGATAAAACAATTTCTAAACTGCTCCTCTAGTTATGTAGTGTACCTCCTTGAATGTGACTGTGGGCAGCAGTATATAGGAAGGACAAAACAAATGCCGAGAACAAGGATTAACAAGCACAGGTCAAACACAAATAACCATTTTTTTTCACAGTGTCTCTAGACATTTACACCAACACTACGGGGGACGTTTTGATGTCAAAATAACACCACTGGAGCAAATTTCAATTGATGCCAACAACAGATTCTTATTATTAAAAAACAGAGAATCATTTTGGATATTTAAATATTATAGTCTCTCCCCTGATGGGCTCAATGAGACCCTTGAAAATACTAACTAATTTGTATTACGTTGAATCAAAGTGTCAATGTTTTATATATAAGATGAATGTAGTCCAATTAATTTGATAATGTTTTGGACATTAATGTAGTCCAATTAACCCCTTAGTGACCAACAGTACGCCTTTTTACGTTCCTCACTAATGGGCTTTAGGCTAATGCGACGCCTTTTAACGTGATCGCATTAGCCTAAAGTAGCGCCGAAATTAAAGATCGGGGCTCCGTTCTCTCAGCTACCGGAGGTAGCTGAGAGTTCGGGGCAACGACCAGAGACCATAACGAGTGGTCTCTGGTCACGTGATCGCCGTGAATCGCTATTTCACGGCGTTCACGCTAAACCGGCGGATAATCGCCATTTCTCTCTCCTCTCATGGAATAACTCCTTAGAGAGGAGAGAGAACGGGTAAATAGTGCGTCCCCCCCCTCCCACGTCCGATCCCCCCCCCCCGTCCGATTCCCCTTCATGTCCGATTCCCCCCCCCCGGTCCGATCCCCCCCCCCACGGTCCGATTCCCCCCCCCAAAATGGCGCCCGAGTGCGCTTTGCATGTCTTACCTGTGTCGTCATCTGGCACAGCAACAATCAGGGACCGTTGTGACTGGTCCCTGATCAGGTGATCTCTGTGATAAAACCTATCACAGAGATCACTGACAGTTATTTTCAAAACACAGCCAGGACATGGGCTGTGTTTCTCTCTCCTCCCATTGTAGTTGTTCTGAGAGGAGAGAGAAATCAGTCTAAGTCCTGTGCTGTGAAGAAAGAAAAAGTGAAAAAAAAATTATCGTTCTTATACACATATATATATATATATATATATATATAATATATAAAATCTATATTAGCGTCAGCGCTAGATTAGCGTCAGCGCTAGTTTAGCGTTAGTGCTAGTTTAGCGTTAGTTCTAGTTTAGCGTTAGTGCTAGTTTAGCGTTAGTTTAGCGTTACTTTAGGGTTAGGGCTAGTTTAGCGTTCGTGTTTAGGGCCGTTTAGAATTAATTTTACGTCTGTTATATAAAAAAAATATATATATAAAAAAAATATATATATAAAAAAAAATAATAATAATTTGTGTCGTTTTTAGGATTTTAGGTTTACTTTAGGGTTAGGACTTATAGGGCATATATATATATATATATATATATACATACACATCTATAAATATGTCTCAGCGTATGTACAGCGCGGAGCAAGCCTACGCCTTGCTATGTTCCGACACTTCTGAAAGCGAAACAGACACCGCTTCAGAATTTGTTCCAGACAGTGACAGTGACGATTCTAATTCCACCGCTGAACCCCATAGTCCTATGGTGGTGGATACGTCAGTCGCTGTAGGGTGTCAGGTGTCAAGTGCAGGGCCGAGTGTTGCAGTCCCTCCCGTGATGTGGGATCCTGCACTATCATTTTCCCCCCAAGTACCCCAATTTGAAGCGACCCCAGGAATTAGTGTCGACGTCCAAAATTTTACCCCCTATAATTTTTTTAATTTATTTATATGTGATACGGTCCTAGACTTGATAGTCCAGCAGACTAATCTGTATGCTAGGCAGTTTGTTCTACAAAAGCCTGCGTCTATATACTCCAGAATGTGGAGCCCCACAAGTGTCCCAGAAATAAAAAAATTTTTAGGCATTACCCTCAATATGGGTTTGGTTAAAAAACCCTCTGTCCGGTCCTACTGGACTTGTAATGCTGTCCACGCTACCCCTGTATTTGCAGCAGTGATGTCCAGAAACCGCTATGAGGCCCTAATGCGATTCATGCATTTTACTGATAATTCCCAAGTCCCCCCAAGAAGTGACCCAGCTTATGATCGGCTTAATAAATTAAGGCCATTAATCACCCTTCTAAATGATTTATTTTTAAAGTTGTACACCCCTGACAAAAATTTGTCAGTAGATGAATCGCTCATGAGCTTCAAAGGGCGTCTTTCCTTTCGTCAATTCATCCCTTCCAAACGAGGCAGATATGGGGTGAAATTGTACAAAGTTTGCGAGAGCACAACGGGTTACACCTGCGGTTTCAAAATCTATGAAGGCAGGGACTGCCAAATTTATACCCCAGGCTGCCCAGAAACTATTGGCACCTCTGGCAAAATTGTGTGGAACCTAATGGAGCCATTTCTGCACAAGAGGTACCACGTCTATACAGACAATTTTTATACCAGCGTTGCCCTTTATAAAGCCCTCCATGCTGCAAATACAGGGGCCTGTGGGACAGTACGGAAGAACAGAGTGGGACTCCCACAACAGTTGGTGTCCAGGCGTTTGGGAAAGGGAACATCCATGGCCCTTGCAAGTCAGGAATTGCTTGCAGTGAAGTGGGCCGACAAGAAGGATGTCTACATGCTGTCCACCGTACACACGGACACCACTGTGGCAATTACGGAGAGGGGGGCTACCACTGCAAAGCAGAATCCTGTCTGTGTAACAGACTACAACAAATTTATGGGGGGTGTAGACCTTTCCGACCAGGTGCTTCAGCCTTACCTGGTGAAGCGCAAAAATAAGGCCTGGTACAAAAAGGTAGCAATCTACCTCATCCAGGTTGCTACCTATAACAGTTTTGTTATTTTCAAAAAAGCCCAAGGAACGCTCACTTTCCTTCAATTTCAGGAGAAGGTCATTGAGCATCTCCTTTTTGAGTCCACTATACCGGCACAATCCTGCGAATCTGAGGATGTGCGCAGGCTTTCAGCGCGCCACTTTTTACACCCTATTCCCTCCACTGAGACCCAAAAATATCCCCAAAAAAGGTGTCGGGTATGTAGCAGGCATGGCAGGAGGAGGGATACCCGCTTTTATTGCCCCATGTGTCCATCAAAACCAGCCCTTTGTAACTACCCCTGTTTCGAAACCTTTCACACGGTTGCAAATTACTAGAATTTAACACAAAAAAAAATAATGGGTTGGGGGCCTTTTTAGGGAGTCAATTTCTTTATATTTTCTTTTTAGTTCGTGGGCTTTCCAAGTAGGGATTATTTCTTGTGGGAGAGGTTGTAGAGCACATTTTTTTCAGACCGTGAAACTAATTTTACCCCTTATGATTTTTTTTATTTATTTGTGGGGGATCAAGTGCTGGAATTAATTGTCCAGTACAAAATCCCACATCCACAATTTTTTTATTTTGACTGTTCTTATGACTATGTCCTGCCACATACAGCTGTTACATTCCTAATTCTGTACCGTGATACGGGCATGATCTTTTTTTTTATTTGGAGGATCTCTAATAATTGAGCTGTTCCTTATCAATACACCATGGGCTTTGTTACGGTTCTTCTGGAAATACTGACATCATTTTGGGGATTAGTGATCCTTTACTGTTCCTATAGATGGTTTTGGACACTGTCCTTTTATATATTCTGTAGGTGATTGGTTGTTTTGTGCACATAGCGGTTCCTACCTTGCCGGGCAGGGGTCTGTTATGGTGTACCGCGTCACTTGGCATATTCGTCCCTCATAAGGATTGATGGAGCTAAAGAGACGTTGTACAACCAGTCACTGAAAAAAAAAATCCTTGTCATGACAGCCCTGCAGGTGTTCTTCTATCTAGTGAACAGACTCGAGTTTGCAACATAGTTGGATACATTTTCCTCCATTTGTTTGAAGATATTGCCCGTCACTCCAGTACAGTTTCTTTTTTCCTCTCTGACTGATTTTATATTAGGACAGAATTCTGTCCACAATGACATCATAATGGCACCAACTGCTTCTTCAGCAAGACATAGTCATAAGTACAGGCAAATACGTCTATAGCAACATGTATCCATTATGAATACACGGCTTCACTTCTATTCTGTATGCCGCACAAATTTATTAATGTGGCATATTTCTAACAAAATAACCTTCTACCACGTCTCCTCTATTTCATGTGGAAACGTAATAAAAGCTTGAAGAAAACATTATATACCCATAGTGTCTGAAATGATACCCATTATTTCCTCCTTTAAAAAATTTTTGGTCCGCATGCCCACTACACCACTAGATGAATACCTTTAGGGGTTTAGTTTTTAAAATGGGGTCATTTCTGCGTGGTTTTTTTTTTGTTCAGGCAGCTCAATGCCTCTAAATGCATGATATGGGGCCTAGAATTTATTCAATTGTGCCCTGAAAGCCAAAGGGTGCTCCCTCTCTTTTTGGCCCAGCCACACGTCTAATAAGCAGATTGGGGCAACAATGAGAGTATTTCTGAAAACAGGAGAAACGGGGTGATAGATTTTGGGGTGTGTTTCTTCATTTTCATGTTCGCTTAACAAAGAAATCGGTCTTCAAAGTGATACTTTTATGAAAAAAGTGATTTTTTATTTTTTTTCACCTGCTATGCATTAAATTTAGCAAAAAACTGTGGGGTCAAAATACTCACTACACCCCTAGATAAATACCTTAAGGGGTCTAGTTTTCTAAATGGGTCGTTTATGGGGAGTTTCTATCGTTCTGGTAGTTCAAAACCTCTCCAAATATACAGTGGGGCCTAAAACATTTTCAAGCAAAATATGAGTCCTGAAAGCCTCTGGGTGCTCCCTTCCTTTCAAGCCCTGCTGTGTGTCCAGGCAATGCATTAGAGTCACAATGGGGGCATTTTTGAAAACAGGAGAAACAGGGTGATAGATTTTGGGGTGTGTTTCTTCATTCTTATGGTCGCTTTACACAGAAATCGGTCTTCAAAGTGATACTTTTATGAAAAAAGTGATTTTTTATTTTTTTTCACCTGCTATGCATTAAATTTAGCAAAAAACTGTGGGGTCAAAATACTCACTACACCCCTAGATAAATACCTTAAGGGGTCTAGTTTTCTAAATGGGGTCATTTATGGGGAGTTTCTATCGTTCTGGTAGTTCAAAACCTCTCCAAATGTACAGTGGGGCCTAAAACATTTTCAAGCAAACAGGAGAAACAGGGTGATAGATTTTTGGGTGTGTTTCTTCATTCTCATGGTCGCTTTACAAAGAAATCGGTCTTCAAAGTGATACTTTTATGAAAAAAGTTAAATTATATTTTTTTATGCCTGCTTTGCATGAATTCTTACAAAAAAACTGTGGGGTCAAAATACTTACAACACCCCTTAATAAATACCTTAAGGGGTCTAGTTTTCAAAATGGGGTCACTTGTGGGGGTTTCCACCACTCTGACACCTATGAGCCTATGAAAACCTGGCTTGGTGCAGGAAAACAAAATGTACTACAAAATTTATAAAATTATTACTTAACTTGTAAGTCTTCTAAATTGCTCAAAAATTTTTTTTTTCAAAAGTGCTGCCAAAATAGAGTAAAGAGATGGAAATATATATTTAATTAAAAAAATTGTACAGTATGTGTGTACATATGTGACATATTGCAGTTAAAAATAGGGAAAAATGATAATTTTTACAAAATTTCTTCAATTTTTCTATTTTTTAAGTTATTTCCGCAAATCGTATCAGTCTACTTTTACCACTAAAATAAAGTACAACATGTGACGAAAAAACAATGTCAGAATTACTTGGATATTCAAAACTTTCACAGAGTTATTCTCTGATAAAGTCACACATACCAGATTTGACAAATTTGGCTTGGTCATTAAGGTCCAAACAAGCTTGGTCACTAAGGGGTTAAGGGTGAGGAAGCAATTATCCCTAAAAGATTAATAACAATATTGCAAAGAAATTTTTTGGGGGAGTTTTTTTCTGCTTGTTATGGATGTGTAAGGAGAAGAGTTTATTCGTATGTTTATATATATTTATTAATTTATTTATTCCTTTTTAATACACCCCCATGTTAACAATATGGATTGGTGAAAACACCACTGATAATGGTACATATCACTTTTAATAATGAGGAACTAACGAAATATATTATTTTTTATAGCTTTATTATGCATGTACCAATACTTGAATCTCTTGAAAAGGGGATTATATGTATATATATATTTTTTTCTTTAAATAAGCGGCAAACCCGACTTCATTTTAAACTATAACAATGGAGTATGAATAGTTTTTTTCTTTTTAAAAACATTAGATTTTGTTTAGATGAATGTAACGAAATATGCTAATTTATATTTATTGTTTTTTTATAAAGTATACATCTTCAGTTATTTGCGGTACTTTTATAAAAAAGAGGAGTAATAATTTGATGGCCTTCATTGGATTTTTACCACCATTAGTAAGGAATACATATAGAAAGAATTTAAAACTTTAAAATATAAACATACTAACGGTACAATAGTAAGATGAACATGTATTGGAGCGGTAAACGACTGCCTTGCAACAATACACACAGCCAACTTGTTCAATCACGAAGAAGGCTACCACTACGCATTGTTGTTGTTTCTACACTGATAATTGACGTCAGTTAATTGGGAAATCCTCACTCCTCCCTTTTTTTTAAAATGAAGTGTTACTGTTATCCGGGAAAAACGTATCCTTTTTACCCGATCTTTTTATATGTATAAAAGGATGTTCCACTTTCTGTATCATTGTATAAGCCTGAGGAAGGGACCTGTCCGGTCCTGAAATGCATAGTGTGTGACAATAAAAATGTATGCCTAAGAAAAATATACTTCCCTTGAATAATTACCTGCCAGGTGCCGTGTCCCGAATGCTGCACTTTTTCTCCCTTCTACTTGATTCTTTATCCCCGGGAAAAGTGGATTTCACCCGTGGGGTGGCAGCCGGCACTTAAAGAGAGATCATCATTGTTACCAATGCAAATCAGTAGTGTTGTGCCTATACTTGCACAACAAAACTAGGTGAGTAAACCAGCTCACTATGTAATGTTCTTTATACATTTTCCAAACAGTATTACCTTAGAGGAGCACCGTTTTTCCTCCTCCTTTTCCTTTCACATGTTCCATTGTACAGGGTGGGCCATTTATATGGATACACCTAAATAAAATGGGAATGGTTGGTGATATTAACTTCCTGTTTGTGGCACATTAGTATATAGGAGGGGGGAAACTTTTCAAGCTGGGTGTTGACCATGGTGGCCATTTTGAAGTCGGACATTTTGTATCCAACTTTAGTTTTTTCAATGGGAAGAGGGTCATGTGACAAATCAAACTTATCGAGAATTTCACAAGAAAAACAATGGTGTGCTTGGTTTTAACGTAACTTTATTCTTTCATGAGTTATTTACAAGTTTCTGACCACTTATAAAATGTGTTCAAAGTGCTGCCCATTGTGTTGGATTGTCAATGCAACCCTCTTCTCCCACTCTTCACACACTGATAGCAATACCGCAGAAGAAATGCTAGCACAGGCTTCCAGTATCCGTAGTTTCAATTGCTGCACATCTCGTATCTTCACAGCATAGACAATTACCTTCAGATGACCCCAAAGATAAAAGTCTAAGGGGGTCAGATCGGGAGGCATTTCTTCTGCGGTGTTGCTATCAGTGTGTGAAGAGTGGGAGAAGAGGGTTGCATTGACAATCCAACACAATGGGCAGCACTTTGAACACATTTTATAAGTGGTCAGAAACTTGTAAATAACTCATGAAAGAATAAAGTAACGTTAAAACCAAGCACACCATTGTTTGTTTTCTTGTGACATTCTCGATAAGTTTGATGTGTCACATGACCCTCTTCCCATTGAAAAAACTAAAGTTGGATACAAAATGGCCGACTTCAAAATTGCCGCCATGGTCAACACCCAGCTTGAAAAGTTTCCCCCCTCCCATATACTAATGTGCCACAGACAGGAAGTTAATATCACCAACCATTCCCATTTTATTTAGGTGTATCCATATAAATGGCCCACCCTGTAGATAGTGCCTCAGAGCCCACATAGTGCCACAGTGCCCATGTAGATAGCGCCACAGTGTCCCCTGTAGATGGAGCCACAGTGCCCATGTAGATAATGCCACAGTGTCCCCTGTAGTAAGCACCACACCCCCATATAGCACCACCCTCTGTAGATAGCACCCCCCTGTAGATAGCATGCCCACTGTTGATAGCACCCCCTTGTAGATAGCACCCCCTTGCAGATAGCACCACTGTCTTGCAGATACCACCCCCCTCCCCTGTAGATAGCACCACTATCAAGCGGCTTGACAAAGGCTGCATTGAGCAGCTGAAACGTTGCACCTTTTCACTGATGGGTGAATAAACTTCTCATATTTCGACCTTTGGAGTGCTGCCTCTTTCTCCTTACAACTGTCCATAAATGGATAGTGATGCCAGGGGCTTCTCCAAGAGCAGAAACCCCTGCCAGAGTGGGGTCTAGGCCGCCGGGGATTCTGCTCATACAGGGAGCTACAGTGGCGCTATCTACCGGGGATGGGTGGAGGGGTTTGCTATCTTCAAGCAGGGGGATGCTATCTACATAGAGGATTTGCTATCTACAAGACTGGAGTCCCCGGCCAGAGATCTTGCAATGCTCTGGCCGGGGATTCCATAGTTGAAAGACCTGACTTCAATGTCCTTATATGGACAGTAATGTCAAGCGCTTCCCCGGGCTCAGCGCTCAAAGTAGCGCTGTGTGCAGGGGGTCCTTGGCCAGGATCAGTTCTTAACGGCCGTTACAAGGATTGTTTCCTGAAAAACAGCTGGTAAAAACTGATCCATTGACTGCTATGGGAGCAGTCTAGCCGTGAAAACGGCCAAAAATAGGACATGTACTATTCTTTGACAGCCAATATTCACTGGCTGTTAAAAAAACGGCCATGTGAATACACCCATAGAACTCCATTGTTCTGAAAACGCCTGTGTGGCGGCCATTAGAAAAACGGCCGTCACACGGCACATTTTTTTTTGTCACTTTCCAAATTTGGCGAACGAGAAAAGCCGCAAATTTTGCTTCTAAAATGTTGCATGTCATCATTTTTTTTTTTTTATGGCATAACATTAATTCAGCAATCAATGGACAAGAAAATCTAATTTCTTGAAGTCTGCATTTAGCTAGAATAGAAGAAAAGTAATCTGGATTTGCCCAGGGCAACTGTCATTTCTACTTATGTCCTAGGCAAGCCTTGATAATGATACATGTTTGGTAATAAAATAGTATAAAGTAGGAACACTGTTCTTATATGTTTATAGAAATGCTCCTTAACCAAATCCACAAGGTTCACTTATCCAAAAGGTTTAAAGCTGTATGTGACCAACTTGCTAAGTGGTACATGGAATATAAATAGTTTCTCTATGTTTTGCATATATGCTTCCGAGAATGGTATGTGGATGGTATTAATGCTTTCTATGTTGGCAGCAAGGTCACCCATTCATACTTTGTGTATTTTCTATAGAAATGCACTGGAGATCCATAGACCACACACAGAATATTTTAACGTAAATTAGGTCTATTACTGTAAATTTTGCATGAATCTCCAGCAGTTTTAAAGTCTATTCCTTGTAAGATAACGATTCAGAATTAGTTTTTGGTAATTTTTTTCATGTAGTTATTCACATGTTGGAAAATACTGAGTTATACGCTCCATTAGGTATTCCTTATTTAATCAGAATTTCGGCAAAGAACAGCTGTGTTACTTTTAACCTTTATCCTTACATTTCTGTTTGGGAAAACAAATCCAGTATTTCTAACAGTTTCCGTGAGGCTGACCTACTTGTACTAACAAGATTAAAGACATAGCGCAGCGCATGCAAATTTCTTCCGGAGACTTATAGATTTACACAAAATATTAAAAAAAGCATTACAAATCAAAAATAATAAGCTAATGCACAGGGTTTGGACTTAAGGCCCTATTACACGGGCCAATGATCAGGTAAACGGGTGTTCATATGAACGCTCGTTCCTGATAATTTCCTTGTGTAACAAGGGCAACGATCAACCAATGAGCGCGCAAACGCTCGTTCATCGGCTGATCTACTCTTTTATGCAGAATTAAAAATCAATGTTGTCGGCATCACATCTCCCTGTGTAATCAGGGAGATGTGCTTCACACATGATGGAAAAGTATGGGGACAATTGAGCGTAACGATCTCTCGTCCCCATACATTAGCAATCATTGCTTCATGTGAAAGGAACAAACGAGCGCCTATCAACAAACTGTCTCGTTGATTGGAACTCGTTTACATGTTGGGCCATGTAAGAGGACCCTTACGCTATGTCCACGGGAAAGAACCACGTGCTTAAATAGCTAAAAAGCGAAAACTATTACTATGTGTAACCTAAGCTCATTGAAGGTGTTAAACCCCTAAGTAAATCACATCTATCCTAATGTTGCCTTGATATATATTAACCCGTTATGGACCGAGCCAATTGTAGCCTTAAAGGGTTTTTCGCATCTGATAAAATGATGGCATATAGTTTAAATGGGCTCGCCTGCATCCCCTGCATAGGCATAAATGTAAAAAATAACTTGCTAGTTACCTGCAGCCACCACTAGAGAAAGTTTAAGAGATTAGTGCACCCTAGATTGAACATAAAGGGGTTGTCTGACACCAGAAAATTTTCCTAATTGTTTAAATGCAAAATAAAAAAACTAAGGTACTTTCATTTTCAAATTGGCACAGATGGCCAGATTTTCCATTCCCTGTCATGTGTTCCTGGGTTGCGGAGCTTTTCTTGATAGCTGTGATGCGTCGTCAGAGCCTAAGATGACAAAATGAAGGGGCAGGCTTCGTGGCTCAGTTCATTAGCTAAGCTATCCCGTTCTGTGTAACGGCTGTATTGCAGTACCTCCCTATCTAGCCTGCAAGCCGCCCTCCTCCTCTTGCTCTACTTAGCCCTGTGAAATGCTAGTATCGCTATATGTGATATATCATAAAGAGGGACAATTCCTGCTGCGCCGCCTGAAACGTTTTTAACGTTAAGCCGTGCCGCTAAGCCTGCCCAATCCCCGTCCATACACACTCAATTCAGCCCACACAGTATAATGCCCCCATAGTGCCCCCACATAGTATAATGTCACAAAGTGCCCCCCACAGTATAATGCCCCATAGTGCCTCCCCACACAGTATAATGCCCCCATAGTAGCCCCCACACAGAATGATGCCCCTATATTTCCTCCACACACAGTATAATGCCCCCATAGTGCCCACCACACATATAACGCCACCACACAGTATAATGTCCACAACACACAGTATAATGCCCACATATTGCCATCCCACATTATAATGCCCTCATAGTGCGTCCCCACGCAGTATAAAGCCCCATAGTGGCCCACATAGTATAATGTCCCTAATAGTGTCCCCCACACAGTTTAATGCCCCCATAGTGCCCACCACACAAAGTATAATGCCCTCATAGTGGCCAACACACACAGTATAATGCCCCCCCACACAGTATAATGTCCCTACACACACAGAGGCATAACTTAAAGTTCCTGGTCCCCAATGCAAAATCTATAACAGGGCACCCATCTACCATATGCAATTCATAATACTGGTATATTCTTATGTGGAATATGGGGCTTTGGGTCCCCACGGGCACCAGGGGCCGAGTTCAACTGCTACCTCTGCACCCCCAATAGCTACACCCCTCTACACACAGTATTGTGCCCCAACACACAGTATTATGCCCCCACACACAGTATAATGCCTCTATAGTAACCACCACACCTTAGATAGTTCCTGGCTGACACTCAACGCGGGGAAAAAAGAATTTAATCAGCCCAGAATTCTGGACCTAAAAACGACATGATTATAAAAAGAAAAAAATTACTGTGTTTGCCTCCTTGCATTCTATCAGCCATAACTTTTTTATTTTCAAAATGATGTAGCTGTTTTTTAAGGCCTCTTTAAATTTCTTTATTTTGTTTTTGCAGGACAAGTTGTAGGTTTGTTTTGTATAATTTTGGGGTATATAAAAGTATACAATTTATATGAACATTTCTATTAAATTGGAATACATAAAAAAGCAATCCTGTACAGAAGGGCAGCTGGTAATCACATCTACCCTCCCACAGGTGATCGAGTGGACACAGCTTCACGCAATCACCTTGACGTAAATCTACGTGGAAATGTAGAAATGACCTCCACTTTATGATGTACATAAACGTCAATTTGTGGGAAGCAGTTTAAAGAGGCTCTGTCACCAGATTTTGCAACCCCTATCTCCTATTGCAGCAGATCGGCTGATAATACACGCCCAGTTGTACTTTTACTTTAAACACGCCCAGTTGTACATTAGAAAGCCTCATTTGCATAAATATAAAAATGGTCATAACTTGGCCAAAAATGCTCGTTTTAAAAAAAAAAAAACGTCACTCTTATCTACATTGCAGCGCCGATCTGCTGCAATAGGAGATAGGGGTTGCAAAATCTGGTGACAGAGCCTCTTTAAGTTGTTTTCTGGGTCTATAACATTGATAGTCTATTCTAAGGATAAGCCATCAATGTTTGATCAGTTGTGGTCTGCCCTCCTGTCCCCTCGCGGGTCAACAAAATGAAGGGGCTGCAGCACTTATACAAACACTGTGTCACCTTCATTGCTTAAAGTGGCATCAGTTTTGCTTCCAGTTATAAATATGTTGCATGACCTCTATAGATAATGGAAAGTGCACAACTTTTTCATCAGTTGTGTCCAGCTTAGGCAAACAAGTCTAACTGGACACAAATGTAATATGTAAACGAGCCCTTTAGAAATTGATGTGAAAATATGAGGTTTTTGTTCACTCAGGGTTCTTTTCAGATTTTAATGTGTAGAAATGACTTCTATATTACATTGCAGGGACACCTAGGGGCAGGCTTTCTTTTCTTTACATTATCTTAGTTTACTTTAACACTACTAGCCTTTGTCTTGTGTATTCATGGCCAGTGCCAGATTCAGGCCCACAATCTGAAGCTGAAAATTATGAAGGGCTTATTGTGAGCAGCACTGTGCCACTGGGGGGGGGAAGGGGGGTTGGAGTGTGACTAGAGTTGTGGCGGCATCCATAGATGTTTTACATTAAAAAAAATACTGCTGCATGGATCCAGACTAAAAAAATTTCCTAAGAGCCATTGGCTCCTAAACTGTAATATGTAGGAGCCAAATAGAATGTTAAATTGCCAAGTGTAGATACACAAATAATTAATGGTATAATAAAAAAGACTTACTGTTTGCACAACCAAGCTCAGCACATAAATACAGCACCAGAACAAATCTCAGTACATATATACAGCAACAGAACCAAGCTCATAACAAAAATACAGCAAAAGAACCTAGCTCAGTATATTAATACAGTACTAGAATCAAGCCTGGTACATATATACAGCACCAGAACAAAGCTCAGTACATAAATAAGCTCCGTACATATATACAGCACCAGAACAAAGCTCAGTACATAAATACAGCATCAGAAGCAAGCTCAGTACATATATACAACACCAGAACAAAGCTCAGTACATATACAGTGAAGGAAATTAGTATTTGATCCCTTGCTGATTTTGTAAGTTTGACCACTGTCAAAGACATGAACAGCCTAGAATTTTTAGGCTAGGTTAATTTTACCAGTGAGAGATAGATTATATAAAAAAAAAAAAAAAAGAAAATCACATAGTCAAAATTATATATATTTATTTGCATTGTGCACAGAGAAATAAGTATTTGATCCCCTACCAACCATTAAGAGTTCAGCCTCCTCCAGACCAGTTACACGCTCCAAATCAACTTGGTGCCTGCATTAAAGACAGCTGTCTTAAATGGTCACCTGTATAAAAGACTCCTGTCCACAGACTCAATTAATCAGTCTGATTCTAACCTCTACAGCATGGGCAAGACCAAAGAGCTTTCTAAGGATGTCAGGGACAAGATCATAGACCTGCACAAGGCTGGAATGGGCTACAAAACCATAAGTAAGACGCTGGGTGAGAAGGAGACAACTGTTGGTGCAATAGTAAGAAGATGGAAGACATACAAAATGACTGTCAATCGACATCGATCTGGGGCTCCATGCAAAATCTCACCTCGTGGGGTATCCTTGATCCTGAGGAAGGTGAGAGCTCAGCCAAAAACTACACGGGGGGAACTTGTTAATGATCTCAAGGCAGCTGGGACCACAGTCACCAAGAAAACCATTGGTAACACATTACGCCGTAATGGATTAAAATCCTGCAGTGCCCGCAAGGTCCCCCTGCTCAAGAAGGCACATGTACAGGCCCGTCTGAAGTTTGCAAATGAACATCTGGATGATTCTGAGAGTGATTGGGAGAAGGTGCTGTGGTCAGATGAGACAAAAATTTAGCTCTTTGGCATTAACTCAACTCGCCGTGTTTGGAGGAAGAGAAATGCTGCCTATGACCCAAATAACACCGTCCCCACTGTCAAGCATGGAGGTGGAAACATTATGTTTTGTGGGTGTTTCTCTGCTAAGGGCACAGGACTACTTCACCGCATCAATGGGAGAATGGATGGAGCCATGTACCCTCAAATCCTGAGTGACAACCTCCTTCCCTCCACCAGAACATTAAAAATGGCTCGTGGCTGGGTCTTCCAGCACGACAATGACCCGAAACATACAGCCAAGGCAACAAAGGAGTGGCTCAAAAAAAAGCACATTAAGGTCATGGAGTGGCCTAGCCAGTCTCCAGACCTTAATCCCATCGAAAACTTATGGAGGGAGCTGAAGATCCGAGTTGCCAAGCGACAGCCTCGAAATCTTAATGATTTACAGATGATCTGCAAAGAGGAGTGGGCCAAAATTCCATCTAACATGTGTGCAAACCTCATCATCAACTACAAAAAACGTCTGACTGCTTTGCTTGCCAACAAGGGTTTTGCCACCAAGTATTAAGTCTTGTTTGCCAAAGGGATCAAATACTTATTTCTCTGTGCACAATGCAAATAAATATATATAATTTTGACCATGTGATTTTCAGTTTTTTTTTTATATATAATCTATCTCTCACTGGTAAAATTAACCTAGCCTAAAAATTCTAGACTGTTCATGTCTTTGACAGTGGGCAAACTTACAATATCAGGAAGGGATCAAATACTTATTTCCTTAACTGTATACAGCACCAGAACAAAGCTCAATACATATATAGAGTACCATAAATAAGCTCAGTACATATAAAGCACCAAAACCAAGCTCATAGCATAAATACAGCAACAGAACATAGCTCAGTATATTTATACAGCACCAGAACCAAGCTCAGTACATATATATACAACACCAGAACAAAGCTCAGTATATTAATACAGCACCAGAACCAGGCTCAGTACATAAATAAAGCACCTGAACCAAACTCAGTACATATATACAGCACCAGAAAAAAATCGGTAATTTTTATCTTTCTACTCACTTGTAGCTGTAAGCCCGTGCCGTGTGCTGCATGAGGATGACAGGAAAGTTAGATAATAATTAAAGATTTAAAATGAGCGCCTTTTAAGCTATTCGCAGATCACTTTTATTAGGAGAGTGTTCAGGGCGACAGTCTATTTAAATATAAAATACGTAGCACAAATTATAAAAATAGAGGACAAATGTAAGTGAGTAATGTCATGGATTACATCAGAGTTTCCCAACTTTTTCAGACTCTATGCACCCTTGGAACATCTGCCTCAAAATTCCTTTAGATCTTGAATTGACAGCGTAGTTTGACGCTTTTTTTTTCAAGTTTTTTTTTGCTGTGTTTTTTGGCCACATTTTTTTAAGCCGTTGAAGCTAATGCAAAAACTGCAAGCAAAAAAGCACCAAACAAGCGCCGCAGGTTTTTTTTTTTGCCTCCTATTCATTTCAATGGGAGGTCAGAGGCGGAAACCACTCGAAGACCATCAGCCCCCCACTCACAGTAAAATAACCATTAGCCCCACTCACAGTAAAATGACCATCAGCCCCTCTAGTAAAGTGACCATCACAGACAGAAAGTGTGTTTACTCCTGAGGAAGGAATAAAGAAGAAGGTAAAGGAGGAGAGAACTATAACTCCCAGCCTGTTGTTTTGTGATATCAGAGGACATTACATGGAACGGGTATAAGACGAGAAAACTACAACTCCCAGCATGTCCAGACTGTTATTATGTGATATCAAAGGACATTACAGGGAGGAGATAAGAGGAGAGAACTATAACTCCCAGCATGTCCAGGATGTTATGTGATATCAGAGGACATTACAGGAGGAGGTATAAGTGGAGAGCACTACAACTCCCAGCATGTTGACTGTTATTATGTGATATCAGAGGACATTACAGGGAAGAGGTATAAGAGGAGAGAACTACAACTCCCAGCATGTCCAGACTGTTATGTGATATCAGAGGATATTACAGGGAGGAGGTATAAGAGGAGAGAACTACAACTCACAGCATTCCCCTGGCTCCAGTTCTCACACAATTGCTAACAAACTGAAGAAAAAAATTCTTACCCTGCCCAGCGTTAATGGCTCCTCTCCCTCTGTCAGGCTCTTCTAGTGGGAAGTGGTGGGCGGTACTTGTAGCAGATGTGTGTGCGTAATGTCTGCTACAACATCAGGTGCGAAGCTTGCAAAAAAAAGTAATATTTTTATTTGCAGTGGATGAGCGGAGTGTCGCGGCACCCCTAGACAGTTCTCGCGGCACCCTAGTTGGGAACCAATGGATTATATGAAGATATATGCAATGCCTAGACTGGATACAATTGTATCCACTCCTCAGCTGAGAGCAGGACTAGGTATGTACAGGTTTGCTGCCTTTGAATGCAAACAAGTGTGTTCTCATTAACTGACAGTAAATAAATATCTTGAAAATTAAAATTGTAGAACTTTTAATTTATGAGTTGATTAAAGAAGCGCTCCGCAATTTTTTTTTATCTCACCCTCCATTTGTACATTGGTGTTTCAGTGGGGTGCTGTGTGCAGAAATACTTATCGATCCCGGCATCTTGTGGTTTTTTGGGTCACGTGATCTTCATTCTGACCTGGTGTTGAATCGCTGCTTTTCAGAAAACCGGAAGTCAGGCTCTCAATGCATTCCCATGGAACCTCGTTCTGGCTCTCATAGGAATGCACTGACAGCCTGAGTTCCGGTTTATTCAAAAGCACAGTGATTCCAGACAAGTCAGAGGGGAGATCACGTGAGCGGCGCAGTACCCGAAAAATACAAGATGCGGGGATTGGTAAGTATTTTTGCACACAGCAACCCACTGAAACACCAAAGTACAAATGGAGGGTGCAATAATAAAATAAGTGGAGTGCTTCTTTAAGCTTTATTAACATAAAACCTTTTTAATAGTACACATTATATAAGTTAATAGCAGTGTTCCTCAATTAGTGGCTCTGAGCCACATGTGGCTTGCCAGCTGTTGGCAGCTGAAGATACTATTTTGCAATAGACGCACCAGAGAGGTCATAGCATTACTAGAATTAGGGTGAAAAGCATATCACTAGGGTAATAGCCATATCAATTGATCATATCTTTAGTAGACTTTTTTCACTATTAGGCTGGGTGCTCACATCGCGTTTTAAATGTGTTTTCGCTATGCTGTTTTGCTGCAATTTTTGTAAAATAATGGCATACTGGAGTCGTTTTCCCATAATTTGCATTTAAACCGCAACGTGAAACCCCAGCCTTAAAGCAAATATGTATTGTGCGGTTTGGCTAATAGGAGTTATCATAGAATGCAGTGTATAATCTACCACAACCCTCCCATCAATGATTAATGGTTGTGTATGCCGATACACAGCAACCTATCAATCACTGCTGAGAGGGGCGCGGAGGGGGGGGGGGTGCTCCACTAATGAATACACTGGACTCATAGCTATGAGTAGTATAGACTGATGACATATTGGCTTTAACATTTAATAATACGGCTATTGTATTTTAAAGTGGCTAGCGATCTGCAGAAGGTTGGGGACATCTGATCTATAGCCTCAAGTTTTATAGTCATTATATATTTTTATATATATATATATATATATATATATATATTACACATAGATCATTTTAATATTTGCATGTTATTCTATAAATGTTTTACATTGCTATGACTTATAACAGAGGCGTAGCTAGGTTCTCCAGCACCCGGGGCAAAGATTCAGTTTGGCGCCCCCCCCCCCCCCTACCACCAACCTCTTTCCCGACATCTCCTTCCCCCTCGCCGTGTTTGTTTTCTCTACCAATCGACGTGTCATTTATTTTTATGTAACGCGAGCATAAAAACATTTGTACATTTTACAAGCAATATACTGTAGTTCTATACACAACACCAGAACCAAGCTCAGTACATTTATACAGCCCCAGAAGCAAGCTCACTACATATATACAACACCAGCACAAATACAGCTCAATTTAGTGCAACCCCTGCTGTATAGGTGTGTACGGCGTAAAACTACAGCTCCCAGCATGGTCCGAACAATGGTAAGGATATGCTGGGAGATGCCGTTTCACAAAAAATAAATCCTATCAATCATACCACCCATCATCTCGCTGCAGGTCATACAGTGACTACATTACTGATTAGAGGCAGAATAAACATTTACATTAACCGGTTAAGGACTAGGCTGTTTTACAGCTAAATGACCAGAGCAAATTTCACAATTTTGCTATGCGCTTCTTTACATGACTATAACTCAGCAGGTGAATAAAGTTCATCTTTGAATTTTACACTCTTTTTAAAGGACAGATAGGGCTTTGTTTTAGTGGCATTTGTCAGTATATATCATTTTTTTTTTTTTCACTAAAGTGGGCAAAATTGGAAAAAAATGCAAGAATTTAACAATTGCGTCGGTTTATGCTAGCATTTTTCACACACGGTATGAACCACGGCCAAAATTAATCTCCTTTCACATTCTTCCACTTCTCCCGTGCATGGGGATACCAAATATGTGAGCCTTATTCACTGTGCGGGCATGTGCCAGGGCTTGGCATAAAAGGAGGCTTTTTGGCCTTTTCGGTCCAGGAATTTTGCATTTGATTTTATAGCCGCATACTGTTTTCTGGGGGGCCTAATGCTGCTGAAACATTAGAAACACCCCATAAATGACTTCATTCACACAAGTAGACCCCACAAGGTTTCCTTCAAGGGGTTTATCATATTTTTAGCAAGTCCAGTTATCTTCTGAAAGTTTCTTGAATAAGATGGAACAAAATAAAATCAGCACTTTTTTAGCAAATGCGTCAGTTTAGGCTAGTATTTTTCACACACGGTATAGACCACGGCCAAAATTCATCTCCTTTCACGTTCTTCCACTTCTCCCGTGCATGGGGATACCAAATATGTGTGCCTTATTCACTGTGCGGGCATGTGCCAGGGCTTGGCATAAAAGGAGGCTTTTTGGCCTTTTCGGTCCAGGAATTTTGCATTTGATTTTAGAGCCGCATACTGTTTTCTGGGGGGTGTAATGCTGCTGAAACATTAGAATCACCCCATAAATGACTTCATTCACACAAGTAGACCCCACAAGGTTTCCTTCAAGGGGTTTATCATATTTTTAGCAAGTCCAGTTTTCTTCTGAAAGTTTCTTGAATAAGATGGAACAAAATAAAATCAGCACTTTTTTAGCAAATGCGTCAGTTTAGGCTAGTATTTTTCACACACGGTATAGACCACGGCCAAAATTCATCTCCTTTCACGTTCTTCCACTTCTCCCGTGCATGGGGATACCAAATATGTGTGCCTTATTCGCTGTGCGGGCATGTGCCAGGGCTTGGCATAAAAGGAGGCTTTTTGGCATTTTCGGTCCAGGAATTTTGCATTTGATTTTAGAGCCGCATACTGTTTTCTGGGGGGCCTAATGCTGCTGAAACATTAGAAACACCCCATAAATGACTTCATTCACACAAGTAGACCCCACAAGGTTTCCTTCAAGGGGTTTATCATATTTTTAGCAAGTCCAGTTATCTTCTGAAAGTTTCTTGAATAAGATGGAACAAAATAAAATCAGCACTTTTTTAGCAAATGCGTCAGTTTAGGCTAGTATTTTTCACACACGGTATAGACCACGGACAAAATTCATCTCCTTTCACGTTCTTCCACTTCTCCCGTGCATGGAGATACCAAATATGTGTGCCTTATTCACTGTGCGGGCATGTGCCAGGGCTTGGCATAAAAGGAGGCTTTTTGGCCTTTTCGGTCCAGGAATTTTGCATTTGATTTTAGAGCCGCGTACTGTTTTCTGGGGGGCCTAATGCTGCTGAAACATTAGAATCACCCCATAAATGACTTCATTCGCACAAGTAGACCCCACAAGGTTTCCTTCAAGGGGTTTATCATATTTTTAGCAAGTCCAGTTTTCTTCTGAAAGTTTCTTGAATAAGATGGAACAAAATAAAATCAGCACTTTTTTAGCAAATGCGTCAGTTTAGGCTAGTATTTTTCACACACGGTATAGACCACGGCCAAAATTCATCTCCTTTCACGTTCTTCCACTTCTCCCGTGCATGGGGATACCAAATATGTGTGCCTTATTCAATGGGGGGGCATGTGCCAGGGCTTGGCATAAAAGGAGGCTTTTTGGCCTTTTCGGTCTAGGAATTTTGCATTTGATTTTAGAGCCGCATACTGTTTTCTGGGGGGCCTAATGCTGCTGAAACATTAGAATCACCCCATAAATGACTTCATTCGCACAAGTAGACCCCACAAGGTTTCCTTCAAGGGGTTTATCATATTTTTAGCAAGTCCAGTTTTCTTCTGAAAGTTTCTTGAATAAGATGGAACAAAATAAAATCAGCACTTTTTTAGCAAATGCGTCAGTTTAGGCTAGTATTTTTCACACACGGTATAGACCACGGCCAAAATTCATCTCCTTTCACGTTCTTCCACTTCTCCCGTGCATGGGGATACCAAATATGTGTGCCTTATTCGCATTGCGGGCATGTGCCAGGGCTTGGCATAAAAGGAGGCTTTTTGGTCCAGGAATTTTGCATTTGATTTTACAGCAGCATACTGTTTTCTGGGGGGTGTAATGCTGCTGAAACATTAGAATCACCCCATAAATGACTTAATTCACACAAGTAGACCCCACAAGGTTTCCTTCAAGGGGTTTATCATATTTTTAGACAGTCCAGTTTTCTTCTGAAAGTTTCTTGAATAAGATGGAACAAAATAAAATTACCTTTTTTTTTTAACAATTGCGCCAGTTTATGCTAGCTTTTTCACACACAAAATGGACCACGGACAAAATTCATCGCATTTCACATTCTTCCACTTCTCCCGTGCATGGGGATACCAAATATGTGTGCTTTATTCACGGGCATGTGCCAGGGCTTGGCATAAAAGGAGGCTTTTTGGCCTTTTCGGTCCAGGAATTCTGCACTTGATTTTATAGCAGCATACTGTTTTCTGGGGGGCCTAATGCTGCTGAAACATTAGAATCACCCCATAAACGACTTCATTCACACAAGTAGACCCCACAAGGTTTCCTTCAAGGGGTTTATCATATTTTTAGACAGTCCCGTTTTCTTCTGAAAGTTTCTTGAATAAGATGGATCAAAATAAAATTAGCAATTTTTTAGCAAATGCGTCAGTTTATACCAGCATTTTTCACACACGGTATAGACCACGGTCAAAATTAATCTCCGTTCACATTCTGCCACTTCTCCCGTGCACGGGGATACCAAATATGTGGTCTTATTTATCACATAGAGATGTAGGAGGGCGGAGGATAGAAGAAGATTATTTCACAAATCGCTTTTTTTCAAAGCTGGTTTTACAAAACTCAACAGAGTTTCTATAACACTTCCAAAATATCTGCTCTTGAAGCAGAGATCCCAAAATATTCATCTAGCGGTATAATGGGAATTTATTTTTTGGGGTTTTCTAAAATAAGAAATTTCAGGTTAATGCAAATGGAGCTCTCCAGCAGATGAACTTTAGAAAACATCAAACATGACATCCACCCCCCACCCATTCCCTCCCTCACCCTTGGAGTAAAATCAGGGGAAAAATAAAAACGTAATGTAGGGCAAATATATTTTCAACAAATTAACTAAAATCTAATAATTCAGAACAGTGTGGTATTTTTTAAAACATGGCTCAATGCACAGGCCTGGTTGCGAGGGACATGAGGGACAGAAATATCGGGAATCTTTGCGGTGCCCGTCTTTTCTGCAGACGCGGCACTTTTTCTGGGGGTTGCTTCTGGTTGCTGTTGGGGGAATCCGACTGACGAAGTGTCTTTCAGTCAGTCGCGTGACATCCTCAGACTGGGGGCATTCTCGGGTGTCCTGAACATCAAAAATGAGGCCTTCAATAATTTTCTCCTGGAAATCCAGGTATGTGTCTCTGCCTCTGTTTTTTTTATAGAGCACAAATGAGTTGTGGATGGCCACCTGTAACAAATAAATGGCCACCTTTTTGTACCAGGTTTTAGTTTTGCGTTTTACTAAATAGGGCTGTAAAACCTGGTCGCTTAAATCCACCCCCCCCCATGTACTTGTTATATTCGGACACGCTCACTGGTTTGTGCTTGTCCGATGTTGCCCCTCTTTCCCTCACTGCCACTGTTCCTGCGGTATGAATCGTGCTTAGCACATACACATCTTTGCGATCCCTGAACTTGACCGCCAGCAATTCCTCAGATGCATAAGCACAGGAGTCCCCCTTTACCATGCGCTTCTCCACTAATTGCTGTGGAAAACCAATTCTGTTTTTGCGCATGGTACCACATGCCCCAGTCCTTGCAGCATGCAAATGCCTAAACAGGGGCACACTGGAATAAAAATTATCACAGTACAGGTGGTACCCCTTGTGAAGCAGAGGCTGCATTATCTCCCACACGATCTTACTGCTGGTGGAAAGATCAGGGGGGCATCCAGGAACATTTATTGTGCGGTCCCGCCCTTCATAAATCCTGAAGGCGGTGGTATATCCTGACCCGCTTTCACACAATTTGTAGAGCTTAACGCCATATCTTGCCCTTTTTGAAGGTAGATATTGGCGAAAGCTAAGTCTGCCATGGAAGTTGAGGAGGGATTCGTCCACACTTACATTCTGCTCAGGGGTGTAGAGTTGCAGAAATAAATTATTCAGGGAATTTATTAGCGGTCTTATTTTGAACAACCGATCCCGGTTTGCATCGGTACTTGGGGGGGCCTGTGCGTTGTCATTGAAGTGGAGGAACCTCATTATTGTCTCATAACGAGACCTGGGCATTACTGCAGAATATACTGGGGTGGCTTGGGCGGGTCTTGTTGACCAGTAAGACCTAATGGAGGGCTTTTTGACAATACCCATATTTAGGGTGAGCCCCAAAAAAATTTTTAATTCCTGCAAATTGGTGGGCGTCCAATCTCTGGCATGGGTGGATGAAGGTTTCTGCCTTATATATTGCGTGGCATATAAATTTGTTTCGTGGACAATCTGATTTAGGATGTCGTCCGTTATAAATAAATGGAAGTAATCCATTTGGACAAAATTTGTATTGTCCACGGTTATGCCAGGAGTGGCCGTAAATCCGTGGATTCTAGGCCCAAAAGATGGGGCAGGTGCCCATACAAGAGCCTGGACTGGAGGGACCAGGCTGTCCCGTGCTACAGCGCTACTTGGCCCTGCACTTTCATGTTCTGCAGTTTCGACTGCATCAGGGACAACGTCCCCTGAAGATGAACCTGAAGTGACGCTGTCATCGTCACTACCTAAAACAGGTTCCATCTCGGACGCCATCTCTGATGCGGTCTCCGACTCAGACCACAGCATGGCGTATGCCTCCTCGGCGCTAAACAACTTCCTCGCCATAACGTAACTAACACTAACACTAACTAAACAAATTTTTTTTTTTTTTTTTTTTTTTTATAAAACACACAAACTAACTGCTATATATATCTACACTACCGCTAACAAAAAAATAAACCGCTATTGCTATATATATTATATATATGTGGATATATATATAATTATATACTCCCTACCTGCCTATTCTAATAGAATAAAAGAAAGAAAGGTAGATAGATAGAAAAAAAGATAGATGGATAGATAGATTGTATAGATAGATAGAAATCTATCTATACAGAGAATGTTTTAGTGTAACTGTATTTTTTTTCACTGTATTCTTCTGGCAGCAATTCTCCCGAGTCTCTTCTTCTCCTCAAACTGAAACAATGTTTGAGGAGAAGAAAAGAGGCAGGAGATTTACTGCCAGAAAAGTCAAAATAAAACAAATGTGGTCGCTGTGATAGGTTTTCACAGCGACCACATGATCAGGGACCATCAGATTGGTCCCTGATACTCTGCCCAGTGCCCAGAGCTGTTGGTAACAGCGAGGGCACAGGGCTGTGTGCACGCGATCGCGTGCACACTGTTTTCTATGCAGAAATGCATGTGATCGCTGTGATTGGTTGTCACAGCGATCACATGTTCAGGGGCCAAAAGATTGACCCCTGACATTCTGCCCAGTGCCCATGGCTGTTAGCAACAGCCAGGGCATAGAGCTGTGTGCACGCGATCGCGCGTGCACAGTCTCTGAAGTGCGGCCGTATATATACTATACGCCGGACTTTAGAGACCCTGGCCGCTGGCCGTATATTTACGGCCAGCGGTCGGGAACCTGTTAAGTGACTCACCGGTGACGTCTCAGATTCTAGTTCTTTTTCTCCATCCGGTCCAGACCTCTATGGTGGCTTCTCCCGGTCACAGCCCATTTCTGCAGTTTGCCGCTCACATGTCTTCAGCTTCTCACTTTTCCAACATTTCTGCACCTATAAATAAAGATAAAGTTATCATTATACCACACACTACGCCCCTAAATATAATAGCGCCATACACTGCACCTCTAATTATAATAGCACCATACACCGTGTCACACACACACACACACTGTGCCCCCTGTAGATAGTGCCTGCCATAGAGCCCCCTGTAGATAGTGCCTGCCATAGTGCCCCTGTAGATAGTGCCCCCATATAGACCACCCCTGTATATAGTGTCCCACAAATAACTCCCCCTATAGTGCTCTACAGATAGCCCACCCCTGTATATAGCCCCCTGTAGATATAGCCCACCCCTGTATATAGTACTCTACAGATAGCCCAACCATGTATGTAGCCCCCCTGTAGATATAGCCCACCCCTGTATATAGTGCTCCACATATAGTCCACCCCTGTATATAGTGTTTCACAGATAGCCCATCCCTGTATATAGCCCCCCTTGTACATATAGTCCACCCCTGTATATAGTGCTCCACTAGATAGTCCACCCCTGTATATAGTGCTCCACAGATAGCCCACCCTTGTATATAGTATATACAGGGGTGGGCTATCTGTGGAGCACTATATACAGGGTTGGACTATATGTACAAGGGGGCTATATACAGGGGTGGGCTTTCTGTGGACCACTATAGGGGGAGCTATTTGTGGGATACTATATACAGGGGTGGGCTATATCTACAGGGGGACTATATACAGGGGTGGGCTATATCTACAGGGGGACTATATCTACAGGGGTGGGCTATCTACAGGGGGACCATATCTACAGGGGGACCATATCTACAGGGGGACCATATCTACAGGGCTGGGCTATACACAGGGGTGGGCTATATCTACAGGGGTGGGCTATATCTACAGGGGTGGGCTATATCTACAGGGGTGGGCTATATCTACAGGGCTGGGCTATATACAGGGGTGGGCTATGTACAGGGGTGGGCTATGTACAGGGGTGGGCTATATACAGGGGTGGGCTATATCTACAGTGGGGCTATATCTACAGGGCTGGGCTATATACAGGGGTGGGCTATATACAGGGGTGGGCTATATCTACAGGGGTGGGCTATATCTACAGGGGTGGGCTATATACAGGGGTGGGCTATATCTACAGTGGGGCTATATCTACAGGGCTGGGCCATATACAGGGGTGGGCTATATACAGGGGTGGGCTATATCTACAGGGGTGGGCTACATCTACAGGGGTGGGCTATATCTACAGGGGTGGGCTATATCTACAGGGGTGGGCTATATCTACAGGGGGCTATATACTATATAGCCCCCCCTGTAGCTATAGCCCACCCCTGTATATGGTGCTCCATAGATAGCTCACCCCAGTATATAGCCCCCCTGTAGATATAGTCCCCCTGTACCCCTGTATATAGCCCACCCCCTGTAGATATAGTCCCCCTGTATATAGCCCACCCCCTGTAGATATAGTCCCCCTGTATATAGCCCACCCCCTGTAGATATAGTCCACCTGTATATAGCCCACCCCCTGTAGATATGGTCCCCCTGTAGATAGCCCATCCCAGTATATAGCCCCCCTGTAGATATAGTCCCCCTGTATATAGCCCACCCCCTGTAGATCTAGTCCACCTGTATATAGCCCACCCCCTGTAGATAGCCCACCCCAGTAGATATAGTCCCCCTGTATATAGCCCACCCCCTGTAGATATAGTCCCCCTGTAGATAAAGTCCCCCTGTAGATATAGTCCTCCCGCAGATACAGCCGCACACTTCTATTACAGTTTAAAAAAATAAAAAAATATTCAAACTCACCTTATTCCCGCTCCTACGCCGTCCAGCAGCCATGGAAACCTGCGCTCTTCTGCGCAGGTCTCCTGGGGGTTTAACACAGCGTCTATGAAAGGCGCTGATTGGCTGGGCAGGATGACTTTCCCTGCCAGTCAGTCAGCGTCTTTCATCGACGGAAGCGTCACTGGTACAAAAGGTACCAGTCGCTTCATTCGTGGAAAGGCGCTGAATGGCCGGGCACGGAACGTACCCGGTCATTCATTGCTTCTAATTGTACCTGTGTCCTTGCGACACCTTGCCCCCCCTAGCTACGCCCCTGCTTATAAAATAGTTACACTTTCAGATTCCAGGGACATATACGCTTTCAATTAACTAGGGTAAAAAACAAAGGGCAAACTCGGGAAATGCTATACTGCCCGTGCTAGCATGTCAGTCACACATCTGGTCAGATTTGTTTAGAGATTGATATCATCAAATCTAATTGAAGCAGCCAAAATGCCTATTAGTTTCAATGTGAAAGAGCTGATTTGGCTTTCATTTTAGAGGGACATATTTCTTTTGGCAAACATGCACCAGAAGCATTGCAGGAAAACATGTTTTAGGCTACTTATTTGCGTCTTCTGAAATGTTACAGAATATGATGTGTATTGCATTACCTGAATGGTAATATAATAGTCATACTGTAGTCAATGTTGTGTATTAGACTTGGATCCTTAGGAAGGAGCAGTAGAGTGGTGCCGTGGATTTAGCGTGGTTGCTGCCACGTACAAATGGCATTGGATGTTGTGTGTTTGGCTTCCACCAGCGCACACGTTCTTTCCTTGAAGTTCCTTCTGAGCTGATTCCAAAATAAAAACTCATATATAGATTAATTAATTATGATTTGGTCCGTGTATACACGTGTTGAACATTCAGATAAGCTATACTACAGCATGGACAATGTATATTCTGTGCAGTGTTATGGAATATTTATCTTAATATTTTGTGGCTTTATATTTGGGTGGCGGAATTGGGTCAACATTGCAAAACAAAAAACATGATATGTCTTAGAGAGGACGTGTTGTCAGGATTGGGACAAGCTTTAGTGATGCCCAAGACAAGGGTTTCAGAATGCGCCACCACCCTTAGTCCCTGAATTTCCCTTATGAGAGCTGTCAGTTGGACAATTACTGTCTGTTTTGTGTCCTCCTCTCTTCCACTCCAATCCCTACTGTTTTAATATCTTATTATAATTTTACATATATGCTGCAACCCTCCGCTCACTCATCAATCACTGTGGCTTTGCATCCTATAATTGGAGATTTTCCTCTGATTAATAAGATTGGTAAGATACACATTTAACATTTTGCTGTCCCCGTCGGCTCTGTTAGCAGGGGGAGGGCGTGCCGAAGTAACAATGTTGGTCATGGCATCACGCGGGGGCAGGAGGAGCCGGGAAAAAGCATGAACGGAGAAGAGAAAGAGAGGGGCAGGACGCCATTGTAGAGGGAGAGAAAGTGATACAGGAATCGCCAGGAGAGCACTGGAGACTGCAGAGCTGTACAGCCGGAGACTGTATGCACAGCTATCCCTAAGCTGTGGATTGCGTGTGTCAGTGGAGCACTGACTTGGATGCTTCTTCCTTCACTCGGTGTGGCTACCTAAGGCCGATGTCTCTGGGCTGCAGATAAGTGATACAAACTTGTAACTGTGCTAACGCATGTGATGTGATTTCAAAGAAGTTCAAAGAGTTATTGCAATTGTTAATTACATGTAAAGTTGGATAGTGTGTGAAGCAGACAGTGCAAAACGACATGGACTAACTGTGATTATAACATGAACGCTTGAAGAGGGTGTCATCTTTAAATTCAAGATTATTGTCGTTACTGGACTGGCTGCGCGTACAGGTGAGGCTATAGTAAGGGCCCACTGGCTGAGGGAGGGAGAGGGATACAGTGAAAGGTAACGGTTAGCACCGTAATGACCCGCGGTGGCGCCCGGAGGTCCGGTTAGTCCATCTGACACTCACGGCGGAGACATCAGCCGAGAGTGTGACTCTTACTGTTGGTATTCCGCTCAGTAGTGGGTAGCTTCCACAGTGACTGGCGGAGATGCTTCCATTGCCACCTTCGGGCAGCGTGAATTGAGGCACGACCTCTCCCAGGGGGACTCCAGCGGGATCGATGTCCCCACCCTTAGTTCTGCTGTCTGTTTCACACTGAAGAGGATTACTGTCGTTGTAACTCAGTAAACGTTTATCGCAAGAATCTGTGTCGACTCTTCTCTCTTGAACCCACGAATTGTACCCTTGCAACAAATGCATCAGTAAAACGTACCACACAAAGATAAAAAATCATGTACACACATTATCCAAGATGCCATAAATATATTTTCCCATCCCTTAGTTGAACTTAATGGACATGTGTCTTTTTTCAACCGTACTAACTATGTAACTATGTAAATATGAGTGGATCCCCCCACTGATTTAGCCTTTTACTCTCATAGTAACCCCAATACGGTAAAACTACAAGTAGTGCAGTGGTTAACCACATAAATACATGTATAGTAGGTACAAAACCCACAAAGTGTAGCAATGAAAGCACCAAAACGAGAATAGAAAGAGGCATATAGATTGTCAGTGAGGAGATCCAACTCCTACACGTGTTTTGCACGCCGCTTCTTCTGGGGGCCTAGTAGCATAGAAAATGAATGTCAAAGTACTCTTTACCTTGAATTTCGTGCATCAACACTAAGAAAAAATAACCTCATTGTTAATAGTAACCAATCAGTGTCCGCATTTCACTTCTCCATTGCAAGTTACAAAATGAAATTTGGATCCTGATTGGCTGCATCCGGCATGAAGACCTAAGATATTTCTGATCAATGATGCCCTTGTGTATGATCATGATCCGCCAACAATGATCTAGCATGGTTTAACCCTTTCAGGACCAAGCTCATTTTGGCCTTCAGGACCAGACCCATTTTTTTCAAATCTGACATGTCACTATGTGGTAATAACTTCGGAATGCCTTTACCTATCCAATCGATTATGAGATTGTTTTCTTGTGACATAGTGTTCTTTATGTTAGTGAAAAAAATTGGTCGATAAATTCATTGCTTATTTGTGAAAAACACCAAAATTTTGAGAAAATTTAAAGAAATTATGATTTTTCTAATTTTAAATTATCTGCTTGTAAAACAGATAGTAATACCACACAAAATAGTTACTAATTAACATTTCCCATATGTTTACTTTATGTTTGCATCGTTTTTTGAACATCATTTAATTTTTCTAGGACGTTACAAGGCTTAGAACTTTAGCAGCAATTTCTCACATTTTTAAGAAAATGTCAAAAGTCTATTTTTTTCAGGGACGAGTTCAGTTCTCAAGATGTTTTGAGGGCCCTATACATTAGAAACCCCCATAAAACACCCCATTTTGAAAACTGCACCCCTCAAAGTATTCAAAACCGCATTCAGAAAGTGTTTAAACCCTTTAGGCGTTTTACAGAAATTGAAGGAATGTCGAGGTGAAATTTTCAAATTATTTTTTTTTCTTTTTACAAAATTCATTTGTAATACATTGTTTTTCTGTAACACAGAAGGTTTTACCCGAGAAACGCATTTCAAAATTTATTTCCCAGATTCTGCAGTTTTTAGAAATATCCCACAAGTGGCCCTAGTGTGCTAATGGACTGAAGCACAGGCCTCAGAAGCAAAGGAGCACCTAGTGGATTTTGGGGCCTCCTTTTTTTAGAATATATTTTAGGCACCATGTCAGGTTTGAAGAGGTCTTGTGGTGCCAAAACAGTGGAAACCCCCAAAAGTGACCCAATTTTTGAATTCACACCCCTCAGGGAATTGATCTAGGGGTATAGTTAGCATTTTTACCCCACAGGTTTTTTTGCTATATTTATTCGAATTAGTCTGTGAAAATGAAAATCTACTTTTTTTCTGGAAACACTTTGAATTTTTGCAAGGAATAAAGGAGAAAAAGCACCACAACATTTGTAAAGCTATTTCTCCCGATTACGGAAATACCCCATATGTGGTAATAAATTGCTGTTTGGACCCACGGCAGTGCTCAGAAGGAAAGGAGCGCCATTTGGATTTTGGAGCGCTGATTTTACTGGAATGGTTTTCGGTGCCGTGTCGCGTTTGCAACGCCCTGGACGGACCTAAACAGTGGAAACCCTCCAAAAGTGACCCCATTTTGGAAACTATACCCCTCAAGGAATTTTTCTAGTGGTATAGTTAGCATTTTAACCCAACAGGTTTTTTGCTGAATTTATTGGAATTAGTCTGTAAAGATGAAAATATACTTTTTTTTCCGGAAAAAAACCATATAATTTTCTAATTTTTATAAGGAATAAAGGAGAAAAAGCACCTCAACATTTGTAAAGCAATTTCTCCTGATTACAGTAATACCCCATATGTGATAATAAACTGCTGTTTGGACCCACGGCAGGGCTCAGAAGGGACTGAGCACCATTTGGATTTTGCAGCTCAGATTTTGCTGAATTGGTTTCTGGGGGCCATGTCGCATTTGCAGAGCCCCTGAAGTATCAGTACAGTAGAAATTCCCCAGGTGTGATCCCATTTTGGAGACTATACCCCTCAAAGAATTAAATTAGAGGTGTAGTGAGCATTTTAATCCCTCAGGTGTTTTATAGATTTTATTAGAATTGGGCCGTGAAAATGAAAGCAATTTTTTTTTTTTCAATAACCTGTAGATTTAGCTCATAATTTTTCATTTCCACAAGGAATACAGGAGAAAAGGCACCCCAAAATGTGTTACACAATTTCTCCTGAGTAGGGAAATACCCCATATGTGGTTGTAAACTGCTATTTGGACACACGGCAAGGGTCTAAATGGAAAAAGCACAATTTCGTTTTTGGAGTGGAGATTTTACAAAATTTGTTTTTGGCGCCATGTTGCATTGCGCTGAGGTACCAGTACAGTGAAATTCCCAGAGAAGTGACCCCATTGGGAAACTACACCCCTCAAGGAATTCATCTAGAAGTGTAGTGAGCATTTTGACCCCAAAGGTTTTGCAGAAATTAGTGCACAGTGGATGTTGCACATTGAAAATTGCCATTTTCCACAGATATGCTATTTCAGTGCCCAATGTGTTGTGCCCAGCTTGTACCACTGAAGACACACATCCCATACATTTTTAAGTGTTTCTCCAGAGTACAGTAATACCCCATATGTGATCATAAACTGCTGTTTGGGCACACTACCAGGCCCAGAATGAGCGCCATTTGGCTATTGGAGCGCAGATTTTGCTTGCTAGTAGTTTTGTTTAGTGTTTTACTGGTGTTTCAGTTTATAATGTGGGGGCATAATAAGCTGTGCGGAGTACATCTGGGTATATGTAAGCTGTGCGGAGTACATCAGGGTATATGCAAGCTGTACGGAGTACATCAGGGTATATGTAAGCTGTGCGGAGTACATCAGAGTATATGTAAGCTGTGCGGAGTACATCAGGGTATATGTAAGCTGTGCGGAGTACACCAGGGTATATGTAAACTGTGAGGAGTACATCAGGGTATATGTAAGATGGGCGGAGTACATCAGGGTATATGTAAGCTGGGCGGAGTACATCAGGGTATATGTAATCTGTGCAGAGTATATCAGGGTATATGTAAGCTGGGTGGAGTGCATCAGGTCATAATAGGATGATGTAATAATGGGGTAAATGAATAATAAAATTAATTATCCATGGATAGTGATGTACGCTTTGAACCAATCCTTTATGCACAGGCCAGATTTTTGGGTGCAGGAGTCGCACTTCCAAAGGGTGTCCGTGGTATTGTACAAAATATCCGCACTGCAGTATTGACTAATCTTTGACTTACTCACTAGCCCCATATGTAGCGCAGACCCCAAAATGTCATAGTTTCCGCTGCATTTACAGGGTCTATCAGTGGGGGCTACAAATGATGACGTGGGGTTTTAGGTGAAGAACTGCTGCAGATATAAATTAGTCTGGGCCGTCGTTTTGCATTATTGCGTTCCAAGAGTCATAACTTTTTATTTTTCCGTTGACGAGCTGTGTGAGTGCTTGATTTTCATGGGACGAGTTCTAGTTTTTATTAGTATCATTTTGGGGTACATGTGATAATTTTATCAGTTTTTATTCAATTTTTTTGGAGGTGAGAGCAAAAAACAGAAATTCTCTCACTGTTTATTTTTATACATTTTTACCGCCGTTCTCTGTGCAGTATAATCCACATGTTTACTTTATTCTGCGGTTCTATACGATTATGGCAATACCAAATTTATATCGTTTTTATATGTTTTACTACTTTTACACAATACACTGCACTACTTATGTATGTACTTGTGCAGTGTATTGTAACTATCATTTTACAACTGACAGTTGCGCCTATTACATTCTGAATCGGGCAGGACCTAATAGGCTCCCGTACCTGGCAACTAGGAAGCCGTTGCTAGGCGGGGGGCCAACGGGGTACAGAGGGAGCCCCCTCCCTCTGTGTCAATCACTTAAATGCCGCTGTCGCTATTGACAGCGGCATTTGAGGGGTTAAACGGCGGCGATCGGAGAGAACTGTGATCGCCGCCGTTGCAGCGGGATGTCAGCTGTATATTACAGTCGACACCCGCTGAAGATAAAGCGCGCATAGCTCCTGTGCCCGCTTCATCCTCAGGGCGTAACTGTACGCCCATTTGCAGGCACGACCCGCTAAAAAGGACGTACAGTAACGCCCATTTGCAATAAGGGGTTAGTGAGTTAACTGATGTCATATGCATAGATGCTTTCATACACATTCTTTATTTTATGCCTTATTTAGAAAAGCACAATTATAATCCTAAAATGTTCAGTCAGCTACATTATGCTGTTTGTTTGTTTGTTTGTTTGTTTGTTTGTCCTCTCATCTTTCATATTTTATTTTATGCTTCATACATATGCACTTAAGAAGTGTGGGCCTAATTCAGCATTGTGTATATATGGCAGTAAAGCAGCTGGAAGAATACCAGATAAGGTTAAAAATATGAAACCCAGACCAGGATATGGGAATTCTATGAAGTCAACGCCAGCTGCTGCAATAAACCATGGATAAATTGCCAAAAAGAGCTGGAGTCTGGGGGAAGGAGGAAGCCTTCCCTTCAGCTTGTAGGTATCCACAAAATTATTCACTCATTCAGGACCAAAACCAGCTGAAGTAAGGTGGCAAAAATATGGTTAGTGCTAATAAATCAAGTGTACCACATGGTACGGTCTGGCACACAGTTTATGAGAATTTAGCTGCACCTTATGCTCAATTTAAATATTTATTAAAGGAATTTCATAAATATAAATTCCCTTATATAAGGAATTCCCTTTACAAGCAGCACAGATCTGACTACCTGCAAGGCAACAAAGAGTTTGCTCTGTAAGAATCACACACAAAATTCAGGCACCTTTTGCAGCAGCCTATATTCACTCTATACACTGCAAACAAATATGTTCCTGTACCATCGGCATAACTACCATAGAGCCAGTTTAGGCAACTGCAATTGGAGGTACTGGGAGGGGAAGGCCCATCGCCTATCCAACACTCTCAGAAATTGGCACTCAAAGGGGTTTTCCATTTTAGACATTTATGGCAGATCCACAAGATCTGCCATAAATGTCTAAAAGATGTGGGTCCCACCTCTGGGACCCACACCTATATTGAGAATGTCCGATGACCCCGGTACTCTATATAGACACGGGTCCCTAAACTGGGACCTGCATCTATTAGACATTTATGGCATATCTTGTGGCTATGCCATACATATCTAAGATGAGAATAGCCCTTTAAGCAAGGGATATTTATTTTCTTTCTTTCTATTTCTTCCTTTCTTTCTCAATTTTATAAAATGATAAAAAGGGAAATTTTACCAAGCTCAGAAAAGTTTGGAGGTAATTTATCATTTGTATTTTGGCATGTAAGTTAAACTATAAAAACAATGAACTAAGCCCAAAGCAGTAAAATGCCAAGTGTGAAGAATTTGAAGCTAACACATAGAATGATCTGGGTGTGGCAGGAAAGATTGTGGGAAAGTGATGGTGGAAACTACAGTTCTATCATGTCTGTACTTAGCTGCTATATATAGGTTAATTGGCAGAAAATTAAAAATGAAATACGGAAATTAGATTGAGGGCCCCAGTAACGACAGGGACTGATGTGAGTTACTACTCTTTACAGCACTGCGGAATATGTTGGAACTATATAAAAAATGAGAAATAAATAAAAAGTAATGAAAATAAAAAACTAATAAGATAAACTCTGTTACCCTTTAATAAAAAACTGCCTTATCACCATCCATTGCCATATTACTAGCACCAAATTTATCACCCTAAATTTTACATGTAATATATCAAAATAAACATTAAATATTGGAAGATAAAAATATAAATGAATAATACTGCCATACAGTGACCATATAGTGATCATATACCAGTTTTAAACTCTGCAGACCATACAAGAGAATACAGTACTGATCAGATGCAGTCACAGGCAGAATATAGAACTATAAAATCCGGTAACTCACAGGTGATGTCTTCTCTGATTGGAGTCATTCTCTTACCTTTTCTACTCCATTCGACCAAAATGACTACTGAAGACTTCTGCTGCCGAGACATATTTAGCTCTTTACTTCTGCAGCCCATGACCAGTCCCTATGCCAACACAAATCCCCCACCCTCATCCTTATTAGCTTATGAATGATAGTGACATGAGTAATAACCATATGTCCTTTAAGGGGTTTTCCCAGGATATACCATCAATGAGTGATTGGTGGAGTTCTGAACGCTGGGACCCCTAACTATCATAAAACTGACCAGCGGTGGTTGGTGGATTCAATTAGATGGGGCATACTGCTAACTGTAATACTAGACACAGCACCTGGGAAAGATCTGACCTAGTGTTCAAACAGTAGAGAAAACACTTTAACCCCTTCCCGACATCCGCCGTATATATACGGGCTGTCAGGCTGGGGTTCCCACAAAGCGCAGTACCATTACGTCGCGGTGACACTGCGAGCTCAGGAGCTGAGCCCGCACCATCACCGCCGGGTGCCAGCTGTATGCTACAGTTGACACCCTAATATAATGGCAAGGACCAGAACTAGCCTCCGAACCGGACGATTAACCCCTCAGATGCTGCGTTTAATAGAGATCGCAGCATCTGAGGGGTTTTTAGCCACGTGATCACTGGGTTGCCGGTGGCTGCAATGGCAACTAGAGGCCTAATACTGGCCTCCCGGTCTCCTAGAAACGGAAGCCTCCTATGCACCGCTCAGAGGCGGGGCCTAAAAGGCTTCCGGTACCAACGGCAAGATGGCGCCGGCTCAGCTTCCAGCTCAGAAGCTGAGCCGGCGTCATCAGCAGTGGATGTCTGCTGTATGTTACAGCGGACACCCTGCAGTAACGGCAGGAACCGGAGCGATCGAAAGTGATCGGTGCATCTTAGTGGTTTGTAGCAGATCGGCAGCTGTGCCATGCGATGGCAGGGCTGCCGACTGCTACTATGGCAACAGGAGGCCTAACAATTTCCTCCTGGTCCTCCATTACGGAAGCCGATTAGGCCTTGCCCGGAGGCAGGACCTGATCGGCTTGGTGTCAGTGAACAACTGACAGTTCTAATACATTGCACTACATGGGTAGTGCAATGTATTAGAACAGCAATCAAACAGTTAGACCTTCAAGTCCCCTGGTGGGACTGAAAAAAAGTGTCAAAAAAGTGTCAAAAAAAATAAAAGTGTCAAAAATAAAATAAAAGTTTCAAGTAATAAAATAAAACATAATCGCCCTTTCCCTTATCAAGTTATTATTGAAAATAAATAAATAAACCATACATATCTGGTATCGTCATGTCCGTAACGACCTGAACTATAAAAATATGTTATTTATCCTGCGCAATGAACGCCGTAAAAAAAACCTAAAAAACATTCCCAAAATTGCTGTTTCTTGGTCACTTTGTCTTCCAAAAATTGAAATAAAAAGTGATCAAAAAGTCGCATGTATCCAAAAATGGTACCTATGAAAACTATAGCTCGTCTCACAAAAAACAAGCCCTCACACAGCTCCGTCAACTAAAAAATTTAAAAGTTATGGCTTTTACAACATGGCGACATAAAAAATACATTCTTTTTACAAAAGTAATTTTATTGTGCAAAAAGTTGTAAAACATAACAAAGTTCTATAAATTTGGTACTGACCCGCAGAGTAAAGTTAACATGTAATTCATGACGAGTGGTGAACACTATATAAAAAAAAACTATGCCAGAATTGCTGTTTTTTTGATCACCTTGCCTCCCAAAAAAAGGATAAAAAGTGATCAAAAAGTCGCATGTACCCAAAATGGTACCAATAATAACTACAGCTCGTCCCGCAAAAACACAGCCCTCATACCACTACATATATGAAAAAATAAAATAAGTTAAGGCTCCAATAAGTCAGGAAAGAAAAATATGCAGTAGTGTGCCCGAGGGGAACATTACTGTTTCAAGAGGCAATTTATCAAGGCCCTAAAATTATTGCACCAGGAAGGGTAGGGCCCAAATATATCTGCTGGAAGCGAGGGTGCCCGTATTATACCAGGACAACACTTTCCCAGCAAAATTCCCCAAACTGCAAAGGTGCAGAGTGTGTACGAAAGGGGGATAAGTAAGGACATTATGTATCAGTGCATAAAGGATTACATTATAGCGTAACACACATCTATGGATTATTTGACCCCATTATAATACCACCTGATGTACTCTGCTCGGCTTACATTTTCCCCCACATTATAAACTGAAATACCAGTAAAACTCCAAACAAAACTACTACCAAGCAAAATCCACGCTCCAAAAGTCAAATGGCACTCCCTCCCTTCTGAACCCTACAGTGTGCCCAAACAGCAGTTTACTTCCACATATATGTCATAGCCATACCCGGGAGAACCCTTTTAACAATTTTTGGGGTGTGTGTCTCTAGTGGCACAAACTGGGCGTGACATATTTGCCACTGAAATGGAATATCTAGGAAAAATTGCTATTTTTACTTTGCACCATCCGCAGTGCAATCAATGCCTTGAGGGGTGTAGTTTCCAAAATGGGGTCACTTCTCAGGGCTTTCTTTTATTATTTGACATCAGAGCCTCTCCAATTGTGAACCAACACTTTGTAAGTCGACAAATTGCTCGGGTCAAAATGCTCACTACACCCCTAGATGAATTCCTCAAGGTGTGTAGTTTCCCAAGTGGAGTCACCTTTGGGGAGTTTCCACTGTTTTAGTCCCACAGGGGCTTTGCAAAAGCGACATGGTGTCAAGAAACCAATCCAGCATAATCTGCGCTCCAATAGCCAAATTGGGTGCCTTCCCTTCTAAGCTCTGCCGTGTGACCAAACAGTAGTTTATTACAACATATCAGGTATTACCGTACTCTGGAGAAGTTGCTTTACAAATGTTGGAATGTTTTTTTTCCATTATTTGTTGAGAAAATTTGAAATTTTGAGCTAAAGCTTCATTTTATTGAAAATAAAATAATTTTTTTATTTTCACTGCTCAATTCTAATAAAAACTATGAAATACCTGTGGGGTCAAAATGCTCTCTACACCCCTAGATGAATTCCTCAAGGTGTGTAGTTTCCCAAATGGAGTCACTTTTGGGGAGTTTCCACTGTACTGGTACCTCAGGGGCCAGGGGCGTAGCTAACGGCTCATGGGCCCGGATGCAAGAATTCAGCTTGGGCCCCCCTACCCCTCCCCAGCACCACCATCCTCATCAGACCCCTGCGCGCTCCTATGCCAGACGCCTTGCCCAACAGCCCCATAGTATAATGCCCCCACACAGTATAATGCCCCATAACGTATACTGCCCCCCCATAACAGCCCCATACCATATAATGCTCTCCATAACAGCCCCCCATACAGTATAATGCCCCCCCACAATATCAGCCCCCCATACAGTATAATGCCCCCATATGTGCATAATTACTTACCTATCCCCGTTCCCACATCGAGTGGAGGATCCTTCGCCTCCTCCGGTCTGTGCTATGAGTGACTCAGCGAGGCAGGCGTGATGATGTCGCTACATCCCACCTGCCTGCGTCGAACCGCTCAGGGCACAGGGAATGCTGGATCAAGGAGATGTCAGCTCCTTGCTCCAGCATTGATTGGAACCGGGACCTCGGTGAGTAACTCACGAACCCCCAGGGGGACGCGATCCACAGTGTAGGGATGTCACGATACCAAAATTTGGACTTTGATACCGATACTTCGTTTACTTTGCCAACAGTAATAAAATAAAATAAAGTTCTTTCGTTTTCTAATGTGAGGCGTGAGGTGTGATGATGAATTTTGAATGTGCCTCACATTAATAGTAATTAACCCCATCATGTTTCTCACTCATAATGGGTTAATATGTAAGGTACATGATGGGGTTAATTACTATTAATGTGAGGCACATGGAGGTTAAATTCATCAACGCACCTTGTGCCTCACAATTAGGCCCCATGCACACGACCGTAAATAACCTCCGTTTTTGCGGACCGCAATTGCGGTCCGCAAAAATGGACCCATTCAATTTCATTGAGCGCGGACACATTTCCGTAGCGCTATGGATGGGTGTCCGTGCCGTAGAAATGTTCCGAAAATTATGGAACATGTCCGTCCTTTTGCATTTTGCGGGCCGTGCTCCCATACTTTGTATGGGAGCACGGCCCGAAAATGCGGGTGGCAGTCGGCGGTCGGCCGTGCCCGCAATTGCGGGCCGTGATTGCGGGCACGGTCGTGTAAATGGGGCCTAAGTGTTAGAAAGCAATTTTTATTTTATTTTATTACAGAGTACACATCATAAATGAGGCAAAAAAATAGTTGTGCAGGTTATTACGGCCGCGCCAATACCGATTATGTGCATGTTTTATGTATTGAGACTTATTTTAATGTTTATTGTAAAAAAGGTGTATGTGTATTTTTTTTATTTAACATTACTTTGTTTTTAATTTATTTTTAAACTTCAATGTACTGGCCTATAGCTATATACCTGTACATTAGCCTGTGTACTGATAGTACACAGGCAGTTGTTAGGACATAACTCAGTATGCCCTAACAGGAAATATGGTAGGACAGCCCTGGGGTCCTTCAATAGACCCTGGGCTGTCTGCCCATATATGGTATGTCCCTTAATCGCGTCACAGGAATTCCCTGTGACGCGATCCAGGGGCATCCCCCTCCTCACTTTCCCCTGAATGCTGCAGTCAGCTTTGATCGCAGCATTCAGGAGAATAGCGGCGGTGATGAGCGGTTTCTCTGATCTCCGCCGTTATAGAGCGGGGCTGCGGCTTTGTAATACAGCCATTGCCCCGCTCCTGACAGGAAGTGCGCGCGTGGTCAGCATGAGGAGATGTGGCCAGCGCTGCACGAATGAGCGGCGGTTCAGGCACTGAAGACAGAACATGGGGGTGTTTTGTAGTGCGCCCGCCATGTTCTGTCTTCATTAGTGCAGCGCCGGCCGAATCACATCATCCTGACGGCGCGCACATGTCAGGACTCAGGAGCGGGGCAGTGACTGTATTACACAGCCGCAGCTCCGCTCTCATAGTCATGTGTACTATACTGTATTGTGCAGTTTGCGGTGGAGGAGGGGGGGGCTGTGATTTAACGCCCCCCCCCCCTCTCCACCGCAAACAACACAATACATTACAAGGCATCACAACACAATACATTACATTACAATACATTACATTACAACACAATACATTACATTACACTGCAGCTTACCTGGAGTCCTCCGCACCGAATCTTCTGCTCTGTCTGGAAGCCGTGTCACGTGACAACACGGTCACATGGTACACTAAGTGTACCATGTGACCGTAACCAGGAAGTTGCGGCTTCACGGCACAGAAGATTAATAGGAAACATGCTGTATGGCAACGGGGGCCCATGGGCCCCCCAGGCTTAGGGGCCCGGTCGCAACTGCGACCGCTGCGACCCCTATAGCTACGCCACTGTCTGGGGCTTTGTAAATGCGACATGGTGCCGAGAAACCAATCCAGCAAAATCTGCGCTCCAAAAGCCAAATGGCGCTCTTTCCCTTCTAAGCCTTGCTGTGTGCCCAAACAGCAGTTTATGACATATAGGGTATTTACATACTTTGCTTTACAAATGTTGGGGGGCTTTTTCTTCTTTATTCCTTGGGGAAATTGATTTTTTTAAGGTAAAACGATATCTTATTGGAAAAATGTAAAAAAAATAAATTATTTTCACGTCCAAATTCTAATAAAATCTATTAAACACTTGTGGTGTCAAAATTCTCCCTACACCCCTAGATTAATGCCTTGTGGGGTGTAGTTTCTAAAATATGGTCTTTTTGGGGGGTTTTCCATTGTTTTGGCATCACAAGACCTCTTCAAACCTGACATGGTGCCTAAAATATATTGTAATTAAATGGAGTCCCCAAAATCCACTCGGTGCTCCATTGCTTATGAGGCCGGTGCTTCTACCCATTAACACACTAGGGCCACATGTGAAGTATTTTTAAAACTGTAAAATCTGGGTAATAAATATTGAGTTGCGTTTCTCTTGTAAAATCTTCTGCGTTACAGAAAAAATTTATTTCTGCAAAAAAATAATTAATTTTTAAATTTCACCTCTACATTGATTTAATTCTTGTGAAACGCCTAAAGGGTTAAGAAACTTTCTAAATACTGTTTTAAATACTTTGAGGGGTTTCATTTAAAAAATTGGGTTATTTATGGGGGTTTCTAATATATAGGGCCCTCAAAACCACTTCAGAACCGAACTGGTCCCTGAAAAAATAGCCTTTTGAAATTTTCTTGAAAATGTGAGAAATTGCTGTTACAGTTCTAAGCCTTGTAATGTCCTAGAAAAATAAAAGGGTGTTCAAAAAACGATGCAAACATAAAGTAGACATATGGGAAATGTTAACGAGTAACTATTTGCTGTGGTATTACTATCGGTTTTACAAGCAGATACATTTCAATTGAGAAAAATGCTAATTTTTGATAATTTTCTCAAAATTTTGGTGTTTTTCACAAATAAATATTGAGTTTGACTAAATTTTTTCACTAACATAAAGTCCAATATGTCACGAGAAAACAATCTCAGAATCGCTTGGATAGGTAAAAGTATTCAAAAGTTATTACCACGTAAAGTGACACGTTAGATTTGTAAAATAAAGCTCTGTCAGGAAGGTCAAAAGCGGCCACAGTGGGAAGGGGTTAAAGAGCATCTGTCACCTGACAAAGCTGTTTATCTCCTCTAAAAAGAGAAGATAGTGGGTGCACCTGCAAATATTCCCAGTGCCATGTGCAAATGAGCCCCGTCAACGATCTTTATTTTCCTTAGGTGCTGACATGAGGGCTTTTCCAAACTGATCAGTCTCTTTAAAAAATTATTAGAGATTTACTATTTATGCAATTCCCTAATATATTTTTGGGCTACATAGGGGAGCTTTACTTTAAGGCTAGCAACAAGATGGAATTTACAGCAGTTCTCTCCTGGACACTAAGGTGGAAGGAGCAGTTTTAGTATATTTGGTCTGGGCACAGTGCCCTAATCTCTTGAGAATTTGTAGTTTGTGGAGCAAGTGGTGTTAATAAGCAGCCACAATATATTACATCTGCTCCTCCCATGTCTGTCATGTTGGTTTTTCTTAATTTCTTAGCATACAATAAACATACACGTTATTACAACACAATGTACAGAACATAAGCTGCAGATGTTTATGTAGGGATCTGTGGCTGTGAAAATGTCCTGGCACACTAGTGGGAGGAAAAAATTGGTATTCTTTATTGATCATTTCAGGGCATTTCAGGGCAAAACTAAACTTAATATTATTATCGTCATCTTTCTGCAATAAGCAATAAAGAACATATTTAATAATTATGTGGAGTATTTGGAATGAACTCCAACTGCTTAGTGTGAGAATATCTATGCACTTTGTATGAGAACTGTCCGCCATATTTTCAGTGGTATCTTCTTCATTTTTGTGTCATACAACATTTGATGAATAATTCCTTTTTTGTCACATAAGCCCACAGCTCCGACTAAATATTAGTTTATATTACTATTTACTATTATTTAAAATTGGGCTTATCTAAGATAATTGCTTATTATTTCCTGTAGCAAATTACTCGATAAGGCCAGGATCACAGACCGCTTTTGGTGTCGTTTTTGACAGTTTTTTGAGCCAAAGCCAGAAGAGGAGCCAAAAGGAAGGAAAGGTATAAAGAAAAGACTGATGTATATCCTTTCTTTTGCGCCTTTCTGTGTTTGGCTAAAAAAAACTGAGCCAAAAACTGCATCAAAACTGTGTGTTTGATCCTGGCCTAAGTCTTGTTTGCTGAATGAGAGCACCAGTTATAACTACATGTCAACAATGCATTGCAGGCACAGCATCGGTTGCAGTAGCCGGACTTCTTGCTGCTCTTCGTATAACAAAGAATAAACTCTCCGACCACACAGTGCTGTTCCAAGGAGCTGGAGAGGTACAGTAACTTTTCAACACTTCAGTGGTACACCTTAATTTCTTGTCATGCAAATATTGTGTCTTCTCATTTCCTCTGTTATCAGTATATAAGAAGAGGAGTATATTGTTTACAGTGGCGTACCTGCCACCATGACATGTTATAACGCCTTCGGAAGTTCAGTATAGACTTCAGTATCATACTTCCATTGTTTGGCTATACTGTTCTGGGCCCTAAAGAAATTTAAAGGATATTAGGATGGTTTTTGTGAGTAATGGAACATATGTTTTTTTCTGACTCTCATATGAGTAAAGAAATTGCACTACATGTAAAATGTATATGGCCCTTATATCAAATACATCCTGTAAGATCATTTCTGGCTAGGCTTTATACTGAGCAATGTTTACCTATTAGTACTTTATTAACCATAAAATTTTGTGTATTTGCATTATGTAACATTAAATATAATACTGTGTCATTTGTTAATATTGAGGCTGCCATGGGTATTGCTGACTTGATCGTTATGGCAATGGAGAAAGAAGGGATGCCAAGAGATGAAGCCATCAAGAAGATTTGGATGGTAGATTCCAAAGGGTTAATCGTGAAGGTAAGATAATAAAATTATCCAATATCAGGACATATGATAATGGTATATACTTGTATTATTATAACTGCTGAATACAGAGTTTATGGAGACCAGAACTTAAGAAAATTACTAAAAATTTAGTATTTGATTTAAAGTTTAAACATTTTTCTAAAATTCCAGCAGCATAATTTATTTCAAGCTTATTCCTAATATATTTTATTAACCTACAGTGCTCCATTTCTGTAGTACAGAGCACTATTCTCTTCCCCCATAGAGACGCTTGTAAAAATCTCAGCTGCCTTTTGGCACCACTAGGGGGCTGATCTGTATACAGCTGAGTATTGAAGTGAATAGGAGCCACATACAGATCCCCCTTCGTAATGACAACAGGCATCTGAGATTTTTACAAGTGTGTCTAGGGACAACCAGAAGAAGAGTGCTCTATACTACAGAAACAGAGCACCAGAGCCTGATGAAATTATCAAAATGCCCCAAACTAGCTTTGCTAATGTAATCATACTTACACTTTAAGTATTAGACCAATGGATAAACGCATAACATTTAGATAGTGATAGTTCTATAACACATTGACTGTTTTAAACAGTTTTCATCTGTAAATGATTTTTCTTATCTAAACTCATAAAACTGAGGGAAGAGCAATGTCAGACAATAAACTTGCGGTCCAATGCTTTGAAATAAAGGAACTATATTTTCATCTAAATACTGTGACATTACCAGCTTTGTAATTAGTGGTTTCCTCTAGTCCCACTTCAATGTAACTCTGAAAATACACCACCTATATATGCCACTTCACGTGTAAGCTTGTGGCATATTGTGTTTTGTTGGCTTTTGAAAACCTCAGAAATTGTTTTGTCTGCTCTTGCATCACAAGTTCTTTAGAAAGCTCTCATGTATGTTCCGTAGTTCTCAAATAAGATCTGGGTTTCAATTCTGCTAATAAAGCATGTGCTGATTTAAATTTATCTTTCCTAGACATTAGTTTTCAGGCATCACTGAATGCTTAGTAAGATATCTATCCCAATATAGGGCATGGTGAAGACCATACAGTAGTGAAAGGGCTGGTCCAGACTACACAGCCTTATTTCCAATAAGCATGTTCAAGACTACACAGTAGTGAGAGGGCTGGTCCAGACTAAACAAGCCTGCTACTAATATAGGAAATGGTCAAGACCACACAGTAGTGAGGGCTGGTCCAGACTAAACAACCCAACTCCTAATATAGGAAATGGTTAAGACTTCACAGAAGTGAGAGGGCTGGCCCAGACTACACAGCCTTACACCCATAATAGGACATGGTCAAGACTACACAGCAGTAAGAAGGCTGGTCCAGACTACATAGCCTTACACCTAATATAGGACATGGTCCAGACTACACAGCAGTAAGAAGGCTGGTCCAGACAACATAGCCTTACACCCAATATAGGACATGGTCAAGGCTTCACAATAGTGAGCGGGCTGGTCCAGACTTCACAGCCTTACTCCCAATATAGGAAATGGGCAAGACTACACAGTAGTGAGAGGGCTGGTCCAGACTACACAGCCTTACTCCCAATATAGGACATGGTCAAGTCCACATAGTAGTAAGGGGGCTGGTCCAGACTATACAGCCTTAATTCCAATACAGGGCATGGTCAAGGACTAAACAGTAGTGAAATGGCTGGTCCAGACTGCACAACGCAACTCCTAATATATAAAATTGTCAAAACTACAAAGTAATGAGAGGGCTGGTCCAGACTACACAGCCTAACTCCCAATGTAGGGCATGGTTAAAGGTAATGTGTCGCTAGAAAATATATATATTTTTTTTTAGTTAAACAGTTAGTGTATAAGTGATTAAACATTGTTCTAATTTTTTTAATTTTTTCACGAGTCAGGAAATATTATAAATTAGATTCTAATTTATACCATTTCCCAGTGCTGGTCACTAGATGGAGCAATTCCCAAAATTGCAGCATTGGCATGTGGTAAAGCAACCACATTGCTTTATGCTGCAAAATTTGAGAATACACACTCGCTCTAGTGAGCTCACAGAATCCCCCATCCTTTATCCTGGCTAGTGCCAGGAGAAAGGAGGGGATTGAACGGTCAAACCTCCTACACTGTGTGTCGCCATTTTTTGAGCTAACACACAGTGTAGTAGGTTTACATACAGTAGTAATCACACACTAAAACACGTACATACACAGACCTAACTTACCTGCTCCTGCCGCCGCCGCTCCCTCCGGTCCGTCCGCTCTGTCTGCTCCCTCCGCTCCAAGTGCACAAGTCCGTAAGCCGCGACTGGAAGTAGTAATCTTACTGTCCGGCCGCGGCTTCCGGTCCACAAGAAAATGGCGCCGGACGTCGCTCGGCCGAAGACCTTCAATTTGGACTGTGTGGGAGCGGCGCATGCGCCGTTCCCACACAGACGGCGTACAGCATAGTGGATGGAACGGGCCCCGTTCGCATTCACTATGGGGCTGCATGTGCCATATTCCATGTCTGTATGTGTCGTTAATCGACACATACAGAGATGGAAAAAAAACGGCAGCCCCCATAGACAAGAAAAAGTAAAAAAATAAAAAAAAGTAAAACACAAACACACAAATAAATAAAACATTTTTTAATAAAACACTAAATGCAAATTTATATAAAAAAAATTTTTTTTTGCGACACTCGTCCTTTAAGACTACACAGTAATGAGAGGGCTCGTCCAGACTACACAACCCAACTCCTTATATAGGAAATGGTCAAGACTACACAGAAGTGAGAGGGCTGGTCCAGACTACACAGCCTTACACCCATAATAGGACATGGTCAAGACTACACAGTAGTGAGAGGGCTGCTCCAAACTACACAGCCTTACACCCACAATAGGACATAGTCAAGACTATACAGTAGTGAGAGGGCTGGTCCAGAAAACACAGCCTTATGCCCAATATAGGACATGGTCAAGATTACACAGAAGTGAGAAGGCTGGTCCAAGGTACACAGCCTTACTTCCAATATAAGGCATGGTCAAGACTACGAAGTAATGAGAGGGCTGGTCCAGAATACAAAACCTTACTCACAATATAGAGCATGGTCAAGACTACACAATTCAACTATTGATATAGGACGGGGACAAAACAATACATAAGTGAGGGCTTGGGTCAAGACTGCACAACCCAACTCCTAATATAGAGCATGGTCAAGATTATACAGCAGTGAGGGGGCATATCCAGACTAAACAGCCTGACTCCTAATATAGAGCATGGACAAGATTCCACATCAGTGAAGGGGCTGGTCCATATTGCACAGCCAAGCTCCTAATATAGGGCATGGTCAAGACTACACAGCATTGAGGTGGCAGGTCCTGACTACATCGCCCTTCTCCCAATATAGGGTGTAGTCAAGACTACACAGCAGTAATTTGGAAGATCTAGACTACACAGTCCCACTACTGATCTAGGTTGTGGACAAAACAATACAGCAGTGAGGGGAAGGAATCAAACTACACAGCCCAATTCCTAATATGAGATGATCTAGGCTATACAGCAAAAATGATATGCACACTGATCCCAGGTATATTAAAATAATTGACCACACTTCCACACAATGTCAATGTACAATATCCAGTTAACACTTAACATCTCTTACTAGTATCTCTTGCTAGCAGACTAGTAAACTCATCCTTATACAACTGAATTATACACAATATGGTTCCATTTCTTTCTTTGGTAATATAATCAGTTCTTTACAATTTAATAGTTTATTTACAAACATTGTAATTTCAACTGCTCATTCAAACCATTTTCTAAAAGAATATTCTTTCTTCCAACACTAGAAAGATAAAGACATGCTTAGTCTAGCAGCCTATCTTTTCCATATGACAGTGACATTTTAAGTGTAGGTCTATGATTACCACACCCATTTCCCAAGAGAGAGGCTGTAATTCAGGAGTAGTGTGGTAGCGCAGCTGGAACATAATATATACAAGGAAAGCTGTATTACAGGCTATTTCAAGAATTATATCGAGAAAGGAACATTAGCATAGTAAGAGAGTGAATAACTGCAAAGTTCTGTTCAATAACTTGTTTGTCTTTACAGCCCATATATAGAGGGTGTGTGGGGGCCTTTTAAATGGGATTTTATAGGTTAAAACCAAGAGCCACATGGTTCTCTAAGGCGTGCTTGTGTTCATTAAAGTCAGTGGATATCCCTTGATTTGAGTGGGGGCCATGCAATGCTTAAAGGTGTTGTCCAGTTTAGAAACATATACCCTATTAGGAAATTAATAGTTAAAAGAGGGTGGTCCTGATCTTTCGCCCATGGATTGCGGTTACAAAAAAGTCTCTCCCTCGGGAAGATTGCATTACACAGACAACCCATTGATTTGAACGGACACTGTGTAATTCTTCATGCTGCCGGAAAATTAAACACTTAGGCCCCATGCACACGACGGTATTTTGCTCTATCTGTAAATACTGTCTGTAAATACGGTCCGTATTTGATTCATATATATGGATCCGTAAAAAAAAGAGGGAGGCAGAAAATGATGTCACCAACATGTTGCATAGCAACGCTTCCTACTACTACCTTTTAGAAACAGAACCGATAAAAACAAGGGGACATATACGAAAACACAGAAAAAGGCCATACTTACAAATGGACACAGCCAGGTCAGAAACGCTGATGAAGGAGTGAGCATTTGTAAGTATGGCCTTTTTCTGTACTACTACCTTTTTAAGCGCTACATGCCTATTATTATAACACTCGCTCATTGGCTGATTGTATAGTTTATGTAGCCAAAATATTGTCGTTGTCGGCAGCACATCTTTCACTGTAAACAGGGAGACGTGCTGCCGACATGATACAATTGTATGGGGACAAGCCATCGTAGTAATGAGCGCTCGTCCCCATACATAGTGCCTTGTCTCATTGATCGGCGCTTGTTTACATGGCCCACGTCGGGCTGTGTAAGAGTACCCGTAGAACAACAAAAGCCAGGATATAATCCAAACTAAAAAGGTATTGATACATTCTGTTTTAAGAATACCTATATTGTACTATTGCGTAATAAGTAAAAGCTATTTCTGAGCTATTTTTTTTAAGTGTACTTCTTCTATCATACATTCCTCAACATTGAAATTGCAAAACCAAGAAGGAAAAGTTTTGAAATTGTGAAAATCACAGGATCGATAGACATCTTAGTGATATGCAAATTATATAAAAATGGACACAAAATATTCCAAACATCTTGATTTATTCAGTATCGAGTATGAGCGTCATGAGCACAAATACACGCCTTGGCATTCTATGGTTGTCTGAGGAATGTTATGCCACGCTGAATGCATTCCGGCATGCAAATCATTAAGATTGGCTGCTGGCAGCTCCCTTTGCAATTGCCGACCAATGACGTTCGAGATGTGATCGATGGCAGACAAGTCCGGAGATGCTGCAGGCCATGGTAGCATGTTTAGGTCACGCAGGCTGCTCACAGTAGCACAAGCAACATGTGGCCTGGCTTTGTCCTGTTGAAAAACGGCTTCTGGGAGACTTTGGAGAAATGGCCGTACCACTGGTTCCACGACAAAATCAATGTAACGCCGAGCTGTTAGTGTACCTGAAATGAAGACTAGAGGGGTCTGGCTACTGTACATTATCCCACCATAATCCCGGTAGTAGGACCGGTGTCACGTTCCCTTGTGAAGGCTTCTTCATGGCGTTACCAGACCAATCTCCGGCTATCATTGCAACCAAGACAAAAGCGGGACTCATCACTGAAGAGGATAGACCTCCATTCCAGCCTCCATTGGCTATGCACCATGACAGCCTTTGAGAGCAGTGACGTGTGGACAATGGAACACCTGTAGCTGGATATCTGGCTTGTAGTCAAATGTTGTGCAAATGCCTTCTGATGGTTTGTGGCGACACTGGTTGCTGCCCTTCACTTGCAGTACAGAATGGATCACTACGCACCATTCTTCCAATCAGACGATCTGTCCATGCAGAGGTTCACCTCTGTGCGCCTCATTCTATCATTCCCGTACATTGTTGTTCTCCCAACCTCCGGGACACGCAACGTTGAACAGTGCTGACATCTCGGCCTAGGCGGATAGCGATCTGTCGGAGTGATAAACCAAGGACCCTCAATTTAAGGATTTTGTCCTCAGTTTGCGACAAGTGGCTATAACTGGCACGTTGATGAACAGGAGGCATCGTACAATCATCCCACACCACCTGATCCGATTTTTGAGGTTTCATGTGGCTAAAAAATTTTGCTTTCAATCTGGCTTTTATGCCCTCCCACATACCAGATTGGAGATAGGTGCTTGAAAATTTAATCATTTGCGGATCTTAGCGACACCTGCTACTTCCTTGATTTGCATAACCTTACGGCTTGTCCTTCTTGGTGTTGCAATTTCAATGTTGAGGAGTGTATAAACCATGTACACATACATCATTAACCTTCTCTGTCTTGCAGAGATAACTATTCCTTCCACAGCCTATTGACTACACACAGTGTTAGTATTCTCAAATTGCCTTTTCTGCCACCATTGTATTCATACTCCATACCTTGCTATAGGCGCTCGTTCAGTTCAACAGCTTTTATGCCGTAAGGATTCCAGTACTGTATATGAAAACCGGAAAGGAGGCAAGGCTGATGCTCTTTAAAGATTTACACAGCTTGCAGGAGGGGTGTAGCAGGATAAGCAGCAGATTACAACTATAAAGCAGGACTTGAAATGTTAATGAAGTAGATAGCAAATTAGTCCTTGTAATATTTATGTAAACCAGGAGGAGCACTTGAAATACTAAATGCCTCCTTCTTGTGTGAACCTCTCATGCTTTCCACAGTTCCATACTATTAACCAGCCTGTTGAGTTTTAGGTACTATTACACAATTTACTGGATTTTTATTTTTATTTCTGTGCTTATTAGGACTCATGAGATTCTCATATACTTTATGACAAACTGTATGATATCCCCGTCCCTAGTAGTAGAGTATTTTACTTGTTCCATATTTAGTGCTTAGATCACTATATCTTATAACGGTTGAATTCTGGAAACTTCATAATTAGTTCCTGAAGGCAATAAGTGCTGGATATTGCCAGTAATCCATTACTGCCACCCACCCACTACTCATGTGGAGAATCCATTCAGTTTTCCATTGGCCGGCACAATTTAGAATTCTGCTGTGCCAACAATGATAACTTTATGATCTATTTAGCTTTGTACTTGGCATTGGGTATTTAAAAGCTGGACTTTATTCAAATACAATGAGCTGCCTGTATTAGAGTCTGATATGAATACAAATGTTAGTATGTAAAGGTCCACTTGCCTACTCAATACAGTGAGCCATGACATGTGGGTGGAGTAGTCATCTCTTTAAACAGTAGGTTGACTACTGACCAGTTTTCGGTTTTAACATCTAGGATGGGACGACATTACTAGCTAGCCATGATAGTGATCAAAGCTTAAAAAGTATGTAAATCCTCAATAAAGAACTTCTGAAAGGACAATAGGAGAACAAGTCTGGTGAATACTTCAGAAATGAAAAAAAATTCCAGGGAAATCAGGTCTTAAAAATGTAGGTAGCTTATTGGTGTTGTCATAGTGGAAATTCTGTGATTTAAAATCATGATCTTATCAATGTTCATATCGTAAATAACATTATGGACAGTGATGTTGATGGTGGTTTTTCATCCACACAACAGCCCTTATGGCAACAAGTAGGAGCATGGGACCAAAAGAGCTGTCATCACGACTAGGATGAGATATAATTCACACAGCAAACTTAGTCTTCAATAATAGACTTTTCCAGACAGAAATGCTTTGGCTGTGTTCCCATTATGTTTGGGCTCCATGTTCAGTATATATGTCGAAAATTGCTTCAAATTTATACATAGAACTTCGGGCATAGCCAAAACTTAATATTAAAGTCTATTAGGAGGGTTACACAGCCATAACAAGAGCAATTAGAATTCTGACTCCTTTTTTGACCATTTGCACCAGCTAATTCAAAAGTGAAGACCAAAATAGACTGCACTTCCTGTTGCCCAAAATGTCTGCCATACTAAAATAGAAAAATGGCATTATAAAGTAAAAGAAACATAATTGTCTGTCGCTCCTTTTGTAAATTTTCTAATATATGGATGATTTTGAATTCCAAAGGGGTTTGCATGGAGTTTTAAAAATATTTACTAGAGCAGAGAATACTATGAAATAATAAACTATCAGGTACTCATCCCTGAAATGTTCCCTATCCCCCACTCCAGCGCAGCGGCTGTGATCCCCCACCGCTCCGATCCCTGAAGCCTCTGCAGCAGTCACCTACCGTTTACCTATCACTGTCGCTGCAGCAGAGAACTGGGCTCAGTGGAGCGCTGCAGCTGCTTACGGGATCTGTGGGGCGGGGAACAGGGCCAAGGCACTATAGTAGGAGGGTACCTAATAATTTTTTTATTTGATAGCATTTGCTGCCCTAGGAAATGTTTTAAAAAGTCCTAGATAACCCCTTTAAGGTGATATCCCAAACTCACATCGTTTTATCATTTTAGCATTGTCTGTTGTTTAGGCCTTCTCTAAGTATTTGGCAAGTGGCTGTATATGTGCATGCGTGTCTGTTGTGTGTGTATTTTCCTATCTAAATACTTTCCTGCATGTGTCTCGGGCATTTACTGTATACTTGCCACATAATCAGTCACTTTTATTAGTATTAGAGTCTTAGAAAACATATAATGGTATCTGAACATATGATTTATGTGCCTCTGACCAGTAGTGACCTCTGGTGAAATTCCAAAAAGATAAATAAATATGCTGAGTTTTGCCTAAAATAGCAAATACTATATAACGTCATTCATAATGTATAGATTGGAAGCAAAGCCGCAATTTATTGTCAGGCCATAGCACCATCTACTGGAACATTTATGGCACAATTCAATATTTAACTGTGGAACATCATTTTGATCAGTTTCTCAGTGTCACACAAATCTATAAACCACAAATATTGTACATATGCAATATATTTTTTTTTTTATTTTTTTTTTGCTATATACGTTTACTCCAGTTATTAGAATGGCACAGTAGACAAGTATCTTCATTGAATGTTTCATGTATATGTATTGTACTCATTATATGATGTGCCAGGTAGGTAGACTATGGGGTATTTCAGCCTCATATGTGCAGGAGCGGGACTTTTAGGCCTGGGCTAGACAACAACTTATGGCATGGCAGTTGTGTGACAGACCTGTTATATGCGTGACTCAATGCACGGGCATAGCTATTTGGGGTGCAGAGGTAGTAGTCGCACCCGTGTCCTGATGCTTTCCCTCTGCTACATAAGAAGACACCACTGATATAAATGAGACCTGGTGGATGGGAGACTCTGTAGCAAAATTTGCCTTGGGACCCAGGAACTTAATGTTATGCTTTTGACTTAGTGCATGTGTGATATGAATGCATTTGATGCAGCAATAGTAATTGCCATAGAAGTGAATAAGGGTGAAGGCTGTCACATATATTACCCATTCTTTTCCTTTGGAGGGTGAATGAAACAGAAAAGTTTGAGGTCTCAATAACTCCAACATAGAAATATTAGAAGTTGATGTAATATTTATTTATATAAATATTACATCCAGAAAAATAATCAATGTACATAATTCACTTTAATTCTACATGCATATCTTTTTACAGGGCAGATCTTCGCTGACACATGAAAAGGAACGCTTTGCCCAACCACATGCTGAAATGAAGAATTTAGTGGATGTGGTTAAAGAGATCAAACCAACTGCTCTGATAGGTAGAAAAATATAAGTATAATGAATACATTATTTTTTCATTTTTCCCTCGTCCATTTTCTATTTATAACAAGAGATCTTTTTCTTCAGGCGTTGCAGCAATAGGCGGAGCCTTCACTGAGCAGATTATAAAAGATATGGCAGCGTTCAATAAGCGACCCATAATATTTGCACTCAGTAATCCAACAAGTAAAGCGGAGTGTACTGCTGAGCAAAGCTACAGGCTGACTGAGGTATCACTATACATTAACGTGTGTCATATCATTAAAGGGGGTGTTTAGGAAAACTGATGGAAGGGAACAATGAAATGGCTGTCCCTTTGACAATCCTTTTTTGTTTGAGGGGTTCCCTGATGATAGGCTGATTACAGGGTTTCCTGCTGCTGAGACCCTGAGCAATCAGCTGTAAACTGTGGAATTACTTGGTAGCTGATCTCTGACACGCAGGATCCACCTGTTATAGATCAGATCTAAGTTATGAACTTAGATGTGACCGACAACAGCTCACAGGACCCGCTGACACTGAACCCGTCAGTGCCGCTAACCTGACTGATTCAGGTCTCAGCACAATGTAGAAAATACCCTCTCAAATAGAAAGTAAAAACTTAATAGGACGTACCACACAAGGTGTGCACTACCAATATAAATATATTAAGTAGTAGTGGGAAGGGGACTAGTGTGTGGTATTATAAATCAAAGTATTAAGTAAGAAAATAATAAACTTTATTGAATTGTATCATAACATAAATAAAATATAATAAAATGTCCAATATCAGTATTATCACATTGGGTACGTGGACCTACTGGACCGTCCCACCTTGACGGTATGGCAGCTGGCCAACAGGACACGGGTCACAGTCAATAGTTCGTATAGTGTACCTGTGGTAGCTCAGACAGTAGCAAGACAGGCTCGGCAGGGACAATGCAGCAGGCAGGCTCCAGGCATGGTGTAGCAGGACAGCCGTGGTACACAGCACAGCACGACTTCAGCTCAACACGGTACTTTACCAGGGTAGCACGGGATACAGGTTACAGGTGGCAGGAAGGGGAAACACTGGGAACTGGGAAAAACTAGGAGAGAATTTGCTTAGACAGACTAGAGTAGACAAAAAGGCTCAGGCATTGCAGGGAGGGGCACAGCCCTTCTTATAGCCCAGGGTGTGCTGGGAGCAATCAGCTCAATCTCCCACCTGTGTGCGCTTTGACTCCTTAAGTCTGGACTGAGCTCGCAAGCGCACCCTGGTGGTCACTGGAGAGAAGGGCGTCAACTGGATGGAAGGAGTTTGTGGTCAGCGACCATGGACGTTACAGTATCCCCCCCCCCCCTTACGCCCCTCCTCTTGGGACCAGAACGAGAGAGAAACCTTTTAATGAGGGTAGGAGCATTGAGATTCTCTTCTGGCTCCCAGGATCTCTCTTCTGGACCAAACCCCTTCCAATCTACTAAATAAAAAGTTTCTTCCTCTTACTTTTTTAGTGTTCAGGATCTCCTTAACCTCAAAAGTACCTGATGAACCGCTGGGAGCCACTGCAGGAGTGGAAGTCTTGGAGTAGCGGTTGAAGATCACTGGCTTCAGCAGGGAGACATTGAAGAAGTTGGGGATCTTGAGGGTATTAGGCAGCCGAAGTTTTTAGGAAACAGGGTTGATTTTTTGCAAAATCTCGAAGGGTCCAAGGAACCTGGGAGCTAACTTGTACGATGGCACCCTCAGCCAGATATTCCTAGAGGACAGACAGACCTTAGCACCTGGAAGGAACTGGGGAGGCTCTCGTCTTCTTGTGTCTGCCTTTCTCTTCATGCGGTCGACCGCCAGCAGAATAGAAGGTCGAGTCTGCTGCCAGATCTGTAGAAAGTCCCTGAATGCAGAATCAGCTGCAGGCACCTGGGACGTAGTGGAAACAGGAAGAGGTATACGAGGGTGTTGGCCATAGACAATGAAGAATGGAGTCTTATCGGTGGACTCACTAGCGTGGTTGTTGTAGGAGAACTCAGCCCAAGGACGCAGCTGCACCCAGTCATCATGCTGCCTGGAGATAAAGTGTCGTAGATCTCCATAATTTGGTCTATTCTCTCGACTTCACCATTGGACTGGGGATGGTAGGCAGAGGAAAAGTCCAACTTCACACCGAGGAGTACGCAGAGGGCTCTCCAGAACTTAGAGGTGAACTGAACCCCCCGATCTGACACAATATGTAGAGGCAAGCCGTGCAGACGGAAGATGTGTTGGACGAAGAGATTGGCCAGTCGGGAAGCAGACGGTAGGCTGGTCAGTGGAACCAAATGAGCCATTTTGGAGAATAGGTTCACCACCACCCAGACCGTACTGCAACCAGCAGAGAGAGGCAGGTCAGTGACAAAGTCCATAGCAATATGTTGCCAGGGGGCATCAGGCACAGGCACCGGCTGGAGCAGGCCCGCCGATTTGGAGTGGGCAACCTTATTTGTTGCGCACACCATGCAGGAGGAGAGAGAGTCCATTATGTCTTTGGGAACCCGCGTGACCTGCCAATTTGGAACTGTGTCCTCAGCGGAGGATTCTTCTTCTGTCTGCCAGATGCACAAAAGTCCTCCCCGGGGGAATGTCTCTAACTTGCAGAGGGTTGATAGGGATGATGCAGGATGGGTTAATGATACTCTGTGGAGACTCCATAGTGTCCTCTGTCTCGAATGACCTGGACAAGGCATGGGCCTTCACATTCTTGTCGGCCGGAGGGTAGTGGAGCTAAAACTGGAACCAGGCACAGAACAGCGACCACCTGGCCTGACGAGGATTCAGTCATTGGGCCGTCTGGAGATAAGTGAGGTTCTTGTGGTCCGTAAATATCAAGATAGGAAGAACTGTGCCCTCTAATAGATGTCTCCACTCCTCCAGAGCCAATTTGATGGCCAGTAACTCCCGATCCCCAATCGAGTAGTTGCGTTCTGCAGAAGAGAAGAGCTTAGAGTAATAGCCACATACCATTGACTTGCCCTTGGAACCTCTCTGGAACAGGAGTGCACCAGCACCGACAAAGGAGGCGTCCAGAACTGTAGAGAAACATCTGGATGATGGAGGATACAGGTTGACGTGAAGGCACTCTTCAGGCCACTAAATGCGGACTCTACACCTTGGCGTTCAAGCCTTTCTTAGGGAGGTTAGAGATAGGAGATGTCAGTGAGGAGAAGTTTGGAATGAACTGTCTGTAGAAATTGGCGAATCCCAAGAAGCGCTGTATGGCCCTCAAGCCTTGAAGGCGTGGCCATTCCAGGACGGACTTTACCTTTTCAGGATCCATCTTGAGACCTTGATTCGAGATGATGTAGCCCAGGAAGGGTAGAGCATCTTTCCCAAACACACACTTCTACAACTTGGAGTACAGGCGATTCTCCCTCAACCGCAGCAAAACTTGACGGACATGCCTCCGATGAGTCATTGGATCTGGAGGAAAAAATCAAGATGTCATCAAGATAGACCACAATACAAACATAGAGGAGGTCACGGAAGATGTAATTAACGAACTCCTGGAAGACCGCGGGAGCATTACACAGGCCAAAGGGCATTACTAGATATTCATAGTGTCCGTCACAGGTGTTAAATGCAGTCTTCCATTCGTCACCCCGGCGAATCCGGATTATATAGTAAGCCCCACGCAGGTCTAGTTTAGAAAAATTCTTGGCACCACGTATATGATCAAACAGTTCAGAGATCAATGGCAACGGATACCTATTTTTCACTATTTTTCGGTAGTCGATGCAAGGACGCAGAGAACCATCCTTTTTCTTGACGAGAAGAACCCGGCTCCTGCCGGGGAGGAAGACTTCCGTATGAAGCCCCTCTTCAAGTTCTCTTTAACATAGGCGGAGATGGACAGAGTCTCTGGTAAGGAGAGAGGATATACCCTACCATGGGGAAGGGAAGCACCAGGAACTAGGTCGATAGGACAGTCATATGCCAGGTGTGGGGGCAGCGTCTCCGCCTCTTTCTTGCTGAAGAAGTTTGAAAATGCAAAATAATGACCAGGCAGACCGAGGCAGAGGAGGCTGAGCCGAACGAATCTGTACCAAGCAACGGTTGAGACACTTTGGGCCCCACTGGAGAATCTCTACAGAATTCCAGTCCAGGACTGGGGCATATAGTCAGAGCCAAGGCAGACCCAGCAGCACTGGGTTGACGGCTTTGGGAAGGACAAAGAACGAGAGGAGCTCGGAGTGGAGGGCTCCCACTTGGAGCCTCAGCAGCTTGGTCACAGCTATAATTGGGTCTGGCAGAGGTAGTCCATTTACAGATGCAACCATCAACGGCCTCTCCAGAGGGGTAGTGGGCAATTGGAAACGATCCACCAGGTCTCTACGAATGAAATTAGCAGCGGATCCAGAGTCCAGATACGCAGATACCCGATGCGTTTTCTCGCCGGACACTATGGTCACGGGAATGGACAATTTAGACGAAAGTCCTTCTTTACCCAAGGTTGTCTCTCCCACCAACCCTAGACTATGGGGCTTTTGGGGACACAGAGTCCCGAGATGCATCTGCATTGTCTCTCCTGGGTAGATAGCTTAAACTGGTCCATCCTCACAGACTCCTTAGGAGGATCGGCATCTGAGGACAGCAGGGGTTGCTGCAAAGTAGGGACTGGACTAGGGAGTCCTTTCTCCCAACGAGCTTCTTGGAGCCGTTCTCGGATCCTTATATCAATCCAGGTCATCCAGGGTAGATGGTAGACGGTAGATCTCGGGCGGCAAGCTCGTCCTTAATCTTAGGAGACAGTAACTGCCAGAATGTAGCCACCAGGGCCTCATTGTTCCACAACAGTTCTCTTGCCAGGGTGCGGAAGTGGATGGCGTACTCACCCACGGACGTGTCTCCTTGGCGTAGGTTCAGCAAGGAGGCGGGTCTCTGGTCCTTGTCTTTCCCAGATAGGATTCGCCCATGCAAGGGCCCTGCCAGTGAGGAGAGAGATGATGAAAGCGACCCTTGCGCCATCAGACGAAAATGCCCTTGCATACAGGCTAAAGTGGATCTGGCACTGGTTCAAAAATCCACGGCAGGTCCTTTGTGTTTCCATCATAGCCGTCAGGAAGTGGCAAAGAAAATCTGGGATCAGCCCTGCCAGGAGGTGTAGTCAGAAGATCAGTACTGCCAGGAGGTGTAGTAGGAGGATCGGCAGCTTGCACCTCCAGCCGACGTGCTATAATGTTCAAGGTCTGGAGGAGTTGGTCTTGTTGAGACCGGAGGTCTAGCATATCCGCCTGCATCTCCTGTGACGTCATCATGGTCTTGGATTGACCAGCGGGGTCCATGGCCTGAGCCTACTGTTAAGTTGGGTACGAGGCTCGGCTGGGACTAGGCAGCAGGCAGGCTCCAGGCGTGGTGTAGCAGGAAAGGCGTGGTACACAGCACAGCACGACTTCAGCTCAACATGGTACTTGACCAGGATATCTCGGGATACAGGTTACAGGTGGCAGGAAGGGAAACACTGGGAACTGGGAAACACTAGGGGATCATTTGCTTAGACAGACTAGGGTAGACAAAAAGGCTCAGGCATTGCAGGGAGGGGCAGAGCCCTTCTTATAGCCCAGGGTGCTCTGACAGCAGTCAGCTCAATCTCCCACCTGTGTGCGGTTTTGCTCCTTAAAGAGGCTCTGTCACCAGATTTTCAAACCCCTATCTCGTATTGCAGCAGATCGGCAGATTACAGTAACATTTTTTTTTTTCAAAAACGAGCATTTTTGGCCAAGTTCTGAGCATTTTTATATTTATGCAAATGAGCCTTTCTTAAGTACAACTGGGCGTGTTTAAAGTTATGTCCAAGTGGGCGTATATTGTGTGTGTACATCTGGGCGTTTTTACTTGTTTTACTAGCTGGACGTTGTGAATAGAAGTGTATGATGCTGACGAATCAGCATCATCCACTTGTCTTCGTTAACACCCAGCTTCTGGCATTTCACAGACACACAGGGTGTTCTCGAGAGATCACGCTGTGACGTCACTTCCTGCCCCAGGTCCTGCATCGTGTCGGACGAGCGAGGACACATCGGCACCAGGCGACAGAGACTACAGTTGATTCTGCAGCAGCATCGGCGTTTGCAGACATCTCTGGAGAGAAGGGCGTCGACTGGATGGAAGGAGTTCGTGGTCAGCGATCACGGACGTTACAAGTATGAATAGTGCGAGTGCAGAGGACCCCCAATTCTGCACCTATAAAAGGACAAAAATAAACCCCAATTGAACAATTAGTGCCTTTTGCGTGCTATTGCAGCCGCAATTCCCCCGAAAATCCACGGGAGAATTGTGGCCCCATTCATTCCTATGGGCCCATTTACACGACCGTGGTTTTCACGGTCCGTGCATGGCCCAGGAGCGGGACCGCAGAAAGAACGGACATGTCTTATTACGGCTGTGTTCTGTGGTCCAGGCTCATAGGAAATAATGGACGCGGCCATGTGCACGGCCCACGATTTGCAGGTGGCTCGCAGGTGTCACTCCGCTGCCAGCAGACCCGAAAATCACAGCCGTGCACATGGCTATGGTCGTGTGCATGAGGCCTTATTCTTAACCCTTTCTCATCATGAATTATACCCCTAAAACCTATTCTAAGTGGTAGTATCGCTATTAGTCATGGATCTTCATCAAACAAACATGGTCAACATCTAATAACATTACATTTATTATGTGTGAATACAGTTAGGCACTAATGGTCCAATAGGGCTTATTTTTGTCCTTTTATAGGTGCAGATTTGGGGGTCTTCTGCACTCGCACTATTCATACTGACATTGGACAGTTTACTATATTTTATTTATGTTATGATACAATTCAATAAAATGTATTATTTTTTTACTTTATACTTTAATCCATAATACCACATACTAGGTCTCAGCACAAGATACAGCTGCTCTGTATACAGGACACAAAGCAGCTGTATCTCAAAAAGTTAAAATGATTTTTAATATAAAGTAATTGGAAAGTTGCACCAAACACACGATACACATTTTTATTTAAAATAAAAAGTCTTTAAAAAAAACAGTTTTCAAAGGAGCACATAGCCTTTAAGTGGAACAACACCTTTAGGCCACGTGCACACGAACGTGCTTTTGCAGCAGCAATTCCTCCGAAAATTCACGGCAGAATTGCGGCCCCATTCATTCCTATGGGGCCATCCACACGACCGTGGTTTTCACGGTCCGTGCATGACCCAGGAGCCCGCACCGCAGAAAGAACGGACATGTCTTATTACGGCCGTGTTCTGCTGTCCGGGCTCATTGAAAATAATGGCCGCAGCCATGTGCACTGCCCGCGACATTTGCGGGCGGCTCGCGGCTGTCACTCTGTGGCCGGTCGACCCGAAAATCACGGCCGTGCACATGGCTACGGTCGTGTGCATGAGGCCTTAAATGAAAACTGCTAATTTAAAGCAAATCTCCATAGTCAATGCTCCAGTTTTACTGATGATTCTAAATGATCCTTATTAAAGGTAAAAGGTAACTGCACTTTGGGCAAACATTCAGGACAGTACAGACTGGGGTGCTTATGCTTTCTCTTGGCACTTTAAAGATGTGGAAATATACGTTATGATGACATAATGATTGTGATTTTATATACATCTTGGCATTTCATAAATTTATCTAAACTACAGGGCCGCAGTATTTTTGCTAGTGGAAGTCCCTTTCATCCTGTCACACTCCCAGATGGACAAACATTGTACCCTGGGCAGGGTAACAATTCTTATGTGTTCCCGGGTGTTGCTCTTGGAGTTATCGCTTGTGGTGTAAGACACATTAGTGATGACATCTTCCTGACTACTGCTGAGGTAAGTAACACCCAGGCTGTGACATGAGAGGTCACTGGCAGCACACAACGTTATTTTAAGTTGCATTTCAAGTCATAAACTTTATTTTATTCTATTAATTTGGTGGTTTTTATTAACTTTCATAGCACATAGGTTACATAGTTCCCGTGCAGAAACTTCTTCTGTTATGTTTTCCATTTCAGCACCAAGCAATTCCCATTCCAGTTGCAGATATAAAGTCTCAAAAGTCTGCACATTCAAAAAATAACATGGCATAAGTGGCATTAGTAAACCATGCAAAAGTTGTGTGAATAAAATACATGCAGTTAAACCAGAGTTACAAAATAACCTCATTTGAAACTGAAGTCCCACTAAAACTAGTGAAATTAAGAATAAATCTGAAAGACTCTGGGTATCTGTCATTGTTTTAAAAACAAATTGAAATATTTCTAGTTTAGTTACTGAATTATTTTTTTCTAAATTTCTTGCAAATATTGCTACCCTCAATGTTATTCCATATTTCCCTGTTTGTAAACACTGTATTCAGATGGTGTTGGCAACACTCAATGTACTCTCTCTAAAGGGGCTGTAAACAGCAAACTGGTAAAATGTAATGAATGAAGCATTCCCAGAAGACCACTACTTTGAAAAGACCCCCCTTATAAAGACCACATTTTTTGTGATGGATTTGCAATTACTTTTTTGTCTATGTACAAAGGCCCTCTTTAAAAAGGCCACTTCTCATTCTGATCGGGACCAACCTTTTAGAAAAAGTTTTCTTACTGGTACCTCTTTTTAAAAACCGGATGTCTCGCTTACTTGACCATTCTCAACGGACAGCAAGGCCTAGCAGAGGGGAAGGAGCTGAGGAGCAAGGCGCAGCTTAATGTAGGCATAGTGAGAGCCAGAGAATGCGAGCCACCAAGCTTTATATGCAGCTGATGTCATGCTGCATGTAAAGGGAGCTCAGCACACGTAATAAACAGCATCGCAACCTGCCACTACCTGTTGAGGAAAGAGCCATAACTTGTAGGATGCCAACTCTGGAATCCAGACCCCCACCTTACCCCTATAGCCGCTACATACGGAGAGGAAGTCATGCATGCGTGTGGCCCTCTCCAATGAAGTCTACAGGAGTTATGGAGAAAGCCGAGCCAGTTACTCACTTAGACTTCAAAAGAGAGAGACACCCGCATTCCTCTACTTAAAGTGTCATTGAAATCTAATCAATATATATCAATATGATAGATAGATCCTACCTGGGTGATTGGGGCCCCCTAGGTCCTTAAGGTGGTAGGGGCCTTGGGGCATATACCACTTGTGTCCTCCCTATAATCCAGCCCTGTGAAGAAGGGGCTAATCCTGGGGACTGAGAGGGGGAGTAGATCCATATTGGGAACTGATGAGAGGGAAGCCATGCTGGGGACTGAGAAGGTGGCCATGCTGGGGAAGGAAGAGAAGGGAGGAATGCTGGGGACTGAGATGGAGAGGGCAGCCATGTTGGAGACTGAGAGGGATGCCACGCTGGGGAGTCAAAAGGATAATGTATAGTACTATGCTGTGCTGTGTCTTTCGACTTGTGGCTTTCCAGCTGAAAAGGAAAACAAAACTCTTATCATGCTCTACTAGTCTCTGGTAGAGTAAACTGAGAAGCCACAAGTAAAAGACTACTGCAGTATACTGTTTGAATATTGAGCTTACATGTTACACATAAGCTACAAGACTGGAAATCCACCCGCAGTAAATCAAAATCACAACTTTTCTTCTGAGCATAGAGGTATGTAGCGACTGAATGACACTATAGAAAAATGATGATTAGCAATAGGAGGTGGTTTTCTCCTCTTCAGAGACAGGTAATGGCTGAGAATTAGGCAGACAGAGCTGCTTCCTTCAAAGTCTGGACACAGAGCTGTTCACTTGGCTCCTACAGAGCAAGAAGCTCTGAAATGCTGGTAGGTCACTAATGCACTGCATGTAGAATCCAAACAAGATGTAAAAATCTAGCACTTGTATTAAAATGACTTCTTCATTAATTATAACATTAGTGAAGTATTAAGGGCCTGTTCACATTAGCATTTGCCTACCATTTGGGCTTTCCATTCATCTGTTCCATTAGAGGAACAGATAATCGGAAAGACAAACAGAAAGTATCTTTTCTGTTTGCAATACCATTGATTTCAATGGTATTTTTGGGGTTATAGTTTGTTTCATTTTGCATCTGTTCTGCTAGGTTTCCATTTTTTTCAAAACCTAGTATGCTGCGCTATTGTTTCTGTGAAAAAACTGGAACAGTTGAATGGAATGCCCAACCGGAGGGCGAACGCTGATGTGAACAGGCCCTAAATCATGCAATAAATGACTGCACATCTGAAGCGGTGAGACACATACTTTTTGTTTTTTTACATTGCATGTAAGTCAACCCAATTGAAAACATCTTGTCAGTTGTCATCATAGCAGAGATAACATGGGAGTTACATACAGAAAATTATGAGAATTTAAAGAAATGGACTCCCAAAAATAATATTATAAGAAGGTATTAACCAGAGATCCTATTCAGAGTGAAAAAACAGCCTTTTTTTTTTTTACTGTAGTCGGTTTCAATACTCAACTGCCAGGCAGTAATGTTATGTTGACTTGCATGCTTGGTATATAGCACAAATATAGGATATGTCATGAGTTTTACGCAGCGGACACACGCTGCATGAAAATCACGGACTGTCTGAATGGCCCCATTGACTAACATAGGTCCGTGCGAGGCGCGTGAAAATCACGCGCATTGCGCAGACGTATTATACGTTCGTCTGAATAAGCCCTTATTCTGAGAATGCCCCTTCTCTGATTATGCCAGGATAGCAGTATGCCACAAATAACTATAGAAGGATGTGCCAGTGATTTGCTTTATACCATTGGTTGTGGAGCTCATGACTCTCGAATGCACTGACAAAGACAAGAAGAGGCTAAGGATATGGAGAAAAATTAGGAATGCTGTCTTTGGATAGACTGGACTCTATGGAGTCTCATATAATCTAATGGGATGCATAATCATGGGAGCTAGTGGAAGGGACATTGGAATTTGTTTTATTGAACAAATGTTTAATCTGCAGCATTTCTTCTAATTTTAATAATGAGAAGAATTCTGAAAGTCTACGAGTCCATTCAAGATTTTATGGAGTCTTTAGTCTCTGCTGATTCAAGTATGTTAGTTTTCTTAGTGCTTTATGGTCCCCGCTAATAATAGGCAGCATGTGCACGTCTTGGCTTCCCTACAGCATAGTTTTCTCCAGAATACATTTTTAATGGGATTATCTATGAAGCTAGTTGGGCATCCAGACAGCTTTGCCAAAACTATTTCATTAGTTCGTAAAATCCTTGACATTTTTTTGTTCTGCTTGGTAAAGCTCATAAAAACAGGGAACATTGCTTGTCATCACGGTGAAATTGTCTGCAATTAGTAGGTATTACAGCTTGAAATACCTTACATTTATCAACGCAAATCAAAGTTACGCTCTGTTTTATTTGGCTTTGGAAAATGAACACCTGAAAGCCAGCCCTTCTTACTGACAATAAGTGGACTGTTACTTTAATGACAGCTGAAGAGGTGGCAAAGCATGATTGGGCATTCAGTCTGACTGGCTGCATGATAAAATCTTCATTTACAAAGAATTATTCGCATTGGGGGAAGAATAAAAGAAGTCTTCAAGTTGATAATTACAAAGAAATAAAGATTGCAATGCTGAGAGTTCATGTGTGAAATTAGTGGCATGCTTGTCCGTTACCCCAGATCACATATAAAGTGGGGTATTTATTCAGCAAGTTAACCTTGCCAGTATGGGCCCATTCCTCTAGGATTCATAGAAAGAATGGACTGCTTATTACCCGGGTTGCTAAATGTTTTTACTAATGGCTGCAAATGTCCTGAAATAGAAACAACAATCAGTTCTCATCCATTCTTTCCCCCAGTGATCAAGCGCTGACGCTCGGGCAGTCCTTTCAGCAGTGGCGTAGCTATAGGGGTCGCAGTGGTCGCAATTGCCCGCGCCCCCCCCGCACCACATCAATAAAAAGTTACTATAGTAATTACCTTCCTGCTTCCGGAGCACAGCGGAGGTCCTGACATCACAGCGCTGTGCGCAGCGCATGAGGTCACAATGCTATGCGCCGCGCACAGCATCCTGATCCCGGATAGAGTCAGACCATCTGCTACGGCTGAAGAGGAGGGTAAGATTAATATCCCTGCCTTAGTAATGGATGCTGTCACTCAGCCAGCGGCCATTACTAAGGCGGTAATAATAAAGTTTAAAAAAAATACAAGGACATAGAAAAAATATTTTATTGAAATAAAAAAAACACACACAACCCTCATTAACTATTTTATTGAGAATAAAAAAAACGCTGTCATTGAAGTAGTCCTCGAATCCGACGTAGTCCAACGATCGAACCTGTAAAAAAACAGAAAAAAATAATTAGTAACACATAAAAAAGCAAAACAATTATTAGGCTGGGTTCACACGACCTATTTTCAGGCGTAAACGAGGCGTATTATGCCTCGTTTTACGTCTGAAAATAGGGCTACAATACGTCGGCAAACATCTGCCCATTCATTTGAATGGGTTTGCCGATGTACTGTGCAGACAACCTGTCATTTACGCGTCGTCATTTGACAGCTGTCAAACGACGACGCGTAAAAATACAGCCTCGTCAAAAGAAGTGCAGGGCACTTCTTTCAGACGTAATTTGAGCCGTTCTTCATTGAACTCAATGAAGAGCAGCTCAAAATTTACGGCTGTCAGAGAAGCCTCGCAAAATGCGAGGAGCAGCATTTACGTCTGAAACGAGGCAGCTGTTTTCTCTTGAAAACAGTCTGTCTTTTCAGACGTAAAAGCCTCTCATCGTTTGCACATACCCTTATTCTTATCTTTCCTGGGTCCAGCGCTGGAGCAGCAATGTCAGTGAGCTGGGCCCTATATCTAATCCTATCATGTGTGATACTGTCTGCGGAGCTGTGTATCTAATCCAATCATGTGTGATTCTGTCTGCTCAGCCACTGTATCTAATCCTATCCATAGTTTATAGGGTCTTAGTGCTATAGATATGCTGTCTCCTATACACACACACACACACACACACACACACACACACACACACAGATTTTTTGGGGGGTATATTGATTGGGGCTATTTCCCCTGACATTTTAAGTCCTTAGTGACGCCCCTGGCTGCTAGTGCTGCATTGTTGGTTCACTTAGGAGACCCAGCGATGCAGCTGAAAGCTGTGGGCCGTCGGCCATGAGAGGTTTGCAGGGGGGGCCCAATAAGAACTTTTGCATCGGGGCCCATGAGCCTTTAGCTACGCCCCTGCCTCTCAGTGTTTGCTTACATGCTGGCAGCACGTGACCGCTGCAGCCAATTAGAGGGCTCAGCAGTCATGTGTTGTATTCCGGGTTATCCAGGGTCAAAAAAATGTTAAACAATAATATATAATAAGGTATAATATTCAATTCCATTCTGAATCGTGGATTGAGGACCCAGTCACGTGGTGGCGGAATCCATGTGGTTTTCTGTCAAGTGATGACGCGCCGACACATCCCCCTGTGACAGAGGGCTTGCTTTCCCTTCTGTTTGGTGTCGGTGTGTCATCATTCACATGACCCCTTCAGCTCCATTTCGAAGGCGGCCCTCTTCCTAGTCCTGTCGCTCTCAGCCTAGGAGCGTCAGAGTTCATGCTCCAGATGTTCCAGGGGATCCTGCGATTCGTAGTTTTTCAATTTGAAAAATTAAATCTCACCCAAGGAGCAGAAGAAGAAGACTGTGTGTGCGGCGATATCGTGGTATTGTAAGTTCACTAGAAAATAAAGTTTAATGATATATAATAATAAGTAAAGGTTTTTAAAAGTGTGTTGGGGATGTGTTATTTTTTTTTTGGGCCGCCAGATAACCCCTTTAATGCTCAGCGATAGGCGTCATGATGCCAAAAACATGAGTTGTCAGCACTGAGCCCTCTGATTAGCTGTAGCGGTCGCATGCTGCTTGCATGTAAAGGAACACAAAGGGGACCACCAGAGCGTCAGTGCTGGATCGCCACGGAAAAGAATAGGTGAGTTCTTATTCATTTTTTTATTTCAGTGCATTTTCAGTCATTAGCAAAACATTTTAGCAACCCGATTACCCCTTTAAGTTTAATAAGTACTGTTCAAACACAATCTAGGTTCAGGTAGAGGTAATATAGGGACTGGACTGGCAGTGAACTCTTCATGGCTCTGCTTCTGCCTTGCTGATGGGGGTTCAGGTTCAGATGTGTGAATACATCTTCCTATTGATCCAAAGTGTAGTTATACATTTGGATCATATTAGCGAATTATTAATAGCACTTCATTATATATAATATTATTGGAATCACTTATTTTTAGCTGCAGAACGGTTCCCATAATGACTTGCAGAGAATTTAGTACATCGTTTGCTTTCCCATGCAGATTTGTGAGTCCGACATTATATTATATCAAGGAATTGCTTTCTACACAGTTCAATATTGTATTCTTTCATGTGGATAATGTTGTTGTATATTCCAGTTGCTTGGCCTTAAAGAGGCTCTGTCACCAGATTTTCAAACCCCTATCTCGTATTGCAGCAGATCGGCGCTGCAATGTAGATAACAGTAACGTTTTGGGTTTTTTCAAAAACGAGCATTTTTGGCCAAGTTATGAGCATTTTTATATTTATGCAAATGAGCCTTTCTTAAGTACAACTGGGCGTGTTTAAAGTTATGTCCAACTGAGCGTGTATTGTGTTCGTTACATCTGGCCGTTTTTACTTGTTTTACTAGCTGGGCGTTGTGAATAGAAGTGTATGATGCTGACAAATCAGCATCATCCACTTCTCTTCGTTACCACCCAGCTTCTGGCAGTTCACAGACACACAGCGTGTCCTTGCGAGATCACGCTGTGACGTCACTCACTTCCTCCCACAGGAGGAACGAGCGAGGACACGCTGTGTGTCTGTGAACTGCCAGAAGCTGGGTGGTAACGAAGAGAAGTGGATGATGCTGATTCGTCAGCATCATACACTTCCATTCACAACGCCCAGCTAGTAAAACAAGTAAAAACTCCCAGATGTACACACATAATACACGCCCACTTGGACATAACTTTAAACACGCCCAGTTGTACTTAAGAAAGGCTCATTTGCATAAATATAAAAATGCTCATAACTTGGCCAAAAATGCTCGGTTTTGGAAAAAAAAACACGTTACTGTTATCTACATTGCAGCGCCGATCTGCTGCAATAGGAGATAGGGGTTTGAAAATCTGGTGACAGAGCCTCTTTAAGTCTTATTCCAAAACTGTGACTTTTACTCACATCTATCACCTTGATACGTTTGCTATTCACAGCATGGTAATGTGATAATATCATCAAACTTTCTAATAAATTTAAACTAATTAAAAAGTAAAAAAACAATAAACAGCAAATAAACAAACTTCCTTTAAAACTTTACACTAAACCTCAGATCAGCATGATTTGCATACATATTAAGATCAAAACACCTGGCAGACAATAAATGATATTTACCATGTAACCTATTACGGCCATGAGTTTTATAGATGCCCAGGAAATAGGAAAATATATTGGGGAATGTTCCTGTTTGCACAGGTGTACATGCTAATAAAAAAGGAAATTTGTGTCATTTGTTAGTTCATTTTCTTTCCAAAATGTTTTAAACCAATAAAAGTGATTTACTTAAATAAATAAGAAACTATATAGACTTGTAAAGAAGTTATTTTATCAGATACACCAAAACACATGATGACCTTTATACAACAAAACTGTCTGACAAACTGGCCTTGTTGCCTAGAGCAACCAATCAGAGCTCAGCTTTCATTACTTCAACTGCTCTGGAAGAATGAAAGCTGTGCTGTGATTGGCTGCCATGGGCAACAAGCCCAGTTTGTCTGTTAGTCTTGATAAATGAGGCCCCCTTGGGCTGGAATCAAACATGCAATTTTGTGCCACATTTTGTGTCAGTTTATTGAGCCAAACCCTGGAGTAGATACAAAAAAGAGGAGACATATTAGTCGTTCCTTATTCTTTTCAGATCCACTCCTGTGTTTGACTCAAGAAACTGCAATAAAAAACTGCATGTGTGATTCCAGGCTTATATTGATTTCTTATAGCAGCCTTTCATCAGTACCACAAATTCCTGCACAAAGCCAAAAATGACACCCTGAATTCTACTCTGGTGTTTCCTTTCACTGCCTGTTCCATTTTTTGTCTCTCTCTAAGCGCTCCCCCCTAAACTCTATAAAAAAACAAAAAAACTGAAATACTTACCACAATATATTGCACAATTATTTTGTGCCGCTGGTATTTCTATCTTTTCTGCACCCCTTAATAAATGAAGTCTATGGACATATGTAGTTTGCAATTTGCTTTGAAATCCTCACTTTTATGCCTTTTTCACAGGAACGCGCGTCGCACGGACCTATGCTAGTGAATGGGGCCGTTCAGACTGTCAGTGAATTTCACGCAGCGTATGTGCGCTGCGTAAAACTCATGACATGTCCTATACTTGCCCGTGTTTCGCGCAGCACGCACCCATTGAAGTCAATGGGTGCGTGCAAATCGCACACGGAGGCACTTCCGGGTGACGGGCGTGATTCGCGCTATAGCTGGTAAAGAAGAGAAGGGAAACATAAAATCCCCTCCTTCTTTACTGTGTCATCACATAAAAACAGAGTGTCATAATGATGCCGGCTGCGTGAAAATCACGTAGCCAAGCGCTATATACACATTTTTTGCGCGTGCAAAACGGACACGTTTGTGTGAATAAGGCGTTACTTTGCCTGCATAGAGGAGAAATACTGAGACCTTGAAAGGACATTGAGATGAACTTTAACTCCTTCCCGACATCCGCCGTGTGTATACGGCGCTGCCAAGAAGGTGTTCCCGCAAAGCGCAGTACAGTTACGTCGCAGTGATGGTGCGGGCTCAGAAGCAGAGCCGGCACCATCACCGCGGGGTGACAGCTGTATTATACAGCTGGCACCCCCCTGTAACTGCCAGGACCGGAGCTATTCTCCGATCCGGCTGATTAACCCCTCAGATGCTGCGCTCAATATTGCGCAGCATCTGATGGATTTTCACCCCACCGGCAACCCAGTGACGCAATCGGACGCCAGAAAATGGCGTCCGAGTCTGCCTTGTACGGGAGCCAATGGGGACCCGCCTGATGCGCGTCCTCATAGGCTTGCTGTCAGTGAATAACTGACAGCGCTAATACACTGCACTACGTATGTAGTGCAGTGTATTAGAGTAGCGATCGGGGCATCAGGCCCTCAAGTCCCCTAGTGGGACAAGTCAAAAAAGTAAAAAAAAGTTAGAACAAATGTGGTAAAACAATAAAAACACACACGTTTCAAATAAAAATAAAGCTAAACTGACTTTTTTCCCATAGTAAGTCTTTTATTATAGGGAAAAACCGTAAAAATTAAAAAAAACTATACATAATTGGTATCGCCGCGTCCGTAACGACCCAAACTACAAAACTATTATGTAATTTATCCCGCACGGTGAACGCGGTAAAAAAAAAAACATGAAAAACAACGCCAGAATCTTTGTTTTTAGGTCACATCTCCTTCCAAAAAATTCGATAAAAAGTGATCAAAAAGTCACATTTACTCCAAAATAGTACTAATAAAAACAGCAATCCGTCCCGCAAAAAATAATCCCTGACACCCCTTTGTGCACGCAAAAATTAAAAAGTTATCGGTCTTAGAATATGGCGACACAGAAAACAAATGATTTTATAAAAAAAGTGATTTTATTGTGCAAAAGCTGCAATACATAAAAAAAACAATATAAATTTGGTATCGCCGTAATCGTATCGACCCGCAGAATAAAGCTAACATGTAATTTAGGGATGCACTGTGGATGCCGGAAAAAAAAACAATAAAAAAGTATTCCAGAATTGCTTTGTTTTTGGTAATTTCCTTTATCAAAAAATGAAATAAAAAGTGATCAAAAAGTCGTATGTGTTCTAAAATGGTACCAATAAAATCTACAGCCCGTCTCGCAAAAAACAAGCCCCCACACCGCTCCATCAACTGAAAAATAAAAAAGTTATGGCACTAGTAATGCGGTGATGAAAAACATCTCAATGCGCAGGCCGGAGGGGAACATTCCTTCAGTTTCAGGGCCCTAGTATTTAGGAACTAGGAAAGGGAAGGGACATGGCAAATAAGCTGGAAGTGAGGGCGCCCGTATTATACCAGCGCAAAACTTTCCCAGCAATGTTTCCCAAACTACGAAGGAGAAAAAGTCCCCAAAAGGTGCAGAGCGTTACAAAAGGGGAGTGAGAAAGAAAACCGTTTATCAGTGTGACACCGGCCTGTGCATAACGGATCGCTTCACAGCGTAACACACATCTATGGATAATTGTATTATTTACCCCATTATTATACCCTCTTATTATGCCCTGATGTACTCCACACAGATTACATATACCCTGATGTACTCCGCACAGATTACATATACCCTGATGTACTCCGCACAGTTTACATATACCCTGATGTACTCCGCACAGCTTACATATACCCTGATGTACTCCGCACAGCTTACATATGCCCTGATGTACTCCGCACAGCTTACATATGCCCTGATGTACTCCACACAGATTACATATACCCTGATGTACTCCACACAGATTACATATACCCTGATGTACTCCGCACAGATTACATATACCCTGATGTACTCCTCACAGCTCACATATACCCTGATGTACTCCGCCCAGCTCACATATACCCTGATGTACTCCACCCATCTTACATATACCCTGATGTACTCCTCAGAGCTTACATATGCCCCCACATTATAAACTGAAATACCAGCAAAACCCCAAACAGAACTGCCAAGCAAAATCCATGCTCAAAATGGCGGTCTTTCACTTCTTAGCCCTACAGTGTGCCCAAACAGCAATTTATGGCCACAAGTAAGGCATTACCATACCCGGGAGAACCCGCTTAACAATTTATGGGGTAAGATTCTCTAGGGGCAAATATTGTGCAATGAATAGGCAGATCAGTGGAAAAATTGCAATTTTCACTTTGCACCATCCATTGCGTATTCATTTCTGAAAAACACCTGTGGAGTCTAAATTCTCACTACACCCCTTGATAAATGCCTTTAGGGGTGTAGTTTCTAAAACGGGGTCACCTTTGTTTGGTACATCAGTGGTTTTGCAAATGCAACATGCTGTCCACAAACCATTCCAGCAAAATCTACACTCCAAAAGATAAGTACCGCTCCTTTTCTTCTGAATGCTCCCATATATGTAAACAGCCGATTATAACCACATATGGGGTGTTACCGTACTCGGGAGAAATTTCTTTACAAATGTTGGGGGGCTTTTTCTTCTCTATTCCTTGTAAAAATGAAAAATGTTGATCTAAAACTACATCTTGTTGGGAAAAAAAATATTTTTCATTTTCATGGCTTAATTCTAATTAATTCAGCAAAAAACCTTTGGGATCAAAATTTTCACCATACCCCTAGATGATTCCTCAGGGGGTGCAGTTTCCCAAATGGAGTCACTTTTGGGGTGTTTCCACTGTACTAGTACTACAGGGGCTCAGCAAATGTGACATGGAGCCCAGAAACCATTCCAAAATCCAAATGGTTCTCCTTCCATTCTGAGCCATACCGTGTGTCAAAACAGATGTTTATGACCACATGTGGAGTATTGTTTTACTCGGGAGAAGTTGCTTTACAAATATTACGGTGCTTTTTCTCCTTCAGTCCTTGTGGAAATGAAAAAAAAAAAACCTAAACCTACATTTTCTTTGAAAAAATGTGGATTTTCATTTTTACGACCTACTTCCAATAAGTTCTGTAAAACACCTGTGAGGTCAAACTGCTCACTGTACCCCTAGATAATTTCCTCATGGGTTGTAGTTTCCAAAATGGGGTCACTTGTTGGGGGTTTCCACTGTTTTGTCCCCTCAGGGGCTTTGAAAATGCGACACGGCCTCCGCAAAACATTCCTGCTAAATTTGAGTTCCAAAAGCCAAATAGCGCTCTTTCCCTTCTCAGCCTCGCCGTGTGTCCAAACAGCCGTTTATTACCACATGTGGGGTATTGTTTTACTCGGGAGAAATTTCTTTACAAATATTATGGTGATTTTTCTCCTTTAGTCCTTGTGGAAATGAAAAAACAATGAGCTAAACCTACATTTCATTTGAAAAAATGTAGATTTTCATTTTCACAGCCTAATTCCAAAAATTTCTGCAAAAAACCTGTGGGGTCAAAATGCTCACTATACCCCTAGATAATTTCCTCAGGGGGTATAGTATCCAAAATGGGGTCACTTGTTCGGGGTATCCACTGTTTTGCCCCCTCAGGGGCTTTGCAAATGTGACATGGCCTCCGAAAACCATTCCTGCTAAATTTGAGCTCCAAGAGCCAAATGGCGCTCAGTCCCTTCTGAGCCCCGCCGTGTGTCCAAACTGCCATTTATTACCACATGTGGGGTATTGTTTTACTCGGGAGAAATTGCTCTACAAATGTTGTGGTGCTTTAGTTCTTTTGGAAATGAAAAAAAATTAGCTAAACCTACATTTTATTTGAAAAAATTTAGATTTTCATTTTCATGGCCTAGTTCCAAAAATTTTTGCAAAAAAACTGGCAGGTCAAAATGCTTGCTACACCCCAAAATAAATTCCTCAAGGGGTGTAGTTTCCCAAATGGGGTCACTTTTGGGTGGTTTCCGCTGCTTTGGTACCACAGGAGCTCTTCAAAGCTGACATGGTGCCTAAAATATATTCTAATACAAAGGAGGCCCAAAATCCACTAGGTGCTACTTTTGCTTCGGTGGCCCGTGCTTCAGTCCAGTAGCACACTAGGGCCACATGTGGGATATTTCCTAAAACTGCAGAACCTGGGCAATAAATATTGAGTTGCATTTCTCTGGTAAAACCTTCTGTGGTACAAAAAAAATGGATTCAAAATGAATTTCGGGAAAAAAATAATGAACTTTGTAAATTTCACCTCTACTTTGCCTTAATTCCTGCGCAATGTCTAAAGGGTTAAGAAACTTTCTAAATGCTGTTTTGAATACTTTGAGGAGTGCAGTTTTTATAATGGGGTGACTTATTGGGGGTTTCTAATATCTAAGGACCTCAAAGCCAGTTCACAACTGAACTGGCCCCTGTAAAAATAGCATTTTTAAATTTTCTTGAAAATGTGAGAAATTGCTGCTAAAGTTCTAAGCCTTGTAACGTCCTAGAAAAATAAAATGATGTTCAAAAAACGATGCAAAACTAAAGTAGACATATGGGGGATGTTAATTAGCAACATTTTTGTGTGTTATAACTGCCTGCCTTACAAGCAGATACATTTAAATTGAGAAAAATGCTAATTTTTGCAATTTTTCGCTAAATTTTGGTGTTTTTCACAATTAAATACTGAATGTATCGGGCAAATTTTGGCAGTAACATAAAGTCCAATGTGTCACGAGAAAACAATCTCAAAATCACTTGGATAGGTAAAAGCATTCCAGAGTTATTACCACATAAAGTGAAACATGTCAGATTTGAAAAATGAGGCTCTGTCAGGAAGGTCAAAAGTGGCCAAAGAGGGAAGGGGTTAAGCAACAGTTCCGACCATAGGAATGTGTTGGAATCGTGCAACTTGATGGAACGGGGATACTTAGTCATGCGTGAGGTGGTTCGGGTCGTTGGTCTAATCTGCACCTGAAATTACCCTTTTTGTGCATTACAGTAAAAGTTGTAAATATCTAATATAAGTGATAGTATAAGGCATTATGGAGAAGCGAAATGAGGCTATTATCAGAAAAGTTTATATTGTTATTTACTGATGGAATTTTTTTTCTTTTCTTACAAAGGTCATAGCTGAGCAGGTTTCTGATAAACATTTGGAAGAGGGACGTCTCTACCCTCCTCTACAGATAATACAAGAAGTCTCTGTAAAGATAGCTGTTAAGGTAAACTACAGTAATGGCGCAGGCTATTGTGCTTAAAGAGGACCTGTCACCTCTCTGCCTGTCTTAGCAAATACTCGGATTACCCATGAAATAACAATTCTGGACAACTCTATAATTTGTGCACTTCCTCTGTTTTTTCCTCTTAGGAATTTATGAATAAATTGACAACTGGGTAGTATTTTGGCAGAAAACCTGGCACTCCAAAAATTCTTTGTTTTTGAAAAATAATTTTTTTTGCAATCCAGAGACATAGACAATGTGACGTTTCGGTCAAAATAACAAGACCTTTTTCAAACAGTCTGTAAAATTAATAAAGACGTTTTTTCTATTAACAACCAATAACAATAGTCATGTCATCGCCATCAAAAATTTGAATTTTAGCTAATATGAAAATAATCATAGTTACATAGTTACATAGTATAGTTACATAGTTAGTACGGCTGAAAAAAGACACATGTCCATCAAGTTCAACCAAGGGAAGGGAAAAGGGAAGGAAAAATTTCTACACATAGGAGCTAATATTTTTTTGTTCTAGGAAATTATTTAACCCTTTTTTACAGCCATCTATTGTCCCTGCTGTGACCAGCTCGTGCGGTAGACTATTCCATAGATTCACAGTTCTCACGGTAAAGAAGGCTTGTCGCCTCTGCAGCTTGAACCTTTTTTTCTCCAGACGGAGGGAGTGCCCCCTTGTTTTTTGAGGGGGTTTTACAAGGAACAGGATTTCACCATATTTTTTGTATGTGCCATTAATATATTTATATAAGTTAATCATGTCCCCCCTTAGTCGTCTTTTTTCAAGGCTAAATAGGTTTAATTCTTTCAATCTTTCCTCATAACTTAAATTCTCCATGCCCCTAATTAGCTTCGTTGCTCTTCTTTGTATTTTTTCCAACTCCAGGGCATCCTTTCTATGAACTGGAGCCCATAACTGAACTGCATATTCTAGATGAGGCCTCACTAATGCTTTGTAAAGTGGTAATATTATATCCCTGTCCCGCGAGTCCATGCCTCTTTTAATACACGACAATATCCTGCTGGCCTTTGAAGCAGCTGATTGAAACTGCATGCTGTTATTGAGTTTATGATTTACAAGTACACCCAGATCCTTCTCAACAAGTGAATCCGCCAGTGTAGATCCCCCTAGGACATATGATGCATGCAGGTTGTTGGTACCCAGATGCATAACTTTACATTTATCTACATTAAACTTCATCTGCCAAGTGGACGCCCAAACACTTAGTTTGTTTAAATCTGCCTGCAATTCATGAACATCTTCCATAGACTGAACTATATTACATAGCTTGGTGTCATCTGCAAAAATAGAAATAGTGCTATTAATCCCATCCTCTATATCATTAATAAATAATCATATCAATATAAACAAATGTTCTACATACTGCATTATATATGATCAAAAAATTAAACTACTCGTTATAGATATTGAGAATCATATCTTATTATACATAGGAAACGAATATGAGCAACATTCATTGGAATAAGTTGTACAATGTAACTGAATTTTTGGAGTGCCAGGTTTTCTTCCAAAATACTACGGAGTTGAAACCTACCTGAGCACCCTTCTATACTGAGTGCCGTGGTTTCTTCGATAATAAATTGACAACTGGGTGTTACTATTTCGCCTGTCAACAGGCCATGTCCTCACACATTCTCAGACTGTGAGCACTGATTGGATAGTGTCAGACTGTGGAAGGACACACCCCCATATGGTAACACCCAGTTGTTTATTAATTCATGAATTTTTCGTAGGAATAACAGACGAAGGGCACAACGCACAGTTGTGAGGAAAGATGCTCGAGAATTTTTGGTTCATGGGAAATACAAGTGTTTATGAAAACAGAGATATCGGGTGAGCTGACAGGTCCTCTTTAAAGGGGTTTCCAGCCGATAAAAATTGATGGCCTATCCTTAGGATAGGCTATCAATAGCTAATGGGTCGGATTCCGACTCCCGGAACCCCCGGCGATTAGCTGTTTTGAAGGGTCCGCAGCGCTCATTGCTCACTGTGAATGTTCGACACACATGAGGATAGGCCATCAATTTTTATTGGCTGGAAAACCCCTTTAAGATGAGTAAAAAATGTAACTATTATAACTTCAACTGTAAAATTAGAATTCACTCATATTTCAATCATCAAAATCTAGTTCACCAAAACATTGATACCCACAAGCTTTTGTCATCTGAGAATTTCACTAAATAATTTCATGTGACCAAACACGGTACTGACTTAGATGCTCAGCATTCAGGTGCATGTATATATTATAACATGTAATGCAATAAGTTTGTCATGTTGTGTACGGTCAGCAATAGTAGCCCCATTGCAAACATCATCTTAGAGTTGCTATAGTATGAAGGTAAAGGTGGCAATATTTTTGCTGACAAGGCTGTGAGATGTTTAGGTGTTGCTACCTGTGTAGAAAAGGTTTTCGAAAAACAAAACATTGTTGAACATGATGAATTATTGTTTTTTGTTGCTTGATCAACAAATGATGCATTTTTTGCCAAAATACATTGTAGCGCTAGTATTACAGACATACGGTAACATCCAGACTCCACACTGTCTCCCTGATCTTAACTTAGGTCACTATATTACTATATAGTTATATAAACTCAGCTTAGTAGAACTGCACGGGGTCTGGGTGTTATTACTGTAATACAGATGCGGAAATGCAGCCGCATTGTGGCCATGTAAAACATTACTAATATCCCAACAGCATGCTCTCTGTACATTGCAGTATAAGACATACCAGTAACACACCTGAGAATAATAGCAGCCTACACTAGTATAGAGGTAGCAGGCCATTTTTATCTATGGATAGGTATGTGAAAAAAACCTCTGTTGCATATGCAGCAAGAGAATTTAGCATTTTCAAATAAACCTTTTGATAAATCTAGTAGCGTGAGATGTGAGAGTATACTGAACATTGCCGGATGTGTGATCTAGCACCATGTGATTGATTATTTCATGGTAGTAGTCATAGATCATTTATGGTTATGATGGATGTTATTTTGAAAGTTTATAATCCTATGTATTTCCAGATTGTAGAGAATGCCTATAGGGATAATACAGCATCGGTCTTCCCGGAGCCCGTGGATAAGGAGGCGTTTGTCCGTTCCAAGATGTACAGCACTGACTATGACCAGTTTGTGGTAGACTCCTACTCCTGGCCTGAAGAGGCAATAAAAGTTCAGACTGTCACTGTCTAGACATAAAGCCAGAAAACATCAGGAGTCAGATAGATTTTTCTCCATGAAACTTTAAGAAACATTGTTGTAACACTTTTTGTATTGACTTAATCAATTTCTAAATCACACTTTCAATAAATATGCAATGCAGTGTTTGGGATTTTTCTTTTCTTCAGATTCAGAAAATGCCTTTATTGTTTATTACTTATCTGAAATATGAATCAATATTTAGCTGAACGAATATAGAGGTAAGGCAGAAATCATCCATCTATTGTAATGTTGCTGATGCTGTACGTGTGGTTGCTTGACATGCAAAATCACTGTATTTGGCTTTTACGCATTACAGTACACAGCGCTTTTTAACCCTTTGGCATTCATACCAGTCTAACAAGTACAAAGTATGTGCTGTTTTTTTCCGACAGCCACATTGGCAATTTCACACAAGCGTATTAAGAAGCAGCTGAAATACGGAGATAAATATAGGTACAGGATATGGATTGATTTATCCATATTTACCTCTGTATTGTTTTCATTTTAATTTTTTAATCTCTGCACTGGTTGTGTTCTGTCAGTGGTTTTTAGCTCTGTTATTTTACATTTTCCAGCCTCAAATATAGATCAAACATGAACTTTTTTAATATACGTTGGGCCATTATACCCTATGTACACATGCGGAGTACATGTTGGGAACCTTTTTCCGATGAATACCTTGAACTTGCACAAAAATAAAATGTGAACATTGCCTAAGATTTGAAGGAACATGAACAAGCGATCCTATGATGACTCTGGCAGGGCTTAATAGAAGCACAAAGATGTCAGACCTGGGACCTTCATTACAACCTGGGGCCATGTCAACAATCATAACGCCGCGATCGCATCACAGGTAGAACGATAAAGTGACAGAGGTGGCCCCCACTTTTGACTACAGCATCTAAGTGGTTAAAAAGCCAGGATCAGAGTTATCTACAATCTCAGCTATTAGTGTGAGGTGTCAGCTGTAAGATACAGCTGACACCCGTGGTTTATGGAGCGGGCTCAGTCCATGCGCCCGTTCCATTCTCCCCCTCCTGACTATGAAGTACATGTACGTCAAATGTTGGGAAGGGGTTAATTTATATGCATTACTACTATTCCTGTGGCCTAGATGCAGTACTTTATATTTATCAATATAAAAATTCTTCTACCATATTTTTACCCATGCTGACAGCTTTTCTAGGTCGTTCTTTAATATTTTAGAATCAAGCTGCGTTTTAAGCATCATACAAAGTTTTGTATCAGTAAAAACTGACACCTTGCTATCAATCCACAAGGTCATTAATAAAGAGATTAAAAAGACTTGGGCCTAACACCGATCCTTGTGGGACCCCGCTGCTTACTTCAGCCCATTTTGAGTAGGTACCATTTATAACGGCTCTTTGTTTTCTGTACCTTTTACACTTCTTTACCCACGTGCATACATGGTCCCCCAGTCCCTGCATCTACAGCTTCAGTACAAAGCTGTTGTGTGGTACAGTGTCAGCAGCCACATGACCAACATCCAGATTTGCACTTACCTCCTCATTGAAATATAGCATATTAGTTAGGCACAGTTCATCTCTTAGGGTAAAGCCACAAGGAGCGGCCCAGACACGGTCGCAACGCGGCTAACAACCGCGCCGGCACCATTTTCGATGCGGCTGTCAAACAGCCTGTTAGTGGCCGTATGTTAACACGGGTAAGCCGTTCCTTTATCTGCAAAATCGTTCGGCCATGAATTAATACACCCTTTATGGCCGCACGATTTTGCAAATTACAACTTACCCCCTATTCATTCTCTATGGCAGCGCCAGAAAAAGCTGAACACTGCACTCAGCTATCTCCGGCGCTCCCATAGAGAATGAATGGAGCAGCAGTGCGCGTGTAACTGGAATACTCCTTAACGGGGTATTTGACAGCCGCTCCTACATAGTGCCAGCGTGGTTGTTGGCCGCGGTGCGACCATGTCAGGGCCGCTCCGTGTGGCCGTACCCTTAGACTACCTTCTTATATTTAACATACCACAGATGTCAAACTTACTGGACGGCAGTTACTCGGTTCCACCTTTTAACCTTCTTAAATATTGGTACAAGATCAGCCGTCCTCCAATCCTGTGGCACTGATCCTGTTACAAGAGAGTCTAAGAAGATGAGATACAAAGGTCTATTCATTACCAAGCCGAATTCCTTTAACCCCTTCCCGACATTTGTCGTAAGTATACGTCATGGAAAGCCAGTGTTTCCCTAAATGTTTCATATACTTACAACAAATGGACGGCATGGGCTAAGGGGCTAATTTCGATCCCCACCATTAACCCCTTACATGCAGCGGTCAAAAGCGACCGCTGTATTTAAGGAGTTTGTAGCTAATTGCCACCCCAGCGACGATATCGCCAGTTTCCGATGGCGGTAATGTCAACCGGAGGCCTAACGTCTGCCTAATACGGAAGCCTCGGGGCCTAAAAGGCTTCCGGTAGCGAATGGAAGATGTCTCGGGCTCAGAAGATGAGCTCGTGTAACGGCAGGAACCGGAACTAGCTCCAATCACTGCCATTAACCCCTTAGATGCAGCGATCCAAAGCAATCGCTGCATTCTAGTGGTATGTAGCTAAATCAGCACCGATGCGATCGCAAAGCTGCCGACGGCTACTATGGCAACTGGAGGCCAAACAATGGCATCCTGGTCTGCCATTACAGAAGCCAATTAGGCCCCGCCCAGAGGTGGCACTTAATCGGCTTGCTGTGAGTGAATGACTGAAAGTTCTAATACATTGCACTACATAGGTAAGTAAAAAATCAAATAAAACTCACCCTTCGCCCCTTATTCCTTATCAAGTCTTTTATTGCTCATACAGCTCAGTGGACGAAAATATTAAAATGTTATGGTTCTCACAACATGGTGACACAAATTTTATTGTGCAAAAAGTTGTAAAACATAAAAAGTACTATTAACTTATTATGACCGGAATCGTACTGACGCGCATAATAAAGTTACCATGTTATTTGTAATGCATGGTGAACGCTGTATAAAAAAACACTAAAAAAACTATGCCAGAATTGCTGTTTTTTGGGTCACCTTGCCTCCCAAAAAATAGGACAAAAAGGGATCAAAAAGTTGCATGTACCTCAAAATGGTACCAATAAGAACTACAGCTCGTCTCGCAAAAAAACAGCCCCATAACACTACGTCTATGAAATAATAAAATAAGTTAAGACTCCAAAAAGTTAGGAAAAAAAAAGTTATGCAGTTATGCAGGCCCGAGGGGAACATTTCTTCTGCTTCAAGAGGCGACTTATCAAGTCCCTAAAATTAGGGAACTAGAAAGGGTAGGGCCCACACATATCTGCTGAAAGCGAGGGTGCCCGTATTATACCAGGACAACACTTTCCCAGCAAAATTTCCCAAACTGCAAAGGTGCAGAGTCTGTACAAAAAGGGTGATAAGAAATGACATGTATCGGTGCGACACTGGCCTGTGCAGAAAGGATTGCTTCACAGCGTATAACTCGGACGTGAAAAACGTGATGTTTTTCACATCCAAGATACCCCCGTGCGGGTCCCGTTTTCACAGATCCACATAGACTTGAGCCTATAGAGGGATCTGTGAAAACGGAATAGTACTGGTTCTATTTTTCAACGGACCCTTCACACGGCGTGTGAACTGCCCGTTGAAAAACATGTGTACGTGTGACGGCCGTTGTTTTAACGGCCATGACACGGATGAAATTCAAAGCTCGTGTGAATAAGGCCTAACACACATCTATGGATTATTTTATTGTTTTTTTTTACCCCATTATTATACCTCCTGATTATGCCCTGATGTATACCGCACAGCAGGGGTGTAACTAGGAAAGACTGGGCCCCATAGCAAACTCTTGACCGGGGCCCCCCCTGGGTGCCACATGCAGCCCCCTTTATAAATAGTGCCCCCTGTAGAATGTGCCATACAGCCACCCTGTAGACAGTGCTATATAGCCCCGCCTATAGACAGTGTCACACCCTATTTGTAGATAGTGCCCCCACCTCCCCCTTGTAGATAGTGCCATACAGCCCCCTATAGATATCGCCATAAAGCCCCCACTGTATACAGCGCCATACAGCTCCCACTGTATATAGTGCCACGCATCCCCCCTCCCTTGTATATAGTACCACACAGCCCCCCCCCTTAGTAGAAAGTGCAGCACAGCCCCCCCCTTAGTAGAAAGTGCCACACACAGACCCCTGTAGATTGCGCCACACTCAGCCCCCTGTAGATAGAGCTACAGCCCTCCCCAGTGTAAATAGTGCCATACAGTTCCCCCTTGTGTATAGTGCCACACAGCTCTCCCTTGTGTATAGTGCCACACAGCTCCCCCTTGTGTATAGTGCCACACAGCTCCCCCTTGTGTATAGTGCCACACAGCTCCCCCTTGTGTATAGTGCCACACAGCTCCCCCTTGTGTATAGTGCCACACAGCCCCCCTTTGTGTATAGTGCCACACAGCCCCCCCTTGTGTATAGTGCCACACAGCCCCCCCCCCCTTGTCTATAGTGCCACAACACAATGGCGCATCCGAGAAAGTTGTATCAGCCAGGGAGATGTCACTCAAACATGGAAAGGTGGGTTTGGAGGCAGGACTATGTGACTCTTCAGGATAGCGGCACCGCCCCATGACCCTCTAATATGCAATTAGCATATAGTGTGTGACGTTTTAAAAGTGGATTTTAAGAATTTTGCTGCATCTGAAAAAAAACGTACAAGGGAATGTTTGGAAATATTGTCAGGTCTTGTATTACCGTATGGTGGCGGTTCAAGGGGTTAAAACTACCTGACAGATTCGCGCCGTTTTAAAAGTCGATTTTATAGATTTTTCTGCATCTGAAAACAACATACAGGGGAATGTTTGGAAATATTGTCAGGTTCAATTGGAGGTTCAAGGGATTAAAACTACCTGACAGGTTCCCATTAAATATACAATGAATTGAGAACAATTCCATCTGCCCTGCAATTTTGTTATTATAAATATATCCTATATAATTACAGATCCAGAACCAAGCTCTGACATATATACAGTACCACAACCAAGCTCAGTACATAATACATAAATACAGCAATAGAACCAAGCTCAGTACATAAATACAGCAATAGAACCAAGCTCAGTACATAAATACAGCACTAGAACCAAGCTCATACATGTATGCGGCACGAGCGCCAAGCTCATACATATATAAAGCACCAGAACCAACCTCAGTACATAAATAAAGCACTAGAACCAAGCTCATACATATATACGGCACGAGAGCCAATCTCAATACATATATACCGCACCAGAACCAACCTCAGTTCATATATACAGCACTAGAACAAAGCTCTGACATATATACAGCACCAGAATCGACCTCAGTACATAAATACAGCACTAGAACCAAGCTAAGTACATATAGACAGCACTTGAACCAAGCTCAGTACATAAATACAGCACTAGAACCATGCTCTGACATATATACAGCACTAGAACCAAGCTCATACATGTATACGGCACGAGAGCCAAGCTCATACATATATAAAGCACCAGAACCAACCTTAGTACATAAATACAGCACTAGAACGAACCTCAGTACATAAATACAGCACTAGAACCAAGCTAAGTACATATAGACAGCACCTGAACCAAGCTCAGTACATAAATACAGCACCAGAACAAAGCACAATACATATATACATCCCCAGAACTAAGCTCAGTACATATATACAGCACCAGAACAAAACTCATTACATATATACACAGCACCAAAACCAATCTCATAGGTATATACAGCACCAGAACAAAGCTCAGTACTTACATACAGCATCAGAACCAAGCTCAGTACATATATACAACACCAGAACAAATACAGCTCAATTTAGTGCAACCCCTGCCGTTTAGATTTGTACGGCGTAAAACTACAGCTCCCAGCATGGCCAGAACAATGGTAAGAATATGCTGGGAGATGCTGTTACACAACAAAAATCATACCACCATCATCTCGCTGCAGATCATTCAGTGACTACAGTGCTGATTAGAGGCAGAATAAACATTTACATTAAGTGACTCAACGGTGACGTCTCAGATTCTAGTTCTTTTCTTCTCCCTCCGTTCCAAACATCTATGATGGATTTCTACCGGCCATGACCCATTTCTGCAGTTTTCTGCTCAGATGTCTTCAGCTTCTCACTTTTAAAACATTTCTGCACCTATAAACGAAGTTAAAATTCTCAACACCTCTAAATATAATAAAGCAGCATACACTGCACCTCTAATTATAATAGCACTATCCACTGTGTCCCTGATTATAATAGTACCATACACACACACACACACACACACACACACACACACACCGTGCCCCCTGTAGATAGTGCCCCCATAGCCCCCTGTAGAGTGACCCCCATAGAGCCTATGTAGATAGTGACCTGCATAGAAGCCCCTGTAGATAGTGCCCACATATGCACTCCAGAGCTGCAAGACAATAGTGCTAACCACTGAGCCACCGTGCTGCCCTATATATAGCTTCCCCTATAGATAGTGCTCCACGTATAGCCCACCTCTGTAGACAGTGCCCTACATATAGCCACCCTGTTGCTAGTGCCCCACAGGTAACCCACCCCTGTATATAGTGTCCCACATATAGCCCACCCCTATAGTAAGTGCCATAAAAATACCTCCCCTATAGGTAGTACTCTACATATAGCCCACCCCTGTATAGTGTCTCACATATAGCTCCCCCTGTATATAGTGCCCCACATATAGACCACCCTGTAGATAGTGCCCCACATCCCCACATATAGACCCCCCCTGTCGATAGTGGCCCACATATAGACGACCCCCTGTAGATAGAGCCCCCACTATAGATAATGCCATTAACAGTTTTATGAGGGGAAAAAAACAAAAAACTTGACATACTCACATGATCCCGTTCCCACGCTGTTCACTGGCAATGCAGATCTGCTCTCTAATGAGCGGGTCTGCAGGAGCTGAACGAGCTGAACGAGCGTCGTCCAATTGCCCCGTCAATCAGCGCCTCTCAATTATGGAGGCGGCGCGCCGCTAGCCAATCAGCGTCATTGTAATGCACTGAATGGTCGGGAACGGAACAGCGCTAATGCATGTATTTGGCTGTCGCTAGCATCAGGGCCCCCTCCAATGCTAGCGACGCCTACAGGCATGAGAGGGCCTGTGTCGCCCGGCCCATACTTGTTGGAGGCTCGGCGGCGCGGGCCCCATAGTAGCGGCATAACTGAGCATATGGGGGGGTGGAGTGTCGGCTTGCGGCACGGGCCACCTCAAGCCGCTACGGCTGCTACCGCGGTAGTTATGCCACTGCCACACAGATTAAATGTGCCCCCACATTATAAACTGAAATAGTAAAACTGTAAACAAAACTACTACCAAGCAAAATCCACACTCCAAAAGCAAAATTGCACTCCCTCCCTACACCGTCCTACACTGTGCCCAAACAGCAGTTTACTTCCACATATATCGCATCACCATAACCGGGAGAACCTTTTTAACAGATTTTGGGGTGTGAGTCTACAGTGGCACAAACTGGGCACGACATATTTGCCACTGAAATGGCATATCTAGGGAAAAATTTTAATTTTTACTTTGCACCATGCACAGTGCAATAATTTATGGAAAAGACCTGTGGCATCAAAATGTTTACTACACCCCTTGATAAATGCCTTGAGGGGGTGTAGTTTCCAAAATGGGGTCACTTCTCAGGGGTTTCTTTTTTTATTTCACATCAGAGTCCTGCAATTTAGTCACCAAATTGGGCCTCAATTTCGCATGGTACTCTTTCACTCCTGAGCCCTGTCGAATGACCAGGCAAAAGATGAGGGACACATGTAGTGTGTTTCTAAAACCGGGATACACCACATGATAATTAGAGAGCTGTCTTTTCATGGTGGCACAAGCTGGGCACCACATATTGGCATATCTATGGAGAAATTGCCATTTTCACTCTGCAATATCGAGTGCACACTTATTTCTGGAAAACACCTGCGGGGTTGACATGCTCACTACACCCCTAGGTGAATACCGTGAGGGGTGTCGTTTCCAAAATGAAGTCACTTCTGGGGGTTTCCACTGTTTTGGTCCCATACATGCTTTGCAAATGCGACATAGCGTCCAAAAACCAATCCAGTAAAATCTGCACTCCAAAAGCCAAATGGCGCTCCTTCCCTTCTGAGCCCTGTCGTGTGCCCAAACAACTGTTTATGACCACATATGGGGTATTGATGTACGCGGGAGATATTGCTTTACAAATGTTGTGGTGCTTTTTCTCATTTTATTTGTTGAGAAAATGAAAAATTTTTAGCTAAATCTACGTCTTCTTGGAAAAAAAATTCAATTTTCACCGCCCAATTCTAATAAAATCTATGAAACACCTGTGCGGTAAAAATGCTCACTAAACACCTAGATTAATTCCTCAAGGGGTGTCGATTCCCAAATGGAGTCACTTTTGGGAGTTTCCACGGTTTTGATCCCAAAGAGGGTTTGCAAAAGGGACATGGTGCCAAGAAACCAATCTAGCAAAATCTGTGCTCCAAAAGCCAAATGGCGCACCTTCCCTTCTGAGCCCTGCCGTGTGCCTAAACAGTAGTTTATAGGGGTATTTCCATACTCTAGAGCAGTTGCTTTACAAATTTTGGGTGGCTTTTTCTTCTTTATTCCTTGTGTACATTGTTTTTTTTTAACTAAAACGACATCTTATTGGAAAGAAATAAAATTTTTCATTTTCATGTCTAAATTCTAATAAAATGTATGAAACCTCTGTGGGGTCACAATGCTCACTACAACCCTAGATGAATTCCTGGTGGGGTGAAGTTTCCAAAATGGGGTCTTTTTTGGGGTGTTTCCTTTGTTTTGGCATCACAAGACCTCTTCAAACCTGACATGGTGCCTAAAGTAAAGGCCCCAAAATCCTCTAGGTGCTCCTTTGCTTCTGAGGCCTGTGCTTCAGTCCAGTAGCACACTAGGGCCACATGTGGGATATTTCTAAAAACTTCAGAATCTGGGCAAGAAAAAAAATAATGGATTAAAAATGATTATTTGCAAAAAAAAAAAGAAATTTGTCAATTTCACCTCTACTTTGCGTTAATTCTAGTGAAACGGCTAAAGGGTTAAGAAACTTTCTAAATGCTGTTTTGAATACTTTGAGGGTGCAGTTTTCAAAATGGGGTGATTTATGGGGGCTTTCTAATATATAAGGCCCTCAAAGCCACTTCACAACTGAACTGGTCCCTGTAAAAATAGCCTTTTGAAATTTTCTTGAAAATATGAGAAATTTCTGCTAAAGTTTTAATCCTTGTAACATCCTAGAAAAGTAAAAGGATGTTCAAAAAATGATGCCAATGTAAAGTAGACATATGGGAAATATCAATTAGCAACTATTTCATGTGGTATTACTATCTGTTTTACAAGCAGATACATTTAAATTGATAAAAATGCTAATTTTTTGGTCAATTTTTTGTGTTTTTCACAATTAAATACTGAATGTAGCAACCAAATTTTAACAATAACAAAGTCCAATGTATATATGTAGGCTTAGTCCCAGTTCTGGGCGTATGTGCAGCATAGTTTCCCACCTTACAGAGGTCGCCTTGTCGTGGCAGGTGGGCAAACACTTTTTGATCAAAATGTGCACTAAGAACCTCCCTATTATAAGTAGATTTAGCTTTAGTGCATATTTATTTATATTTAGTGGCTTAGGTGGCATTAGTGTCGCAGTGTGCTGTCGCCATTCTTTTTCTGCTGTATATTTGCAGTCACAGGTGTTCCTGCACCTGCATACACATTTTATATCATTTAGTTGGAATGTGCTGTTCAAATTTTTGTTGTGTTTATGGGATCCATATATGTGGGGTTAGTGACTGCCTCCACTTGTTGTTCTTGCACTCCTCCCACTCTGCCCTGGGTGATTTTAATCAGTTCAATGCTGGATCCTACCATCCCCAGGTATATATGTAGGCTTAGTCCCAGTTCTGGGTGTATGTGTAGCGTAGGTTCCCACCTTACAGAGGTCGCCTTGTCGTGGCAGGTGGGCAAACACTTTTTAATCAAAATGTGCACTAAGAACCTCCCTATTATAAGTAGATTTAGCTTTAGTGCATATTTATTTATATTTAGTGGTTTAGGTGGCATTAGTGTCGCAGTGTGCTGTCGCCATTCTTTTTCTGCTATAAAGTCCAATGTGTCACAAGAAAATAGAATCGGTTGGATAAGTAAAAGCATTCCAGAGTTATTACCACATAAAGTGAGATATGTCCAATTTGAGAAATAAGGCTCTGCTAGGAAGGTCAAAAGTGACTTCTGTAGGAAGGGGTTAATACCCATGGTTGAATGCTGTGTGGGCCAGGTGCTTTATCATTATTTAATTTGCTCAGACACCCATGTGCTTCCTTCTGTGTAAGGCTATGTTCACACGGAGTATTTTGGGGGAGGAATATCTGCCTCAAAATTCCGTTTGGAACTTTGAGGCAGATTTTCCTCTCCCTGCACGCCGATTTTCGCGGCGATTTTTACGCCGTTTTTCGCCCGCGGCCATTGTGCACCGCGGGCATAAAACAGCGCGAAATACGCTTTCTTTGCCTCCCATTGAAGACAATGGGAAGTCAGAGGCGGAAGCGCCCGAAGATAGGGCATGTCGCTTCTTTTTCCCGCGAGGCAGTTTTAGTGCTCGCAGGAAAAAGACGCCGACGCCTCCCATTGAAATCAATGGGAGGCGTTCTCGGGCTGTTTTTGCCGAGTTTTGCGACGCGGTTTCCGCGTCAAAAAACTCGGCAAAATACTCCGTGTGAACATCCCCTTAAGCAGGCATTAAAGAGGCTCTGTCACCACATTATAAGTGTCCTATCTCCTACATAAGGAGATCGGCGCTGTAATGTAGGTGACAGTAATGCTTTTTATTTAAAAAAAACAATCTATTTTCACAACGTTAGGAGCAATTTTGCTTTATGCTAATGAGTTGCTTAATGCCCAAGTGGGCGTATTTTTACTTTCGACCAAGTGGGCGTTGTACAGAGGAGTGTATGACGCTGACCAATCGGCATCATGCACTCCTCTCCATTCATTTAGACAGCAGAATCGCGTTCTTACTAGAACATGATCTGCAGCCACATACACAGCGATTCTGCTTGATTAACGCTAATCCAGTGTCCTAATAATGAATACACATGACCATCCACCCTGGACGTCATGTGTATTCAGAATCCTGACACTTCTGAATCTTTTCTGTGAGATTCCAGCAACGGATACGAAATCTCGCTAGATTACGGAGGTAAACGAGATTTCGTTTCCCTTGCTGTTAATCTCACAGAAAAGATTCAGAAGTGTCAGGATGCTGAATACACATGACGTCCAGGCTGGATGGTCATGTGTATTCATTATCAGGACACTGGATTAACGTTAATCAAGCAGAATCGCTGTGTATGTGGCTGCAGATCATGTTCTAGTAAGAACGCGATTCTGCTGTCTAAATGAATGGAGAGGAGTGCATGATGCCGATTGGTCAGCGTCATACACTCCTCTGTACAACGCCCACTTGGTCGAAAGTAAAAATATGCCCACTTGGGCATTAAGCAACTCATTAGCATAAACCAAAATCGCTCCTAACGTTGTGAAAATAGATTGTTTTTTTAAATAAAAAGCATTACCGTCACCTACATTATAGCGCCCATCTCCTTATGTAGGAGACAGGGCACTTATAATGTGGTGACAGAGCCTCTTTAATGTGTGGAGAACATTGATTACTGTCCCCCTGAATATCTGGCACTGGCAGCTCATCAATGAACACAGATGAAAAATACATGTTTAAGCCCTTAATGACCAGGCCAAAGCCTTAAAGAAGCACTCCACTTTATTTATTTTTATTGCATCCTCCATTTGTACGTTGGTGTTTCAGTGGGTTGCTCTGTGTAGAAATACTTACCGTTTTATTTCAACATCAAAGTCCCATAAAGGCATGGCCAGATACATCAAATTGCCTGCATTGCTTTCCACATGCTTAAGGATCCTGGACCACCCAAGTAAAAATGTTTACTTCTGAGAGGCATTTCCTGAGGAATCACTATTACATAGTTACATAGTTACATAGTTAGTACGGCTGAAAAAAGACACATGTCCATCAAGTTCAACCAAGGGAAGGGAAAAGGGAAGGAAAAATTACTACACATAGGAGCTAATATTTTTTTGTTCTAGGAAATTATCTAACCCTTTTTTAAAGCCATCTACTGTCCCTGCTGTGACCAGCTCCTGCGGTAGGCTATTCCATAAATTCACCGTTCTTACTGTAAAGAAGCCTTGTCGCCTCTGCAGCTTGAACCTTTTTTTCTCCAGACGGAGGGAGTGCCCCCTTGTTTTTTGAGGGGGTTTTACAAGGAACAGGATATCACCATATTTTTTGTATGTGCCATTAATATATTTATATAAGTTAATCATGTCCCCCCTTAGTCGTCTTTTTTCAAGGCTAAATAGGTTTAATTCTTTCAACCTTTCCTCATAACTTAAATTCTCCATGCCCCTTATTAGCTTCGTTGCTCTTCTTTGTATTTTTTCCAACTCCAGGGCATCCTTTCTATGAACTGGAGCCCAGAACTGAACTGCATATTCTAGATGGGGCCTCACTAATGCTTTGTAAAGTGGCAATATTACATCTCTGTCCCGCGAGTCCATGCCTCTTTTAATACACGACAATATCTTGCTGGCCTTTGAAGCAGCTGATTGACACTGCATGCTGTTATTGAGTTTATGATTTACAAGAACACCCAGATCCTTCTCAACAAGTGAATCCGCCAGTGTAGCTCCCCCTAGGACATATGATGCATGCAGGTTGTTGGTACCCAGATGCATAACTTTACATTTATCTACATTAAACTTCATTTGCCAAGTGGACGCCCAAACACTTAGTTTGTTTAAATCTGCCTGTAATTCATGAACATCTTCCATAGTCTGAACTATATTACATAGCTTGGTGTCATCTGCAAAAATAGAAATAGTGCTATTAATCCCATCCTCTATATCATTAATAAATAAGTTGAATAATAGGGGTCCCAGCACTGAACCCTGGGGTACACCACTTATAACCGGGGACCATTCAGAGAAGGAATCATTGACCACAACTCTCTGGATACGGTCCTTGAGCCAATTCTCAATCCAATTACAAACTATATTTTCTAAACCTATAGTCCTTAATTTACCCATTAGGCGTCTATGGGGGACAGTGTCAAATGCCTTTGCAAAGTCCAAAAACACTAAATCCACAGCGGCCCCTCTGTCTAGACTTCTGCTCACCTCTTCATAAAAACAGATTAGGTTAGTTTGACAACTTCTGTCCTTAGTAAAACCGTGCTGGCTGTCACTTATAATGCTATTTATTGTCACATAATCCTGTATATAGTCCCTCAATAGCCCCTCAAAAATTTTCCCCACGATGGATGTTAAGCTTACTGGTCTATAATTACCCGGGGAAGACCTAGAGCCCTTTTTGAAAATAGGCACCACATTTGCCCTGCGCCAGTCCCTTGGCACTATACCAGTCACTAGAGATTCTCTGAATATTATGAAAAGGGGGACAGAAATAACTGAACTAAGCTCTTTAAGAATTCTAGGGTGTAACCCATCTGGTCCCGGAGCCTTGTGCACATTTATTTTATTTAATTTAGCTTGGACCATCTCTACATTCATCCAATTCAGTATATCAGCCGATATATTAACAGCACTGGCACCGGCTACATCAGCTGCTCTTTCTTCTGTTGTATATACAGAGCTAAAGAACCCATTTAGTAACTCTGCCTTCTCTTGATCCCCTGTGATCAACTCCCCATTACCATTATCTAGGGGTCCTACATGTTCAGACCTTGGCTTTTTTGCATTTATATGCTTGAAGAATTTTTTAGGATTTGTTTTACTATCCTTGGCCACCTGCCTTTCATTTTGTATTTTTGCTAATTTTATTACATTTTTACAGATTTTATTAAGCTCTTTATATTTTACAAAGGCTACAGCTGTACCCTCAGATTTGTATTTTTTAAATGCCCTTTTTTTGTCATGTATTGCCCCTTTCACAGAAGGTGTAAGCCATGTGGGGTTTAATTTGAGTCGTTTATACTTATTACCTGTAGGAATAAATTTTGCACTATAATAACTCAAAGTAGATTTGAAAATCTCCCATTTATCATTTGTTCCATTATTTGACATTAGTTCTTCCCAGTCCATATCCTGAATTGCAGCCCTCATCCTGGGGAAATTGGCTTTCTTAAAATTAAATGTTTTTGCCCTCCCAGCCTGCGTTTGTTTTTTACAGTATAGGTAAAATGTAACTATATTGTGATCACTGTTACCGAGGTTTTCACGAACATTGACATTCCCAACAAGATCTGCATTATTAGAAATGACCAGATCCAACAGAGCTTCACCTCTAGTCGGGTCTTCCACAAACTGGCCCATAAAATTTTCCTGCAACAGGTTGAGGAAATGTCTCCCCTTTGCAGTTGAAGCCGAACCATGACACCAATTAATATCCCGGAAATTAAAATCTCCCATTATCACTACAGTACCCGCCTGTGCAGCCCGCTCCATCTGTTTATATAGCTGAACTTCCATCTCCTCAGTTATATTGGGGGGTCTATAGATTACACCAAAAGTAATTTTTTCAGTGTTTACCTCCCTTTCTAGTTCCACCCACAAGGTTTCAACCTCCTCACAGTATTCACCCACTATTGTCTCTTTCACACTCGCCTTCATATCACTTCTCACATACAGACATACACCACCACCTTTCCTATTTGTCCTGTCTTTACGAAAAAGTGTAAAACCCTGTAGATTTACAGCCCAGTCATGTGAAGAGTCCAGCCATGTTTCAGCAACACCAACTATATCTATATTTTCTTCCAGTATCAAGGCCTCCAGCTCCCCCATTTTACTTGCTAGACTTCTGGCATTTGTGAACATACACTTTAACTTGCCTGTCAGTTTTTCACTTTTGTTATCAGAAATGTGATTTGACATTAATCGTTCCTTTTTATTTACACTGATGTTTTGTAACGAAAGGATCTCCTTATCCTGTTGTCCAGTCCTCTCCCCACATTCTGTTTCTCCCCCCACCAATATAGTCTGACCCCTCTCTAACCTGGCTACCCCTTTTTTTTCTACATTGACCTCCCTCCTCAGCCCTAGTTTAAATACTCCGCCACCCCAGCTAGAATTCTCTCCCCCAGCACAGCGGACCCCCTTCCATTTAGGTGCAAATCATCTGCAGAATACAGTTTGTACCCCAATGAAAAGTCAGCCCAGTGCTCTAGGAACCCAAATCCTTCTCCTCTACACCAAGACTTCAGCCATGCATTTAACTCCCTAAGCTCCCGCTGTCTATCCTGTGATGCGCATGGCACAGGCAGTATTCCTGAGAATACAACCTTGGAGGTCCTTCCCTTCAGCTTGTAGCCTAGTTCTTTAAAATTATTCTTAAGGCTCCTCCACCTACCATTTATTCTGTCGTTGGTACCGACATGGACCACGACAGCTGGATCATCACCAGCCCCTCCCAGCAATTTGTCCACCCGTTCCACCACATGCCGAACCCTGGCACCAGGGAGACAGCAAACCATTCGGTTGAGGTGGTCTTGGCGACAAATAATTCTATCCGTCTTCCTGATTATAGAATCCCCTACGACTATCAATTGTCTTGGCTTACCTGCATTACCATCCCGCCGACTACTAGCTGGGCTGTTCTCCCGGCTGTTAGGGAGATCAGTATCCACTAGGGCTGCCATTTCTGAGACTGACACCCTCGCATCATCACCCAACTTGGCAATTTTGCCTGGAATGTCAGAAACCGGATCGGCCTTCCTTGTCTTTGACCCCTTTCTACTGCCCCTAACTACATTAACCCAGCTACTTACCTGATCCTGCTCACCCATGTCTTCACCCTCCAGTTGTAACCCACTATTTAATGGTGGCTGCCATCAAATCTGTATCTGTTAAGGCTGCCTACCGCATCCACGCTATCTCACTGGTAATTACTGTTACGGTTTGAGGGTATGTGAACCCACAAGGCCGCACCGCCAAAGCGGGGAGGCAGCTGGCCAAACAACAGAGCACTCCAGCAATACAAAGTCCCGCACTAGGGTACCTGAATAGTCTAGACAGTGGCCGAGGCTCTGGCACAGATGGAGGTGGGTGCAGCAGGTTACGCCAGACATGGCGGATGACAGGTGCCGCAGGTTGCGACAGACATGGTGGATCACACTGGACGTGTAAGATGACACGTGACGTGGCAGATGACACAGGACGTGGCAGACGACACAGGACGTGGCAGACGACACTGGCCGTGGCAAACGACAACAGGTGCAGTAGGACACGACTCCAACACTAATAGACTCAGGAACAAGAACACAGCACGGGATACAGGATACGGGTAACAGGGCATGGGTAACAACTGGAACTGGATAACACTAAGGGACCATTTGCAAGACTGACATGGGATACACTAACAACGCTCAGGCAATCATGTGCAGTTGATTCTGATGATTGTCCACATGTACGCGCGCTGGCCCTTTAAGACCGGGCACGAGCGTGCGCTCGCACCCTACGGGACACAGCGGACCGTAAGTGAGCGCTGGCGTCTCCTAGGAAGGAGATGCAAGCCAACGCTCACTGATCCATGGCTGCGGGCGTCGGGAGGTGAGTAAACCCGACGGCCCACTGCCATGGACGCTACAATTACATTGCAAAGCTCCTCAACATTGATTAGGGAGCTAAATATATATAAGCAGGGGAGGAACAAAATGCTCCCGCTTGCAGAAACCACAAAAAATTTCCCTCCTTTGTACAAAAGGTTTGTGTTCCATCTTGGGGAGCCGCTCTACACCAGATGTTGGCGCTATTGGCTCAGACAGAACTTTCCTCTCAGCCCATTCACCTAGCTGTATTATTGCACCTTGCAGACCTGAAGAGGTATGTGCATTGCAGATCATAATGTAGAACCATCAATATAAGAGATGAGAAAACATCACACCACAGTTAGTTAAAATCCAGCAATGACAACTCCTTACACATCTGTTTAACAGGCCAGTTGCGTTGTGTCTTAAAGCTGCACCCTCACAAAGTTCCCCTTCTGTAAACACACTTAATGGCTTATAAATACAGGGTGTGCTCTGCATTCTAAACATTTTAGAAAAAGTAATAAATGTATTATATATTGTGTAGCCCACCCATTTCGATTCCAATTAGAAAGGAATGTTTCAAAGTAGAGCCATGCAACACAGGCTTTATCTTGTTTTCTCAGCAAAGACGAACATAAATCCTCCTAATCTGCCTTTTCAGGTTCCCGATACAACATTTTACTGTAAATATAATGATATAGAGCAACTTGCATTTTTCTATAGCTTGAAGACAATGATATTAACTTTTATCACTATTGGGGTTTGAAAATGTCACCTTTTGAAATGCTGCAATTTTTTTTCTACTTCTTACACTGACCTACCACTTTTTTTTTTTTTTGGGGTCTTTCAATTGTTGAAAATTGGATAAAATAATATTATTTAATAGTTTTATATAGGGAATGATGGGCAGAAACAGGAAAAAATATTTAATTCTATTTTTTCTGCACATTTTTTCAGTTTTAACGTCCACCAATAGTATGTATCCAAAAAATAAATACGGATTCTCACATGGATACACCACTGCTCAATAATTTGAATTAATCACCCAAATCATTGATTTTTTTTAAATAAACAATAGAAGCTAATATGTGATGAATATGGATTTACTGTATTTAGGCAAATAAACATGTTTTGTACTCATGAACATAGTTTACAAATGAATTGAGCCTTGATTTTGTTACATTTTTCTCTCATCAAAGTATTAACCTTTAGCAGCAATCTCAGCAGTACAAACGTGGCGCATTCAGTCGATCAACTTGTCAAAAGTTTCAGCTCCGATGGCAGCCACTTCTCTTGTAGCTACTCCCAAAGGTGATTTTGGCTCAAAACTTGCACATCTCGAACATGCCTGTCCAGATGTTCCCAAATAAGTTCAATTGGATTGCAATCGGTACTCTCAAACCACATTCTTCAGCGGCTGTTGTAGTTCTTTTGACTGATCATACTTTTTGCAAAGACAGGAGGTATGTTTTGAGCTCTTTCAGTGTGTATAGTGGGGATTTAGAAACCTATATAAAAGAGAAACTTTGTTGCCCATAGCAACCAATCACAGAGCAGCTTTCATTTTATATTCTGTTCTTGAAAGATGAAAGCTGTGCTGTGATTGGTTGCTATGGGCAAACAAAAAAACAGTTTTTCTTTTAACGCAGGTTTCATAGTTCTGTTTCTTCAAAACCTACAGTTTTCAAGGAGATTTATATAAATAATGTATAAATATGATGAATGCAAGTGCTGTAATTGTTTAAAACAGTAGATGGACTCAACATGATATGTGTGCAAAACACACATATCAAGTTCATCCTTTACAGAGAAATCGACGAATCTGGGGCTGCATTGAAATGAATGAACAGTAGTCTAGCTATGCCAAATACATGTATACGCCGAAAAATAACATTTTAGTTTTACACTCCCTTAGCTTTACACGCAGCCTCTGCACATGGGTAATCATCTCCATATATTCACAATACGAATTAAAGTATTGGGACACCTACATAAGATTTTATGACATACTATTTTGAATCCACAGGCATTAACATGGAGTTGGTCCCCCCATTAGCAGCTAAAAATCGCTTCTACTCTCCTGGGAAAGCTTTCCACAAGATTTTGCCCATTCACCCAGAAAAGCATTTGTGAAGTCAGACACTGATGTTGGACTCCGTTCTAGTTTATTCCAAAGGTGTTCGATAGGGTTGTGGTCAGGGCTCAGTGCAGGCCAGTCAAGTTCTTCCACTCAAAAGGAAAAGGGCCTTCCCCAAAGTTGGTAGCATACAATTTTCCAAAATGACTGGGTATGCTGAAGAATTAAGATTTCCCTTCGCTGGAACTCAGGGGCCTAGGCAAATCGTTGAAAGACAACCCCATGGAATTATCCCTCCTCCACCAAACCTTACGGTTATAACAATGCAGTCGGGTAGGTAACATTATCCTGGCATTCGCGAAAAACCCAGGCTCGTGTTTTGTCACTCAAACAAAAACTTTTCACTGCTCCAGAGTCCAGCTGCTGTGGTTCCTTGAGGCCGGGTTCCCACGGGTCGGATATGCTGCGTAAAAATCATGCTGTGTATCCGACCTGGAACCCGGAGTACATTCCGTCTGAAAAATCACACCACATTGTGGCGGAAACATGCGCTGGGAAAAAAAAAAAATTAACATACTTAACCCCTCCCTCTTCTCTGCACGTACTCCAGCCTCCTACGATGACGTTGCAGGACATGTGACGCTGCAGCCTCTGATTGGCTGCAGCGGTCAGATGGGATGAAACATCATCATAGGAGGCCGGACTGCAGGAGGAAGGAGAGCATTCTGGGTAAGTATGAGTTTGCATCCCCATTAAAGAGGCTCTGTCACCAGATTGTGCAACCCCTATCTGCTATTGCAGCAGATCGGCGCTGCAATGTAGATTACAGTAACGTTTTTATTTTTAAAAAACGAGCATTTTTGGCCAAGTTATGACCATTTTTGTATTTATGCAAATGAGGCTTGCAAAAGTACAACTGGGTGTGTTGAAAAGTAAAAGTACAACTGGGCGTGTATTATGTGCGTACATCGGGGCGTTTTTACTTCTTTTACTAGCTGGGCGTTCTGACGAGAAGTATCATCCACTTCTCTTTAGAACGCCCAGCTTCTGGCAGTGCACAGACACACAGCATGTTCTCGAGAGATCACGCTGTGACGTCACTCACTTCCTGCCCCAGGTCCTGCATCGTGTCGGACCAGCGAGGACACATCGGCACCAGAGGCTACAGTTGATTCTGCAGCAGCATCAGCGTTTGCAGGTAAGTAGCTACATCGACTTACCTGCAAACGCCGATGCTGCTGCAGAATCATCTGTAGCCTCTGGTGCCGATGTGTCCTCCCTCGTCTGACACGATGCAGGACCTGGGGAAGTGACGTCACAGCGTGATCTGCCAGAAGCTGGGCGTTCTGAAGAGAAGTGGATGATACTTCTCGTCAGAACGCCCAGCTAGTAAAAGTAGTAAAAACGCCCCGATGTACGCACATAATACACGCCCAGTTGTACTTTTACTTTTCAACACGCCCAGTTGTACTTTTGCAAGCCTCATTTGCATAAATACAAAAATGGTCATAACTTGGCCAAAAATGCTCGTTTTTTAAAAATAAAAACGTTACTGTTATCTACATTGCAGCGCCTATCTGCTGCAATAGCAAATAGGGGTTGCACAATCTGGTGACAGAGCCTCTTTAAATTCAATAGGCAAAAATGCAGCATAAATAGACATGCTGCGAAATTAAATTCTACACCGCAGGTCAATTTATTAATGTTTATGCTGCGGTTTTTTTCCGCAGCGCAGGCATGAGATTTGCTGCTACTGTAATTTCCGCACACAACTCCATTGTGGAAATTCCGCAGCGTTTACGCTACGGGGAAAGCCGGCCTAAGGCTTCGACTTATAATGCCACTCACAGTCGATCATGGAATATCTAGGAGGGAAGACATTTTAGGAACTGACTTGTTGCAACGGGCTCGTCCTATTACTCTCAAATTCATTGAGAGCTTTAGGGTAAGGCCACACGGAGCAGCCCTGACACGGTCGCAACGCAGCCAACAACCGCGCTGGTACTATGTAGGCGCAGCTGTCAAATACCTTGTTAAGGGGTATTCCGGTTACATGCCCATGCGCACTGTCGCTCCATTCATTCTCTATGGGAGCGCCAGAGATAGCCGAGTGCAGTGTTCGGCTTTTTCCGGCGCTGCCATAGAGAATGAATAGGGGGTAACTTGTCATAACTTGCAAAATCGTACGGGCATAAAGAGTGTATTAACCTCTTCCCGACATCCGCCGCCTATATATACACGGCGCTGTCAGGAAGGGCATCCCGCAAAGCGCAGTACCATTACGTCGCGGTGATAGTGCGGGCTCAGGAGCTGAGCCCGCACCCTCACCGCTGGGTACCAGTTGTATGTTACAGCTGGCACCCTGAGGTATCGGCCAGGAGCGGAGTTAGCATCCGATCCGCCCGTTTAACCCCTCAGATGCTGCGTTCAAGAGATATCGCAGCATGTGAGGAGTTTTTAGCCACTGGCACACCAGCAACGTGATCGCTGGGTTTCCGGTGGCTGCAAAGGCGATCGGAGGCCTAATACTTACCTACCGGTCTGCCAGCAATGGAAGCCTCCTATGCCCCGCTCGGCGGCGGGGCCTAAAAGGCTTCCGGTACCATCGGCAAGATGGCGCCGGCTCAGCTTCCGGATCAGAAGCTGAGCTGGTGTCATCAGCGGTGGGTGTCCACTGTATGTTACAGCAGACACCCCGATGTATCGGCAGGAACCGGAGCTAGCTCCGATTCCTGCCATTAACCCCTTAGACGCAGCGATCCAATGCGATCGTTGCATCAAAGTGGTTTGTAGCAAATTGGCAGCCTGCCATGCGATGGCAAGGCTGCCAACTGCTACTATGGCAACAAGAGGCCTAACAATGGCCTCCTGTCTGCCATTACGGAAGCCGATTAGGCCCCGACCGGAGCCGGAGCCTGATCAGCTTGCTGTCAGTGAATAACTGACAGTTCTAATACATTGCACTACATAGGTAGTGCAATGTATTAGAACATCAATCAAACAGTTAGACCTTCAAGTCCCCTAGTGGGACTAAAGAAAAGTGTAACATAAAGTCCAATGTGTCACAAGAAAACAATCTCAGAATCGCTTGGATAAGTCAAAGCATTCCAAAGTTATCACCACATAAAGTGAAACATGTCAAATTTGAAAAATTAGTCAGGAAGGTCAAAAGTGGCCAAAGCGGGAAGGGGTTAATTCATGGCCGCATGATTTTGTAGATAAAGGAACAGTTTACCCACATTAACTTGCGGCCACTAACAGGCTATTTAACAGCCGCACCGAACGTGGTGCTGGCGTGGTTGTTTACCGCGTAGCGATCATGTCAGGGCCGCTCCGTGTGGCCTTGCCCTTAGAAAGACCCATTCTTTCACAAATGTTTGTAAAGGCAGACTGCATGGCTAGGGGATGAATTTTATACACATGTGGCAACGGGACTGAATGATACATCTGAATTCAATGTTTAACCCCTTGGAGACACAGCCAATATTGGTCTTGCGGACACAGCACATTTGTTCAAATCTGACATCTCCCTTTATGTGGTAATAACTTTGCCATGGTTTTACTTATCCAAGCGATTCTGAGACTGTTTTCTCGTGACATATTGTACTTTCAATACAATTACAATTTCAAATTCAAGACAAATTCAATGTTTATTTGTGGAAAAAAAATTAAATGTATCTGCTTGTAAGACAGATCGTAATACCACGCAAAATAGTTACTAGTTAACATTTCCCATATGTCTACTTTATATTGGCATTGTTTTTTTAACATCCAATTATTTTTCTAGGACATTACAAGGCTTACAACTTTAGCAGCAATTTCTCACATTTTCAAGAAAATTCCCAAAACCTAATTTTTTTAGGGACCAGTTCAGTTCTGAAGTGGCTTTGAGGGCCTTATATATTAGAAACCCCCATAAGTCAGCCCATTTTAAAAACTGCACCGTCAAAGTATTCAAAACAGCATTTAGAAAGTTTCTTAACCCTTTAGGTGTTTAACAGGAATTAAACCGAAGTGGAAGTGACATTTATAAATGTTTTTTTTATAGAAAATCCAATTTAATAAAAAAAAATCTGTAACACAGAAGGTTTTTTACCAGAGAAAGGCAACTCAAAATGTATTGCCCAGATTCAGTTTTTTTTAATAAATATCCCCCAAGTGGCCCTAGTGTGCTATTGGACTGAAACACAGGTCTCAGAAGAAAAGGAGTACCTAGTGGATTTTCATGACTTTTTATTTGAATATATTTTAGGCACCATGTCAGGTTTGAAGAGGTCTTGTGGTGCCAAAGCAGTGGAAACACCCCCAAAAAGATACCATTTTGGAAACTATATTCCCAAGGAAATTATCTAGGGGTATAGTGAGCAATTTGACCCCACGGGGTCTTTGCTAAATGTATTGGAATTAGGCCGTGAAAATGAAAAGTTACTTTTTTTTCTCATAAAATTTCGTTTTAGCTCAGATTTGTAAAGAAATTTCTTCTGAGTATGGCAATACCCCATATATTGTCATTAACTACTCTTTAGACACACGGCAGAGCTCTGAAAGGAAGGAGCACCATTTGGCTTTTGTAGCTCAAATTTTGCTATAATAGGTTTTGGGTGCCATGTCGCATTTGCAAAGCCCCAGAAGTACCAAAACAGTCAAAACAACTGAAAAGGAACTCCATTTGCAAAACTACACCACTCTAGGAATTCATCTAGGGGTATAGTGAGCATTTTGACCCCCACAGGTTTTTGCAGAATTCATTTGAATTAGGCTGTAAACATGAAAAAATTCAAATAAAATATAAAAAAAATTCATTTCCACAAGGAAAAAAGGAGAAAAAACTCCCTAAATTTTATAAACCCATTTCTCCAGCATATGCAAATACTCCATACGTGGTCGTAAACTGCTGTTTGGACACATGGCAGGGCTCAGAAGGGAAGGAGCACAATTTGGCTTTTGGAGCTGAAATTTTACTGAAATGGTTTTCAGGTGCAAAGTCCCATTGGCAAAGCCCCTGATGGACCAAAACTGTGAAAAAAAAACAAAAGTCACCCTATTTGGAAAACTGAAAACTACACCCCTCAAGAAATGTATCTAACGGTATAGTGAGCACTTAGACCCCACAGGTCTTTTGCAGAATTTATTGGAATTAGGCCGTGAAAATAAAAATCAAAATTGTTTTCAACTAAATTGTCGAATTTTTAAATTTTTACAAGAGAGAAAAAGAACCCCAACATTTGTAAAGCAATTTCTCCCGAGTACGACAATACCCCATATGTGGTCATAAACTGCTGTAGGACACACAACTCAGCTCAGAAAGGCAGGAGTGCTATTTGACATGCAGATTTTGCTGGATTGGATTTTAGGCGCCATGTCGCATGTGCAGAGCCCCTGAGGTACGAGTACAGTAGAAACCCCTGAGAAGTGACACAATTTTGGAAACTACACCCCTCAGGGCATTAATATAGGGGCGTAGTGAGCATTTTGATTAGAATTAGGCAGTGAAAATGAATTTTTTTTTATTATTTCCAAAGATATGTAGATTTAGCCTTAAATCTTTCCTTTTCACAAGGGATAATAGGAGAAAAAAATACTGCAAAATGTGTTACTCAATATCTCCCGAATACGGCAATACCCTATATGTGGTCGTAAACGGCTGTTTGGGTACATGGCAGAGCTCAGAATGGAAGGAGTGCCATTTAGCATTTGGAGCTCAGTTTTTGCTGGATTGCTGTTTGAGCGCCATACCATATTTGTAAAGCCCCTGAGGCACCAGAGTACAGTGGAAACCACTAAGAAGTGACCCCATTTTGGAAACTACACCCCTCAAGGCATTTATCATTTGCCCTGACATATGACAGGGCTCAGAAGTGAAGAGCACCATGCCCATTTGAGTCCTATTTTGGTGATTTTCACAGCATTGGCAAACAATTGCAGGGCTTCAAGGTCAAAGAGTAAAACAAATCCCCAGAAGTGACGCCATTTCGGAAACCCCCTCAAGGCATTTTTTAAGGGGTGTAGTGAGAATTTTGACACCGCAGGTGTTTTATTTTAGAAATCGATGCACAGCGGATGGTGCAAAGCGAAATTAACTTTTTCCCGCAGATATGTAATTTCAGTGCCCAATATGTGGTGCCCAGCTTGTGCCACTATGAAAAGACAGCTCTATATTTATTATTCCGTGTTTTATGGCTTTAGATGCTCCCTACATGTGGCCCTAATCTTTTGCCTGCACATACGACAGGGTTCAGGAGTGAAAAGCACCATGTCCATTTGAGGTCTATTTTGGAGAATTTACGCAGCATTGGCCGACAATTGCTAGGCTCCGAGGTCAAACAGTAAAACAAACGCCCAAGAAGTGACCCCATTTTGGAAACTACACCCCTCAATGCATTTATCAAGAAGGGTAGTGAGCATTTTTTCCACAGTTGTTTTGTACCAGGAATTAATGCACAGCGAATGGTATAAAGTGAAAATTGGAATTTTCTGCTGATATGTCATTTTAGTGCACAATATATTCTCCCGGGTAAGGTAATAACATATATGTGTACGAAAACTGCTGTTTGGGCACACTGTAGGGTCCAGAAGGGAGGGAGCGCCATTTGGCTTCTGGAGCGTGGATTTTGTGCTTGGCTCTAATTTGGGGTTTTAATGGTATTTCAGTTTATAATGTGGGGACATATGTAATCTGTGCGGAGTACATCAGGGCATAATTAGAGGGTATAAAAATGCGGTAAATAAATAATAATCTGCAAATGAGTGGCCAGAGTGGCATTGATATATGGTTCCCAAACTTATCCCCCTTTTGGAACATACTTTGCACCTTTTGTGCCGTTATTTTCTGAGAGCCATATCTTTTTTATTTTTTCGTCAACAGACTGGTGTCAGGGCTTATCTTTGCATTGGTACCATTTTGGGGTATATGCAACTTTTTGATCACTTTTTCAGATTTTTTTTTTACGGCGTTTACTAAGCGCTATAAATGACATATTTACTTTATTCTGCGGGTCGATACGATAACAGTGATACCAAATGTATATAGTTTTGTTATGTTTTACAGCGTTCGCACAATAAAATCACTTTTTTTTAAAAAAATCATTTATTTTTTTGTGTTGCCATATTCTAAGAGCCATAACTTTTTTATTTTTGCGTAGAGAAGGCTGTGTAAGGGCTTGTTTTTATTTTTGCAGGATGAGGTGTGGTTTTTAATAGTACCATGCGACTTTTTGATCACTTTTTATTCCATTTTTTGGGGAGACAAGATAATCAAAGAATAGCAATTCTGGCAGTTTTTCCTTCTTTTTTTTACAGCGTTCATTGTGCGGGAAAAATAATGTTATAGTTGGGGTCATTACGGATGCAGCGATACCAAATATGAGTACTTTTTTTAATGTTATCACTTTTTTCCTATAATACGGTCACTGTATGGTGGCAATATAGGTCTTTGTATAGTTTTTTTCAGAAACAGTATGGAGGTATTATTCAGTCACTATGTAGTGGTTATAATGTGGAGGTATTATTTAGTAACAATATGGTGGTATTATTCAGTCACTATGTGGTGGTAATATGTGGTCATGGTGGGGCAGTATTATTGTTTAGTAACAGTATGGTGGTATTATTCAGTCACTATGTGGTGGTAATATGTGGTCATGGTGTGACACTATTATTTAGTAACAATATGGAGGTATTATTCAGTCACTATGTGGTGGTAATATGTGGTCATGGTGTGGCAGTATTACTGTTTAATAACAGTATGTTGGTATTATTCAGTCAATATGTGGTGGTAATATGTGGTCATGGAGTGGCAGTATTATTTAGTAATAGTATGGAGGTATAATTCAGTCACAATGTGGTGGTAATATGTGGTCATCGTGTGGTGGTATTATGATTTGGCCCTTGTATGGTATTATTATTCCTAATACTGTTCTTAGTATAGTGGGTTTTGTTTAGTAACGGTATGCTGGTAATATGTATGTTGATAATAAATGCTCCTTGTATAGCAGTATTATTTGGTCACTGTATGAATGCAATATTTAGAGGTATTCAGTACTATCATACATAGATTAGTGCTTTTGAACACACAATTATTTTTGGCCCCATAGTGCTGATTTTCATTATAAAAGTATATCCAGGGAAAGTATACTGATGATGCGCTATTTTGTTTTTTTGGGTAGGGAGCACAACATATGCCTTGGGGCTTGTGCACCTGATCTTTTCCTGACAACGCCCCGCCAGCCCAAGAGACAATGTCTTGACGCCAGCCAAGGTCAGGAGTCTCAGCTGGGTGGCGCTTTGAAGTAAAATAGACACCAGAGACTGGTATATTGGGGTCTGAATTTTGTGTTCTACTGTTCTCTGTTCTGGGGTCTGAATGAATTTCAGGGTCTGGGGTAACATATCAGTGTTTAGCTGTTACGCTATTTCTAAGTCTGTAAAGGTACACTAAGCAGTGTTTTTTTTTTTTTTGTTTTAAAACGTGACTCAGCAGAAAGTGTGTCCTTGCCTTAACTTTACATGGAGTTGGTAAATGTTCATACTTGAGGTGATAGGGGCCCGATCAAAAGTTTGCTATAGGGCCCAGACTTTTCTAGTTACGCTCCTTGGGCAATATAGTATTACTTGGGGCCCATTAACTTGAATGGGTGATTGTGAAATACAAGCAGAGGCCAACAGAGCCAGAGCCACAGTAGCAATTCTCTGCTCTGGCTAATAGTTCTTTCTGCAGTACCATGTTGCATTTCTCCATAGAAACACGTATAGGATCATTTCCCTCGAACTATTTCTCTAAAAAGTGTTGCCCATAGAAAAAACTGCATGTATTTAAATACTGTTTTTTTGCTGGAGACTACCGCTTTCCCGTGATCATTTCTCTAGTGTGTGGAGTAAGCTGGAAATGTTTATCTCATTGTGTTACCTTTGTAACAAACGTATAGTTATTTTTTTAAAACAATATAGCATAATTTTTTCCAGACAAATAATACTAATCCATACAAAATGTTAAAAAATAAATAGACCTAGATACAAAAAAATAGCATTAAATAATTTTGTGATTGGACTAAGCAGTTCCTCTATAATAATAATAATAAAAAAAATATAAAGCCTTTCCTAATTGGGTTGTCCAAGAATCGACAATTATCACCTATCCACAGGACATGTGAGAGTCATATGATCACTGGGGTCATGCCCATCTCGAACTCCCCATTCATCATCCCTGCCCCGTCCCCGCAGTGAGGAGGAGCTTGAATGGAGCGGCAGTCGAGTATGCATCTGCTGTTCTATTCAATGTCTTTGGGACTGACGGAAATAGCCTAGTGCTGTACTCAACTGTCTCAGTTATTCCCATAGATTTTGAATGGAGCAGCAGAACGCATGTTTGACTGCCGCTGAATTCAAAGTAGGGGAGGAATGGGGCTTTGTGATCCCTGCTCTCGCAATGGGTGGAGTTCCCAGCAGTGGGGCCCCCAGCGATCATACAATTACCACCTATCCTGTGGATAGGTGATAATTGTTGATTCTGGTACAACCACTTTAACCCCTTTATCCCGCTCGTCTAACTCGTTAAATGCTGCGGTCAATAGCGACTGCAGCATTTAAATCGTTAGAAAGAGGGGGGCGACCCCATCTAACAGCTCATTGCGCCCCCCGCAACACAATCGCAGGGGAGCGATGGTTGCTATGGCTGCCAGGGGGCCTAATGAAGTCCCCCAGGTCCGCCATCTTTGTGCACCTATTAAGCCCAGCTTAATAGATGCCTGACAGAATCACGATATACTGCAATACATTAGTATTGCAGTATATCGTGCAAGCGATCTAATGATCGCTGGTTGAAGTCCCCTAGGGGGACTAATAAAAAAAGTAAAAATGAGTTAAATAACGTTTTTTGTGTAAAAAAAATATATATATATTAAAAGTTCAAAAAAAACCTTTTTTCCCATTTTCCACCTAGAGCACAGTAAAAAAATTAATAAACATAATTGGTATCGCCGCGTCCGTAAAAGTCTGAACTATTACAATATTCATTATTTAACCCGCACGGTGAACGCCAAAAAATAAGCCCTCATACCACTTAATCGACGGAAAAATAAAAAGTTATGGCTCTCAGAATTTGGCGACAAAATAAATGTCCCGATACCCCTGAAGACGCTACATCGTAGCGAAACATGTCGGGGGGGGCTTCTTCCTCAATTTTAATACTTGTCCTGCTGACTCTTTAGAATTTAACTGTGGGTTGGGTGTTACGTTCTGCAGCCGTTAGCACTTCACTCCTATAATACCTATTCCTATACCTTGCACTAAGCTGATCGTAGTCAGCAATGGCCCTTAACTTTTAACTTTATGTAGTCTGTCTTGTTGCAAATGTAATAAATACTTTATTATTTTCATGTGATAGCTGGAAAACAGGGCTCTCTTTGCCGGTAGGCAAAAAATCTTTTTGAATTTAACGAATACGCCCACCAACTATTAGGGTCCTTCCCCTTTGTGCTCAACGAAAAACTACAACTCCCGCAAAAATCAAGCCCTCACAGTACTATATCGACGGAAAAATAAAGACGTTATGGCTTTTGGAAGGTGGGGAGGAAAACGAAAATCTGAAAAAGGGCTGCGGCGTGAAGGGGTTTAGGCTGGGTTCACACGTGGCGGAATTTCACTTAAATTCCGCTGCGGACACTCCGCAGCGTTAATCCGCAGCGGAGCCGTTTGTCCATTGACTTTCACTTTAATTTAGCAGTGTTCGTTTAGACGATGCGTACAATTCCGCTGCGGAGCATAGGCTGCGGAGCGGAATTTGGTGTCCGCAGCATGCTCTGTCTGTTGCGGAGCAGTGGCGGACTCATGGCGGAATTTCTCCATTGACTTCAATGGAGATTCTAATTTCCGCAATGAAGTCCGCAGCTGTCATGCACATGTTATGTGTGCTGCGGATGCGTCTTGCTTTTTTAACTTGACATTTCTTCATTCTGGCTGGACCTATGTATTTCTAGGTCTACAGCCAGACTGAGGAAGTCAATGGGGCTCCCGTAATGACGGGAGCGTTGCTAGGAGACGTCTGTAAATAGTCACTGTCCAGGGTGCTGAAAGAGTTAAGCGATCGGCAGTAACTGTTTCTGCACCCGGGACAGTGACTACCGATCACAATATAGAGCAACCTGTCAAAAAAATAGAAGTTCATACTTACCGAGAACTCCCTGCTTCTGTCTCCAGTCCGGCCTCCCAGGATGACGTTTCAGGCTAAGTGACGGCTGCAGCCAATCACAGGCCAAGCACAGGCTGCAGCGGTCACATGGACTGGCGCGTCATCCAGGGAGGTCGGGCTGGATGCCGAAAGAGGGACGCGTCACCAAGACAACGGCCGGTAAGTATGAAAATCGTTTACTTTCACAAGGGAAAGTGCTGTCCCTTCTCTCTATCCTGCACTGATAGGGAGAAGGGAAGTACTTTTCCCGCAGTCCGCAGCAGCTAGTCCGCATCAATTTTCTGCACATTTTGTGCAGATCCGCAGCAGAATCTGCAACGCAGATTCTGTGCGGCATTGATGCGGACAGTTGCGGAGGAAATCCGCCACGTGTGGTCATGCCCTAATTGTAATACCAGCTGAACAGAAATTTGTATGTGAACAGATTTCATATGATTTGATTCATGTCTGCTCTACATTTTGTAGATGAACTGAAAATGTATCATAATAAAAGAAAAATGTGCTGGGCAAATTATAAATATATTTGAGATATTCACCAAGATGGTGCAGGGAATCAATAGGCTTTAATATCTACCATATATTACTGTAAATGAGTTCTGGTTTGGATAAAAGATGCCCAATGCCACGTTTTAAGCCTGGCAAGTGATAGTTACTCAGTTAAGACCTAGGCTATATTGTTACATGCACTTATACATGGTTGTCCGTGTAATTGCTATGAGGTTATGCCAATTCTGCCTACAAAACCTATCATTTAGCTAAGCGTTCAATCTGCTGATAGTCATGTATGAAGTGTCACAGCTGGGAGTTTTTGGAATTTCTTGCTTTGGCCTACAGGGATATTTAGAAATAATAAAGCTCTTTGGACACACATATACTTTGACCAATATTTAAGCCAAAATTCCTAAATTCGGAGATCTTACACAGTCTCAGTACCCAGTGGTAACTCAAGGGCATGATGAAACTGTTAAATAGCTTTTTGGAACACTTGGGAATGTAGAAAGCCAAAAATAATGTCAAGTTAGTTAAAAAATGTTTATGTTACATAAAGTGAATTAATCACTGTAAGGGAATATTTCACTGCAGCAGAAACTAGATTACTTAAATGTAAACTGTTCCATGCTGGAAACTTTGAACACCAAATACTGTAATATCTTGCTTCAGGTAAATATATTAAAGGGTAACTAAACTTTTAAAAAAAAACTTCTGACATGTCCTAGTGACATTTAAGAGGTTTTGATCGGTGAGGGTCCAAGCACTGAGACCCCCACCGATCGCTAAAACGAAGTGGCAGAAGTGCTCGGGTGAGCGCTGAGCCGCTTATTTTCTGATCAGCTTTTCTCTGAAAGTGAACATCACCTGTGAGTCACTGAATGTAAACGTTTATTCTGCCTCTGGTTTATCAGCACGGAGCTTGGTTCTGTGCTATATATATATATGTACTGAGCTTTGTTCTGGTGCTGTATTTATGTACTGAGCTTGGTTCTGTGCTGTATTTGTTCTGAGCTTGGTACTGGTGCTGTATGCATTTACTGAGCTTGGTTCTGGTACTGTATTTATGTACTGAGCTTTGTTCTGGTGCTGTATTTATGTACTGAGCTTGGTTCTTGTGCTGTATTTATGTAGTGAACCTTGCTCTGATGCTGTATTTATGTACTCAGCCTGGTTCTGTATATATGTACTGATTTTTGTTCTGGTGCTGTCTATATGTACTGAGCTTGGTTTTGGAGCTATATATATATATATATATATATATATATATATATATATATATATATGTACTGAGCTTGGTTCTGTGCTGTATATGTTCTGAGCTTTGTACTGGTGCTGTATGCATGTACTGAGCTTTGCTCTGGTACTGTATTTATGTACTCAGCCTGGTTCTGTATATATGTACTGAGTTTTGTTCTGGTGCTGTATATATGTACTGAGCTTGGTTTTGGAGCTATATATATATGTACTGAGCTTGGTTCGAGTACCGTATTTATGTACTGAGCTTGGTTCTAGTACTGAATTGATGTACTGAGCTTTGTTCTGGTGCTGTATGCATGTACAGAGCTTGGTTCTGTGCTGTATATATGCAATAATAGAACGCAATAATAATACTAATTCATATACATTAAATGGAATGAAGCGGGGGATAACGGAACAAGAGAAGGACCTGGGTATTCTGGTTACAAATAAGCTAAACAGAAGCACTCAATGTCAAGCAGCAGTTGCAAAAGCAAATATGACTTTAAGGTGTATAAAAATAAAGATAAAAACCTGTGATTCAAATGTAATATTACCCCTTTATAAATCCCTTGTAAGGCCAGATCTTGAATATGGAATTCCGTTTTGGGCTCCACATTGCAATAAAAATATAGAAGAACTGGAGAGGGTTCAAAGGTGGGCAACTCTATTATTAAATGGGATATGAGGAGTCGCTTACAATAAAAGGCTAGAGAAATTGGGTATGTTTAGCTTCGAAAAAAGATGCATTAGGGGTGATCTTATTAAGATTTATAAATATATGTGTGGTCAACACAAAGAACTAGCACATAACTGTTCTTCCCAAGGACTCTACAAAGGACCAGGGAACATTCAATGCGTGTGGAAGAAAGGCATTTCAGACATCAACATAGGAAAGGGTTCTTTACAGTTAGAGTAGTCAAACTATAGAATGCCCTATCCCTTAGAGGTAGTAATGGCAGATACTATGTCAGCATTTAAAAAAAGGCTAGATGATTATTTACTGACAAATAGCATTGAGGGTTATAATTAATCAAGCAATGAATGACGGGTAGTTTATTGAGAAAGTTTGGACTTGATGGTCCTGTGTCTTTTTTCAACCTTGTTTCTGGTACTGTATTTACGTATTGAACTTGGTTCTGGTGCTGTATTTATGTGTTGAGCTTTGATCTGGTGCTGTATTTATGTACTGAACTTTGTTTTGATGCTGTATTTATGTACAGAGTCTGGTTCTGGTGTTGTATTTATGTGTTTTAATAAGTAATAGTGAGTTTTGTTCGGGTCCCGCATACATGTACTGAGCTTGGTCCTGGTGCTGTAGCTGTATGTGTATATATATATATATATATATATATATATACATACACACACACACACACACACACACACACACACACACACACACTGAGCTTTGTTCTGGTGCTGTATTTATGAATTAAGCTTGGTTCTGGTGCTGTATTTATGTACTGAGCTTAGTTCTGGTGCTGTATATATGTAATGAGTTTGGTTTTGGTCCTGTATATATGTACGGTGCTTGGTTCAGGCGCTGTATTTACGTACCATATCTAAGAATTAAGCTTAAATCTGATCCTGTATCTGTACACTAAACTCCATATTTAAACTTTGAGGGATGTTTCAAATAGCCGGGAGTCTGTTGTTACCACCAAAACATTTTTATTGAAACATTTTTATGTGGCTTCAAATCGTTGTATTTATGGGTACTGTAGTTTTCGTGTATGTTTTCTTATTGTTAACACCAACAAATATATCTGAACTGATCAACATTTCCCCTCAATGCCAAATAAAATCTTAAAGATATGGTCACTCTGGTGCTTTTGGAGGTATTCAAAAAACTGTCCTAGGGCCATATGGTAATCCTTCCTCAGTCCATAGTCTCCATGTGCCTCAAAAATCAGCTCTTCAAAGCATTGGAAAAGTCTTAGATGATCCAATGAATCAGTCACATTCTTGCTTTCGGTGTGCTTACACGAGATATGTTTCCAGTTGGGATAGCGAATGTCCCGCCAGAACTCCTCACATTGCTCCTTATCCCCCTCTATACATATCACGCCTGGTTTCCCTGTCAAGCAGAAACCTGTTAAGTGCAGTCGCTTTGCACAGTCCAAGATTTTTTTCCTTAATTCCTGCCGGTATATATGGTGGCTATAGATCCACATGCGATGGAAAGTAATAGAGACTTTTTTCATGTCTTTCTCATTCCCACTAGTGTGCTTGGATTTTTCCACATAGGAGGGGATATTTTCTGACAGCCACTGTATAGCATTAGTAATGCACAGATCTCCACGATCCATTGAACTGATAAAGGTTGCTAGACATTTATTGAGATCATGGTGCTGCAGCTTGTCCAAAGCACTAGACCGGACAAATAGCTGAGGCTCCTTTGTAGGGTAATTGAGAGGAAGATACACATGCAGCTCTGCTTTCACCTGTAAAACAGATATCCCTTTCATCACTAACAATGTGAACACAGGCATTATCTTATTGAGCTCTAGTATATATATATATATATATATATATATATAAAAACAAAGAAAAAGCAGCACCGTTCCTTCTGTGTAGGGTGCAAAAAATTCCCGCTCGGACACTCGACCAGTGTCCCAAATAACCAGCACACTCCAGGATACGAGACAGCACTCCAGTAGTACCCCATGGAGTAGGGCTGAAACGTTGCAAAAGGGGTGATTAAAGTGATCCTATTTTTCACTACTACTGGAGTGCTGTCTCGTATCTTGGAGTGTGCTATATATATATTACAGAACTAATATTTGTATGTACATCTACTACAGAAATCAGGTTTTCAACTCCTAAGACAATGGCCAAAGAACAAGGACGCGAAAAACATCATTAAAGGCTATGTACAACTTTGTAAGCAATTCTTTTTTAATTACATTAATGTATGTTGTGTTTAAAGAGGCTCTGTCACCAGATTTTGCAACCCCTATCTGCTATTGCAGCAGATCGGCGCTGCAATGTATATAAGAGTAACGTTTTTATTTTTAAAAAATGAGCATTTTTGGCCAAGTTATGACCATTTTCGTATTTATGCAAATGTGGCTTGCAAAAGTCCAACTGGGCATGTATTATGTGTGTTACATCTGGGCGTGTTTACTACTTTTACTAGCTGGGCGTTCTGACGAGAAGTATCATCCACTTCTCTTCAGAACGCCCAGCTTCTGGCAGTGCAGACACACAGCGTGTTCTCGAGAGATCACGCTGTGACGTCACTCACTTCCTGCCCCAGGTCCTGCATCGTGTCGGCCACATCGGCACCAGGGGCTACAGTTGATTCTGCAGCAGCATCAGCGTTTGCAGGTAAGTAGCTACATCGACTTACCTGCAAACGCCGATGCTGCTGCAGAATCAACTGTAGCCTCTGGTGCCGATGTGTCCTCGCTCGTCCGACACGATGCAGGACCTGGGGCAGGAAGTGAGTGAAGACACAGCGTGATCTCTCGAGAACACGCTGTGTCTACACTGCCAGAAGCTGGGTGTTCTGAAGAGAAGTGGATGATACTTCTCATCAGAACGCCCAGCTAGTAAAAGTAGTAAAAACGCCCCGATGTACGCACATAATACACGCCCAGTTGTACTTTTACTTTAAACACGCCCACTTGGACTTTTGCAAGCCTCATTTGCATAAATACGAAAATGGTCATAACTTGGCCAAAAATGCTCGTTTTCTAAAAATAAAAACGTTACTCTTATCTACATTGCAGCGCCTATCTGCTGCAATAGCAGATAGGGGTTGCAAAATCTGGTGACAGAGCCTCTTTAAGCAACTTTTACATTTTACTTTTATTTAAAAAAAATTTACTTTTTAAGATACAGCTTCTATGTATCCTGTATACATAGTAGCTGTATCATTCAATCTCAGCCGATTTGGCTCGGCTGAGAACGGGTCCTCTGTGTCTCTGAGACTGAGAATCCAGCTAAAATCGATCACATCTAAGTTTACTTCGATGTGATTGATATTAGGTAGATTCTGTGAGTCAGAGAAGCGGTACCAGCTCCTAGCCTTTTGATCCATTCTTTTATTTAATATCCACCGTACCTACCATAGAGGCAGCCCATGCGTCTGCTTTGGGGCACGTGGGATGAGGAGGCTGGCAAAGAACTGCTTCCCCAGCTCCCTGTTAGTAATAGTATTTGCCTACAGCTGTGACAAAAAAAAGATCACTACATTTTTACAGCTCCCATTGAGTTCAATACTAGCGGTATAATTACATATGCAGTGAGCTCCCCCTAGTGGTGGCTGCAGGCTGACAGGATTTTATCATTGAACTCTGGCTGTGTCAAGAGAAGCAAGGGATTTTCAGCTTTATGGGGGGGGGGGGGATTTATTTTTAGGCTCACGCCACTTGCACAGAAATGTGCGACTTCTTTTCACTTTGAAACCGCAGCCAGAACTTTAAAAAAACAAAACTACAGCCTGACAAATTTACTATAAAATATGCCAAAAACTGTCATAAATTATCGTGGAAATATACACCAGCTCATAGCACTTGAGCTGCACATAATTTAATTAAGGGGTGTGCGCCTCTTAATAAAAAAAATTGTAATCATAGCTCTGAGTTGGAGTAGAGCTGGAGAAGTCTTGCTATGGGGGCCTATGATTTCTTTGTACACCCCTGTCCAGTAACAGTTAAAGCAGATCAATCAGACAGGGCAGCATAAAAAAGTGACAGACATTGATTTCAGAGTGTTATCACCGAGTTAGCAAAGTTCTGTCGTTTTTACATCATATACTTACGGCGTGCTTATTGACACTTTTCTCTCTGTATACAGTAATAGGGAGAAGTGTCAATCAGCGGCTGGAGGGTGAACATATAAGACATGCGCCATAAATGTAAGATCTAAATACTCAGAAGCTACAGAACATTCATAACACAGACAAGGCAGCATAAATATGTGACAGATCCGCTATAAATAAACATACATACAAATGAACAATTCTTACCTTCAGATCCTGAGTTTTAACAAAAATGGAAAATTCAATAGATGGTGGCAGGGAATCATACGTTCCTTCTAAATACCTTCTTAGGATGGCAAGCGAATTCACACCATTGATGACAATGTCCTCTTTGCTAGGAAACATTGAGAAGAGCATTTCCATTTCTAAGAGCTGAAGTTCAAGGCATTCTCTCACACTTGTACTCATTATATTAAGCCTACAGGAGAATGGAACCGACCTAAACAAAGAAAACAAGTATATAGAATGATACATTTCAGGAAGCTTTGTATGAAGCACATTTTTTCTTCCACTTTACCATTTAGTGCCGACAGTGAGACTGTGCGGCTACATACCCTACTGGCAAGGGGAATAGTAATGCCCAGTTATTAATTTAGTCATACATTTCCAGGAAGGATAACAGAGGAACAGATCAATGCAGAGTTCTAACAAACGATGCTCCAGAATTGTTATTTCATGGGGAATACAAGAATTTACTGAAACCTTTTCAACTTTTCTACGGCAGTTTTCTGGCGTAGAAAAGTTTCAAAAATGTAGCCTTTTCCACCACTCTTATTTTATTCTCATAAAAAGCCCCAAGTATTAGCCACTACCATGCTTCTGATCTCTTTCAAGCAACCTTGCTTGTTACTATTCAAGGAGGCTACACTATGGAGCCCAAAAAAAAGACTGAAGTATTGACCCCAGCATGCCAAGTTGTCATATCTGTGCTTGAACCACTATGGCCATGCAGGAAAATTTCGGTAACCACAAAATTTTGGGGAAAAAGAAAGAAAAAAGTATTTCTAAAGTTTGTGTGCAGCGCTAATTCTTGTCATTCTGATAGTTGTAACACCAGCACCATCTAGTGGTAGTAGTAGGTACAGTTTATAGTAGGCAGTTTTGGTTCAATATACAGTATAACACGTCTGCTGATCTGTTTGATCTCTAAATAGGACACATTAAACATATTTTGCATCCAGATTGTTCCCTGGGTAAAGATCTTATTATTGGAGGTGCCGGATAAGGGCGCAGTGACATGCGGCAGATTTTGTTGCAGAGATTTCTGGTACTGAAAATCAGTCCTATGCTGCAGAAACAACCACAGTCAGATAAATGGAACCGATTTTTAGTCTGCAACAAACTCTGCCGCGTGTGACTGCATCCTTGATTTGTAAACCTTTGATAAATCAGGAAAAGCCGCTTTACCTGAATATTAAATCCTGTCTTTTATTGCCTTGTATTTAAGAAGAATAAAATTACACTGGGAAAAGTATTTCGCAACTCACAGATGTCGCTATTTCTTGGTTGCGGAATATTTTTCTCATTAGATTACATCTTCTATTTTTTCTGGTTTGTCACATTTAAAGGTTTCAGATCATAATTTTAACATAAGATAAAGACAACACGAGTGAACACAAAATGCAGCTTTTAACCTATTAGTGACCACCAATACGCCTTTTCATCGCCGCCACTAACGCTAGGCTAGGTTGCCACCTTTTCACAATGGCCTAATCAAAGTCCTGTACGGGGGTCCTGTGCGGGCTGGAGCTACTTCTCGAATAGTCGCGATTGAAAAAAAAAAGTGTGTATATATATATATATATATATATATATATATATACACACACACACATATATACACACACACACATCTGGTATCACTGCGATCGTAATGACCTGAACAATGAAGTTAACATAGTATTTAAACTCAAAGAAGGATGACAGAAAAAACGAATGCAAAAAACTACGTCGGAATGGTCATTATCTCCCTTGCCCCCCCCCCCCACCACATAAAAATTAAGGGGTAACTAAACTTTTAAAAAACTTTTGACATTTGATAGTGACATGTCATGAAGTGACATGTCTACCGCTTAAACCACGCGGTAGAAGCACTTGAGTGAGCGATGTGCCGCTTTGTTTCTGCACGGCTTCCCTCGGAGCGATGTACGCGCTCAATAGAAAGTCTGAGCCCTTACACCACTTGCTCAGCTTTTCAAAAAAAGCTGATCAGAAAAGAAGCGCTCACCCGAGTACTCGGATCCCCACCGATCAAAACCACTGAACAGCATTTTTCCTTCAATAAATGAAATAATTTAAAAACAGCATTTTGTATTTACTTGGGTTATCTTTGGCTAATATTAACCCCTTCGTGACCGACAGTACGCTAAGGCCACAGCTTTTTCACGGCAGCCTAGTCAAACGGGTGTTTCGTGCAGGCTGGAGCGAGTGCTCTGCTGTCTAATGACAGCCGGGCTCCTGATCAAACGGTAGCGATCGAAGTTTTATTCGATCGTGTCTGTTTAACCCGTTAAATGCTGCGGTCAATAGCGACATTTATCTAGTTTACAGAGGGAGGGAGCTCCAGCTCTCACCCATCGTCGGTCCGCAAATGCAATTTACACTGACAGGCAATAATGCTTTCGCATGCTAAGTATACCAAAGCGTTATACCTGTGATCAAAAGATTAAGGTCTCTTGAATGCGACCGTTGTGCCACTTGGGCCGTTTTTGACGGCATCCGAGTGGCACCAGATAGTCTTCACGGACCCATTCACTTTAGCAGGTGAAACGGGTCCGTGAAAAATGGTCCGAGTGAAAATAGAACATGTCCTATCTTTCCTTGGATCACTGACGGGACTCGGACGGCACACTCGGTTGTGTGCATGAGGCGTCACATGTCATTTAAACCGTATGGTGAACGCCGTGAAAAAGAAAAAAAATGCAAAAAACTATGGAGAAATTGCTTTTCTCATTGCCCCCCCCCCCAAAAGTAATAATAAAAGTACATCAATAAGTCCCATGTACCCCAAAAAAGACCAATGAAAACTACGTCTCGTTCCGCCAAAAACAAGCCCACATATCACTAAATTGACGGAAAACAAAAAAAGTTACGGCTCTTGGAAAGCGACGATACAAAAACAAAAAAAAATCAGCTTAAAAGTGTTTTTATTGTACAAAAGTCGTAAAACATAAAAGAACCTCTACATATGTAGTATCATCGTAATCGTACCGACCCATAGAACAAAGGTAACATGTTATTTATGCCGCACGGTGAACGGCATAAATGGCGGAATTGCTGTTTTTTTTTTCTTTCCCCCCCCAAAAATAAGTTCCTCAAAAAATTATATGTACCCAAAATGGTGCCATTAAAAAGTACAACTAATCCCGCAAGCCCTCATACAGCTATGTCGGTGGAAAAATAAAAAAGTTATAGCTCTTTAACCCCTTCCCGCATTTTCACGTACATGCACGTCGGGGAATGCAGCCAGTTCGCGCATTCCCACGTACATGTACGTGATGGAGATCGTGCGGGCACAGAAGCTGTGCTCGCACGATCGCCGCGGGAGCCCGGCTATGACTGACAGTCAGGCTCCCGCTGCAACTGCCGAGATTGAAGATTTCTGGCCGCCAACGGGTTGCCATGGCAGCCGGGTGTCTAACAAAGACCCCCAGGCCTGCCCTGGCTGTATGCCTATTATGCCGCGCCAGAGGCATGGCCTGATAGATTGCCTGTCAGTTTTACACTGACAGGCAATAATGCTTTAGTATACTAAGTATACCAAAGCATTATAGCAGCGATCAGAAGATCGCATGGTGATGTCCACTAGTGGGACTTAAATAAATAATTAAAAACAGTCAAATAAAGTTTTTGAAAATATAAAAAAAAAAACGTGAACAGTAAAAATAAAATAAAACATAATTTTTTCCATAAGAAGTGGTTTTATTTAATAAAAGTGTAAAAATAAACATGAAAAGTACACATATGTGGTATCGCTGCGATCATAACAACACAAAGAATAAAGTTCACACATTAAACGGTATACTGAACGACGTACAAAAAAAACCGCTAAAAACAATGTTAAAATCGCTTTTTTTCTGCATTGCCCCACCAAAAAAATATAATAAAAATGAATCAATAAGTCCCATGCACCCCAAAATAGTAACGATGAAAACTCCACTTTGTCCCGCAAAAAACAAGCCTTCATATGGCGATATCAACGGAGAAATAATACAGTTATGGCTCTTGGAATGCGGTTATGCCAAAATGTATTATTTTTGTTTAAAAGGTTTTTTATTGTGCAAACGTAGTAAAACATAAAAAACCTAAACATATGTGGTATCGTCGTAATCGTACCGACCCATAGAATAAAGGTAACATGGTATTTATGCCGCATATTGAATGGCGTAAATGTAAAAAGCTAAAAACAATGCAGGAATAGCGGGGTTTTTTCAATTCCCTTCCCCCAAAAAAGTTAATAAAAGTTAATCAATATAATATGTATTGCAGTATATTGTTATTCTTACAGGCTTCTGTAACAGAGCGATCGCTGTACCTGTCCGTTAGTCCCGGGTGTCAGCTGTAATACACAGCCAACACCCGCAGCGTATGGAGCGGGCTCAGCACGTGAGCCGGCTCCATACATCAACCCCCGCACCATGACGTGCTATTAAGTCATAGTGCGCAAAGGGGTTAATGCGCAGCGGATGGTTCAAAGTGAAAATTGCATTTTTCCACTGATACGCCATTTTAGTGCATAATATGTTGTGCCCAGTTTGTGCCACAGAAGACAAATACCTCATAAAACGTTAAGTGGGTTCTCTCGGGTATGGCGATGCCATATATGTGGGCGCAAACTGCTGCTTGTGCACGCTGCAGGGCTCAGAAGGGAGGGAACGCCATTTTGCTTTTGGAGTGCAGATTTTGCTTGGCAGTAGTTTTGTTTGGGGTTTTGCTGGTATTTCAGTTTATAATTTTGGGGTATGTGTAATCTGTGCGGAGAACATCAGGGCATAATAAGAGGGTATAATAATGGGGTAAATAAATAATATTTCATAGATGTGTGGCCGGTGTCGCACTGATAAATGGTGTCGGATGTTACCCGCTTTTGGAACACTCTGCACATTTTGCATCGTTATATTCTGAAAGCCAGAACTTTTTTATTTTTTCACCACCGGAGCCCTGTGAGGGCTTATTTGTGGCGGGACAATCTGTAGTTTTCATTGGTACCATTTTGGGGTACATGCGATTTTTTTTGATCACTTTTTATTCAATTTTTTTGCAATCCTGAGCAAAAAACAGGAATTCTGACACCATTTTTTAGGTTTTCTTTTTGTGGCGCTCACCGTACGCTATAAATGACATTTTTACTTTATTCTGCGGGTTGGTACGGTTACGGCGATACCATATGTATATAGGTTTGGTCCTTTTTCTTAGCGTTTGCACAATAAAATGACTTATTTATAAAAAAAATAAAAATTCTGTGTCACCATATTCTGAGAGCCATCATTTTTTTATTTTTTAGTCAAAAAAGCTGTGTAAGGGCTTGTTTTTTGCGGGACGGGTTGTAGTTTTTATTGGTACTATTTTTGGGTACATGCGACTTTTTGATCACTTTTTATTCTTTATTTAGGGAGCGGTGGTGACTAAAAAAATTGTGATTCTGTCGTAGTTTTTTATTGATTTTTTTTGGGGTGTTCACCGTGCGGGAAAAATAACATTATAGTTTTATAGTTGGGGTCGTTACGAACGCGGTGATACTAAATATGTGTACTTTTTTAACGTGTTCATTTTTTTTCTATAATAAAAGTCTTATTATAGGAAAAAAAGCATTTAGTGTTTATAGAACTTATAACTTTTATTTTTACACTTTTTTTAAAACATTTTTATAACTTTTTTCACTTGTCCCACTAGGGGACACTTAGTCTTGCAGCTTTGATCGCTGCTAGAGTACATTACACTCACAACTGTCATTGTGACGTGACTGTCACTCTGACAGGAATCCTCGGAGGACCGGCCGGAGGCTGCTCCTCCGAGGCTTCCGTACATGGCAACACGGAGGTCATTATCTGACCTCCGATTGCCGTGACAAGCATCGGTAGCCCCCACGATCACTTCGTGGGGGCTGCCGATGTGCTTCAAACCACTTAAATGCGGCGACGGAAATCCGTCGCCGCACTTAAGGGGTTAATTGCCGAAAGCAGCGGCGATGGTCCGCTTTCCGGCGAGACTGATGTGACAGCTGTCTAGGACAGCTGTCAGCGCGCGCCTGTCACTCCGTGTTTACACAGAGTGATAGTTTGAAATGCTGACGAAAATGAACGTCCTGGTGCGGGAACTAGCAGCCGACCAGGACGTTCATTTTCGTCCTTGGTCGTGAAAGGGTTAAGGAGATTTTAAAAAAAAAAACAACCAAAAAAATAAATAAATAATAAAAAAAGTCCAAAAAAGTCATTATTTTGCATAAAATATATTTTATTGCCCCTACAGTAAATAAAAACAAAAAACCTACACAGATTAGGTTTCTAAACGACCGTAATAACCTGAAGAATTAATAGAATGGGTTATTTAACTGAAACGTGAACGGGATAAAAAAGAAACGAGAAAAACAATGCACAGAATCGCTTTTTCTTATATTCACGCCGTAAAAATATTTTTTTTCTACCTCCAAACTATGAAAAAAAATAATACAATTTCTCCCACATAAAACAAGGCCTCATACAGCCACGTCAATGAACAAATTAAAAAAGTTATGGCTGCCGAAATGCAGAGGTAAAAACTGAAAAATGTAGCATATAAACAACAATTGTCACCTGTACATGGGATATATAATAAATCTTAGAAATCTAGTGGTCCCGCTGCTGGGACCCTTGCCGATTACTAGTATGGGAGTCCCGTGTACGCATTGCCTCCTCACCAGCACATCTCCGGTAAGGAGGAATATGTATGGAATGGAGGTCGAGTATGTGGGCTGCCGCTCCATACATCTCTAGGGGAACTACAGAAACAGCCGAGTGAGAGCTGGGGGTCTCAGCTGTGGTGCACTAGTGATCTAATATTTATTACTTATCCTGTGGTCCCCTATTCATTTGAATGAGCGTCAAGAATCACTACATGCTAAGAACAGGTGGCCCGCAGGGTTTCAATAGCCGGACCCAGAGGAATCTGCTGATCAGCACGACAGCTTTGATATCAAGAGAGGCTGTCCATATAATATATATATATATATATATATATATATAACTCGCCATGCAGCATCACATTTATATGGCGTCTCCAAAGCAGTTGACAGCTGATTGTGGAGACTCCATCAGCGAGACCTTCATGATCAGCTGTTTGCCGGTAGACCTACAAAGTGACAGGGAGTTATCAAAATCAGAAAGTGAATCTGCCAAATTTTGTCTCACTATTATCCTACAATAAAATATTTATTTACTTTTTTCAGTCCCCCCTAGGGAAAAGATTAGCTAGATTGCTCATATACCGTATTTTTCGGACTATAAGACGCACCTGACCATAAGAGGCACCCAGGTTTTAGACAACAGAAAATAAGGAAAAAATTATTTGTTAAAAAATTATTTATTCTGTTTCACCACATTCTGGGAGGCAAAAATTTTTTTATATTTTTTTCATCGATTGAGGGGTGTGAGGGCTTATTTTTTGCGGGACGAGCAGTAGTTTTATTGGCACCATTTTTTGGTACATACGATTTTTTTGATTTCATATTTTAAGCACTAAGGTGACCAAAAAAATATTTTGATGTTTTACATTTTTAAACTTACCGTGCGAATTAAATAATGGTATATTGTAATAGATCGGACTTTTAGGCTGAGTTCACACGAGCATGTTACGTCCGTAATGGACAGACGTATTTCGGCCGCAAGTCCCGGACCGAACACAGTGCAAGGAGCCGGGCTCCTAGCATCATACTTATGTACGACGCTAGGAGTCCCTGCTTCGCTGCCGGACAACTGTCCCGTACTATAATCATGTTTTCAGTATGGGACAGTAGTTCCACGGAGAGGCAGGGACTCCTAGCATCGTACATAACTATGATGCTAGGAGCCCGGCTCCCTGCACTGTGTTCGGTCCAGGACTTGTCAGATTTGAAAAATAGGGCTCTGTCAGGAAAGTCTAAACAGTCTGCAGCGGGAAGGGGTCATTTCATAAAACTTTTGACATAATATAGACATGTCAGGAGTTCTCATTGGTAGTGGTCCGGGTGCGGAGACCCTCACTGATAGCTGAAAAGAAGGGGCAGAGTCGGTCAGCCGAGCGCAGTGCCCCTACAGCTGTAATGGGATAACTTTGGCTCTTTTAGGAAAGAATGAGTTAACTGAAGACGGGCACATAGATTTCGATCAGCTCCTCTTCAGCTAATCCCACCTCAGGGACACGTTAAAAGTTTTATGAAACGACACTCTAAGGCCAGATTCACACGAGCGTGCCCATTTTGCCTGCGTAAAAAACACTGTGTTTTTCATGCGTTGCAGTTCCGTGTGTCATCAGTTTTTGATGTCAGTGTTAGTGCACATTTTTTTTTTTCATTTTTTTTTTTCTCTGCATTTTTCTCTGCATTTCTTTAGCATTTCTTTAGCAACTGGTGCGTGAAGCACGGACAGCACACGGAAGACATCTGTATGCTGTCTGTGATTTTCATGCACCCATTGACTTCAATGGGTGCGTGGTGCGCAAAAATGCACCAAAGTAGGACATGCAGTGAGTTTGACGCAAGACATACACTGCATGAAAAACAATACGTCTGAATAGCCCCATTGAATTGCATAGGTCCGTGCGACACGTGGGCGTATTCAACGTTCGTGTGAATAAGGCCTAATGCTGAGTTCACATGGTGAGGATATGCTGCGTAAGGGCACACAGCATATCCGCCATGTGCGCTGCATGGAATTCCGGATGAAAACCACACCAAACTGTGGTGCAGTTTTTCACCCGGAATGTCCCCCGCGGAAAACTGCAGCACTGCTAGCAGGCCGGCCTTCTGGGATGACCTATCGTCCCAGGAGACCGCTGCAGCCTGTGATTGGCTGCAGCGGCTGTAACATGGGATGAAGCAAGAAGTAGAAAAGAGAGGCGGCACTCCAAACAGATGTCGTCAGAAAAGTGGATTTATTCCCCCATCAGTGCAGTAAACAGTGCAACGTTTCAGCTGCTCAACGTTGCACTGTTAACTGCACTGATTGGAGAATAAATCCACTTTTCTGACGACATCTGTTTGGAGTGCCGCCTCTCTTTTCTTCTTCTTGTTTGGACATTGTGGGATTTAAAAGTCAGATCCCTGGAGGTCGGCACCCATCTGGGCCCTGGAGGCTTCTTTTGTTCTGCTGTGCTGCTCACACTCTCTTTCCTTTAAATGGGATGAAGCGTCATTTCCAGGAGGCCGTGCTGGAGGGAGGAACACAGACTTCTGGGTAAGTATCAGGCTTTTTTTTTTTTTTTACAGGAGTTGTATTTTTTGCTGCGGGATCTCTGCGAACCCGCCGAACACAAAGCAACAGCTGCTATATGTTGCGGGATTTAGCTCTTCATTGAATTCAATGGGGAATACCCCCAATAAATAAGATCTAAATTTTACTTACCTGAACATTTATTTTTCTCAAAATCTAAAGGCAGCACTGATGGGTAAATGAGAACTGCTCCTAATTAGGACAGAAGAACAAGCAAGGGTTAATATAAACAATTAATTAACAACTGCTGTCCCGTTAAATACTCCCCCAAGACAAGGAAGAGGCGTGTTTTTTTTATTTAGCAAAACAAAATTTATTGAGAGGGAAATTCAGCAGTGCTGCTTTTGGACTTCGAGAAAAATAAATTTTCAGGTAAGTAAAATTTAGATCTTTCTCTAGTCCCTCAGACACCACTGATGGGATTTAATAAGCAAAAATCAAAGGGGAGAGAAGAATTTGCAGGACTAGATACTACACTATTGCCAAAGGCTGAGCTAGCGGAGGAGACGTCCAGCCTGTAGTGTTTAGCAAAGGTATTGGAAGTCCTGATGCTGCTTGGCAAATCTGGTCCAAGGACAGTCAAGCAAATTCCGCCCAGGAGGTTGCTGTAGACCTTGTGGAGTGTGCATTAACCCGCAAGCGTGAAGGAAGACCAAGTGCTCTATAAGCTCCGGAGACCACATTTTTTATCCATCTGGATAAGGAGGCTCCACTGAATTTTAGACCATTTCTGGGACCTGTATGTTGGAGAAACAGAGATTCATCCTTCCTAATGGTTTTTAGTTTTTTCAATATAGACCAATACTGCTCATCTGACATCCAATGTATGAAGCAACATTTGTTGATCATTTTGAGGCGAAGAGCATAATGCAGGAAGGAAGAACTCTTGATTTAAGTTCGCAGTTGAGGCAACCTTATGTAAAAAGGGCGGAACAGTTCTTAATATTAGACAGTCAGGTCTAACTTGAAGATAGGGCTCTCTGCAGGATAAGGTTTGAAGCTCTCCAAGTCTTCTGGCAATGGATATTGCAACCAAAAACAGGACCTTTTCAGAAAGAGACTTTAAGGGCACCTCTTGAATTGGCTCAAAGGGAGATCCTGATAGGTAATGAAGAATGAGTCCTAGGTCCCTGAGAAGACAAGGAGGTCTAACTGGAGGACGAAGATTTTTCGAAGCCCTAAAGACTCTTCTGATTAACGGCTGGTTTGAAAATTCATTGTTGCACAGAGAATTAATTGCCACAAACTGGACCTTTAAGGTAGAAGGCCTTAGACCTTTGCCAAATCCCTTTTGTAGAAAGGATAATCGATCGGGAACTTTAGGTGAAGAAATATTATTGGATTGGCACCAGGCTGAAAAGACTCTCCATACGAGCTGAAAGAAGTGTGGTAATTACTGTGGGACACAGCCCCAGATGACTCAAAGATTCCTTCTCAATCTCCACGGCGTAAGATGAATTTTTTGTGGTGCAGGATGAAGGAAACCCCTCGGGGATAGATCATCTGGAACCAGTGGTCATTTCCAGAATTCGCCTTGGCTCAGGCTCATCAGCAAGGGAAACCACACTCTGTGAGGCCAATAGGGTATAATCAAGATGGCTTCTCCTCCTTCAATTTCCAAAGTACCCTCTGGATTAGGGGAAAGGGTGGAAAAATGTAAACAAACATTTTGTTCCACTGGAGAGAGAGTGCATCTACCACAGGGAGTGGATCCACCTTGGAAAGAACTTAAGCAATTTCGTATTCTGCTTGGTCGCCATAAGATCTATCTGAGGGGTTCCAAAGACATTCACGACCTGTTGAAAAATTAATGGGTTGAGAGACCACTCTCCTGGTTTGAGAGAGGAACGTCTCAGGAGATCCGCCTAGACGTTGGAAACTCCCCATAGGTGGGCTGCAGACAAAGTGACATCCAACTTCTCTGCCCAAGACATGACGTTGTCGCATAAGTTGCTCAGTGATCTGCTCCGAGTGCCTCCTTGCTTGTTTAAGTAATACACGCATACCAGGTTGTCTGATTGGATTGTCATCTGTGTGTTGACCAGAAGATTGCGGAAATGTTGTAGTGCTAGGAAATCGCTTTCATTTCCCACAGGTTGGAGGAGAGGGTTCTGTCCTGAAGATTCCGCAGACCTTGAGTCCAGAGACAGTCCAGATGGGCACCCCACCCTGAAGAGGAGTCGTCTGTTGTCAACCAGAGAGGATGTTCGTATTTGAGGGATTTGCCCCTGCGAATATTATTCTCCACTAACCACCACCTGAGACTGGAACAAGTGTATGGCTGGAGAGTTAGAGACTTGTCTACGCCTGTGGGAGATTTGTTCCGTACTGAAAGTATATTGTATTGCAGAATCCTGAAGTGGGCTTTTTCCCAGGGTACTAGTATTACCGAGGTTAGGAGACGCAGAACTCTCATAGCTCTTCCGTTTGTAGTCTTCAGACTCTTGGCTAGAAAAGAGACTGATTGTTTGATCTTTTGAAGCCTCTGAGATGGGAGAGTGATGAGTCTAGGTTGAATCCCAGAAATTGGAAGTGACTGGTTGGATTAAATAATTACTTTTTCCAATTCATCAGGAAGCCTAGCTCTTGAAGGAGAGATACAGTTTCTGTCACATCTCTGAGAAGCTGGTCTTTTGGTGGAAGCCAAGATTAACCAATCGTGTAGGTACAGGATGATCTGAACTCCTTAAAGACGAAGTGCCTCTGCCAGCACAACTGTGATCTTTGTAAATACCTGGGGGGCAGATGTAATCCCGAACAGGAGGCAGGTCAATTGATAGTGAAGAAGATGTTTTTCTTTGCGTACAGCAATTCTGAGGAACTTTCTGTCTTTCTTACGAATAGGGATGTCGAGATATGCATCCACTAGGTCTATTTTTGCCATATAGTCCCCCTGCTGAAGAATGGCAATGGCAGATTTTATGGAATCCATCTTGAATAGAATTTTCCTGAGATGTCTGTTCAGAAAACGAAAGTCTAGGACTAGTCTACACTTGTTTTCTGGTTTTGGGACAGCAAAAACCACTGAATAAACTCCCAACCCTTGTTCTTGTACTGGAACTTCTTCTAATGCGCTTTGTCTAGAAACTCTGAAACAAGGGTGAATATGTGAGTTTTTTTGGCGGAGACAACCACCCATCTGTTTGGAGGAAGTTGAGAAAATTCTAGAGCAAAGCCCCTTTTTATTGATGAGAGTACCCAGGCATCTGTGGTGATGTCGTCCCAGTGTGGAGCAAAATCTGTTAACCGGGCTCCTACAGGTAACAGAAATACGTTTTCGGTTTTCTATTCCCTGGAGCAGCAGGGTTTTCACGTGTAAGCCTGTATCCTGTACTTTGCCTGAAGGGTCTCTGAAAGGGCCATCTGCCTCTTCCCCTTTGTTTTGGAAAACTGCAGTTCCAAGTTCTGTTAGGAACCTGTCGAAACGAATTCCCTTTATCTTCACTCAGATTCTTCAAGACATCCTTGAGATCTTTTCTGAAGAGAGAAGAACGGTGAAAGGGAAGCGAGCAGAAATGATGACTGGAAGCCACATCTTCTGACCACAGCTTGATCCATGGCGCTATACGGGCAGAATTTGATAACATCAGATTAGTCTGAGTGTATCTACAGGAAAATCACGTAGAAAATCAGCTGTAAGATTAAGAGTATATAAATCTTTAAAAATGTCTTCTCTAGAAACACCATCAAAGACATCACGACCCATTTGACTCAACCATAGCCTGAGTGCACGAGCGACCGTCACCACAGCCAGAGAGGACTTACGGATTGGAGCAGAAACCTGGTAACTTCTCCTTGCATGGAGTCTTCTTTCCTTTCAAGTGGCTCTTTCAGGAAGGATGATTCATCAGTTGGAAAGACTGATTTTTTTTTTTACAATCTTGCCATATGGAGGTCCACCTTTGGAGGGAGTTCCGACTCCTCCGATTCTTTAGGGTTTATTTAATAAACAGCCCGAAACCTTGACCCGACATCTAATTTTTTCTTCGGATTGTCCCAGCCCAGTTCAAAGAGATTTTTGAGCTCCGGGTGACTAGGCAGTACATTCGACTTTTTTTCTAGGGAAATAGAAAAGAGAATCTTTGTTAACAATATCCCTATGGGATTCATCAGTTTCCATAACCCCTTTAACAGCCTTGATAAGTTTAGAAGATTTATCTTTATGGAACAGAAAGTACTCTTCAGAAACATCTGCATCAGAACCATCTGATATTTCACCTTCGGACCAGACTATAGTCTCAGATTCAGAGGAGGAAGGAGTTTTTTTATTATGACAGTTAGACCCTCTATGATGTTTTTTAGATTTTTTTTCTTTTCTTAGATTCCACTTTGTCGAACGCCTTAGACAGATGGCTTTGGAACCATTGAAAAAACTCCTTAGTCCCTAGTGCAAGGTGATCCTCGGAGGAGTGTGAGCACTGAACACAGATCAGTGGTACACGAATCAGGTAAGGGCTGTTGACAACTGGTACAAGCCTTATGTCTAGTTTTCATTTTCCCTTGTTCTTAGCTGGATATCTATGGGAACAGACAAATACCATAAGAACATGAATGGTACCAGAAAAGTAAATGTATCCATAAGCATAACACAAAGCTCTAATATACAATACAACATCCCCTTTGTATAGAGAGAAAGCAGGAGACCACGCACCTTGTACGCTCCACGGCTCGGCTGCCCGGCATGTGCCGATGTGTAATAAAAGTGAGAGGCTTTTAGATCTCCCGCCCTGCCCAGAGAAGGCAGCTCCTGTAGAAGTGGGGTACAAATGTATGCGGAAGCGATACTCACAACACCGCTGGCGTGTACAGAAGCTGTGACCGCGCACTCTCCACTGCCCCACTTCCTATAGAGGATTCCGATAGTCAGAAGTGGGGCACACATGGTTTTCCAAGCCATAGCCAGGTACTCTCAGCGCACGTAGAATGACAAAGGAGGGGATGAGGCTACGACCGCCTAGAGCAGTGCCACGGCTACCTAACCGGGGGCGAGTAGAGAGCCGATCCCGAGATGGATAACAGGACCTCCTAATTAGGACAGAACAAAAAACACGCCTCTTCCTTGTCTTGGAGGAGTATTTAAAGGGACAGCAACTGTTAATTATTGTTTATATTAACCCTAGCGAGTCCTTCTGTCCTAATTAGGTGCAGTCCTCATTTACCCATCAGTGCTGCCTGAAGGACGAGAGAAATACAAATACAATTGACATGCTGCGGAATAAAAATCCGCACCGCAGGTCAATTTCTGAGCATTTTTTCTGCTCAGTATTTACGCAGCGCGTGGATCTCACATCTTTGCTGCTACTGTATTATGCTGCATATTTTCTGCAACAACTTCCATTGCGGAAAATCCACAGTATTTACGCTACGTGTGAACTCACCCTATCTAGGGCTAGATCTAGACTTTTTAGCACTACTACAAAAAAAATAACACTGAAATCGGTCCTCAGAAATGTATTGAGTATTAAAGATCTCTACCATATTGCTGCAGTAAAGCGAGTCACCAGTGTGTTTTTAATCGCTACATGCTGGGATTTATGAACCATTTTAATAACTTGTAACTACTTTTTTTTCCCCCTCCATCGTGTAACATGAAAATCACTTGGAAATCTCTAAGGGTATGTGCACACGGCCTATTTACGGACGTAAATCGGGCGTTTTTGCCCCGAATTACGCCCGAAAATAGCGCCTCAATAGCGCGGACAAACATCTGCCCATTGAAAGAAATGGGCAGACGTTTGTCTGTTCACACGAGGCGTATATTTACGCGCCGCTGTCAAAAGACGGCGCGTAAATAGACGCCCGCGTCAAAGAAGTGACCTGTCACTACTTTGGCCGTAATTAGAGCCGTTATTCATTGACTCCAATGAATAGCAGCGCTAATTACGGCCGTAATTGACGCGGCGTTCAAGCGCCTGCACATGCCGGTACGGCTGAAATTACGGGGATGTTTTCAGGCTGAAACATCCCCGTAATTTCAGCCGTAACGGACGCCCTCGTGTGAACATACCCTAAAGGTTTTGATCACTGTATAGAAAGAAGTCTTTCATCAAAGCCTGTGTATAGTCCAAATGAATGAATGTGATATAGGGACCCTGGTGAAATTGTAACCGTTGCACCCCCTGCTGTTACAATACTGTATTACCGTCAGCCATACTCACACCGTGACACGTTTACGTTAGCATATTGCTTTATGTTTTTCTTGCCTAATGTTCAGGACCAAGAGACACCTCCCCAGCACAGAGCGCTGCTTCCAGTGACTGACGCGCTATCTACCACGTGACATAACCGCTATACACACCATGTACAACGTGAGCAACGATAACGAAACTAACCGACCTGTGCCACCTCACCTTATCCCGCCCCTAGAGTCCTGATTGGCTCCCGTGATCACCGCCCCTTCCTATCCAGCACACATGGTGGGCGGTGCCAGGAGACGCTGGACGCAGAGCCTAGCAGCGCTACGACACCAGAGCTGGTGACGTCACCGCCGTTTAGTCCCTCCTGCATCCTTCATCTGCCTACGTCACCCGGGGATCGTCACTTTCCTGACTGGGAGAGGAGAGAAGGTAGGAACAGGATGCAGTTTGCAGTTTGCTGCCTATAGAAGGGGCTTATGGGTGCCCTGTTACAGTCCTGTAAATAGTGCTGGTTTAGGGTTGGATGTGGTCGCTTGCACTGTGCATGTTATCTATAACTAACATTCCCTATCAGGAAGTACATCAGTAATGTAACCATTTGTCTTTTTTTTAATTTGGTGATATCCACAAGCTCATGCATTAGTACTGTCACTTGCATATGGATTGAACCATTCTTTATCATTTTAGTCTTCATTCACTGTCTGGGTGCGTAATATTCAGAACACTGTGCACACTTGAGATCTATGAACGCAGTTTTGACTGCATTATAAAGATGGTGTTTATATCCATGCCATGTTTAGAAACACTTTTACCTTCCAAAACAAACATTAGTTTATGTGGCTTTCAAGTCCTATACTGATGCAACTGATTTATTAAATATTTATATAAATATTCTGCATAAAACATGGAGATGTCTGTGGTTTGCAACGTGACTGTCTGTACACCTCAATGTTAAAAGTTCTCAGAAACGGGAGTGTGGCCGTGCCACGACTGGTGAGGCATACTCCGCTTATGGTACATTTCTCAAGAATGGCGACCGGTGGAGCTGTACACCCGCCTGGCAGAGCCATGTAGTGTGCGCTGTATTCTCTAACATAGTCTACATTCATTATAACAATCTGTACTTTTCAACTGACTAATGGTTGGGCACCCGATTTTCAAATACATGCTGAAGGGGTAACAATCTGCAGAGATGTGTCATTCTGTAAACAGGACGGGCAACTCCCATCTACTTGCTAGTCTGGTTTTGAATGCTTTTGTGTATTATCTAAAGCAGTGGAGCCCAATCAGCATGACAGCTGTGTAGTCCGGGCACCACTGTCTCACTTATATGGTCATTGTGGTTGGCACTGTGGCACTAGTTTTTCCTCACACTGCTGCCCAGAGCTCACAATAACACCATTGATGTCTGTAAAGGATCCTGCACCCTATCAATACGGTCTCGTGCGTATTTATACTGTTTAGTTCTGTTTAGGTGGCAGGATGGCGCTGACGGCGCAATATTACAGTGGATAAGAAGAAACTTTTAAAACATTTCCATATGAACTTCTTTAAACTCTTGTACTAAGCTGCCAGCACAGGACCACCGGATGGCACCTAATGATGTCAGTTAGGTGCCGGCACACTGAGCCCGGAAGACTCTATGTGATCGCCTGTGTGCCATGCACTGAAGAAAGTGAGTGGACACCGCTGTAATACTGTGCACAGCCTCAACGAATCCGACAGCATTGTGCCGCACAGATCTGTACAAGCAATAAAGGGGAAGCAGCGCTCAAAGGAGCACCGCTCCCCGTTTAAACCGCTTGTCGGCGGGGTACCAAGAGTCAGACCTCCGCAAATCAGAGGATGATGGCCTATCCTGAGGATATATACAAGGTGAATCCAACTAGGACTACGGGTCCAGGATAGTAGGAAGGCAGTTGTTTGACGCAACCTTGCTGAAAAATAGGAACGCTCCTATAGTAGGAAAACATTTATTTCGGGCTGCAATGGACCTAGTTTATTTTACAAGGAGTTTGCAGATTGAAACCAGTGAAATGGGCATCATTCACAAAGGGGACCTGGCAGCGGCAGCATCCTCACGCTTTACATGCCTGAATATAGCGTTCTGCCTATATATTAGCACAACACTACAAGGTGAGCCGCTATACCTGTTAAGTAACGCCAATACTTTGAACTTACGCTATGAAGCGCTTTTTTTTTTATTTTTATTTTTTACACAACCCTGTATCTCCTGAGGATATGCCTTAAATTTTACATCACCAGATAACCCCATTAATGAGTCCTATGTGTCCTTGGAAATGTGATATTTAGACATCAGATGGCATCAAGGGCTGCATTTGAGCTTTTTTGTCATTTGAAGGTTGACCGCCACTACACAGATTGTCCACTTTCTTCCATCTTTGCTAATGAACAGTAGTTCTAAAAAGAAAAGATAGTAAGAAAACATTCTCTTGGTCTCTGATTAAAAATGCAACCTTGGAAGTTCGTAAACTGTGGATAATTGGTGTATATGAAGCGGACACATATATGTAGGACTGTATACATGTTATGAAGAAGTGTAACCTAAAAAGTACATTACAGACACAGTATATATTGTATATCTTGCTCTTTCAGGATGCATTTGGAAGCTGTGTTGAGATCATCCGCACGCCATGCCAAACCTATCGGACTTGCACTCCAGTATGGCACTGCAGGATTTCGTACCAAAGCAGAACATCTGGATCATGTTATGTATCGCATGGGCTTACTAGCTGTGCTGAGGTCAAAGAAGACAAAGTCTGTTATTGGGGTTATGGTCACTGCCTCGCACAACCCTGAGGTTAGTGGCTTATGTTCCGTTTTTTTCCAGCATTGTGTAACAGATGACGTCATTGAACCATTAACCCCTTGTACTATTACGGGGCTATTGCCAAAGGGAAGTATGGAGCCGCGTTCCATACTCGGCGGGCGACGGCTGTGTTATACAGCCGACACCTCGCTCCAGCGAGCGGAATCAAAGTTCAATTTGATTCTGCCCATTCACCACCTTAAATGCAGCGGTCAATGACCGCGGCATTTAAATTGACAGAATTAGGGGGGCGCCCCCTCAAACACGCCATCGTGCCCCCCCCCCCCCCCACAGCGCGATCTGCCGGTTACAAGGTTTGGTATGGCAGCATGGGGGCCTAATGAAGGCCCGCAGGTCCGCCATCTTTGTACTCCTTTGAAGCTCTGCCTCAGGGCTTCAAAGGAGGCTGTCCGTATCACGACATACTGCAATACATTAGTAATAGTGTATGTTCAGACGACCTATTTTAAGCCGTTTTTCGGGCTGTAAACGCCCTGAAAAACAGCTAAAAATACAGGAGCTGAAAGCCTCCAAACATCTGCCCATTCAATGGGAAAAATTGTGTTCCGTTCCCACAGGGAAAAAAACACCCCGTAAAAAAGAATTGCATGTCACTTCTTGAGCCGTTTTTGGAGCAGTTTTTCATTGTCTCAATCGAAAAACAGCTTCAAAACCGGCCGTAAAAAAACGAATCAAAAAATACTTGATGCTTAAAAAATTGCTGAAAATCAAAGGCTGGTTTCCCTTGAAAACAGCTCCGTTTTTTGTTAAGCGTGTGAACGTACCCTTACAGTATATCATGCAAGCGAAGTTTCATAGGGAGACTAAAAAAAATAAAAAAACAGTTAAAGGTTTTCTTATGCTTAAAAAAATTGTATTAAAAGTTCAAAACCCCTTTTTCCATTTTTCCCCTAAACTAATGTTAAAAAAAATTAACATAGCTGGCATCGTCGCATCCGTAAAAGTCCGAACTATCACAATATAGTGTTGTTTAACCCGCTTGGTGAACGCCGTAAAAAAAAAGAAAGTAATAAAACACGCAAATTGTTGTTTTTTGGTCACTTTAGCTCTCCAAAAAAAACTAAAATTAAATAAAAAGTTTTTTTCAGCCTCCCAGTACATTATGCAGTACAATAAATGGTGCCATGACAAACTACAACTTATCCCGCAAAAATCAAGCCCTCAAACAGCTATGTCAACAAAAATCTTATGACTTTTGGAAGGTGGGGAGGAAAAACCGAAAATTAAAAAACTCAAATTGGCCTTGTCTCCAAGGGGTTAAATAATTATTTTTTTTATCTAGGAAGATAATGGAGTAAAGCTGGTGGATCCTATGGGAGAAATGCTTGTTCAAGAATGGGAGTTGTATGCTACTAATTTGGCGAATGCCGAGGAGCATGAATTACAAACTGTTCTGACGAACATAATCAAGCAGGAGTCCATCAACATGCAACAGGAGTCATGTGTAGCCATTGGAAGAGATACCCGGTAAGCAGGTCTTCTGGTCAGTTGTGAATAGGTTTCCAGTAGGTGCTACTTACTATTCTATAATGTATCTATTTTTCCAAGAGCTGCTGATTTATGTCATGTGGTATTTGTCCAGTGGTTGTATAATTTTATTTCTGTGATTGGACTATGCTCTTTTCTGCAGAACCAGCATTAGGATTCATTATGCTGACTGCTGGATTAGCAATCATTTTACGCTTTTGGTTGTCAGATTAACTCTGTGTCATATTTTTATTAAAGGGACACTCTGGCCAAAACTAAACATTCCCAAATGTACCTTTACGGTATTCCATGTGTCAGTCTCTCACCTGTTATTTTTCTTGCTGCTTCTATCTGTATATATCAGACTGGGACGGTTGCTTAGCAGAAGTGTGAATGAGGCTTCGTGACACTCTTTCTCTGCTTGATTCTATGGAGATCTATGTGCCATCCATCACCTGCTTCAGCAGTTGCTATACCACACTAGTGTTGCATGGGGGGGGGGGGGGGGGGCAGAAAATGCTATCATCAGCTACCACTGATACTTAGGTTCCTGTCACACAGGTGTAATGTAGAAGAATATAGATTTTTAGCTGGTCATGTGATGCTGTGGTGAAGCATCATGGGATTGATAGCAAAGCAGAGAGGAAGAGAAAGCTGGGGAAATCCTGAGAATCAAGATAGAGGCTTTTTCTAAGCACAGGCAAGGCAGCAATTCAAAAAGTAAGTACGGTATACATAAAAGAAGTGTAGAGTGTGGTATACAGTCAGGTGGGGAATGCAGACATTGAAAGTTGTGTTTCCACTGGAGGTCTTCTTTAATATTCACACATCTGTTCATCCAATTGCTTATCCGTTATCTGTATTTATATCTGTAGGCCAAGCAGTGAAAACCTTTCCCTTGCAGTTATTGATGGAGTGACTGCTCTTGAATCCAAATACCAAGGTAATTTAAAATGCTGCATAATAATCTGTATATAGATAAATACCTTCATATCTGGTAGAATTGTCGGATACGCTGGAAACTGCACTTAGAAAGTGACCACTTATGAGATTGCCTAACTGCAAGGATAGCCGGCAGAGCAGCTACTATGAGACCCAACAGCTAAGAGTCCTAGCAGGGACGGAGGAAGGAGGGTGAGAGGGAGATTGTGTGTGCAAGTGACGGGAGGGAGAGGCAGATTGAAGAGCTATATAGAGCACTAGGATTGAGACAAGGAGGGTACATTGGGCCCAAAATGCAGCAACTCCATTCTATATATGCATGGTAAATTGTATAAAACAATCGTAGCCTTGCTATTTGCTTGGCTCACTTTTAAGTTTTGCCATGGGGCCATATTAATATTTGTTATACCACTGTGTAGATTATTGCCGGCAGACGATCGTGTCCCTGAGGTGATTTTTCCGTTTTACCCGGTAGTTTAATCCTTGTATTGCGTGGCAATATCTGACCATTAAAACAGCGACACAGCTGACATCCCGCTGCAACGGCGGCGATCACAGTTACTGCCGATCGCCGCTGTTTAACCCCTTCAATGTGGTGGTCAATGGTGTCTGCCGCATTGTAGTGGTTGACAGAGGGAGGGGGCTCCCTCTGTACCCCACCGGCCCACCCCGCGAGAGATCGCGGGTGCCGATGGTTGCTACAGCAACCAGGAAGCCTAGCAATGGCTTCCTGGTTGGCCAGGTACGGAAGCCTATTCGGTCCTACCCAAGGCAGGACCTAATAGGCTTAACCAAGGCAGGACCTAATAGGCTTAACTGTCAGGTGAAAAATGACAGTTACAATACACTGCATTAGGCCCCATGCACACAAATGTAAAAACGCCCGTAATTACGGCACGTTTTTACGGGCCCATGGACTTCTATTGGCCACGGGTATCTCCCCGTATGCTTACGGGAAGGTGCCAGTGCCGTTGAAAAATATAGAACATGTCCTATTTCAGGCCGTAATTACGGCACGGACAGGCCCATAGAAGTCTATGGGGCTTCCGTAATTACGGGTGACTACGTGTGTGCACCCGTAATTACGGGAGTGTTGCTAGGCGACGTCAGTAAATAGTCACTGTCCAGGGTGCTGAAAGAGTTAAACAATCAGCAGTAACTGTTTCAGCACCTTGGACAGAAACTACCGATCACCATATAGATCAACCTGTAAAAAAAAAAAAAAGACGTTCATACTTACCCAGAACTCCCTGCTTCTTCCTCCCAGTCAGGCCTCCCGGGATGACGTTTCAGCCCATGTGACCGCTGCAGCCAATCACAGGCTGAAGCGGTCACATGGACTGCCGCGTCATCCAGGGAGGTCTGGCTGGATGTCAAGAGAGGGACGCGTCACCAAGGCAACGGCCGGGTAAGTATGAATTTCTTTTACTTTTACCTCGGAAAGGGCTGCCCCTTCTCTCTATCCTGCACTGATAGAGAGAAGGGGCTGCCGATTAGTGCAGTGCAATTTTGCAGCGAAAACGTGCCCTTAAATACGGGTGGAATACTGGTGACACCGGACCCGTATTTACGGGCACGGGTCCGTAAATACTGGTGCAATACGGGTCGAATACGTGTGACCAAGGACCCGTATTTTTACGGGAGGGAAAAAATACGTTTGTGTGCATGAGGCCTGACATACGTAGTGCAGTGTATTGTATAGGGGATCAATAGATCAGATCTTCAAGTCTCCAGGTAAGTGTAAAAAAAAAAAGTGAAGAAAAAGTTTGAGATAAATAAATAAAAGTTTTAAGTAATAAAAACCAATAATCGCCGTGTTTCCCTGATCAAGTCCTTTATAATTGGGAAAAAAAAACCTATACATAATAATAGGTATCGCATCATTCGGAACAGCCTAAACTATAAAAATATTACGTTATTTTTACCGCACTGTGAGCACCGTAAAAAAATAAATAAAAATAAAAAACAATTACAGAATTTCTTTTTTTGGTCACATTCTCAGAAGTTTTTTTATAAAAAGTGATTAAAAGTCGCAAGTACTCCAAAATGGTACCCACAAAAACTACAGTTAGTCACGCAAAAAACAAGCCCTCCCAGAGCAATATCAACTGAAAAAAAAAAAAGTTATGGCTGTCAGAAAATGGCGACACTAAAACATATTTTTTTTTTTAGAAAATAATATTTTTATTGGGGGAAAGTAGTAAAACGCAAAAAAAAACAATATAAATTTGGTATCGCTATAATTGTATCGACCCGCAGAATAAAGTTAACATGTTGTTGTTTATACTGCACGGTGAACACTAAAAAAGAAGAAAACAAAACCGTTATAGAATTGCTGTTTTTTTGTTTTCTCGTCTACCAAAAAATGGAATAAATAGTGATAAAAAAAATTGCATGTACCCCAAAATGGAACCAATAAAAATTACAGCTCGTTCCACAAAAAACAAGCCCTCGCACAGCTCCGTGAACGGAAAAATAACACGTTATGACTCTCAAAACACAATGATGCAAAACGATGCTAAAAGATGGCCCAGACTAACTTTTTAGGTCCAGTAGTTTTTCACTAAGAACCCCACATCGTAATTTGCTAGACCCCACAGGTGGACCCTGTAGATGCATCGCAGATGAGGAAACTTTAGGGCCTTGTGCTGCTTATAGGGTTTGTGAAGAAGTCAAAGATTAGGCACTGCTGGAGCACAGATATTTTGTATAATACCCAAAAAACCCGGCCTGCGCATAAAGAATTGGTTCAAAGTGTACCACACCAATCCATGGATTATTCCTTCAACCCATTATTACATGATCCTATTATACCCTGATGTACTCCGCCCAGCTGACATATACCCTGATGTACTCCGCCCAGCTGACATATACCCTGATGTACTCCGCCCAGCTGACATATACCCTGATGTACTCCGCCCAGCTGACATATACCCTGATGTACTCCGCCCAGCTGACATATACCCTGATGTACTCCGCCCAGCTGACATATACCCTGATGTACTCCGCCCAGCTGACATATACCCTGATGTACTCCGCCCAGCTGACATATACCCTGATGTACTCCGCCCAGCTGACATATACCCTGATGTACTCCGCCCAGCTGACATATACCCTGATGTACTCCGCCCAGCTGACATATACCCTGATGTACTCCGCCCAGCTGACATATACCCTGATGTACTCCGCCCAGCTGACATATACCCTGATGTACTCCGCCCAGCTGACATATACCCTGATGTACTCCGCCCAGCTGACATATACCCTGATGTACTCCGCCCAGCTCACATATACCCTGATGTACTCTGCCCAGCTCACATATACCCTGATGTACTCTGCCCAGCTCACATATACCCTGATGTACTCTGCCCAGCTCACATATACCCTGATGTACTCTGCCCAGCTCACATATACCCTGATGTACTCTGCCCAGCTCACATATACCCTGATGTACTCTGCCCAGCTCACATATACCCTGATGTACTCTGCCCAGCTCACATATACCCTGATGTACTCTGCCCAGCTCACATATACCCTGATGTACTCCGCCCAGCTCACATATACCCTGATGTACTCCGCCCAGCTCGCATATACCCTGATGTACTCCGCCCAGCTCACATATGCCCCCACATTATAAACTGAAATACCAGTAAAACCCCAAGCAAAACTACTACCAAGCAAAGTCTACAGTCCAGAAGCCAAATGGCGGTACTTCTGAACCTGACAGTTTGTCCAAACAGCAGTTTATGACCACATATGGGATATTACCGTATTCTGGAGAACCCGCTTAACAATTTATGGGGTGTGTGTGTCTCCAGTGGCACAATTTGGGCACAACATGTTGGTCACTGAAATGGCATATCAGTGGAAAATGGCAATTTTCAATCTGCAACATCCAATGTGCACTAATTTCTGCAAAACACTTGCAGGGTCAAAATGCTCACAATACCTCTAGATAAACTTCTTCAGTGATGTAGTTTCCAAAATAGGGTATTTTTACGGGGCTTTCCACTGTACTGGCACCGTAACGCAATGCAACATGGTGTCCGAAAACAAATTTAGTAAAATCTCCACTCCATAAACCAAATTGCACGCCTTCCGTTTAGAACCTTGCTATGTGTCCAAATAGCAGGTTATGACCACATGTGTGGTATTGCCGAACTCGGGAGAAATTGCTTTACAAATGTTGGGTAGCTTTCTCTCCATTATCCCTTGTCAAAATGAAAAAATTCAACTTTAGTGGAAAAAATGTGATATTCATTTTTATGGCCTAATTCCAATAAATTCTGCAAAAGCACTGTGGGGTCTAAATGCTCACTATAGCACTAGATAGATACCACTAGATAGATTGGGGGGCACCTACTGTCTTGGCCCCCGCAGGGGCTTTTGAAATGTGACATGGCACCCAAAAACCATTCCAGCTAAATTTTGAGCTCCAAACAGTTCTTCCCTTTTGAACCCTGCAGTGTGTCCAAACAGCAGTTTATGTCCACTTACGCAGTATTGGCGTGATCGGGAGAAATTGCTTTTCAAATTTCAAATGGGGTGCTTTTTCTCCTTTATTTCTTGTAAAAATTGAAAATGTCCACGTTTTATCGCAAAAAATGTAGCTTTTCAATTTCATGGCCTAATTCCACTAAATTCGGCAAAAAGCCTGTGAGGTTAAAATGCTCCCTATACCCCTATATAAATTCCTTCAGGTGTGTAGTTTCCCAAATGGGATCACTTTTGGGGGTTTCCATTGATTTGGTCCCGCAGGTGCTCTGTAAATGTGACAATGCGCTGCAAACCATTCCAGCTAAATTTGAGCTCCAAAAGCCAAATGGTGCTTCTTCCGTTCTAAGCCCTTCCGTGTGTCCAAACAGCAGATTATTGCCACATATGGGGTATTACTGTGCTCAGAGGAGGTTGCTTTACAAATTTTGGGGTGCTTTTTTCTCCTTTTATTTATTGTGAAAATGGAAAAATCTGAGCTAAAACTACATTTTATTAGGAAAAACTTAGATTTTCATTTTCACGGCCTAATTCCACTAAAGTCAGCAAAAAACCTGTGGGGTCAAAATTCTTACTATACCCCTCGATAAATTCCTTGAGGGCTGTAGTTTCCCAAGTGGTCACTTTTGGGGGTATTCCACTATTTTGGTCCCACAGGGGCTTTGCAAATGCGACATGGCACCCGAAAACAATTGCAGCAAAACTTGAGCTCCAAAAGCCAAATGGCGCTCCTTCCCTTTTGAGCTCTGCCAAGCAGCAGTTTATTACCACATATGGAATATTGCCGTAATCGGGAGAAATTTTATTTTTAAATGTTGAGGTGTTTTTGTCCTTTATGCCTTGTAAAAATAGAACATTTCTACGTTTTTATTGGAAAAATTTTTAGATTTTCATTTTCACGGCCTCATTCCACTAAATTCAGCCAAAAAAATGTGGGTCAAAATGCTCACTATACCCCTTGATAAATTCCTTGAGGGGTGTAATTTGCCAAATGCTGTATTTTTGGGAGTGTTTCCACAGTTTTGGCCCCACAAGACAACTTCAAACATGAGATGGTGCCTAAAATATATTCTAATAAAAAGAAGGCGCCAAAATCCACTACGTGCTCCTTTGCTTCTGAGGCCGGTGCTTCAGTCCATTACCACATTAGGGCCACATGTGGGATATTTCTAAAAACTGCAGAATTTGGGCAATAAATATTGAGTTGCGTTTCTCTGGTAAAACCTGTGTTACAGGAAAAAAAGGATTAAATATGAATTTTTGTTATCTTGATATCTGAGAGGTTTACCTCCTATCTCCTTTCTTATTGGATTTTATATTGTACAGTTTTTTTGATTCTTCTTTTCAATATTTTGTAACGGTTTCAAAATTCTAATAAAACATGTTGATCAAGAAAAAAAATATGAATGTCTGCAAAAAAATTTAATTATTACATTTCACCCCGACTTTGCTTTTAATTCTTGTTTAACGCATAAAGGGTTGAGAAATTTTCTTAATGCTGTTTTGAATACAGTGAGCGGTGCAGTTTTTAAAATGGGGTGATTTATGGGGGTCTGTATAGTATGGGCCCCTCAAAGCCACTTCACAACTGAACTGGTCCCTGAAAAAATAGCCTTTTGAAATTGTCTTGAAAATGTGAGAAATTGCTGCTAAAGTTCTAAGTCTTGTAATGTCCTAGAAAAATAAAAGAACGTTCAAAAAAACAATGGCAACATAAAGTAGACATACAGTGAAGGAAATAAGTATTTGATCCCTTGCTGATTTTGTACGTTTGCCCACTGTCAAAGTCATGAACAGTCTAGAATTTTTAGGCTAGGTTAATTTTACCAGTGAGAGATAGATTATATAAAAAAAAATAAAGAAAATCACAGTCAAAATTATATATATTTATTTGCATTGTGCACAGAGAAATAAGTATTTGATCCCCTACCAACCATTAAGAGTTCAGCCTCCTCCAGACCAGTTACACGCTCCAAATCAACTTGGTGCCTGCATTAAAGACAGCTGTCTTACATGGTCACCTGTATAAAAGACTCCTGTCCACAGACTCAATTAATCAGTCTGACTCTAACCTCTACAACATGGGCAAGACCAAAGAGCTTTCTAAGGATGTCGGGGACAAGATCATAGACCTGCACAAGGCTGGAATGGGCTACAAAACCATAAGTAAGACGCTGGGTGAGATAGGTGTGGGTTCCACCTCTGGGACCCGCACCTATCTGACATTTAGGACATATCCCGTGGATAAGTCCTAAATGTCTCATGCGTAAAACCCTTTAAGGCCAGTATAACTGCAGCTCTTTTGTTTTTTTTTAAATTTGCTTATTCAAAATATCACATACAAAGTAGCTCAGCAATTGTATAATACATGACCGTATCAGCAATGACCGTGCATATACAGCGTAAGATATCAACATTGACATATATTCACATGTAGTATGATAACAGAACTTCCAATTGCCGACCATATAAGGAAATGCAGGAGTGTTATTAATTTATTTCGTATGTATTAAAAGGAAACAATTAAACAGATAGAACAAAACAACAAGTCGCCTATGTCGCATTATAACATCATGGACATTATCAATATCTCATATCTTACTTGGGAGTATGGAAGCTGATTTATCTCACCATGATATGAGGGCTGACAGCCCTGACATCCAACCACTGACCCCACACTCCCTGAAATTTGTCTGGACAACCCCTGTGGGAATATACCAGTTGTTCATAAGTAACAACAGTATCAACCAGCGATTTCCATGAGGCTATTGATGGAGCTGTATCTGCCATCCAGTGTATAGCTATTGTTTTCCTAGCTAGAAATAAAGTTTCTTTTATAAAAAATACCAGTGTGATGTGTCCAATGTTCTTCATCTATGAGTCCCAATAAAGCTATTTTCGGTGAGAACAATAGAGGGCTAGGCAATAATGGAGTAATAACGTCATAAACCTTTGTCCAAAATATCGATATGAAAGAACATTCCCACATGAGGTGCCAAAAATCTGCTTCTAGTTGACCACATCTATGGCATGCTGAAGTGGGTAGTCTGCCCATACGGTGTAATCTAACCGGGGTGAGATAAGCTTGGTGTATGATGTATAACTGAATAAGTTTATTATTTATAGCCGGGGATACTGTTAAGTGTGAGTGTAAAATGTTAGTCAGATCTTCCGAAGAAAGGTCTGGTATCTGCGATTTCCATTTTGTCAGAACCGGAAGTGGAGCAGAATTGCTTTTAGCTAGAATCAGATGGGTATATAGAGCCGAAATAAGACCCTTAGGACCTTGCGATTTTAGTATGCCAATAAGAGGGTATGCTGATATGAGTGAGGAGTGAGGTGGGAACTGAGTCTGTATAGCATGGCGTAACTGCAGATATTTAAACCATTGTAAGTCTGGAGTTTGATGTGTTTCTTTAACCTGTAGGAATGTAAGTATCAAACCATTATCGTACATATCTCCCAAACGAGCAATGCCCATATCTTGCCACCTCTGTGTATCATTCAATAATTGAATATGTGGTAATGTAGGATTATGCCACAGAGGAATCTCTGGAACCGTGCCAGTGTAGGCAAGTAATTTTTTGAATGCACGCCAAACCGCTAGTGCCAGAACATGCATAGTAGTTCAGTATGGGGAGTAAACTTAGGGTATTCCAGAAAACTGAGTAAAATGTATAACTTTTTTATTTCATAACTCTCTAAAAACAGGGGTACAATCACCACTGTGAAGAGCCCAACCGTATGTATTAAAAACGTATTAAACAAATACTCCAAGTCCTGATTCATTTGTGAACCCTCTATGACTGGGTATATTATAAAGATACAAATATGGAATCAGCGTTTAAACATTGGTGCAACAGTGGTTTAGACCCTAAAACACACCGGAGCTTGCGATAACCGCACCTAGATCTCCTGATGCTAAGGTACACAACGATGCCACTGTCCCCTACGCTAAAATTCCTTGCTTAACCCGACCCTACGCGTTTCTATACTTATGATCATCAGGGGTCTGTAGCTTGGTCACTCTGGCCGGGATGCCAGCGATATTTCTTCAGCAGCAGATATTCTACTGCACAGCACGGAAGCATGCACGCATAGATGTCAGCGGCATGCTTCACTACAGGACTCTGAGTTATTATAACAAGATACTCCTCCCCCTGGTCTCGGCGGCATACTTCGAACCAGCCAATCACACCAGCCCACCACATTCGTGACGTCCGACCATGTGACTCCCGGCCGTCAGCTGACATACCCGGAAGCAACACTGTCAACGCCACAGAACGCGCAGACTCAATGGAAGGCTGTAGACGTATCTATTTGCTGCACAAAAGCTCCTTCTAATAAAAGATAGGGTATAACAATAACAGGTTGGATACATATTGCGGATCAGTTCAAAACCGCAACTGGACTGCCACAATTGAAGCACCTTCCCTGGAATTACATATTGTGTGAATGAATGAGCAATATTAATGTCTGCCACACTTTGGACTTTAAAACCCTCCTGGACAGATCTACCATGCCTGTTAATATTGAATGACTTGCTGCAATTTAGCTATACTAGGACCAGGATTAGATGGCCATACACCTACCTAGAAAACCAACATCACAATATATATTCAATTGAATTGTATTCAAATAAAACAGGTATAATTAGTTTGCTCATTTAAGCCTTCAGGCTGTACACAGGCCAGTCTGTAGATCCATTGGGCCTCTTTGCGCAGAATGAGATTGTCCCAGTCCCCTCCCTGTTTAGGAGGACGTACTAATTCAATCGCCTGAAATTTTAAACAGTCTGCCCGGCCTTGATGTTTTGCATGTACATGTTTTGATATGGGAGTATCTCTCGAATTTGTAACATCTCCAACATGTTCCCTAATCCGGCGCCGAAACTGCCGCACCGTTTTGCCCACATAATTCAGTGGGCATGGACATGTTATGAAGTAGACCACCCCAGCTGTTTTGCAGTTCACGAAGTCTCGAATGTCATACTCAACCTTCGTGGTGACACTTTTGAATTTCTTCCCACTTTGGATAAAATCACAAGCTTTACAACTGCCACATCTGTGTGTGCCCGGTATCTGCCTGTCCAACCAAGTTCCTTGTTGTATTATAGGGTCAAAACAACTCTGCATCACCCTATCCCTAATGTTTTTACCTCTACGGAACGTGACTGAAGGCCATTGTGTTATCTGATCCGCCAAGTCCACATCAGCACCCAAAATACGCCAGTATCTTTTTAGTATTTCCATGATCTCAGATTGTTTGGAGTCATAAGTGCCTAATGAGTCTCGTGACCCTTTCCTCTTTTCGTTGTCTAGGGACTAAAAGACTCTGCCTATCTGCATCCCTCGCTCCCTCATAGGCCTTTCTAATTACCCCCTTAGGGAAGCCTCTTTCCTTCAATCTATTTCCCTTACGTGGTAGACCTATTGTATCAGGTATCAATAATCTAACCCAGAATGTGAGCACATATATAGACCAGGTGTTGCATCCGTTTGTGCTAGGTCTTACATCATATGTACGTGACACTATGGATGTTTTAAAACAAATTGAGGGTATCACATTGGAACAAAATACTTTTTTGGCCAGCTTGGATGTGGAGGCTTTGTATTCCTCTATTCCACATAGACTTGGCTGTGAGGCAGTGGAATATTTTTTAAAATCTAGAGGTACTCAATATGTGGCTCATAACCAGCTTGTTTTACAATTGCTACATTTTGTGTTAGAGAGGAATGTATTTATCTTTGAAGACTGCATCTTTCACCAGCAACGTGGCACAGCAATGGGGAGTCCTACTGCTCCCACCTATGCAAATTTGTTTCTTGGCTGGTGGGAAGAGACAGTAGTATTTGGGGACAAATTTGCTAAATGGACTTCATCAATAGGTATCTGGATCAGATATATTGATGACGTGTTGTTGCTTTGGAATTCCACAGTGGAGGAATTCAATACCTTTGTGGCAGCCCTTAATGTAAACGACCTAGGGCTAAGGTTCACATGTGAAATCAGTGATCAGGAATTATTTTTTCTAGATCTCAAAATTATCAAAACTAAGGAAGGCGCAATACGTACCAAAGTACACCGAAAGGAGACAGCAACTAATACTTTTCTTCAATGGAACAGTTGTCACCCTTATCCCCTTAAACGAGGGATCCCCAGAGGCCAATTTATGAGAGTACGCCGGAACTGTAGCTCGATGGATGATTTTGAGATACAGGCACATGACCTCGCAAATAGATTGAAGGAAAGAGGCTTCCCTAAGGGGGTAATTAGAAAGGCCTATGAGGGAGCGAGGGATGCAGATAGGATGAGTCTTTTAGTCCCTAGACAACGAAAAGAGGAAAGGGTCACGAGACTCATAGGCACTTATGACTCCAAAAAATCTGAGATCATGGAAATACTAAAAAGATACTGGCGTATTTGGGGTGCTGATGTGGACTTGGCGGATCAGATAACACAATGGCCTTCAGTCACGTTCCGTAGAGGTAAAAACATTAGGGATAGGGTGATGCAGAGTTGTTTTGACCCTATAATACAACAAGGAACTTGGTTGGACAGGCAGATACCGGGCACACACAGATGTGGCAGTTGTAAAGCTTGTGATTTTATCCAAAGTGGGAAGAAATTCAAAAGTGTCACCACTAAGGTTGAGTATGACATTCGAGACTTCGTGAATTGCAAAAAAGCTGGGGTGGTCTACTTCATAACATGTCCATGCCCACTGAATTATGTGGGCAAAACGGTGCGGCAGTTTCGGCGCCGGATTAGGGAACATGTTGGAGATGTTACAAATTCGAGAGATACTCCCATATCAAAACATGTACATGCAAAACATCAAGGCCGGGCAGACTGTTTAAAATTTCAGGCGATTGAATTAGTACGTCCTGCTAAACGGGGAGGGGACTGGGACAATCTCATTCTGCGCAAAGAGGCCCAATGGATCTACAGACTGGCCTGTGTACAGCCTGAAGGCTTAAATGAGCAAACTAATTATACCTGTTTTATTTGAATACAATTCAATTGAATATATATTGTGATGTTGGTTTTCTAGGTAGGTGTATGGCCATCTAATCCTGGTCCTAGTATAGCTAAATTGCAGCAAGTCATTCAATATTAACAGGCATGGTAGATCTGTCCAGGAGGGTTTTAAAGTCCAAAGTGTGGCAGACATTAATATTGCTCATTCATTCACACAATATGTAATTCCAGGGAAGGTGCTTCAATTGTGGCAGTCCAGTTGCGGTTTTGAACTGATCCGCAATATGTATCCAACCTGTTATTGTTATACCCTATCTTTTATTAGAAGGAGCTTTTGTGCAGCAAATAGATACGTCTACAGCCTTCCATTGAGTCTGCGCGTTCTGTGGCGTTGACAGTGTTGCTTCCGGGTATGTCAGCTGACGGCCGGGAGTCACATGGTCGGACGTCACGAATGTGGTGGGCTGGTGTGATTGGCTGGTTCGAAGTATGCCGCCGAGACCAGGGGGAGGAGTATCTTGTTATAATAACTCAGAGTCCTGTAGTGAAGCATGCCGCTGACATCTATGCGTGCATGCTTCCGTGCTGTGCAGTAGAATATCTGCTGCTGAAGAAATATCGCTGGCATCCCGGCCAGTGTGACCAAGCTACAGACCCCTGATGATGATAAGTATAGAAACGCGTAGGGTCGGGTTAAGCAAGGGATTTTAGCGTAGGGGACAGTGGCATCGTTGTGTACCTTAGCATCAGGAGATCTAGGTGCGGTTATCGCAAGCTCCGGTGTGTTTTAGGGTCTAAACCACTGTTACACCAATGTTTAAACGCTGATTCCATATTTGTATCTTTATAATATACCCAGTCATAGAGGGTTCACAAATGAATCAGGACTTGGAGTATTTGTTTAATACGTTTTTTAATACACACGGTTGGGCTCTTCACAGTGGTGATTGTACCCCTGTTTTTAGAGAGTTATGAAATAAAAGTTATACATTTTACTCATATATCACTTCAGTGAATTTACAGATTTTCATATTTTGTGGGAGCACAATATATATCGCTTAAACACAGTGAATTATTCCAGAAAACTGATCAGGCTATGTCCCGTAACCAGGGAGGCTAAGTAATAATCTGTGTTAGACAGAGGTGTATTTCCCACCCAATCCCGGATATTGCGAAGTTGACCTGCCAGGAAGTATTAGTAAAAATCCGTCAAGGCCATTCCCCCTTCAATTTTTGGTCGTTGCAATGTGGCCAAATTGAGTTTAGACCTGGAGGAGCCCCATATAAATTGTATTATTAAGGTGTTAAGGGATTTAAAGAACGATATGGGGACTACAACAGGCATATGTTGCCATGTATAGTTGCATTGAGGCTGAATCACCATCTTGACTTAATTAATATGACCAGCCACAGATAACGGTAGTTTAGACCATGTCTTAAATTTTCCTCCAACCTTATTTAACAATGGGGTTAATGACGTATCTCGGGTCTGGCTATGATCCTGTACTATAGTTATGCCTAAATATTTAAATCTAGAGACAGTTTCAAGGCCATATTGTGACATAGACGGGTCTGGAGTCGGGTGTCTAGCTGTATATAAAATGGCCGACTTCTGCCAGTTAACCTTCAGTCCTGAATACTGTGAAAATTTTGTCAAGTAGCCTTGCTGCCACATGGAACAAGGAGTTAGGGTTATCTAAAAAAAGGACCATGTCGTCTTCGTATAGGCCTACCACAAGTTCTACCCTTCCAGCTTATACCAGTAAGGTCCGGGGAGGCTCGAAGCCTAATCGCCAGTGCCTCTATGGCAATAGCAAACAGGGCGGGTGATAAGGAACACCCCTGTCGGGTACCTCTAAAAAGGGAGAGAAGGGACGTTATTAACCACCACGTTAGCCTTAGGGGATTTATATATTAACTCGATCCATTGACGAAATTGAGGACCGAAGCCAAAGCATTCCAGACAGGCCCACAAAAACGGCCATTCTACCGAGTCAAAAGCCTTCATGGTATCCAAAAAGGCAATCACCCATTGCATGTCATGTGCCCTACCTAATTGTGTAATGGCCTGTACCTTCCTAATATTGATACTAGTAGATTTCCCTGGCATAAATCCAGTTTGATCTGCGTGTATGATGGAAAGGATAACCCCATTCAGTCTTTTAGCTAATAATTTTGTCAGTATTTTATAGTCTACATTGACTAACGATAAATATAGGTCGATATGAACCACAATCAAGAGGTTCTTTACCTGGTTTTAAAAGAACTATAATAGTAGCGTCATAGAACGTAGGAGGGAGAGCGTGTAGTTGGGATGCCTGGCTAAGGGTTTCTAGTAAAAATGGGGCTATGTTATCCATGTATCTGTTGTAGATTTCAATCGGGAGGCCATCCGGACCAGGGGACTTGTTGATAGCCATATCACGAATAGCCTCTTGTATTTCCTAGAGTGTAAAGGGGGCATCTAACATAGATTGCTGTTCAGGTGACAGAGTTGGGAATGTGAGATCATTTAGGTATTCTAAACTATCAGCCATAGAGTGAGAAGTGGAGGAACTGTACAACTCAGTATAGAATTCTTTAAATCGAGATGTAATACGCTCAGCTTCCGTAATGACCGATCCGCCAGAGTCCCGAATTCCCAGCACTGAGTTAGTCCCATTAGCTTGTTTAACAAGATGGGCCAGTAATTGACTAGATTGGTTCCCCATTTCGAAATAATATTGTTTCGTAAAAAATAGTTTGCGTTTAGATTTAAGATGAAGCTGTCTCTTATATAGTTGAGTCAGACTTAACCAGGCCATTTTGTGAGTATCAGTGGGGTCCGCAACATATTGTGTTTCAGCTGCCCCAGACCTGTTCCTCCAACTCCCTCTCCACGCGAGCCGAGGTTTTCTTAACATAGGATATGGACGATCTCAAACAACCTCTGAGGTATGCCTTGAACGAGTCCCAGCGTAATGTATGTGTTAGTGACGAATCATTGATTTGCAGAAATTGATCAATCTGATCTGGTATGCGATCCGATGAACCAATTAATTTTAACCAGAAAGGATGGAACTTCCAGATGGTCAGTACACACCTGTCTGGAAATGTTAAATGGAGTAATATTGGGCTATGGTCAGATATACCTCTAATATCATGTGTAATCTGAGAGACGTAAATAGATACATTAGGGGAACGAAAACAATTATCTATCCTAGATAGTGTGTGTCGTCCTGTCGAATGGCAAGTGTATTCCACCTCTCCCTGGTGGTGAGTTCTCCAGAGGTCGATCCACCCCACACTATCCATCAGCCGACATAAAGGAGTAGGATTAGGGGTGGGCAGGGATGAGGAAAAACTCCAAATCTATCTAGCGATAAGTGCATAACCTGGTTGAAATCGCCCATACATAGTATAAAGGAGGTCGGGAATTGACGTGCAAAGGTAATAGCCGCTTGAATTACATACAGATTAGCCTGTGGTGGGTTGTAAAGACATATAAGCACATAAGGTTTAGTATCTATCTCCGCATATACAAAAACAAATCTTCCCTCAGGGTCTCTACGGGTCTGAATGGGGTTCCATCGTATCTATGTATAAGAATTGATACCCCCCTGGAGTAAGAGGTATGGTATGAATGGCAGGACCATTGAATCCAGGGTTTCCGTAAATAATCTGATTTTTCGGAGGTGAGGTGGGTCTCTTGTAAACCAATGACATGGGGGCTGGATCGCCTCAAGTGGGAGAACACTGATGCACGTTTATGGGGGGTTCCCAGACCGCATACATTCCATGATACACATTTTAAGGTTTGAGCCATGAAAACCAATAGAAACAGTAAGTGTATATATAAAGGACATTAAAATGACCATAAGAGACATTGAGTTGACTTGCGACATAGGCTAATAACATTAGAACATAATACCATATCAGGGTATTACTGAGGAACAAAAACATAAGAACCCTAGGAAGGTGTTGCATCAGGGTTGAGTTTAAGATAAATGGGGAATGTCTGACCATGATATTGTCAGACATGTGACAGAGCATATTCGGTGAGAGTAACCGTGAGACCTTAATATAAAAGTAATGAGTGTCGGCCTAAGTGTACTATAGCTCGTATGATGTGTGCTATACAGAAAGGCATTAATGTGTCACTGTATTTTGAAATAGATGACTCTCAGAATACAAGGGAAATATTTCTATATAGATAGCTTACTCCCCTAGCAAGGAGGAGATTCAATGTAGAATGGATAGTAATACATCCCGCAATACTCTCATATATCTCATATATGCAGTACATCACCCAGCGTCCTAATCAAGGTTGAGGCGGATGCATCTGGAGCCATTCAGTTGCTTCTCCTGGAGTATGCAGGAAGACAACCTTTCCATCAGCCACAATTCGGAGACGAGCTGGATAAGACATCGAGTAAGGAATGCCACGATCACGAAATTTCCTCTTTGCTTCAATAAAGGTGGCACTCAGCAGAAAAATCAGGAAATATAGAAACGGTTGAGTTGTTGTGCTTTAACGGTCCCTTCAGACGAGCAAGGCGGAGAGCCGTATCCCGGTCCCTGTAATTCAGCAGTCTAGCCAAAAAATGGTCGGGGACTTGCACCTGGAGGAGGAGGTTTGGCTGGGACTCTGTGTGCTCTTTCCACAATAAAGCATGATGAGAAGGACGTGTCTCCCAAGGTGGTTTTAAGACATGTTTCAACGAAGGATTCCGGGGTTTGCCCCTCTGTTTTGTCAGGAAGACCAATAATGCGCAGGTTATTGCGACGCATTCTATTTTCTAGATCGTCCATTTTGGAGTGCTCAGCTTCCAATTTACAAGTGGTGGAGGAGAGTGTAGCTATCATTGGACGAATCTTATCCTCCGTCCGGGAGACTCTGTCTTCTATTTCTCCAATGCGACCCCGCAGGTTTTGCATATCCTGTCGTAATAAGGTGACGTCGATCTTTATCTCATCGATTTTTACCTGTCAATTAGGTTTTACAGATGTTTATGGCCGCCAGCAATTGAGCAGATACTTGGCGTAAAGTAGGTTCGGGATCCGTCTCAGGTTCAGTGTTATCCCGTGAGTGGGAGTCGCCATCTCGCGTTTTGCCCTGTGCGGAACGTGTTGCACGAGGAGTGGAGGTAGTGTCGTCGTTGTCTGTATGAGCATATTCTTTCAGCTTATCCATAGCGGGTTGAAGTTTAGATCTGTGCATGTCGTTTATTTGAGAAGTAAGCAACTAGCAATAAATTATCAAGGTGATCTTGTAGAGTAGCAGGGTAACGAATGAAGCTCCAAAATGCAGAGGATCTGCGCAGCTGAGGATGAGACGGGCAAGGTAGGCTTATCATACACTCCTTGCTAGCTTAGGAAGGCCCAGATGATAATGGTGTTAGGTCTTAATTTCCTCTTGGTACTATCACTGAGGATCGCGGGGTCGAAGTAGGTTAGTGCTGGACGAGACTACAGCATTACTCAGGATCTAGGCCTCGTCTTTCACCCCTCTGCGCCCCACCTCCGTTCTCTAAATTCCACCGCTATGTGCTATGCCACGCATTAAATAGTGATCAAGTCCCTGAAGGGTGGGTGTCCGGTACCTGTTCCAGCGACGGCTCCTGCTGTGATGTTCCGGTTCAAGGCCTCTGCCGGTATACGCGGGCAGGATGTGAGCTATGCGTTGCTGGGTTTCCCTGTTGGAGGTAGCGCTCAGTGGGGACAGCTAGGCCGCAGCTGCACGCGGTCCGTACTTCACTCAGTGAGTGCTCGGTGTTGGAAGCGGGTAGACGCTTCAAAGTCGGCCCGGGGATAGTCAGGGGTATAGTGGTCCGGTTCCGGTCACTCCAAATCACCAGAGCATGCTCAACTGCAGCTCTTTGTTATTCATATTCTTCCAATTTTGTGTTGCAGATTATGGTCTGGTGACTACACCACAGCTGCATTACATTGTCTGTTGCCGCAATACAGATGGAAGATACGGGGAACCAACTCTTGAAGGATATTACCAAAAACTGTCAAAAGCATTTAATGAATTAGTCAAACAGGTACCAACTCATTTCTAGGGCTATGTTAGCATCTCCATTTCTCCACATTATTAACCATAACATGTATTGAAATGTTGATCTTTGAAAACATACTTTTTTATTATTATTAACACCAATTTTCCACAATCTTTAGTCTCCTAAATGTGGAGTAGAACAGAAAAGCTTGAGCATAGATGGAGCTAATGGCATTGGTGCTTTGAAGATAAAGGAGATAGAACATCACCTTCAGCCCATCCTTTCCTTACAACTCTTTAATGATGGATCTAGTGGAAAATTAAACTATGTGTGTGGAGCTGACTATGTGAAAGTGCAGCAGAAACCTCCTGAAGGTAAAGACCATGTCGGCTGTTACAAGTTCTCAATGTGTCTGAGATCTCCTCTGAATTTACTGCTGACAGTGATGGATTTCATGGATGACCCACAGGAGTTCCTGAACTTTACCAGGCTCCCAAATTACAAATCTGCCAAATTATGTAGTAATATAGTCCGAAATTCCATGTTGCAGCATGATTGGGCGGATTTTCAGTGGAAAACGTGCTGGATAACCCCTGTGATAGTTGTAATGACAGTCTTATCTGCATATTCCTCTTTATTATTCTGTAGAAAAATTAGCTCTGTTTACAAATTTCCTCGACTGATCTAGGGAAAATAGTTCTGTAAAAAGGGCAAATCTCTTCTCATCATGACAGTATGTATGGAAAGTCCGCTAACTACTCCATTTTATAGGTAATGTTTAGTTTATCAAATTGCACCAAAAATCACAGATTTGCTGACTAGATTTGCATGTCATATTCAGATTTGAAGTGGTGACTATAGGTCCCACATAGTATGGGTCTCTTGTTGGGTAAACTTTGTATAGCAGAGATGTTATTCTTAAAAAAAAAAAAAAAAAAAAAAAAAAGTGGAAGGGCTAAAATTACTGAAGTAGTAAACTATGGAGCTGTCCGATTTGCACAATATTTGTGGGTGTGGTCATGAAAATAAAGGGCGTGGTTAGGGAATGTGGTAAGGTATTGCATCATTTCTAGGCTGCATTTTCATGTAAGGTTACGGAAATTGAGGCACTGGTTGCAAGCAGGTTCTTAAAATAAAAAACTATTTTACTATAAAAACATATTTTATATTCCCTCTATTCATCCCAGGACTAAGCAGGTACTTCAATATGACTGATCAGTGACCGTTGTCAAAGGGGCGTTGCTACGGTCTTTAAAGATCATGGACACAAGCCTAAAGCCATAATATATGCCCCTCCACCCAAATAAATAAATAAAAATAGAAACAAAAAATAAAGACAAACTTCGATACACTGGCTTAGCAGTAAACTGTCTTGAGATGTTGCTTGGTAATGAGAATAAGTTCTGTGGTGCCTGGAACGTGTGTAGGATATCGCTAACTCATGGCTAAATATTACCACTTTACCGTTACTGGATACAACCACTATATTGTTAGTAAATAATACCACCATGCTGTTACTGAATAAAAACCACTATACAAAGACCAGTATTACCACCATACAGTGAATACATAGTGGTAGATACCAGTCCTACACAGGCGCTCTGCAGACCTTTATAAGTTAATACAGTACAGTTATATTCCGTGACTCACAGGTGACGTCTTCAGTAATTAGTAGTCGTTCACGTTCCCTTTTTTTCTTCTACATCCAACCCAGAACGCCATGACTACGTCTCCCGACCATATTTTGTTTCTGCAGATACAAGAAGCATTTCAGCCCGCTTAATAAAAGTACAGCCTTCAATTCCCACACATAGTGCAATTTCACCCTTCTAGTTAAAAGTTCCCCTTTAGTGCCACTGCCCACCACATAGTAATAGTGCCCCCTAAGTAATCATCAACGCACTAAAAGTGACCCTAAAAAATAATAAAACGAGTACTCTCCTAACTCCATATTCCGTACCCGCATAGAACAGAGCAGCTCAGGCTACAGGCCTCTTCTGTATGCGTAGGCGGAACCGATGATATCACTGCATCTCGCCAGCCTGCGCTGAGATCCCAGCACCTTGTAGGCCGCAGGCCTGAATTTGTCTCTGACCTACAGAAGCAGGTGGACCTGAAAACGCAGATAAAGTTTAAAGGGGTAGGTTGCAGGGGGATTCTCTTAAGGGCACCCTGCCAGTCAGAACCCTTGGTACATAGTTTGTGTCAAGTAATTTGGCTTGTAAATCCTACCCTGTGCCTGTGGGGTTTTTTTTTTTGTATGTCTTATAAATATGTCTTCTTCTTTGTGCTACTGTGGTTTTAGGTATTGATGTGAAGCCTGGTGAGCGTTGCTGTTCATTTGATGGTGATGCTGACCGCATTGTTTACTACTACAAGGACAGTGACAATCGCTTCCACCTTCTAGATGGGGATAAGATTGCCACACTGATAAGCACTTTTATCAAAGAACTCCTAGTGAAGGTGATGCACTGTCTTTACTATAAATGAAGGCGGCAAATATAGATGAAGCAGCGGCACGTGATCTTTTTCAGAGTGCTTTCTTCATCCATTCTGTGTGACCGTTTGGTCTAAATAAATAGTTTTTCTTTCTTTTATTTTATATATTTTTTTCTGAAACTTTATTTCAGCTTTTATGATGTACACTGTGGATGTTGTTGAGCATTATTTTGAAGACAATCAAGCAATGTTACATTTCCCATATTTGTTTGTACTGTTGGGGACTTTAAATCGGTCCTTTAAATGGGTTCCATACTTCTGTAAATCACAGCCCAAAAGGAATAAGAACCAGTAGAGTACTTCTGGATGAGACGTCCAGGATGTGATCTCCTATATCATCAATGCATTTCCCGCAAGCTCTTCAACCCTGTACAAGGAGGTAGACTCAAGATGGGGTGTATATCACAAAGTTGCACCCCATCCTGAATTCTGTATATTAGTTGATGAAATATCACTTTAAGATATTAGTGTGATAATATATGATGCAGACAGTCAACTTTTTTTCTGTTATAAAATTATACATCAGGACCCCGACATATCTCGTCATGTAAGCAGGCACTACCTAAATTACATGTACGCCCTAGCTTGTAACGTAATATATATATATATATATATATATATATCTCTGTTCTAGGTTTGAATGACTGATTCTCCAGTATTTGGTTGTCCTGTAACATAGATAAGCGGACATATATACTGTAACTGATGGATGCAAATCAGCAGCACAGGATAATTTCTCTAAAGCGGGTGCACGCCTCCTAGGTCACAGTCCAAGAGTGACCCCTCAATCAGGACAAAAAGAAGATGAGGCAGCTTGAGAAAGGCTCACATTGAGCTGAAGCGTTGAACACACGTGGAATAAAAGGCTCTCTATCCAAATATTTGGTAGTGCTGCCTCATCTTCTTTTTATACTGTAACTGACATATTCTACTTCCCGTATTTGTTGTTTTTCTTGCATTCTGAATAATTACATCGGCTTACGTATTATTTGTTTTGTTATTGCAGGTTGATTTAAAGCTAAATATGGCAGTGGTGCAAACTGCCTATGCAAACGGAAGCTCCACTCGTTATTTGGAAGAAGTTATGAAGGTAACTGGAATTTCATGCTATGTTTATTGATCGCAGATAATTCAATATTTTTTTTATTATTATTTTTAAAGACAAACAGAACGAGGCTGGTGAAAAAAATCATAACAGTGCCTGTAGCATTATTTCACGCTACAAGTGTTTCCAAAAAAAATATTTCTAAGAAAAGTTATATACTAAAGAAAATGTAAGGGGTAATTGGGTAAAGTAGTAGATATTTAACTGATAAATGCCTTATAAATAATGTAGAAATCACAGAGCTCTGTGCCATGTTGTGTAAGTAGGATTTTTTATTTTTTTTTAAACCCACTACAATTTAATATCTGATGTGGGGGTAATAAAGATATGTTATATATATTTATTCTTATAAAGACATTATATTTTTACAGGTTCCTGTATACTGTGCAAAAACTGGTGTTAAGCATCTACATCATAAAGCCAAAGAGTTTGATATTGGAGTTTATTTTGAAGCAAATGGTCATGGAACAGTAAGTTTAAGGTTATGTTAAATCATATTGCACCTATTGTGTGTTAAAAAGCAACGTCACCCAAAATGTATGTACGGAAGTAATTATTTCAGCCAAAATGTATGTATGTATGGAAGCAATTCTGCTTGGTAGCCAATGCAAAATGAGTCTAATCTAGGAAAATGCCACTCCCCTCACTTTTTTAATTATCAAGGAAATTGTGCACTTGTGTTTTATAAATCTATACATTTCCCATGTCGCTGCAAGAGATATGCACCTCTCGGGGGTGCTGGTTCTCCTTGTGGAGATGCAGCTGGTATAGGGAGTCTTACAAGCAATGCTCCCTGGGAAAAAGTATGCAAATTAGCTCCCCTCCAGAAGAAGACACTGTCTCTCTAATGCCACATATAGGTAGCTAACCTGTATGTCAATGTTCAACCCATTAATGAGCCTTAAAACATGACTTGGGATATCAGCCAAACCATAGACGCCCATTTGCAGACATCTGTTTTGGCGTTCTTACTTCTTGTCAGTACTGAGCACGGTACTCGTTGACTGGGTGAGATGCCTTTGACGCAGCTCTCGGGGGATAATGGTTTTCCTTGCAGAGATTCCACTTGCCTAAGGCTCTGTTCACATCTGCGTTGGGGTCCCGTTCTGACGTTCCGTCTGAGGTTTCCGTCAGAACGGGACCCTGAGCAGACACAAACTGACACCGACGGAAACCAGGGGTTTCCGTTTCCGCTATTCCTTCCAGCAAAACGACGGGTCCGGTGCACAAAAGAGACAAACTGAAACCACGGGCACCGGTTCCGTCACCATTGAAATCAACGGTGATGGAAACGGAAACCTCCGACGGAACATCAGAACGGGTCCCCAGCCCAGATGTGAACAGGGCCTATCTAGACATCAATACAACGAGCAGGGTTGCTGTGGTCAAAATATATTCAGACACTTGATACATTGTGTAAATCTTACAGGTCCTGTTTAGTAAAACAGCTGAAGAGCAGATTAGACGGCTGACCAATGTGGGGGCCAGTGATGAAACAAAAAAAGCTGCTCAGATGCTTGAAAATGTCATCAATCTCATTAATCAGGTAAGAAAGGTTGAACTGGTAGATGAACTCCTTGTTTTCTGTAGACTCATCTATGTAGTGTATCTACCACAACAGTGATCAATCCACACAGGACGGACCTGCATCATTCAGCAAAGGAGCGAAGTGTTACATGTGGCTGGAGATCACTGCTCCTTTATGTCACTGTGTGCAGAAGCTCATCCTTGGCACATTCTCCACTTCCTTAAAGAGGCTCTGTCACCAGATTTTGCAACCCCTATCTGCTATTGCAGCAGATCGGCGCTGCAATGTAGATTACAGTAACGTTTTTATTTTTAAAAAACGAGCATTTTTGGCCAAGTTATGACCATTTTTGTATTTATGCAAATGAGGCTTGCAAAAGTCCAACTGGGCGTGTTTAAAGTAAAAGTCCAACTGGGCGTATATTATGTGTGTTACATCTGGGCGTGTTTACTTCTTTTACTAGCTGGGCGTTCTGACGAGAAGTATCATCCACTTCTCTTCAGAACGCCCAGCTTCTGGCAGTGCACAGACACACCGCGTGTTCTCGAGAGATCACGCTGTGACGTCACTCACTTCCTGCCCCAGGTCCTGCATCGTTTCGGCACCAGAGGCTACAGTTGATTCTGCAGCAGCATCAGCGTTTGCAGGTAAGTAGCTACATCGACTTACCTGCAAATGCCGATGCTGCTGCAGAATCAACTGTAGCCTCTGGTGCCGATGTGTCCTCGCTCGTCCGACACGATGCAGGACCTGGGGCAGGAAGTGAGTGACGTCACAGCGTGATCTCTCGAGAACACGCTGGGTCTACACTGCCAGAAGCTGGGTGTTCTGAAGAGAAGTGGATGATACTTCTCGTCACAACGCCCAGCTAGTAAAAGTAGTAAACACGCCCCGATGTACGCACATAATACACGCCCAGTTGTACTTTTACTTTAAACACGCCCAGTTGTACTTTAGAAAGCCTCATTTGCATAAATACAAAAATGGTCATAACTTGGCCAAAAATGCTCGTTTTTTTTAAAATAAAAACGTTACTGTCATCTACATTGCAGCGCCGATCTGCTGCAATAGGAGATAGGGGTTGCAAAATCTGGTGACAGAGCCTCTTTAAGTAATGCCTGAGGCAGCTGTGATTTTATTCTTCACTCTCTGTTTTCATGAAATACGCTGTTCACCTTGTATTTTTAGACCGTGGGAGATGCCATCTCTGACATGTTGGTCATTGAAGCGATCCTATCTCTCAAGGGTCTTACTGTACAGGAGTGGGATGAAATTTATACCGATCTCCCGAATCGCCAGCTGAAAGTAACGGTTAGTTGGTAACTTATTTATATGAAGGGGAGAAAAAGCAAAAGTGGATGAGCTAATTGTTTAGTATTTCACAGTCAGGACTTAGGCCTTGTTCACACGGCGCTCAAAAAACCCGATGTGTAGACGCGTCAAAAACGTTAGCGTTTTTGAAGTACACGTGTTTTGATGCTTTTTCGGTTCGTTTTTAGGACTCCCATTGACTATGGGATTTTGACGTGTTTTTGGCGCGTTTTACACGCCTAGAATTTACCTGATGCTTTTTTACACGATGCGTTTTTTACAATTCGTTTTTCCATTGATGTCAATGGGAAGCTTAAAGCATGCATTTTTTGGCGCGTAAGACGCAGCAAAAACACACACAAAAAAAAAGGGTGTGTGAACAAGGCCTTATTACTGACGTGTGCTGTAAGATTTATTGTCCTGCTGTAACCTATACTACGTTCCAGAAACCTTTAATTAAAACAGGTTGAACTGCTACCAGTAACTGAAAAGCAAAGTCTGTGGAAAGCCTCTGACATTACCACTAGGCATTACCCTTACTAGGATATTGATCGAAAATAAGTAGTAGCTTGCATGTTTACAAGCAAATAACTTTCAAAGTTCACTAGGAAGAAGTCGTTTTAGTGAACTTAACGGTACATTGATGTGACTTTTTTGCAAGTTTTCATTTGATGGTTCCCGTTCGGACATTTCAGCTGAAAACTGCTTTCTATACATGTGGTTTTGTGATTCAGTTTTCCATAGAAAATGAAGTAGACTAAGGTAATGTACCTTACTGAAGGGTACGTGTGTATCCAGAAGTATGCATATTCTGATACCAATTTCTCTACCTCCCAAAGTATCTCCCTGAAATTATTTTGTTGTGGTCATAAGGTTGCAGATAGAAAAGTAATAGAAACAACTGATGCCGAGAGACGTACCATAAAACCAGCAGGACTGCAGGAGAAAATTGATGATCTTGTCAAGAAGTACAATATGTCCAGAGCATTTGTGCGTCCTTCAGGAACTGAGGATGTAGTCCGTGTATATGCCGAGGCGGACACCCAGGTGAGACCTACAGTATTACCAAACCAATAACATAAGGAAAAGACGTGTTTAACATTTTAGTTTTAAATAATTTATTTAGCTTTGAAATATTGGTATCGGGGAGCCTAATGTATACTTTATTGTGAGGCTTTAGGCATTTAATGTGCTTTTTCTTATTTTGCATTGACAGGATAATGCAGATGCTTTGGCGCATGAGGTGTGCTTGGCAGTTTTTCACCTTGCAGGAGGAGTTGGAGATCAACCAAAGCCTCTAAGATGAAGTGGCATTGAATAGAATAGATGCTGTTTCTATGGACTTCTGATTCTGGACATTGCAGCTGTATAATATTCTATGGAACTGGATTTTTCTATTGTAAAAGGTTTACAATTAAGGTTATGTATCACAGATCTATTAGTGTTTTTGTTATCTTCTTACCTGTAATACACCATTTTACAATTTAGGCTAGGGCTCCGCGGCGACTTTGGCCGTGACACAGGACCTGCATCACAGGTAGTGTAAGTCAATGTGGCAGGGGTGCGACCCACAAATTACCGCGACAGTTGCAAATAATACAGCAGGTTTGGATGTCTTGTGACTGTCGTGTCGTGGTCACTGCAACACCGCTCCATTGACGTCCATTACCTGCAATGTAGGCAGGGCGACACAGAAAACTTTGGCCGCTTGAACTGTGTCATGGCCAAAGTCGCCATATAGTCCCAGCCTTACTTTGACTGGTTTGTTTATTATATCAGTCCTTTCAACAATTTTTTTTAGTTCGCTACAACATCTCCATGACGAACTTGATTCAAAATGTTGATTACAAGGGATTTGGAAGCAAGAAATAAATTAATGAATAATAATATGCATAGAATCTATAGCTCTATCCCTAGCATGGGGCAACCTTCCCTGTGGAAACACAAAATGATGGTTTAATTGCTGGCCATAGAAATGAATCTGGATTTATGGTTGAGCACTTGTTTAATGTTGTCCACCCTGGGCAGTCCTTTAGGCCTCTTTGACAGAGCAGTATTTTAGATCAGTATTTGGAAGCTACATAGAGGAAAAGTATAATGGAAACATTTGCTTCTTCTTGTATTTTGGACCCAGTCCTGGCTTTAGCGTCCTAATACTGATCATAAAACTAATCTGTGTAAGTGGCCTTACTGCGTAAAGAATTTTTGGATAAGGCATAATACAATGTTGTAAATTGGCCTGTGTTGTTGACAAATTTGTTGGGCAAGGGGTATAATGTGAGCTCTCTAACTTTCTTTTGGAGCGGTCACACTGGACTTGCATATCAAACAAATAAAATGATGCAATTTATTTACAGTGCTGCAAAAATACAATTTATTAGCATTGTTAAATTGAACTTCATTTTATGGGGAAAAGAATGTACATCTAATGCTTAAAGAGGCTCTATCACCAGATTTTGCAACCCTTATCTCCTATTGCAGCAGATCGGCGCTGCAATGTAGATTACAGTAACGTTTTTATTTTTAAAAAATGAGCATTTTTGGCCAAGTTATGACCATTTTTGTATTTATGCAAATGAGGCTTGCAAAAGTACAACTGGGCGTGTTGAAAAGTAAAAGTACAACTGGGCGTGTATTATGTGCGTACATTGGGGCGTTTTTACTTCTTTTACTAGCTGGGCGTTCTGACGAGAAGTATCATCCACTTCTCTTCAGAACGCCCAGCTTCTGGCAGATCACGCTGTGACGTCACTTCCCCAGGTCCTGCATCGTGTCAGACGAGCGAGGACACATCGGCACCAGAGGCTACAGATGATTCTGCAGCAGCATCGGCGTTTGCAGGTAAATCGATGTAGCTACTTACCTTCAAACGCTGATGCTGCTGCAGAATCAACTGTAGCCTCTGGTGCCGATGTGGCCGACACGATGCAGGACCTGTGAGTGACGACACAGCGTGATCTCTCGAGAACACGGCTGTGTCTGAACTGCCAGAAGCTGGGCGTTCTGAAGAGAAGTGGATGATACTTCTCGTCAGAACGCCCAGCTAGTAAAAGTAGTAAAAACGCCCCGATGTACGCACATAATACACGCCCAGTTGTACTTTTACTTTTCAACACGCCCAGTTGTACTTTTGCAACTCTCATTTGCATAAATACAAAAATGGCCATAACTTGGCCAAAAATGCTCGTTTTTAAAAAATAAAAACGTTACTGTAATCTACATTGCAGCGCCGATCTGCTGCAATAGCAGATAGGGGTTGCAAAATCTGGTGACAGAGCCTCTTTAAAGCTGATTCTTTGAAAACCCATTTACTGTGTTAAATCTATGACGACAAATATATTTCAAATACTTGCCGGTTTAAAAAAGCGACCTTCACCTCTGCGAGCCACTTTGCTTTTCCTCTATTAATGTCATATTGTTTTGTTTTTTAAACTCTTTTTATTGAGTAGAGTTTGGTACAATGTACATAGTTATGCAACAAACAGTACAAATGTTTCTGCACATGTGACAATTATAGCAAATAATGCAAGTAATCACAATAAGACATAAGTTAGAAGTAAAACATAGGATTATGTCTAGCATATCGAAAATAGTCAAGCAGTACAAACTGCGTTGCAACTAGGGATGCATGATGCATCGAAACTTCGATACTGTTTCGATATTTGCATCCCCAAACGGTTTGACACCGTTGTTTCATGTATTTCGATACTTAGCTGTGCGGCCGCACATATATGCCAGTACATTAAATTAAAAAAAATACACATACACCTTTTTTTAATTTTTTTTTACAATAAACATATTCGGTATTGGCGCGGCCGTAATAACCTGCACAACAACTTTTTTTGTGTCATTTATGATGTGTACGCTGTAAAAAAAACTAAAAAAAACCTCTTCACTTATTAATGTAAGGCACGAGGTGTGATGAATTTAACCTCCATGTGCCTCACATTAATAGTAATTAACCCCATTGACCCATTATGACTGAGAAACATAATGGGGTTAATTACTATTAATGTGAGGCACATGGAGGTTAAATTTATCACCACAACACGCACCTCACATCAGAAAATGGAAGAACCTTTTTTTTTTTTATTATTACTGTTGGCAAAGTTTGTTACTGTTGTTTTGGTATCGAAATCGCAATACTACACAAAGTATCGGTATCGAAGTCCAAATTCTGGTATTGTGACATTCCTAGTTGCAACCTATATAGATATATATATATATCAAAGTTTGCCTCCAACCTATGCACTTCAACTAGAAGAGAGTCCTACTCTCAAATATTCAGAGGATAAAAAATTGTTAATGGTCATTCGCACCACACACCCCAGATTTTCAGGAATTTCTTGGGACAGCCTCGGTTTTTATACACCACCTTTTCAAATGGGATTGCAGTATTGACTAATTTTTTCTACTGATGGACCGATGGAGATTGGTCTCCCATCCAACTAATCACTATTGCCTTTCGAACAAGGAACAGTGTTTCTCGTAGGAAAATGCGCATATGGTGTGGCCATGGTGATTCATCTAGGATGCCCAATAGGCATACCTGAGGAGTATTTGGTACCGGAATCATAAGGATATTGGACAGTAAAGAGACCACATCGGACCAAAATGAACGAATGTATGAGCATTCCCACGGCATATGCCAAAAGTCAGTGTGAGGTCTGGCACATCGGTGACACCTGCCATGTGGAATTTATCCCATTTTGTGTATGCGGACCGGGGATAGATAGCATTGGTGAACAAAATAGAATTGTGTTATACAGTTTATTGACCGCCGGAGAGACATTTATCGGGGATTCTAAGGCTTCTTTCCAGTCATCTGTAGATAGACTAGCAATATATGATTTCCATTTGTCCTCTACTGCTAGTTGTGTGGATTTGAGTTTGGTTCTTAGACTGAAATAAGGCCTTGTGGACCTTGAGAGGTGAAAATGCCTATCAAAGGGTATTCTGAAATAGGGCATGTATGATTTGGAAATTAACTCTGGAGTGCGTGACGCAATTGCAGGTATCTAGAAAACAAAATGCTAGGTAAGTTAAAGGCTTCCTGCAACTGTGTAAAAGATCTGAGTGTAATTTACATAAACATCTCCCAACACCTTAACACTATGTCATATCCAGAAGGTAATGTCCTCCAATTCAAGGAGGTATGGAAACAATGGTACTGTGCAGGGTAGTGCGTTGTATTGGGTTACACTTTTAGCGGCATGCCATACCTGAGGAAGCATGCAACATGGAAAGAGGGTTGGCTTCTCTAATATCGGCCGTAACGTAGTGGTTCTTAGCTGGAAGGCCACGTAGTATTCTACAGAGGATGCTATAAGGGTTTGCGTCCAGGTCTGTAGAAAACGTAATTGTCCTGCCAGAAAATATAACAAAAAATCTGGGACAGCCATTCCCCCTTGGAGTTTGGGTCTCCTCAAAGTGGCTGTGCTTAGTTTATGTGTAGAATTTCCCCATATGAAAGAGGTAAGACCGGATTGTAGTTTAGTGAAGAAAGATTTTGGGATAGGACCAGTTCCAATAGGTACAGACCCTTAGGGAGTAAAATCATTTTGATTAGGTTTATGCGACCTGAAGCAGATAAAGGAAGTGTTCCTCACACCTGGCATTTAGATTCAACATATTTAAGAAAGGGGTAGATATTTTTGTCATGAGATCAAGTAGCTATTTTAGTAATGTAGATACGTAAGTATTTTAAATCTGCTACTACTGGCAGATTATGGTACACATCCGGCCACCTGTTATCCCACAACGGCATGAGAGCTGATTTGCTCCAATTAATTTGAAGACCTGAGAATGAGCCAAATTCATCCATAATATGAATAGCTCTTGGTAGCGATACGTCAGGGTCCGCCATAAATGGTACTAGGTCATCTGCATATAGGCCCACTCGGTCTTCCCTGCTTCCTAAAGTGAAACCCTGGTACATGGAGTCTTGTCTGATACGGAGGGCCAAGGGATCAATTGCTATAGCAAATAAAAGGGGTGATAAGGGACACCCCTGACGAGTGCCCCTGCCCAGTGTTCCCTATAAGGTGCGCAGCCGCGCACCTTCCACAGTCCGCCTGCTCACTAAACTTTAAAGCCTGCGCACTGAATGGGCAGATGCAGTGGCGTCGCTAGCACCTGAGGGGGCTCCAGTGCTAGCGACAGCCACATTCACTTGTATGTGCGTCCTCAGGACGCACATACAAATGAATACTATAGGCTGCAGGTAACGTTAGGCCTGTAGCCTATAAGGCACTGGGAGTCGCGCAGGCCGGCATGATCAGGGCCGGCTTTAGGGGTGTGCGATCTGTGCGAGTGCACAGGGCGATGCACCCTCCCAGCATGTAAGGGGCACCACTGGGCTCTGCTCTGTCCTCAGCTCGTTTCACGTAGTAACCAGGAGCGGAGGAGGAAGCTCCGCCCACAGCCTGTCCTGCAAGAAACCTGTGATCCTGTCAGCATGGAGGGAGGGTAAGTGTCACTGTGTTTGTGTATATGTGTGTGTATATGTTACAGTATATGTGTGTTTATATGTTACAGTATATGTGTGTGTATATGTTACAGTATGTGTGTGCGTATATGTTACAGTATGTGTGTGTGTGTATATATATATATATATATGTGTGTGTGTGTCTATGTTACAGTGTGTGTGTGTGTGTGTGTGTGTGTGTGTATATATGTTATAGTGTGTGTGTGTGTGTGTGTGTGTGTGTGTGTGTGTATATATATATTTTACAGTATATGTGTGTGTGTGTGTGCTTATGTCTCTTTGTAAGTTTGTGTGTTTAATATTAAAGTAGAACAGCTAAAATGAAGATATCTGTGCTGCCCCCTATATACTCTGCTGCCCCTTATATACATTTGGAGGTGCACTGCATTATATATACGGGGCAAGGTAAGTACAATCATTTTTTTTAAGGAACTGTAGCAGTATATACAAGGGGAGGAGGGGGGCCGTGTAGCGCTATATACAAGGGGAGGAGGGGGGCTGTTTAGCGCTAAATACAAGGGGAGAGAGGGCTGTGTAGCGCTAAATACAAGGGGAGAGGGGGCTGTGTAGCACTATATACAGGGGGGAATTGCTGTGCAGCTTTATATACAAGGGGAGGAGGGGGGCTGTGTAGCACGATACAGGGGGGAATTGCTGTGTAGCACTATACAAGGAGAGGGGGCTGTGTCGCACTATATAGGGGAAGAGGGGGGCTGTGCAGCACTATACAGGGAGGAATTGCTGTGTAGCACTATATACATGGGGAGGGAGGCTGTGTAGCACTATATACACATGGGGAAGAGGGGGGCTGTGTAGCGCTATATACAAGGGGAGAGGGGGGGCTGTGTAGCACTATATACAGGGGGAATTGCTGTGTAGCTCTATATACAGGGGGTCTGTGTGGCGCTATCTACAGGGGTCTGTGTGGCACTATCTACAGGGGGATCTGTGTTGCACTATACAGGGGGCTGCGTGTGGCGCTATCTACAGGGGGGTGATGCTATCTAAGGAGGGCTGTGTATGTCGCTATCTACAGGGGGTGAAGCGGTCTACAGGGGGGGGTGAAGCGGTCTACAGGGGGGTGTGGCGCTATCCACAGGGGTCTGTGGCACTATCTACATGGTGTGTGTGTGTGTGTATCGCTATCTACAGGCGGTCTGTGTGGCGCGATCTTTAGGGGCAGTGGTGTAATGAAGAATTCTTTCATTGATGCCTATAATTGGTGTTTATAACTCTCTATTTTACTGCTGTACTTGTAATATAGTATTTAAAAAATAAATTTAAAACTAATTTAAAATAAGTTTTCTTATTCTCTTATTTAGTCTCTATATTAGCGTTTACTGGGGGTATTCCTTTTGGTCATCTGATCGCCCACCATTGATGGAGACTTGCCCTGCTCCCTAACTGCCTCGCTCAGGAGCTGCCAAGACTTAGACGGAACATTGCCCCTGCCCAAAGCAAAGTAACTTGAGCATTGACCATTTACTAGGATGTTGGATCTGGGCTTCTTGTACAATATAGACACCCATTGAATAAACCGGGGATCAAGGCCAAAGCGACTCGATCTCTAACAGGTATGACGACTCCACCGAGTCAAAGGTTTGGCAGCATCAAACGAAGCCAGTGCCCACCTTTCCCCCCTAGCAACACCTGCCTGGGAAACCACTTAGACTCTCTGTATGTTCTCCGTGGTACTCTTGCCCGGCATAAATCCAGATTGATCTTGATTGATTATATTAAGAATAACCGAGTTGAGACGATAAGCTAAAATTTTTGTCAGAATCTTCTAGTCAACATTTAGTAGTGATATGGGCCGGTAAGACCCACATTCCACTGGATCCTTATCTAGTTTCAAGAGCACCACAACAGTAGCATTGTAGAGGGAATCCACGGGGATTCCACCTGGGCCTGGTGACTTTCCCGTGGCCATATCAGATATCGCCTTTTCTATTTCTGCTAAAGTAAGGTCCGCTTCTAGTAGCTGTTGGTCTTCCATTGTTAAATGTGGGAAGGAGATAGTATCTAGATATATCACCATATTAGCTTGACTACCAGCAAATTGAGTCAAATATAGTTGTTGGTAGAATACTTTAAATCTATTCAAGATCTGGGTATTTTCTGCAAGGATTTCCTCCTGGTCTGAAGCTATCTTAAAGAGGTTGTCCGAGTTTTTTTTTTTGTTTTTTTTTTACATTTACAACCACATTGCACATATTTTCAATTTCTTAATATACTTACCGTTGCAATCTTGCTTCGGTTCTCCACTCTGGCTACTTTTTCCTGCTCATCACACCGACGTCACGATTTCAGCCTCCTCCACTGTCGTGTCGTATACCCATCACATGGTCTCGGACCAGAGAGACCTCGGATGGTATACGACACGTCACTGATGACGTGTCGTTTCTGCGGGTGCTTGTTCTTTAGTGCCCGCCCAGCCCATGTAGTTGTTCACTGTGAGCGCGCCTGTGGGTGTTCACAGTGAACAAGGACGGCACCTACGAAACACAACCCCTTATAGGTATTGAAACACAGCCCTTATAGGAAGTGACACACAGCCACTTGTAGATACCCCTCACAAACACCCTCCGCCTTTATGAACATAGCGCCACTGAGGCCGGTGATTCCGGTCCAGAACGGATCTCTTGATGTCTCTGTCCATATATGGACAGAGACATCAAGCGAAGCATCCAGGAGCGGAATCCACAACCACAGTGGGATTCCGCGCCTTCGGTGAGGTACAATAGCGCTACGTACAATAGCGCTAGGTACAGGTGGGGGGAGGGGCTGTGTGACATCTATGGAAGTGGGGGATGACATCTACGGAGGTGTTGGGGTGCTAAAAAAGAATGTCAGCAAGGAAACACAAGTACAGGGAAGGATGTCAGTGGGGACGAGCAAGGACAGCACACATGAACTCTTGGTAGGCTGTACATGCATGCTCATTACAGCCTGTAATGCATGCAGGGAAAATAAGTATTATCAGAAGGAAACGTCAACAAACCGGACCTGGAGTGCATGTAAACAAACTGCGCTAAATTCAAAGAAGATGTGTGATGAGTGTATTTTTTTATATTTTTTTTTAAATACTGCTTTATTTATGTTGTCTGTATAAGGGGAAATGTTTGAAACACTTTTTGAAAATATGATGGCATCTCGGACAACCCCTCTAACCCCAGCCTATTTTAAACCTTAACCCCTTCCCGACATGCACCGTACATGTACGGCGCTGTCGGGAGGTGCTTCCCGCAAAGCGCCGTACATGTACGGCGCAGTGATGGTGCGGGCTCAGAAGCAGAGCCGGCACCATCACCGCGGGGTGACAGCTGTATTATACAGCTGGCACCCTCCTGTAACTGCCAGGACCGGAGCTACTCTCCGATCCGGCAGATTAACCCCTCAGATGCTGCGCTCAATAGAGCAACCCAGTGATGCAATCGCTGGGTTGCTGTGGCAAGCGGACGCCAGAAAATGGCGTCCGAGTCTGCCTTGTACGGGAGCCGATGAGGACCCGCCTGCGGCGAGTCCTCATAGGCTTGCTGTCAGTGAATAACTCACAGCGCTAATACACTGCACTTCGTATGTAGTGCAGTGTATGGGCATGCCCCCACGTGGCGGATTTCCTCCGCAACTGTCCGCATCAATGCCGCACCTAATCCGGGTTGCGGATTACGGCTGCGGATCTGCCCAAAATGTGCAGTAAATTGATGCGGACTAGCTGCTGCGGACTGCGGAAAAAGTGCTTCCCTTCTCTCTATCAGTGCAGGATAGAGAGAAGGGACAGCACTTTCCCTAGTGAAAGTAAACGAATTTCATACTTACCGGCCGTTGTCTTGGTGACGCGTCCCTCTTTCGGCATCCAGCCCTACCTCCCTGGATGACGCGGCAGTCCATGTGACCGCTGCAGCCTGTGATTGGCTGCAGCCGTCACTTAGACTGAAACGTCATCCTGGGAAGCTGGACTGGAGACAGAAGCAGGGAGTTCTCGGTAAGTATGAACTTCTATTTTTTTACAGGTTGCTGTATATTGGGATCGGTAGTCACTGTCCAGGGTGCAGAAACAGTTACTGCCGATCGCTTAACTCTTTCAGCACCCTGGACAGTGACTATTTACTGACGTCTCCTAGCAACGCTCCCGTAATTCCGGGAGCCCCATTGACTCCCTCAGTCTGGCTGTAGACCTAGAAATACATAGGTCCAGCCAGAATGAAGAAATGTCATGTTAAAAAAGCAAGACGCATCCGCAGCACACATAACATGTGCATGACAGCTGCGGACTTCATTGCGGAATTTAGAATCTCCATTGAAGTCAATGGAGAAATTCCGCCATGAGTCCGCAACCAGTCCGCCACTGCTCCGCAACAGACAGAGCATGCTGCGGACACCAAATTCCGCTCCGCAGCCTATGCTCCGCAGCAGAATTTTACGCATCGTCTAAACGAACACTTCTAAATTTAAGTGGAAGTCAATGGAGAAACGGCTCCGCTGCGGATTAACGCTGCGGAGTGTCCGCAGCGGAATTCAAGTGAAATTCCGCCACGTGTGAACCCAGCCTATTAGAGTAGCGATCGGGGCATCAGGCCCTCATGTCCCCTAGTGGGACAAGTCAGAAAAGAAAAAAAAAGATAATAAAAATGTGGTAAAACAATAAAAACACACACATTTCAAATAAAAATAAAGCTAAACTGACTTTTTTCACATAGTAAGTCTTTTATTATGGGAAAAACCGTAAAAATGTAAAAAAAACTATACATAATTGGTATCGCCGCGTCCGTAACGACCCAAACTACAAAACTATTATATAATTTATCCCGCACGGTGAACGGCGTAAAAAAAAAACCATGAAAAACAACGCCAGAATCTTTGTTTTTAGGTCACATCTCCTTCCAAAAAATGCTATAAAAAGTGATCAAAAAGTCACATTTACTCCAAAATAGTACTAATAAAAAACGACAATCCGTGCCGCAAAAAATAATCCCTGACATCGCTTTGTGCACGCAAAAATAATAAAGTTATGGGTCTTACAATATGTCGACACAGAAAACAAATGATTTTATAAAAAAAGTGATTTTATTGTGCAAAAGCTGCAATACATAAAAAAAACTATATAAATTTGGTATCGCCGTAATCGTATCGACCCGCAGAATAAAGCTAACATGTAATTTAGGGCGCACTGTGGATGCCGATAAAAAAAAAAACAATAAAAAACTATTCCAGAATTGCTTGTTTTTGGTAATTTCCTTTACCAAAAAATGAAATAAAAAGTGATCAAAAAGTCGTATGTGTTCTAAAATGGTACCAATAAAATCTGCAGCCCGTCACGCAAAAAACAAGCCCACACACCACTCAATCAACTGAAAAACAAAAAAGTTACGGCACTAGTAATGCGGTGATGAAAAAACATCTCAATGCGCAGGCCGGAGGGGAACATTCCTTCAGTTTCAGGGCCCTAGTATTTAGGAACTAGGAAAGGGAAGGGACATAGCACATCCGCTGGAAGCGAGGGTGCCCGTATTATACCAGCGCAAAACTTTCCCAGTAATATTTCCCAAACTACGAAGGAGAAAAAGTCCCCAAAACGTGCAGAGCGTTACAGAAGGGGGATAAGAAAGAAAACCGTTTATCAGTGCGACACCGGCCTGTGCATAACGGATCGCTTCACATCGTAACACACATGTATGGATAATTGTATTATTTACCACATTATTATACCCTCTTATTATGCCCTGATGTTCTCCGCACAGAAAACATATGCCCCACATTATAAACTGAAATACCCGCAAAACCCCAAACAGAAATATTATAACCAAGCAAAATCCATGCTCAAAATGGCGGTCTTTCCCTTCTTAGCCCTACAGTGTGCCCAAACAGCAATTTATGGCCACAATTAAGGCATTGCCATACCCGGGAGAACCCGCTTAACAATTTATGGGGTAAGATTCTCTAGGGGCACAACATATTGTGCGGTGAATGGGCAGATCAGTGGAAAAATTGCAATTTTCACTTTGCACAATCCACTGCGTATTCATTTCTGAAAAACACCTGTGGAGTCTAAATTCTCACTACACCCCTTGATAAATGCCTTTAGGGGTGTAGTTTCTAAAACGGGGTCACTTTTGTTTGGTACATCAGGGGTTTTGCAAATGCAACATGGCGTCCGCAAACCATTGCAGCAAAATCTATGCTCCAAAAGATAAATACCGCTCCTTTTCTTCTGAATGCTCCCAGTGGCGTAACTACCGCGGTAGCAGCAGTAGCGGCTGCTACGGGGCCCGGGGCTTGAGGGGGCCCAGGCCGCCAGCCGACACGCCCTCCCAAATGCCCGGTGGCGCCGCTAGCAGCCGTTATGGCTGCTACAGGGGTAGCACCGCTACTGTGGGGCCCGCGCCACCGAGCCTTACACAGGCACTCTCATGCCTATAGGTGTCGCTAGCACCGGAGGGGGCCCCGGTGCTAGCGGCAGCCAAATACATGTATTAGCACTGAATGGCCGGGCATGTTCTGTGCCTGACCATCCAGTGCCTTACAATGACACTGATTGGCTAGCGGCGCGATGACATCATCGAGCCGCTTCCATGCTTGGAAGGTGCTGATTGGCGGGGCAAGTCATTCTGCCCCGCCAATCAGCGTCATTGAAGGACGCTCATTCAGCTCCTGCAGACATGCTCAGAAGAGAGCATGTCTGCATCGCCAGTGAACAGCGTGGGAACCGGAGAATGTGAGTATGTCAACTTTATATATTATTTTCCTCATAAAAATGTGAATGGCATTATCTATAGTGGGGGGGGGTCTATCTACAGGGGGGGGTCGTCTTTATGTGGGCTATTATATATAGGGGGGTCTATATGTGGGGCAGTAGCTACAGGGGGGTCTATATGTGGGGGTGTGGGCCACTATATACAGGGGGGTCTATATGTGGGGTCTATATGTGGGGCACTAGCTACAGGGGAGGTCTGTATGTGGGGATGTGGGCCACTATCTACAGGGGGGTCTATATGTGGGGCAGTATATGTGAGACACTATACAGGGGTGGGCTATATGTAGAGCACTATCTATAGGGGAGCTATTTTTTAGGGTACTTTCTATAGGGGTGGGCTATGTGTGGGACACTATATACAGGGGTGGGTTACCTGTGGGGCACTAGCAACAGGGTGGCTATATGTAGTGCACAGTCTACAGGGGTGGGCTATATGTGGGACAATATCTACAGAGGTGGGCTATACGTGGAGCACTAACTATAGGGGAAGCTATATATAGGGCAGCACGGTGGCTCAGTGGTTAGCACTATTGCCTTGCAGCTCTGGAGTCCATATGTGGGCACTATCTACAGGGGCTTCTATGTAGGTCACTATCTACAGGGGGCACTATCTACAGGGGGCACGGTGTGTGTGTGTGTGTGTGTGTGTGTGACAGTTATATTTAGATGTGTTGAGAATTTTAACTTTGTTTACAGGTGCAGAAATGTTTTAAAAGTGAGAAGCCATCATAGATGTCTGAACTGGAGGGAGAAGAAAAGAACTAGAATCTGAGACGTCACCGGTGAGTCACTTAATGTAAATGTTTATTCTGCCTCTAATCAGTATTGTAGTCACTGTATGATCTGCAGCGAGATGATGGTGGTATGATTTTTTTTTTGTGAAACCGCATCTCCCAGCATATCCTTATCATTGTTTCGGCCATGCTGGGAGCTGTAGTTTTACGCCGTACAAACCTATGCGCAGTGGCGTAACTACCGCTATAGAAGCCGTAGCGACTTCTACGGGGCCTGCAGCATGAGGGGGCCCGTGCCACCCGCCGGCACGGCCCCTCCCATGGCCGCAGGCTCCGCTAGCAGCCGCTATGGCTGCTACAGCGCGACGCCACTGAAGGGGTTGTTCCTACAAAAGACATGCATCCCCTAACCACAGGATAGGGGATACATGTGGGATCGCTGGGACGCCCAGCGATGAGGAGAACGGGGGACCGAAAGTCCCCCCTAAGTTCTCCATGACAAACCTCGGACTTCCGTAGACTGTCTGCAGCTCCATGGAAATGACTTGCGCACCGGTCGTGCTTGTGCGCATGCGTGACCAGCGCTCCTTTCATTTTTATTGAACTGCGCAGACGCCGGAAGTCCGAGGTTAGTCATGGAGAACTTCGGGGGACTTTCGGTCCCCCGTTCTCCTTGTCGCTGCCAGCGATCACACATGTATCCCCTATCCTGTGGATAGGGGATGCATGTCTTTTGTAGGACAAACTATAGGCCGTTTTTTTTTTTTGCGGGGGGTCTGTATGGCGTAATCTACAGAGGTGGCTGTATGGCGTTATCTACAGAGGGGGTCTGTATGGTGTTATCTACAGAGGGGGCTGTATGGCGTTATCTACAGGGGGCTGTGTATGGTGCTATCTATAGGGGGGCGCTGTGTGGTGGAATCTATAGGGAGGCACTATCTACAAGGGGGGGGGGGTTGTGTGATACCCAGCAGAGGGGGGGGGGCCCCAGTCAAAAGTTTGCTATGGGGCCCAGTCTTTCCTAGTTACGCCCCTGAATGCTCCCATATACGTAAACAGCGTATTATAACCACATATGGGGTGTTACCGTACTCGGGAGAAATTACTTTACAAATGTTGGGGTGCTTTTTCTTCTTTATTCCTTGTAAAAATGAAAAATGTTGATCTAAAACTACATCTTGTTGGAAAAACAATTATTTTTCATTTTCATAGCTTAATTCTAATTAATTCAGCAAAAAACCTTTGGGATCAAAATTTTCATTATACCCCTAGATGATTCCTCAGGGGGTGCAGTTTCCCAAATGGAGTCACTTTTGGGGTGTTTCCACTGTACTAGTACTACAGGGGCTCAGCAAATGTGACATGGCGCCCAGACACTATCCAAAATCCAAATGGTGCTAGTTCCATTCTGAGCCCTACCGTGTGTCCAAACAGATGTTTGTGACCACATGTGGGGTATTGTTTTACTCGGGAGAAGTTGCTTTACTAATTTTATGGTGCTTTTTGTCCTTCAGTCCTTGTGGAAATGAAAAAGAAATACCTAAACCTACATTTTATTTGAAAAAATGTAGATTTTCATTTTTACGGCCTAATTCCAATAAGTTCTGTAAAACACCTGTGGGTCAAACTGCTCACTGTACTCCTAGATAATTTCCTCATGGGGTGTAGTTTCCAAAATGGGGTCACTTGTTGGGGGTTTCCACTCTTTTGTCCCCTCAGGAGCTTTGCAAATGCGACATGGCCTCCGCAAACCATTCCTGCTAAATTTGAGTTCCAAAAGCCAAATGGCGCTCTTTCCCTTCTCAGCCTCGCCGTGTGTCCAAATAGCCGTTTATTACTACATGTGGGGTATTGTTTTACTCGGGAGAAATTTCTTTACAAATTTTATGGTGCTTTTTCTCCTTTAGTCCTTGTGGAAATGAAAAAAAATTAGCTAAACCTACATTTTATTTGAAAAAATGTAGATTTTCATTTTCATGGCCTAGTTCCAAAAATTTTTGAAAAAAACCTGGCCGGTCAAAATGCTTGCTACACCCCTAGATAAATTCCTCGAGGGGTATAGTTTCCAAAATGGGGTCACTTGTTGGGGGTTTCCACTGTTTTGTCCCCTAGGGGGCTTTGCAAATACGACATGGCCTACGCAAACCATTCCTGCTAAATTTGAGCTCCAAGAGCCAAATGGCGCTCTTTCCATTCTAAGCCCTGCCGTGTGTCCAAATAACCGTTTATTACCACATGTGTGGAATTGTTTTACTCGGGAGAAATTGCTCTACCAATGTTGTGGTGCTTTTTCTACTTTAGTTCTTTTGGAAATGAAAAAAAAATTAGCTAAACCTACATTTTATTTGAAAAAATGTAGATTTTCATTTTTATGGCCTAGTTCCAAAAATTTTTGCAAAAAAACTGGCCGGTCAAAATGCTTGCTACACCCCTAGATAAATTCCTCAAGGGGTGTCGTTTCCCAAATGGGGTCACTTTTGGGGGGTTTCCACTGTTTTAGTTCCACAAGACCTGTTCAAAGCTGACATGGTGCCTAAAATATATTCTAATAAAAAGGAGACCCAAAATCCACCAGGTGCTCCTTTGCTTCTGAGGCCGGTGCTTCAGTCCAGTAGCACACTAGAGCCAGATGTGGGATATTTCCTAAAACTGCAGAACCTGGGCAATAAATATTGAGTTGCATTTCTTGGGTAAAACATTCTGTGGTTCAAAAAAAATGGATTCAAAATGAATTTCTGGAAAAAAATAATGAACTTTGTAAATTTCACCTCTACTTTGCCTTAATTCCTGCGCAATGTCTAAAGGGTTAAGAAACTTTCTAAATGCTGTTTTGAATACTTTGAGGGGTGCAGTTTTTAAAATGGGGTGACTTATTGGGGGTTTCTAATATCTAAGGACCTCAAAGCCACTTCACAACTGAACTGGCCCCTGTAAAAATAGCATTTTGAAATTTTCTTGAAAATGTGAGAAATTGCTGCTAAAGTTCTAAGCCTTGTAACGTCCTAGAAAAATAAAATGACGTTCAAAAAACGATGCCAATCTAAAGTAGACATATGGGGGATGTTAGTTAGCAACATTTTTGTGTGGTATAACTGCCTGTCTTACAAGCAGATACATTTAAATTGAGAAAAAAGCTAATTTTTGCAATTTTTCGCTAAATTTTGGTGTTTTTCACAATTAAATACTGAATGTATCGGGCAAATTTTGCCAGTAACATAAAGTCCAATGTGTCACGAGAAAACAGTCTCAGAATCACTTGGATAGGTAAAAGCATTCCGGAGTTATTACCACATAAAGTGAAACATGTCAGATTTGAAAAATGAGGCTCTGTCAGGAAGGTCAAAAGCGGCCAAAGAGGGAAGGGGTTAATGACCAAGCCATTTTTGACGTTTTTCCATCGTCGTATTCCAAGAGCTAAAACCACTGGCGTAGCTATAGGGGTCGCAGCGGTCGCAATTGCGACAGGGCCCCGAAGCCAGGGGGGCCCACAGCCCCCCGCACCACATCAATAAAGAGTTACTATAGTAACTCGGGCCGCGGGCCCCTGTTACTATAGTAACAGACTTTACTTACCTTCCTGGTTCTGGATCGCAGCGGAGGTCCTGACGTCAAGCGCTGTGCGCAGCGCATGACGTCACAGCGCTATGCGCCGTGCACAGCATCGAGACGACACAACTTCCACCGCCGCTGAAGAGGAAGGTAAGATTAGCCCTGACTGGCGGGGTCCGTCTCCCAGGACCCGCAAATCAGCTGTTTTGAAGGGGCCGCAGCACTCGTACGAGAGCTGCTCCCCTTCATTCCGGTCACTTCATTCCGGTCACACTGTGAATCGGTGTCGGCGATTCACAGTGTGAGCGAGTAGTGAAATGAAGGGGAAGCAGCTCTCGTACGAGTGCTGCGGCCCCTTCAAAACAGCTGATTGGCGGGTCCCGGGAGACGGACCCTGACACATCAGCTATTGATGGCCTATCCTGTGGATAGGCCATCAATGTTTAGGGACTGCACAACCCTTAAGCCTACGATGTAGCAGGCTTAGGGGGCCCATGAGACAGGATCACAGATTGTGTGATCCTGTCTGCTGGGCCCTGTATCTAAGCCAATCACATGGTAGGCTTAGATACATGGCCCATGTGTGATCCTGTCTGATGGGCCCTGTATATAAGCCTACCACACTGTAGGTTTAGATACATGGCCCATGCGTGATCCTGTCTGCTGGACCCTGTATCTAAGCCTACCACACTGTAGGTTTAGATACAGGGCCCCAGCACACAGTAATCTTATATTGTATAAGATTACTGTCTGCTGGTCCCTGTATCTAAGCCTACGTTGTGGTAGGCTTAGATACATGGTCCCACAGACAGTATCACACATGGGCCCTGTATCTAAGCCTAACACATGTGTTACTAATCGTTTTTCTTGTGTGTTTTCTTACAGGTTCGGTCGTTGGACTACGGCGGATTCCAGGACTACTTCAATGAAATGGTTAAAATGGTTAATGAGGGTTGTGTGTTTTTTTTTTTTTATTTCAATAAAATATTTTTTCTATGTCTTTGTGGTTTTTTTTAAACTATATTACTACCGCCTTAGTAATGGCCGCCGGCTGATTGACAGTATCCATTGCTAAGGCGGGGCTTAGTGTTAGCTGGTGCAGAGGCTAACACTAACCCCCTTTATTACCCCGGTACCCACCGCCACCAGGGGTGCTGGGAAGAGCCGGGTACCATCCAGTACTTGTCCATCTGTAGTGATGGACGGGCAATGGGGCGGCCGCAGGCTTGTTATTATCAGGAGGGGAAAGGCCAGATACAGTGGCCCTTCCCACCCTGGTAATGCTAGGCTGCTGCTGCTTTATTGTATCTGGCTGGTTATGAAAAATGGGGGGACCACACGTCATTTAAAAAAAAAAAATAATAATTATTGGAAAGAACAATGTCGGGTCCCCCCCAATTTTCATAACCAGCCAGATACAACACAGCAGCAGGCAGCATTACCAGGGTGGGAAGGGCCACTGTTTTTGGCCTTCCCCAGCCTAATACTACCAGCCTGCGGCCGCCCCGGTGCCTAACAGTCACTGCAGATGGTCGGGTACTGGTTCGTACCCGGCTCTTAGCAGCACCCCTGGTGGCGGTGGGTACCGGGGTAATAATGGGGGTTAGTGTTGGCCTCTGCACCTGCTAACATTAAGCCCCGCCTTAGTAATGGAGGTTGTCAATCAGCCAGCGGCCATTACTAAGGCGGTGATAATAAAGTTTAAAAAGATACAAGCACATAGAAAAAATATTTTTTTGAAATAAAAAAACACAACCCCCATTAACCGTTTTATTGAGAATAAAAAAACGCCGTCATTGAAGTCCTCGTATCCGAAGTCCAACAACCGAACCTGTAAAAAAAACACAAACACACAAAAATAATCAGTAACACATAAAGAAGCAAAATTATTATTCTTACCTTTCCTGGGTCCAGCGCTGGAGCCGCAATGTCAGCGAGCTGAGCCCTGTATCTAATCGTATCATGTGTGATACTGTCTGCTGGGCCCTATATCTAATCCAATCATGTGTGATACTGTCTGCTGGGCCCTATAGTTAATACTATAATGTGTGATACTGTCTGCTGAGCCGCTGTATCTAATCCTATCATGTGTGATACTGTCTGCTGAGCCACTGTATCTAATCCTATCATGTGTGATACTGTCTGCTGAGCCACTGTATCTAATCCTATCATGTGTGATACTGTCTGCTGGGCCACAGTATCTAATCCTATCATGTGTGATACTGTCTGCTCAGCCACTGTATCTAATCCTATCATGTGTGATACTGTCTGCTGAGCCAATGTATCTAATCCTATCATGTGTGATACTGTCTGCTGAGTCATTGTATCTAATCCTATCATGTGTGATACTGTCTGCTGGGCCACAGTATCTAATCCTATCATGTGTGATACTGTCTGCTCAGCCACTGTATCTAATCCTATCATGTGTGATACTGTCTGCTGAGCCAATGTATCTAATCCTATCCATAGTTTATAGGGTCGTAGTGCTAAAGATATGCTATGCAGTCTCCTATACACAATTTTTTTTTTGCCCGCACACTTATTTATTGGGGCTATTTTCCCTGACATTTTAAGCCCTGAGGGTATGTTCACACGGCAGCCTCCGTTACGGCTGAAATTACAGAGCTGTTTTCAGGAGAAAACAGCACCGTAATTTCAACCGTAATGGCATGTTGAGACGCTTTTTCGCTGCGTCCATTACGGACGTAATTGGAGCTGTTTTTCCATGGAGTCCATGGAAAACGGCTCCATTTACGTCTGAAGAAGTGACAGGCACTTCTTTGACACGGGCGTCTTTTTTACGCGTCACCTTTTGACAGCGGCGACGCGCAACGGGCAGATGTTTGCCGACGCTTTTGAGCCGCATTTTCGGACGTAATTCAATGCTAAAACGCCCGAATTACGTCCGTAAATAGGGTGTGTGAACCCAGCCTTAGGCTGGATTCACACGAGCGTTGCGTTTTTGCGCGCGCAAACAACGCTGCGTTTTGCGCGCGCAAAAACCATTTGACAGCTGCGTGTGTCATCCGTGTCTGATGCGCGGCTGCGTGATTTTCGCGCAGCCGGCATCATAGAGATGAGGCTTGTCGACGCCCGTCACTGTCCAAGGTGCTGAAAGAGCTAAATCTTTCAGCACCCTCGACAGTGAATGCCGAACACAACAGCGAAAAACCTGTAAAAAAAAAAGATAAAGTTCCTACTTACCGAGAACTTCCCGGCCGTTGCCTTGGTGACGCGTCCTTGGTGACGCGCCTCTCTTGACATCGGGCCCCACCTCCCTGGATGACGCGGCAGTCCAAGTGACCGCTGCAGCCTGTGATTGGCCTGTGATTGGCTGGAGCTGTCACTTGAACTGAAGTGTCATCCCGGGAGGTCGGACTGCAGGAAGGAGACAGGAGTAATCGGTAAGTTAGAACTTCGGTTTTTTTTACAGGTTCATGTATTTTGGAATCGCAAGTCACTGTCCATGGTGCTGAAACAGTTTAACTCTTTCAGCACCATGCACAGTGAATGTCTCCCGACGTCGCGGATCGGAAATTTTTTTGCCGAGTTTGGCCGAACCCGGTGAAGTTAGCTTCGGTTGTCGGGGTTCGCTAATCGCAAAGACACTCCGTTTGGATGTTCGGAAACAGAAAAGCACGCGGTGCTTTTCTGTTTACATTCATCCTTTTGACAGCTGTTGCGCAAACACGCAGTTCGCACGGAAGTGCTTCCGTGCGACATGCGTGGTTTTCACGCACCCATTGACTTCAATGGGTGCGTGATGCGTTGAAAACGCTGAATCAACGGACATGTCGTGAGTTTTTGGCAACGGAGCAACGCTGCGCAAAAAACGCTGCCATGTCTGCACGGCCCCATTGACAAATATAGCTACGGGCAACGCACGTGAAAATCACGCGCGTTGCACGCGCGTATTTTATGTTCGTCTGAATAAAGCCTTAGTGACGCCCCAGCTGCTAGTGCTGCATTCTTGGGTCACTTAGGAGACCCAGCGATGCAGCTGAAAGCTGCGGACCGTCGGCCATGAGAAGTTTGCGGGTGGGGGTGGGGCCCAATAAGAACTTTTGCATCGGGGCCCGTGAGCCTTTAGCTACGCCCCTGGCTATAACCTTTTTATTTTTTCGTCAACATAGCTGTATAAGGTCTTGGTTTTTGCGGGACAAGTTGTATTTTTTAATAGCACCATTTTGGGGGACATATTATTTATTGATTAACTTTTATTAACTTTTTTTTGGGGGGGAATATAAAAAAACCTGAAATTTCGCCACTCTTTTTCGCATCTTAAATCTACGCCGTTTACCGTGTGATATAAATAACACAATAACTTTATTCAGCGGGTTGTTACGATTGCAACGATACCCAATTTGTATAGTTTTTGTATGTTTTACTACTTTTACACAGTAAAAACGCATTTTTTTCAAAATTATTTGTTTTTGTGTCTCCATATTTGAAGAGCCGTAACGGTTTTATTTTTTCGCCGATGCGGTTGTGTGAGGGCTTTTTTTTTGCGGGAAGACTTGTAGTTTTTATTGGTACCATTTTGGAGTAGATGCGACTTTTTTTATCACATTTTTTTTAAGTCAGGATTCACAGAAAACAGCAATTTTTCCAAAGCTTTTTATTAATTTTTTTACGGCGTTCACCGTGCAGGTTAAATAATGTAATAGATTTATAGTCGGGGTCGTTACGGACGTGGCGATACCAAATATGTGTAACTTTTTTACTTTATTCTTTTTTTTTAATAGTAAAGCATTTTGTAAGGGGAAAAGCTGGGTTTTTCATTTTTTTTCACATTTTTTTTTAATTGACTTTATTAAACTTTTTTTTTACTTTTTTTACTAGTCCCACTAGGGGACTTTAATATGCGATTCTCCGATCGCTATTATAATACACTGCAATACTTTTAAATATGTTTAAAACGGACAGGCATCTGCTAGGTCATGCCTCCGGCATGATCTAGCAGGCATTCACTCCAGGCAGACCTGGGGGCCTTTATTAGGCCCCCGGCTGCCATTAGAGACACAGACACTCGGCGATCGTATCGCCGGGTGTCGGTGGGAGAGAGAGGGAGCTCCCTCCCTCTCTCCAAAACCACTCAGATGCGGTGCACGCTATTGTGCACTGCATCGGAGGGGTTAAACGGGTGAGATCGATACTAATATCGATCTCACACGGCAGAGCAGGGACGCTCCCAGCCCTCAGCTGCCTCTGGCAGCTGAGAGCAGGGAGATTTGACGCTCCCTGCTCTGTTTACTTTATCCTGATGCAGTGCCGTAAAAAGGCATATGCATCAGAATAAAGCCCGTTAGTGGCCGCCGTTAAAAGGCGTATTGGCGGTCACTAACGGGTTAAGGATAGCAGACGAGGAGGTATTCTGGTGGACAATTTGAGCCAGGAGTTTACTCGATTGGTTACCGAGTTCAAAATTAGTTTGTTTATTAAAAAACAACTTCCTCTGGGCCTTTTCATGTAAATGTGTGAGCTAACAACAACTCGCTTGCAGCCATGCCTGTTTATTGGTTAATGTGGGATGTGCAATGAAGTCCCTTTCCCTATCTATACTGTCCCTGGCCAATCTCTCCTCATGTCTAGCAGATTCCCTCTTAATGAAGGATATGGTGGACCTGAGGCATCCTTGTAAATATGCTTTAAAGGTTTCCCAAAGTAGGGCAGGACTGGTATTGTCCAAATGAAGGTCGAGGATAGTATTAAGTTGGTCAGGTATCCTGTCGTGCTCTCCAATAAGCTTGAGTCAGAAGGGGTGAACCCTCCAGCTAGACATGGTTCCAGTACTAGATAATGTAATCTCTATACATAACGGTGAGTGGTCGGATAGCCCTCTCACGTGATAATAAATATCTATAACATTTGTGGAAACAGGCCGTTCCAAAAGCATAATCTATGCAGGTAAGGGAATTTCTACCGGCCGAGTGGCAGGAAAACACTCCATCGTTAGGGTGTCTGTGCCTCCAAACATCTATCCATCCCACTTCATTGAGGAATTTCTGGAAGATCGTTACATCTGACGGGATATCTCTGGGAGCAGAGTTGACCTGCAATCTATAATCATATTACAGTTTCCCATAAATATAACCCTTGCTGCAGGATGGTGAACCGCAAAGAGGGCAGCCTGGTGGAGGAGGGACATGCCCGAAGCCGGGGGCACATATATATCCAAATTAAATATGGGACACAGTTGATGTATGCATGGGCAAATACATATCTACCGTCAGGATCAATTTGAACTTGAGTGGTTTTCCATCTCAAATTTCAATGGACCAGTAATGTCACCCCTCTAGAGTAATAGGTATGAGTGGAATGACTAGACCATTGCACACATTGCTTAGTCAGATACTTAGTAGTATCTGGGCTCAAATGAGTCTCCTGAAAACACAATATATGTGGTGTAAAGGCCCTCTTACACTGGGTGATTATCGGGCAGACAAGCGTACATAGAACGATCGTTCCAGATGATTGCCCTGTGTAACAGGGCAGGGATCAGCAAATGAACGAGGAAACGCAACGAATATCGGCAGGTGTAAAAGGCCATTTACTCTCCTCACATAAGAAAAGAGAGCGATCCTTTTTTTTTGGGGGGGCTACCCATACCCCTAACATTCCAACTCAGTAGTTTTAAGTTAGAAATGAAAACAGATAATGATATAGATAATAGGATAAGACAGCAGGCATATCATCCCCATCAGGCCACCTCTCCATCTCTGTAGAATATTGCTTATGTCTATTTTCAAAAGTAGTGACACTAGACATTCGAAAAATAGAAAATTGTTCACATGTGCGATAACAAAAAATTGTAAAACAGAAAACAATCATAGAATTGTTAGAACAAATCGTGGTTCGGTATAGGGTTGCTTGTGTTGCAAAACGAAGTGCAAGGGAAGTGCAACACCAGCCTATCACAGCTATCTCCTGACTAAAGGCAAACTACTATGCCTTGCTGGTGCTGATGTGTGAGTAACACCATAAAACATAAGGACATTGGTACATGAGGGATATACAGGCTTCCAATACAATCTAAGGGCATAGTTACAATGCCGCAGTACATTAGGACATAGGTTCCACATCCGTCAGTGGTCAGGAAGAAGCATATATTGGTTCCAGCTTGATCTGTAAAATAAAATTGTAGCGAATAGAGACTATGGAAAACTAATTTAAATGCAAGTAGTTCAAGGATGTGGTGTAGAATTTGGGTTCGTTTACAGATATTCCTGTATTGAAGGTAGGGTGAAAATAAAGTTTTGAATTAAGTCGTGCAGAAGGCAACATTGGCAGTTTTTATCATTCTTCATTACCAGCCCAGTGCCCAGCAGGAGCAGGGCGTCTCATTATCCACTCCTCCACTTCCAAGGGGGTCATGAGGAAAAGTCCAACTTCACACCTAGTAGTCCGCAGAGGGCTCTCCAGAACTTCAAGGTGAACTGAACCCCTCCGATCAGACACAATATGCTGCAGCAAGCCGTGCAGGCGGAAGATGTGTTGGATGAACAGCTTGGCCAGTTGAGGAGCAGAAGGAAGACCGGTCAGAGGAACGAATTGGGCCATCTTCGAAAATCAATCCACCACCACCCAGACAGTACTGCATCCAGCAGAGAGAGAGGCAGGTCAGTGATAAAGTCCATAGTTATATGCTGCCAGGCAGCATCGGGCACAGGCAATGGCTGGAGCAGGCCAGCAGGTCTGGAGTGAGCGACCTTGTTAGCTGCACACACTGTGCAGGAAGAAACAAAGTCCATAATGTCCTTGGGCAGCGTGGGCCACCAGAAATGACGGGCAATGAGATCCCAGGTCTTATGGGTCCCCGCCTGACCTGCCAGTTTAGAGGAGTGTCCCCAGCAGAGGATTCTCCCTCGGTCAGCCAGGCGCACAAAAGTCCTCCCTGGAGGAATGTCCCCACTTGCAGGGGATTGACAGAGACAATGCAAGACAGATCAATAATGTTCTGTGGACTCTCCATGGTGTATTCTGTCTCAAAAGACCTGGACAAGGCATCGGCCCTAACATTCTTGTCGGCCAGGCGATAATGAAGCTCAAAATGGAACCTGGTAAAGAACAGCGACCACCTGGCCTGACGAGGGTTCAGCCGTTGTGCCATCTGAAGATAGGTGAGGTTCTTGCGGTCCGTAAAAATCAGGATTGGATGAGCTGCACCCTCTAGTAGATATCTCCACTCCTCCAGGGCCAATTTGATGGCCAGTAACTCCCGATCCCCAATCGAGTAGTTGCGTTCTGCGGAAGAGAAGAGCTTAGAGAAATATCCACATACCCTTGACTTGCCCTTGGAACCTCTCTGGAACAGGAGTGCACCAGCTCTGACAGAGGATGCGTCCACCTCCAACGAGAACTGTAGAGAAACATCTGGATGATGGAGGATAGAGGCTGACGTGAAGGCACTCTTCAGGCTATTGAATGTGGACTCTGCCTCAGGAGTCCATACCTTGGCATTCATACCCTTCTTAGTAAGGTTAGAGATGGGAGAAGACAGTGTGGAGAAGTTTGGAATAAACTGCCTGTAAAAATTGGCGAATTCCAGAAAGCGATGTATGGCCCTTAAGCCTTGAGGGCGTGGCCATTCCAGGACGAACTTTACCTTTTCAGGATCCATCTTGAGACCTCTATTCGAGACAATGTAGCCCAGGAAGGGTAGAGCATCATTTTCAAACACGCACTTCTCCAACTTGGCGTACAGACGATTCTCCCTTAACCGCAGCAAAACTTGACGGACATGTCTCTGATGAGTCATAGGATCTGGAGAAAAAAATCAAGATGTCATCAAGATAGACCACAACACAAACATAGAGGAGGTCACGAAAAATGTAATTAACAAACTCCTGGAAGACCGCGGGAGCATTACACAGGCCGAAGGGCATTACTAGATATTCATAGTGTCCATCACGGGTGTTAAATGCAGTCTTCCATTCGTCAACCTGGCGAATCCGGATTAGGTTGTTAGCCCCACGCAGGTCTAGTTTGGAAAAAAATCTTGGCACCACGTATACGATCGAACAATTCTGAGATCAGTGGCAATGGATACTTATTCTTCACCGTGATTTGGTTGAGACCCCGGTAGTCAATACAAGGACGCAGGGAGCCATCCTTTTTTTGACTAAGAAGTACGCGGCTCCTGCGGGGTAGGAAGACTTTCATATGAAGCCCCTCTCCAAGTTCTCTTTAACATAGGCAGACATGGACAGAGTCTCTGGCAAGGAGAGAGGGTATACCCTACCACGGGGAATGTATGCACCAGGAATCAACTCGATAGGACAGTCATATACCCGGTGTGGGGCCAGCGTCTCCGCCTCCCTCTTGCTGAAGACGTCCGAAAATGCAGCAAAATGACCAGGCAATCCTGCCAATGACCGAGGCAGAGGAGGCTGAGCCGAACTAATCTGCACCAGGCATCGGCTGTGACACTCGGTGCCCCACTGGAGTACCTCTCCGGAGTTCCAGTTCAGGACTGGGGCATGTAGTCGGAGCCAAGGTAGGCACAGCAGCACAGGGTTAACAGCCTTGGATAGGACATAGAACGAAAGAAGTTCGGAGTGGGGAGCCCCTACTCGGAGCCTCAGCTGCTTGGTCACAGATATAACTGGGTCTGGCAGAGGTAGTCTATTTACCGATGTAACCATCAACTGTCTCTCCAGAGGGGTAGTGGGTAATTGAAGAAGGTCCACCAGATCTCTTCAAATGAAATTAGCAGCGGTTCCAGAGTCCAGATACGCAGAGACCTGATGCGTTTTCTCACCGGACACTATGGTCACGGGTATAGACAATGTAGATGGGAGTCCTTCTTTGCCCAAGGTTGTCTTTCCTACCAACCCTAGGCTTTGGGGCATTTGGGGACACAGACGCACAAGATGGCCTCCGAGGCCGCAATAAAGTCCCGAAATGCATCTGCGTTGTCGCTCTTCACAGACTCCTTAGGAGGATCGGCATCTGAGGACAGCAGGGGTTGCTGCAAGGTAGGGACCGGACTAGGAAGGACTCCCTCCCGACGAACCTCTTGGAGCCGTTCTCGGAGCCTTCTATCAATCCGGGCAGCCAGAAGGATGAGGTCATCCAGGGCAGGCGGCAGGTCTTGAGCGGCAAGTTCGTCCTTAATTTTAGGAGACAGTCCATGCCAGAATTGTTCAACAACAGTTCTCCTGCCAGGGTGCGGAAGTGGATGGCGTACTCACCCACAGAGATGTCTCCTTGGCGTAGGTTCAGCAAGGAAGCCGCTGCAGAGGAGACTCGTCCAGGCTCCTCAAACACCGTGCGAAATGTCCGGAGGAACCCCTGGAAGTCACAGGTCTCTGGTCCTTGTCTCTCCCTGATAGGGTTCGTCCATGCCAGGGCCTTGCCGGTAGGAAGAGAGATGATGAAAGCGACCCTTGCGCCATCAGGCGAAAATGCCCTAGAATACAGGCTGAAGTGGATCTGGCACTGGTTCAAGAATCCACGACAGGTACCTGCGTCTTCATCATAGCGGTCAGAAAGTGGCAAAGAAAAACGAGGATCAACACTGCCAGGAGGTGTAGTCTGAGGATCAACACTGCCAGGAGGTGTAGTCTGAGGAACGGCAGCTAGCGCCTCCTGCCGATGTGTGATAGTGTTCAAGGCCTGGAGGAGTTGGTCCTGTCGAGACCGGTGGTCTAGCATATCCGTCCGCATCTCTTGAGACGTCATCTTGCTCTTGGATCGACCAGCGGGGTCCATGGCCTGAGCGTACTGTTACGTAGGGTTCGTGGATCCACTGGGCCGTACTGCCTTGGTGGTATGGCAGCTGGCCAACAGGGCGCAGGTAACAGTCTATAGTTCATATAGGGTACCTGTGTCAGCTCGGACAGTAGCAAGGCAGGCTTGGCAGGGACTAGGCAGTAGGCAGACGTCAGGCGTGGAACACAGCACAGCATGACTACAGCATAGCACGGCACTTGACCAGGATAGCACGGGATACAGGATACAGTAAACACTGGGACCTGGAAGACACTAGGAGACCATTTGCTTAGACAAACTAGGATATGACAAACAACGCTCAGGCATAGAAGCAAGGGGCTGGGCTCCTCTTATAGTCCAGGTCACTAATGGACTGAGGACACATTAAAGTCCGGTGGGCGTGCTGCCCCTTTAAGAGCGGGCACGAGCCTGGACGCGCACCCTACGGGACCCGGCCGAGGTGAGTGGAAGTGAGCACTGGTGTCTCCTGAGGAGGAGACTGGGGCCAGCGCTCACAGACCCATGGCTGCGGCCGTCAGGGGGAGAATGAACCTGACGGCCCGCAGCCACGGACATGACAATAACACATGATGGGAGCAGATACAGGGCCCAGCAGACAGTATTCTTATAATTACCCACCTTGCTCCTGAATCAGCTCCTCTTCATCTCCAAGCACAGCATGGGTCCTGATGCCAATCAGCATCACAACGTGGTGTGCATCATGACCACGCGATCAGGACTCCGCGGTGCCCGGAGTTGAAAAGGAAACGATTCAGGAGCCATGTGGGTAAGTATACTGCTGTAAGAGGGGCACATGTATTTTATTACATTGTCCCCAGTTACAGTAACTATGGACAGACGTGGTGTGGGGGGCCATGGGCCCCCAGGCTTTGCGGCTCAATTGCAAATGCGACCGCTGCAAACCCCTATAGCAACACCACTGCCAATATGTTTTCAAACTTTGTGTGTTTCTCAGTGCAGGGGCAGCATCAAATGACTAGACGGTACCAATGTTTGCTTGTAGGGGGGTGAAGCATTTACTTAACCAAAGCCACCTCCGAATTGCTGCTAATGATGCATTGCTTGGGGTTATCGAGCAGCTGATGAACAAACTTGCTGCTGCTGCCTGATTCAGGAAAATAAATCTGTTTAATGTATAGGGTTGGGTGTCCAAAACATGGATGTTTACCAGGGATCTGGATCACAGATATTTTTGGTCTCTTCTGTATACATTATTTTGTGAAGTTATATGTATGTAGAGTTAAGTAGCATGTATATACTATATGCACATCTTGAACTTTTTAAGGAGATGTGCATCTCGGGCTCTGCTAGATCTGCCCCGGTCAACTATAAGTGCTATTATTGTGAAGTTGATGCGTCTAGGAGTAACAGAGTGTGGCCGCCAAGATCTAAAGCACTACAGAGTTCCAAACTGCCTCTGGATGTGACATCAACACAAGAACTGTATGTCTGGAGCTTCATGAAATGGATTTCCACGGCTGAGCAGCTACACACAAGCCTAAGATTACCATGTGCAATGTCAAGTGTCGGCTGGAGTGGTGTAGACGCAACCTCTGGACTCTGGGGCACCTCAGTATCTGGCAGTCTGATGGACAAATCCAGGTTTTGCGGATGCCAAAGTGAATGCTGCCGGAATGCAGTTACATAGTTAGTACGGTTGAAAAAAGACACATGTCCAAATTTAACCAAGGGATGGGAAAAGGGAAGGTAAAAATTTCTACACATAGGAGCTAACATTTTTTGGTTCCAGGAAATGATCTAAGCCTTTTTTTAAAGCCATCTACTGTACCTGCTGTGACCAGCTCCTGCGGTAGACTATTCCATAGATTCACAGTTCTCACAGTAAAGAAGGCTTGTCGCCTCTGCAGGTTGAACCTTTTTTTTTTTCTCCAGACCGAGGGAGTGCCCCCTTGTTTTTTGAGGGGGTTTTACATGGAACAGGATTTCACCATATTTTTTGTATGTGTAATTTATATATGTTAATCATGTCCCCCCTTAGTTGTCTTTTTTCAAGGCTAAATAGGTTTAGTTATTTTAATCTTTCCTCATAACTTAGATTCTCCATGCCCCTTATTAGCTTCGTTGCTCTTCTTTGTATTTTTTTCCAACTCCTGGGCATCCTTTCTATGACCTGGAGCCCAGAACATATTCTAGATGAGGCCGCACTAATGCTTTGTAAAGTGGTAATATTACATCCCTGTCCCTCGAGTCCATGCCTCTTTTAATACACGACAATATCTTGCTGGCCCTTGAAGCAGCTAATTGACATTGCATGCCGTTATTTAGTTTATGATCTACAAGTACACCCAGATCCTTCTCAACAAGTGACTCCCCCAGTGTAGCTCCCCCTAGGACATATGATGCATGCAGGTTGTTGGTACCCAGATGCATAACTTTACATTTATCTACATTAAACTTAATTTGCCAAGTGGACGCCCAAACACTTAGTTTGTTTAAATCCGCTTGCAATTCACGAACATCTTCCATAGACTGAACATTACTACATAGCTTGGTGTCATCTGCAAAAATAGAAATAGTGCTATTAATCCCATCCTCTATATCATTAATAAATAAGTTGAATAATAGTGGTCCCAGCACTGAACCCTGGGGTACAACACTTATAACCGGGGACCATTCAGCGTAGGAATCATTTACCACAACTCTCTGGATACAGTCCTTGAGCCAATTTTCAATCCAATTACAAACGATACTTTCTAAACCTATAGTCCTTAATTTACCCATTAGACGTCTATGGGGGAGAGAGTCAAATGACTTTGCAAAATCCAAAAACACTATATCCACAGCGGCCCCTCTGTCTAGGCTTCTGCTCACCTCTTCATAAAAACAGATCAGGTTAGTTTGACAACTTCTGTCCTTCGTAAAACCGTGCTGGCTGTCACTTATAATACTATTTTTTGTCACAATCCTGTATATAGTCCCTCAAACGTTTTCCCCACGATGGATGTTAAGCTTACTGGTTTATAATTACCCGGGGAAGACCTAGAGCCCTTTTTGAAAATAGGCACCACATTCGCCCTGCGCCAGTCCCTTGGCACTATACCAGTCACTAGAGAATCTCTAAATATTATGAAGAGGGGGACATAAATAACTGAACTAAGCTCTTTAAGAACTCTAGGGTGTAACCTATCTGGTCCCGGGGCCTTGTGTACATTTATTTTATTTTATTTAGCTTGGACCACATCTACATTCATCCAATTCAGTATATCAACTGATATATTAGCAGCACTGGCACCATACTGCTCTTTCTTCTGTTATACATACAGAGCTAAAGCACCCATTTAGTAACTCTGCCTTCTCTTGATCCCATATTACCAACTCCCCATTACCACTATAGTGACTTCTATAAATTTTGGTGGAGGAAGGGTAACGGTCTGGGACTGTTTTTCATGGTTTGGTCTAAGCCCTTATTTCCAGTGAAGGGTAATGTTAATGCTACAGCATACAAAAAACATTTTAGAAAATTGTATGATACATTGTGGGGAAGGCCCATTCCTATTCCAGAATGTTTGTGCACTGTGCACAAAGCAAGTCCATAAAGAGATGGTTTGGTATGGAGGAACTTGAGTGGCCTGCACAGAGCCTTAACTTTAACCCATTGAACAGATTTGGGTTGAATTGCAAGCAAGGCCTTGTCCAACACCAGTGCCTGACCTCACAAATGCTCTTTTAACGGAATTTGGCACAAATTTCCAGACACACTCCAGAATCTTGTGGAAAGCCTTCCCAGAAGAGTGGAATTCCAACTCCATATTAACTATGGGATGTTTAACAAGCTTATATAAGTGTGAAGGTCAAGTGTCCACATATTTTTCACCAGATTATTTATTTGGAGTCCCTTGCCAGGGCATCGGTAGGACTCTGGTCAGGTCTCCGGGACTAGTCAAGCCCTGACTCCAGGGGCAAAATTTGCTCTGGCCGAGGATTCCGGGAACTTAGAGCTCCTACTGTCACTGGGCATTTGTGGACAATGACATCAGGAGCTTCCCTAGGACCCAAGTCTCCAACCAGAGTGCTTGCGATGCTCTGGTCGGAGACTATGGCATTGTAGCGCCTGACCTCACAGTCCATATATGGACAGTGAGGTCAGGAGCTTGCCCGGGCACAGCACTTCAGGTAGCACTTTGCCAGGGAGTTTGGGCAACGTATTTCACTGTATACCTATACAGTGAAATATATTTCAGCCTTCTGTCGGAGGTATACGTCTGGAGTCCTCTCAAAGTAAGTATACATCTGACAGAATGCAGCATCGTAATGTGAACAGGGCCTAAGGCCATTGCAAAACTCCTGCCTCACCCCTCAATCGGCAGGAGTGTGCACTGCATGTGACATGAATATGGCTTCATAGGCACCGTCTGCATTAGACCTGCATCTGTGACTCTCCAGCATCCTTCTCACAATTTGTAATGATCTATAGAACTATAAATTCTTGTTATGGTGGTGTGGCCAGATCATATCTATGTGATGGCTGTGCAAAGCATGATGGGACAGTTATCACAGCTACGGCTTACTGACAATTTATATGATGAAGGCTATAGAAGCTGAATTACTCTGTTCTAAAAACAAGTTCGTGTTCTTCTATTTTCCCCTCATACCACCTCCGTTAAAACGTGAGCTAGCTAACAATGATTTCACGTGGCTTCTGAAATTTCTCCTTAAATTAAGATACTTTACATACTGGTTACAGGAGCTAAATTATTAAAACCATCAATACCTTCATTTGCTGACTCATGGCCAAGGAACCTTCATTTGGATTTTGGCCACAGATTTTGAAGTCTAAATAAAAAGCTATACGTGAATGAAAAATTGTCAAATCTGTATTTTTGATATTTTTTTCTTAGAGCAATCAACAACATCCATCATAAGACACAATTTATGCACCATAATTTTAGGCGACTGTACGTTAATAGGATTAGTTCACATCCAGAATTCTCACTTTTATTTACAAATAAAAATATTTAAATTAAATAGAGTCCAAACATAAGTAAGAAGCAGATTTGTTACAATACATACAGAGTAAAAAAGTATCAACTATACAACTCGGAAATGTTCAGTAGTGAGTGGTATGAACCCATGGAGCACATCAGCTCTTCAGCACTCCTTCCAGAAAATCTCTCTCAAGCATCTCCTCAATTTTCTGTCTTGCTTTGCTGGAGAACGTTTTCTGATTTTCCAGTTTAATATCTTTGTTAGGGAAAGAATTTTGATATAGTACCGGGCTCCCTGAGTCTCCAACACATCTGCTTGTGACTTTGCTATTAAAGACATGACTGAGTACGTTGAAAAAGGGCAGAAGCTGCTCCATGCTGCGAATGGTGGAAATTGTAAGGAGTAAATGTCCCGGGTCCCAGTCTAATATTCTCCCTGAGCAGTCATCTTCTGGATTTTTCTGGATTAATAAATAATAAATTAAACTCCGTAAAAATAGAACAACAACATAATACATGCAGTAAAATATGAGAAGACCTCTTCCTGCAAGACATACGTAAAGAAACGGAAATGCTGACATAGCACTAACTTAAGTTTAACTAAGCGGTGTTTGATCTCCATATTCGTGATTTAGAATGAAACCTGAAACCAGATTTATTTTGTTCTGATATGTCAAAATGACCACTGCAGATTCCGAAACGGAACCAGCTGCTCTGCCCCATTGTCACGATGACAACACTTTTTGTCCTGTGGTCCAGCAGTTTTGCATTGTCAAAGGGAATGATCTTATCTGAATTACCAGTATTTAAACTAGATAGTATGTGATTATTTAATGTGTAGAGTGGTTGGAATCTACACAGTGTCCCTGAGACAATGCTGAGCTGCCATACAACATGAAGTAATAAAATGGGGACCCTTGAGCAAATTTGCTGCATGATTTGGGCCTGTAACGGAGATATCCATAGAGGAACACATTTTTATACACTTAGTGACTACTTTATTATGACCAGTACAACACTGGTGGGTATAAGGGGGATGGGGAAACAACTTCTAAAGTCTAAACATAATGAGTAAACAATGTGATGTGACTAACAAAAGTGGGGTGATTGTGGGTGAAGTTCTAGAGCTAGCATAAGCAAAACCGCTAATGAAGGGCCCAAGTCTGTCATGGTGGACCTCCAATTAAATCCTGCCAGAGGCAGGGCTTAATAGGAGGATGTAAAATGCACAATACACTGCAATAAATAAGTATTGTGCAAATGATCACATGTTCAAGTCCCTAGTGGGACAAAAAAAAAGTAAAGGCTTTAACAATATACAAAAATAAAACCTCTTCACGGCTTTTAATATTTCCTACTCTGTGGGAAAAAAAAAAAATTACACCCAAAAAATAACTTACAAAAAAAAAAAATGTGCAACACAAAATAAAGTAATAATAAAAAAATAAACTTAAGTGGTATGCAGCACCTGTAAAAGTCTGAACTATTAAAATATAACATTACTTATCCTGCACAATGAACGACGTAAAAAATAAATCACCTAAAAATATGCCAGAATTGCTGTTTTTTGGTTACCTTGAATCCCCAAAAACTGAATAAAAAGTCTTATGTACCCCAAATTGGTACCAATAAGCAACCCACAAGAATTAAGCCCTCGCACAGCTACAATAACGGAAAAATATAAATATAAGTTGTGGATCTCAGACTATAGCGGCACAAATTTTTTTTTTGTTGTAAAAGTAGTAAAACATATAAATTTGGTTTCGCCATAATGGTATTAACCTGCAGAATAAAGTAAAAATGTCATTTTTACTGCATGGTGAACTCTGTCAAAACTAAACCCAGAAGACAATAGGAGTCATTATTTTGTTGGGTGGAATGATATATAGGGCTATAGCAACAGAAAAAAAAATTGATTGCTCTTGGAAGGCGGAGGAGAATAAACGAAAGTTAAAAAGCAAAAAATGGCTTCAGCGGGGAGGGGTCAATAATAATCTTTGTATCACATGTTAAGAATACAAAAAATAAATAAATCACAATCTAGATTTTGAACAGATATACACTGCACTTTATATATAAACCTAGAATATATTATGGTTACTGTATTTTATGACTACCTTGGATATGTTATTAAACATAAATGTAAAGAACAATACCTTGGCTCTTTTCCTTAAGAGTTTTGCTAGTCGAACCACATATGGTTTAAATTCCCTCTGATGTGTTCCTTGTCTTCGAACTTCTAACCCTGAATCATCTGATGCTTCTGGAATGAATGCCCAGCGATACCTAAAAATGGGAATGTCAGAAAAAAATGCTGTACAGAAGCGGATGTACAAGATACGTTAAATATCAACACACAGAAAATAATGATAGAGTATAACGGGAAAAAATATGATCAACCAATAGAGTGACATGACTGTCACTGGAACTAGTACCTACAAGTGCAAGTATTATGTATACACCTAAGAAAAGGGAACCCACGAACGCAAACCAAACAGAAACCATAGCTTTCCAATAGCATTAGCATCGATTTGGTAATGCTTCCGTTTGTATCCATTCCGTAAGGTTCCCGCTTTTTTGGCAGAATCAATAACGTACTCGACTGCACTATTGATTCAGTTAAAAAAAAAAAAAAGGAAACCTTATTGAATTCAGCGGTAATGCGAATAGAAAGCTATGGTTTCAATTTGTTTTTCCCTGACGGAAAGGTCTGACGGAACCCACAAACGGAACCCCGACGCAGATGTGAACGAACCCTAGGATTGTACACAGTAGGGTTGTAATTACTACACAGTCATACCAAACAAAAAAAGAAACAACTTACATCTGAAACTGAGGCAGATTATCAGAGGGTAATGCCAGGGCTAGGTCTAGAAATTTACAGGCTGACAGATAGAGATTTAACCACCGCTGACTGTTATATGATGTGGAGAATCCATTCCCACCGGTGTAGGTGGTCTCCAAGCCAGCTACAGAAGGTCCAGAAGTCCTGCAGGAGGGTGGATTAAAAAATGTATAGGTATATGGTAATCAGAAAATGAATGTATGATGATGATATCCCAACAGCCGGGAAGAGGTATTTTTTGAGAGAGCGTTTGAAGGTTTGAGAATGTTGGATGCAGTGAGGGAGGAAATTCCAGAAAAGAGGGGAGGCAAGAGAGAAGAAATGCATCTGAAAGGGTGATTAGAGTGGTTGACAGAAGGTTGTCCTTGGCAGAGCAGAAGTGCAGGACACAGCAGAATACGGCTTATAGGTTAAAGTGAGGATTTTTAAGTGGATTCTTTATGTGACGGGCAACCACTGGAAGGTACAGCTGCGCTCAGGTCCGTATGTGACACTGTATAGGTGTCCTGTACATTGCACAGACTGAGAATGAGGGCCATATGTGGCCCGGAGTATCGCTGCAAGGTTTACATGCAGTGGCACTCCGGTCAGTGGGTGCCGCAAAGGGTGGGGGTTTGAAATGTAATTGGAAAGCCCTCTCAGTCTTCATGAATAAAAGGGCTAGGTGAAAAAAGCCTGGAAACCCTCTTTAAGGATAGATTGGAGAGGTGTTAGTTGGTTTATCGGAAGCCAAGAAAGAAAAGTGTTTAAGTAGTCTATCCAGGATATCATCAATACTTGTACTAGCAGTTTGGTAGTCTCATATGTGAGGAAGAGACGGATATGGGAAATGTTTACTACTCTTTATAAAAATAAAAGCCTACCTGGTGATATCTTCATCTGCTGTAAGTTCCTGCTCCATTAACAAAAATACTTGTACCTAATAATAGAATGCAAGAAGAAACAAAATCATTATTTGAAATCTCAATTGATCGCTACATATAAATACGCATATTATCTTACCAAGCCAAAGAAAAAATATATTTCAAAAGACATTATGGTCACTTTAGGCATATATGGTGGCACATAAAGATAATATCCAAGGATTTACCATTTTTTATTTTACAAACTACATGAATGTCAATCAAAACAGTCAAGTAAATAGAAAAGCAAAAATGTACCCACCAATTCAGTGATCATGGTTGGCCACAATGAGGTGAGGTGTTGAGGAGACATTCTCAGAAGAAGAACTCGGAAAAACAAGAACACCTGGGAATGTAGAGTGGGCACTTGTGGCAACCGTAGGCTCTCCACTAGCCTTTCTTAAAAGCAAAAAGACATCACACAAGTTAAACCCTACTGGTTACAAAAGATGGTCCATGTATTCTACAGTATAGAAAGTGATTCTTGGGTGGCTCATTTTAGTGATAATCACGGTGCTTATGTTTTAAGTAGATCGGCAATAATTGTTAGATCAGTGGGGGTCCGACCACTAGAGTGAGCATGCTCTGTGACCGTACCTCCAATAGACTTGTATGGAGTGGGCTGTGTGCATGCTTGGCCATCGCACCATACTGCGGATGCCCATAGAAGGAAGAAGAAGGGACCCCAGCAGTTAAAACGAAATGTTTCGCTTATTTTATGATGCTTAACAGACTTCATTGCTGCCTCACCTTGTATATCAGGTAGGAATTTCTGGTACTGGTCAATCTCACTGCTGAAGATAGCAAAGGCCAACCTCTTTAACAGCATGGCCCTCTGCTCCAGCTCAGCATCCCGGTTAGTGAACAGACCGAGAGAACTGCTCTGAGCAACGGCTACACGAGCTGAGAAAAAAAACAACAAATGCACAATGGATATAAACATTTCTCTAATAAATAGCACACAGACTTGTAAAGGAGATAGCAATTTAGAATACGCAGGCTGACACCACACAAGCTGTTGAAGTAGAGGTAAAATCTTAGTCGATAAATATGGTGGTGTAGGATATACACTGGCCTTGGAGCGCAAATACTAATCTCAAGAGAAAAACAGAAAACTTACTCATTAAATCACGGAATGTGGTTTTGTCATGTGTCATCAGATGGTCCATGATGGCTCTCCAGCTATATGACAAGGTAGAGAAGAGAGCTCATCAGAGGTGGAAAGTGATTTACCTTGTACGTATATCAGGATTAGCTTGGCTGTGTATTCTGCACATGGGAAACTCATGGGACTTGAAATACTCAACTAAAACAAATAGAAGTGTACTCCGAGGGATGCAAAATGTTATTGATATAGACATTATGTATACCATAATATATATATTATATACACACACATATATCAATATTCTAATATATAGCTACAATAATCTGTGTGGCATAAACTCTTCAGGGGTATAACTAGAAATTGCTGAGGGCACACTTGCCAGCTGGGTCGCAAACATTGATCGTCATTAGACTACATAAATTCAGACACCAGACCCCCATACCCATCTCAAAAATAATTTAGACACCTCCCGCTACCCCCCCAAAAATAAATTATACAGGCCCAAGACACCTCCATTAACCTACCGCTCCTCGTTCCCGGGTCTTCTTCAGTGAAGGGTGCCGCGGCACACAAGGTTTTAACGTCAGTCAGCGCACATAAGGTCCTGATGCTGGCTGGCGTTCGGACCCTGTGTGACGGCATCCAGAGGTGAAAGTGACCCGGGAGCGGTATGTGATTTTGGCTATTATCTTTTGGGTCAAATCCCGGCGCTAGGCCCCTTGAGCCATGTAGCAGCTTCCACAGCAGTAGTTACGCCCCGATTACTCTTTACTTATCATAAAATCGCTTTTCACAAGCACATTGTCAGGAAGAAAGATGGGTCTTACTGACTAACACAGGAGCCATCCATCTGAAAGAAGTTGTGATCCATGAAGAGATCAAACGCTTCCTTCTTCCATGTGCGTCTGGTGTACTGGTAACCACTGAGACTGCTCAGCAGCTGCACACAGGCTCTATAGCCGGGAGCATTGTGAGCACTGCAAAGGAAGACAACAACTTACATTACAGCATTTTTCTGTAAAACTAGAATAAGTTTGTGTTTCAAATGTGTTACAAAATAAGTCCTTCCCGGATTACATATTCTATAAATATACAATGAACTTTACCCTAAGGCTACATCCATTAAATACATGGCTCTATGGAAAACCATGGTTGAGGTATTTACAAAAAATATTTAAAATCCATTTTTCCCCACATTGAAGTCAAGAGTTTACAAAAACACTGCATAAATGCTACAAAACATGTGGGATATAGTCTGAAAACAAATGCAGAAGCCAAATAGTGTTAATGGAACTTTTACATTCGGTGTATACATTGGGAACTGCTCCCAACGTATACATCCAACATAAACTTCTAATTATGCCAAAGGAGTATACCATTTTTTTTTACCTGTAATGAAAAACGTAGTAACGTACGGTTTCCAATACAATTACAATAAATAAATATTTATTTTTTTTGAAATTTGAAAGTGGGCGTAAATGCAAGATGTATGCAACTGTACAGGCATACCGGTGCATATGTCTGGGGTACCCTTCAAGCATGCAGGATGAACATAGTCCCGAAGCTGCCGTCAGAGCTTTATTTTAAGTTCCAATAATATATTGTACATTTTTATTTTTGTATCTGAAAAGATGTTAGCGGCATGGAGGGTGCCTATAAGCGTTGCTACACATTAAAGAAGTGCTATAATCTGCTACTATATGTTAATATTTCATGTATTAAAAATATGTCACAATAACTAAGCAATATAAGTTGAACAGAGTTACTTTACCTGTGGTTACGTAGATAGGGTACTACATAATGCATTATATTGACAAGTAATGGGATAACCTTCTCTTTTTCATCGCTGTAAAACACCATATCCAACAAATGAGCAAGAACCTGGAAAAATGTAAGATCCATTAATAAACCCACATAAAAATTATAATTATTACATATTTTAAAGCTGACCAAGCTATTCTTACCTCCGCTAGTAAAGTGAGGGCATGAACACTGTACACTGATGGGGTGATATGTGATATCTCGATAGCTGGAGACAGCATAATGCCTAAAGACAAAGAAAAATAACATAGTAAACAGTTTATCATTTTAAATAACAGAGCTAATGGAGTTATGGAAAACTAGTTTAAAGAGGCTCTGTCACCAGATTTTGCAACCCCTGCTATTGCAGCAGATCGGCGCTGCAATGTAGATTACAGTAACGTTTTTATTTTAAAAAAACGAGCATTTTTGGCCAAGTTATGACCATTTTCGTATTTATGCAAATGAGGCTTGCAAAAGTACAACTGGGCGTGTTGAAAAGTAAAAGTACAAGTGGGCGTGTATTATGTGCGTACATCGGGGCGTGTTTACTACTTTTACTAGCTGGGCGTTGTGTATAGAAGTGTCATCCACTTCTCTTCACAACGCCCAGCTTCTGGCAGTGCAGACACAGCGTGTTCTCCAGAGATCACGCTGTGACGTCACTCACAGGTCCTGCATAGTGTCAGACGAGCGGGGACACATCGGCACCAGAGGCTACAGATGATTCTGCAGCAGCATCGGCGTTTGCAGGTAAGTCGATGTAGCTACTTATCTGCAAATGCGGATGCAGAATCAACTGTAGCTTCTGGTGCCGACACAATGCAGGACCTGTGAGTGATGTCACAGATCTGCACTGTCAGAAGCTGGGCGTTCTGAAGAGAAGTGGATGATACTTCTCATCAGAACGCCCAGCTAGTAAAAGTTGTAAACACGCCCCGATGTACGCACATAACACACGCCCAGTTGTACTTTTACTTTTCAACACACCCAGTTGTACTTTTGCAAACCTCATTTGCATAAATACGAAAATGGTCATAACTTGGCCAAAAATGCTCGTTTTTTAAAAATAAAAACGTTACTGTAATCTACATTGCAGCGCCTATCTGCTGCAATAGCAGATAGGGCTTGCAAAATCTGGTGACAGAGCCTCTTTAAGGAAAGTTTGGGGCAGGAAAACTTTTCTAAATTCTTTCATATAGAAAGAGCTCAGAGTACTTGTGACCTCTAGACCACCTGGTAGTAAGCTTAGACCTTTGATTGTGAAACTTCTATGTTCCTCAGATCGAGACACAGCTTTGACAAAGTCAAGATACATGGAGAGATCCTTTTCAATGGAGATAGAATTATATTATATCCAGCGATCAAAGGATAAAATTCCAAGAAGCCAAGAGATGACTAAGAGACTTTAATCTACAATATCCAATGATCTTCCCTTCAAAAATGAAGAATTATTATTATTTTTGAAAAAAATTCTATTCTTTTATTTTATCCATTTGATTATTGATTTTTTTTTTGCTCGGTTTTTTTCTTCTTTTTTGTGAGCTTCATCCTGCGAGTTAGTCCAGGACATACACAGAGAATATATAGAGTCTTATAATATAAAGGTTTTTTAGTTATCTAATGTCACCGAGCAGGAGTCAAGCGGTGTAGGCGTTTTCTTGCTTTTATTTAATTTAGAAATAGGTTAAATGACTGTTTGGGTCCTTATATCCACTGCAGAATTTGGACAGCCGAAAATGCATATTTAGACCTTTACCTAGCAACTACCGATGCTTTTTGTCACATGAACAAGTGTGACAGACGCCAACCGAAGGCAGATAACTGGAAAAGTTGATCTGCGGTGTTACATTTTTTGGGTTGTGGTATTCCTTGGAAACTACAAATCTGCATCCCATCAAAAGAAGCACAGGCCATAGAGCAATTGATCTATCAGCAATTTATTATTTCAACTTATGGAGTTGTTGTCCAAAATATGACAGCTTTCACAGACCAACCCTGAGTGACAAGCGGTTAAAAAAAATGGCATCTGAATTCTCAAATGGCCAGCTTAGGAGATAAAACGAAAAGATATGTGGTTTTTGATCTGAAAATAATTATACTTCCCTGAAATAGTGCGACTTGAAGAAATTACATTTAGATAAAGACCGCATACATAAATTGGGTAAAATGGGTGAAAGATAACTACCATATGGAGTACACAAATTACTTATGGGGAGTTAGCATTTGAATGCATCACAAAATACATTTTGAACTTCTATCCCATAGAATAGACAAGTACACATTTTTATATTGCTAGATATCAGATATTATATGTGTTTTGGCTATGGTTTACATTTTCACCTCCCAGTGATAGGGTCTATAACTGACTTTCTGGAAGATGAACATTATTACCCACTTTTGAATGGGACACCTTAACACAGCAATAAATCCTAATGGGGCAGGAAATAAGGAGATGGGAAGTTTTATCAAGCACAGAAGAACCCTCTTACCAGTATTATCACTGAAGTGGGATGGTTCGATGCATGCAGGACAGGGGCATAGATAAAGAATCCTGGGCCCCAGTGCAAAAGTCCTTTTTGGGCCCACCCGTAACTTTCAGCCGCATCGCTGTGTCTTTTAAGTGACCCATCGATGCAGCACTAGAAGGGGGCATTGCTAGGGTATTAAAAGATTAGGACCACAAACCCAAAGACGTGTTTCGCTCCCCGCAAAAAAAATAAAAGATAATAAATTTGATTGAATGATATATATATATATATATATATATATATATATATATATATAAAAGCAGAATATCTATAAAACGACAATCCGTATAGTTATGCCACTGTGTAAGATTAGATACATTGGCTCCGCAGAAAGTATCACACATGAGAAGATTAGATACAGCCGGATCAGCAGACAGGATCAAACATGATTAACTTAGATACTGGGACCCAGCAGTCAGTATCCATATACTTAACTTCCTCGCTCCTGAGTCAGGTCCTCTCGCTCTGGAGTTGGATCCTCTTCGGCTTCAAAGCCAGAGAGGACCTGACTCTATATAGAGTGAGGAAGGAAAGTATATAGAGATGATACTGTAGTGACAGGGGCACGTGTAGTTTACTACGGTAACTGTGGACAGATGTAGCGCCCATTTAATAACTTATGTTATTTCAAAAAGCATGCCATGTTTTGATGTGTAGATCTCACCCAAGTAAACGATAATCTGAGGAGTTACATTTGACATGGGGAATAGTTCTTTGGTATTAGAAACTTAAAGGGAATGTGTCGCGAATGAAAAAAAAATTTAAGCAAGTTACTTATTTTTCTTATATTCTTTTTTTTTTTTTTTCTTCCACAAGGTGGGAAGTATTACAAATGAAATAATAATTTGACATGTTTTCCTATGTTGGCCACCAGAGGGAGCACTTTCCAGCATTACAGCAAGGTGAATCAGACAAAGGAACCTGACACACAGCTGCTGTAAATATGGGAGGGAGACTCACCCCACTCCCTATTTTTGGCTACAAGCCAGGAAAATGTTTTATTAAAATTTTCAAGCAGTGTCCAGCTCCTATTTTGGGAGTGATTTTACAAATGGCAGCTGGCAGCAGCTCTAGTACACACCAAAAGGCTAAGAATGATGAAAGTCAAGAGGGAGACCCTGCCGTCAATGACTTTTCAGTTGACAGTTTCCCACTGTGTGCATTTCACGCAGTTGTCACATTTTATCTGGCAAAAAACGCGTAAAAACACGCTTGAGTAAGCTTCTCATTTACATCAATGGTAAAGCGCGCTGTTAGTACATACAACACGCTTTTTTACGCGAGCACTGTTAAAAATGCTTTGTGGAAAAAAAGGCGTCCGGTTAGTTCTTTGGCATGTAAAACGCGCAAAATGTTCCCATAGTCGATGGGAATCCTGATCACGCTCCAAAAACCGCGCAAAGAGCTTAAGAAAACGCTTAATTAAGCCTCTCATTTACATCAATAGGAAAGCAAGCCGTTAGTACATACAATGCGCTTTTCTACGCGAGCATTTTAAAAAAACGTATTGCGTAAAAGAGAGACAATGGCTCAATTCTTTGTTGCATAAAATGGTCCAAAGTCAGTGGAAGTCCAAATTATGCACCAAAAAACTTGCAAAAAGCACGCACAAAACGCGTAAAACACACACCCGCGAAAAACGGCTGTATTTTAAAAAGCGATTCACAAAGTCTATTTGACAAGTTTTTACGCCATTTTGTTTTTCAGCACCTAAGGAAATTATTTTTTATTGACGTCTAATTTCTATTGCAGTGCAGGGGAGAAGACAGATGCTATAGGAAAGTTTTTTTTATTTTTCATATTACTAACTTAATTTTTTTGTTTTGCATGTTCCACTGGACCGTTTGGACCACATCGTAGATTCGTTGGACTACTTCGATCTACGGTTTTTATTTTAAATAAAAAATTTTTTTTCTTAGGGTGAATTCACACAGTGCAGTCTTGCTGCGTTTTTGCTGAATGACCGAAAACCACATAAAAAAAAAATTGCGGTGAAAACCCATGAATTTTTGAATGCGCATTTTGGTCACGTGGGAAAAAACGTGGGAAAACCGCACTGTGTGTATACACCCATAGGCCCTGTTCACATAGAGTTTTTTTTGCAGGCAGAAAAAAAATCTGCCTCAGAATTCCTCCAGGAATTTCGAAACAGATTTTGAACTGCTTGCGCTTTTTTTGTCTGCGGTTTTTGCCCGCAGCCATTAAATCGAATGAAAAGACCGTGGGCAAAAAACGCCACGAAAAACTAGCTCTGCCGAGGCGGAAGCTTCGCCAAGAAAGGGCATGCCACTTTTTTTCCCGGCCTAAAGCCGCCCTGGAAGAAGACGCCTCTGCATCACATTAACCCCTTCCCGCTCCTTGACGTACTATTACGTCATGGCAGCTGTATCGTTCGCGCTCCATGACGTAATAGTACGTCTCGGGAGTAACGGCCGTTTCGGCCGTCCTCCCGACACATACAGGAGCTGTGACAGCTGCTGTCTCGTACAGCAGCTGTCACAGCTCCTACAGCGGGGACCGATCGCTGTGTCCCCGCTGATTAACCCCTTAAAAGCCACGTTCTATAGAGATCGCGGCTTTTTAGGGGTTAAGCTGCCATCGCCGGCCTGCTACGCGATAGCGGCCGGCGATGGTGACTATGGCAACCGGACACCAAACAATGGCGTCCGGCTATGCCATAGACGGAAGCCTAGTGGGTCCTGACAACGTCAGGACCCACTATGCTTGCTGTCAGTGAGTAGCTGACAGCTCTGATACACTGCACTACGCATGTAGTGCAGTGTATTAGAATAGCGATCAGGGCCTCCTGCCCTCAAGTCCCCTAGTGGGACAAAGTAATAAAGTAAAAAAAAAGATGTGTAAAAATAAGAAAATAAGATTTAAAAGTAATAAAAGTAAAAATCCCCCCTTTTCCCTTATCAGTCATTTATTATTAATAAAAATATATAAACAAATAAACTATACATAATTGGTATCGCCGCGTCCGTAACGGCCTGAACTACAAAATTATTTCATTATTTATCCCGCACGGTGAATGCCGTAAAATAAAATAATAATAAACCGTACCACAATCACAATTCTTTGGTCACTTCACCTCCCAAAAATGGAATAAAAAGAGATCAAAAAGTCGCATGTACCTAAAAATGGTACTGATCGAAACTACAGTTCGTTACGCAAAAAATAAGTCCTCGCACGGCTTTATTGATGGAAAAATAAAAAAGTTCTGCCGCTTAAAATAAGGTAACACAAAAAGTGAATGATTGTTTACAAAACGTATTTTATTGTGCAAACGCCATAAGACATAAAAAAAACTATAAACATCTGGTATCGCCGTAATCGTATCGCCCCGCAGAATAAAGTGAATATATCATTTATAGCGCACGGTGAACGCTGTAAAAAAAAACGAAAAAAAAAACAATAGTAGAATTGCTGTTTTTTAGTCACCACACCACCTAAAAATAGAATAAAAACTGATCAAAAAGCCGCATTCACCCCAAGAAAACTACAATGGATTCCTCAAGGGGTCTAGTTTCCAAATTGGGGTCACTTTTGGGGGGTTCCCAATGTTTTGGCACCACAAGACCTCTTCAAACCGGACATGGTGCCTAATAAAAAAGAGGCCTCAAAATCCACTAGGTGCTCCTTTGCTTCGGAGGCCGGTGCTTCAGTCCATTACCGCACTAGGGCCACATGTGGGATATTTCTCAAAACTGCAGAATCTGGGCAATACGTATTAAGTTGCGTTTCTGTGATAAATCCTTTTGTGTTATAAAAAAAAAAATGGTATAAAGAGGATTTTCTGACAAAAAAAAAAATGTAAATTTCACCTCTACTTTGCTCTAAATTTTTGTGAAACACCTAAAGGGTTCATAAACTTTCTAAATGCTGTTGTGAATACTTTGAGGGGTCTAGTTTCTAAAATGGGGTGTTTGATAGGGGTTTCTAATATATGGGCCCCTCAAAGCAACTTCAGAACTGAACTGGAACCTAAAACAATAAATAAATGAGGCAATACTTCGCTTCTTACATTATACTGATAATGAGCCGTGCCCACCCCGAGATGACCCCAGTTTTGACCGTTTGTATAAACGGAGACCCCTATTAGACCGTTCCAGTGCCCGGTTTTCCCAAGCATACACCCCCGAGAAGTGTATTTCTATTGATGAGTCCCTGGTACATTCTAAAGGGAGGGTTCAATTCCACGAGTACCTGCCGGGTAAGAGGGCAAGGTATGGCGTGAAGATGTATAAGCTATGTGAGAGTGCATCAGGGTATACCTACAGGTTTAGGATATATGAAGGAAAGGCCACCCCCAAACCAGACTGCATCCTGGACTACAATAGGTACATGGGAGGGATGGACTTGTAAGATCAAGCCCTGAAGCCCTACTGCGCCATGCGGTGTGGTATAAGAAGCTGGCCGGGCACATCATACAGATGGCTTTGTACAATGCTTACGTGCTACGTCGATGTGCAGGCCAGACGGGAACTTTCCTGGAATTTCAAGAGGTGATTATCAAGAACCTAATCTTTAGGGACCAAGAAGGGGGGGCACCCAGTACTTCTGGAAGCGAGGCCACACGCATCGTACCAGGGCAACACTTTCCAGGAGAAGTTCCCCAAACTGGCAAGAAGGGAAAAATTCAAAAGAGGTGCAAAGTCTGCTATAAGAGGGCGATAATGGATGACACAATATATCAATGTGACACGTGTCCCGAATAACCAGAGCTCTGTATGAAAGAGGGTTTTAAAATATATCATACATCCTAAGGTTTATAATTTACCCCAATTTTACTTACCCTGATGCACTCCACACAGCTTATCCCCCCTCGTCTTTCCCCTCTGGGCCCTGCTGTGTTTCCAGGCAGCTGATAACAGCCACATGTAGGGTATTGCCATACCCGGGAGAACCCACATTACAGTTTATGGGGTGTAGGTCTCCGGTCAAAATGCTCACTACACCTCTAGATGAATGCCTTAAGGGTGTAGTTTTTAAAACGGGGTCACTTCTTGCGGGTTTCAACTGTACTGGTACCTCAGGGGATTCTGCATACATGACTTCGCACTAGAAAATCCCCAGTAGGCCAAATGGTGGTCCTTTCCTTCTGAGCCCTCCCATGGGCCCAAACGGCAGTTTATCACCACAAATGGGGTATTGCCGCACTCAGGACAAATTGGGCAACAAAATGGAGTATTTTATGTCTTGTGAAAATAAGAATTTTTGAGCTGCGACATGGCACCCGAAAACCAAACCAGCAAAATCTGTACTCCAAAGAACACACAGCGCTCCTTCCCTTCGGAGGCCTCCCATGGGACCAAACGGCAGTTTATTGCCACAAATGGGGTATTGATGCACTCAGGAGAAATTGGGCAACAAAATTGAGTATTTTGTTCCCTGTGAAAATAAGAAATTTTGGTAAAAAAATTACATCTTATTGGAAAAAATTTCATTTTTTAATGTCACAGCCCAATTGAAATAGGTGCTGTGAAATAACTGTGTGGTCAAAATGCTAACAACAACCATAAATGAATTCCTTGAGGGGTGTAGTTTCCAAAATGGGGTCACTTTTGGTGGGTTTCCATTGCTTTGATACCTCTGAGGCTCTGCAAATGCGACATGGCACCCGAAAACCAATCCAACAAAATCTGGACTCCAACAAACATATAGCGCTCCTTTCCTTCTGAGCCCTCCCATGGGCCCAAACGGCAGTTTATCACCACAAATGGGGTATTGCCACACTAAGGACAAATTGGGCAACAAAATGGGGTATTTTGTTCCCTGTGAAAATAAGAAATTTTGATCACAAATGACATTTTATTGGAAAAAATTTAATTTTTTTCATTTCACAGCCCAATTCAAATACGTGCTGTGAAAAAACTGTGCGGTCAAAATGGTAACAACCACCCTAAATGAATTCCTTGAGGGGTGTAGTTTCCAAAATGGGGTCACTATTGGGGGATTCCTACTGTTTTGACACCTCAACACCTCTCCAAACCTGGCATGCTGCCTAAAATATATTCTAATAAAAAAAGAGGACTCAAAATGCACTAGGTGCTTCTTTGCTTCTAGGGCTTGTGTTTTAGTCCACGAGCGCAGTAGGGCCACATGTGGTACATTTCTAAAAACTGCAGAATCTGGACAATACATATTTAGTAGTGTTTCTCTGGTAAAAACTTCTGTGTTACAGAAAAAAAAATGAATAAAATTGAAATTCAGCAAGAAAAATGAAATTTGCAAATTTCACCTCCACTTTGCTTTAATTCCTGTGAAATGCCTGAAGGGTTAAAAAAACTTTCTAAATGCTGTTTTGAATACTTTGAGGGGTCTAGTTTTTAAAATGGGGTGTTTTATCAGGGTTTCTAATACATAGGCCCCACAAAGCCACTTCAGAACTCAAGAGGTACCTTAAAAAAAAAGGCTTTTGAAATGTTCTTAAAAATATGAGAAATTGCTGTTTATGTTCTAAGCCTTGTAACGTCCAAGAAAAATAAAAGAATGTTCAAAAAACGATGCCAATCTAAAGTAGACATATGGGAAATGTGAACTAGTAACTATTTTGGGTGGTATAACCGTCTGTTTTACAAGCAGATGCATTTCAATTCTGAAAAATGCAATTTTTTCAAAATTTTCTCTAAATTTTGCAATTTTTCACCAATAAACACTGAATATATCGACCAAATTTTACCACGAACATGAAGCCCAATGTGTCACGAGAAAACAATCTCAGAATCGCTTGGGTAGGTTTAAGCATTCCGACGTTATTACCACATAAAGTGAAATATGTCAGATTTGAAAAATGGGCTCTGAGCCATAAGGCCAAAACTAGGCTGCGTCCTTAAGGGGTTAAAATCAATGCGGGGCAATTTCTGGAGTTTTATGGCGCCGAAAACCTCAGGGAACAGGGAGTTAGGTCGGTTTTTTAATACTTTATTAGTGCCTTAGTAATGGTAGTTGTCTGTTTGACTACGTCCATTACTAAGGCAGGGCTTCGTGTTAGACAGTAAAAAGGCTAGCAGTAACCCCCATTATTACCCCGGTACCCACCGCCACCAGGGGTATCGGGAAGGGCCAGGTACAATCCGGTACCCGACCATCTGTAGTGATGGATGGGCACCAAGGCGGCCGCAGGCTGGTATTATTAGGCTGGGAAGGGCCAAAAGCAGAGGCCCTTTCCACCCTGCTAATGCTAGCCTGCTGCTGCTGTGTTGTATCTGGCTGGTTATGAAAATGAGGGGGACCCCTTGTCATTTTCGTCATTTATTGTTTTTTTATTTTTCATAACCAGCCAGATACAACATAGCAGCAGCAATATTAATAATTCTGGCGAGTCATGGAGTTCCCCCACACATGCAGCTGCTCCAAAAAAAAACAAAAACACACCACCCGCCAATGCATGGCCCCAGACATACGTACCCCGCCCCACCCACACACACCCCCACATTCTCACACACACATGCACGCACACACACACACACACACACACATTCCCCCCGCCACGCGCGCACAGACACATTCTCCCCTGCGCGCGCACACACACAAACACACACACACAACCCCCCCCCAGAGCCCCCAAACATGCAGCCGCTCAAAAAAACCAAAAAACCCACACCACCCCAACAGACACGTATCCCTCCTCACATGCACTCACACTGCCACATACATTCCCCACCCACCACACAAACCCCCCCCCCAAAACATGCAGCAGCAAAAAAAAAGCATTAAAAAAAACAACGCACCGCCCCACACGTACGCAAGTACACACACACGTACGTACGTACCCCCCACCCGCACACATGTACCCCCACATTGCCACACACATTCCCCCAACAAATGCGACCGCGCCACATACACACAAACCTTTCCTGCAGTGCAGCCGGTCTTCACCAAAATGGCGCCGGCTTTCTCCCTACTAACCAGCTTCTATACTGGGTCGCTCTGAACTGTACATGCCACAGAGCATGCGCAGTAAAAAGTTAGACGGCAGAAGCGCAGGACATACGAACAGGAGCTGTTCGTATGTCCTATGGCCTGTAGCTGCCATATTCCCTCTGTGTAGGTGTCGTGAAGAGACACATACACTGATGAAATAAAAAATGTCAGCCCCAGTACAGTGAAAAAGTGTTAATAAAAAAAACAAAAAACATTTTATGTGAAAAAATAATCTAAATATAATATTTTATTAAATAAAAACATAAATTAATTAAAAAAAATTCATGACACCTTTCCTTTAAGTTAAAGACATAATAATATCATCAACCCCCTTTTAAAATCCATCCGCAATGACTAAATTAAATAAAATAATTAAATTACACCGTCACATTAAGGCTATGTTCACACAGGTCGGATTTGCCATAGGCAAATTCGACACGTATTTAGTACAGGATCTGCAGCAAAAATGTGAGGCTTATCTTATCTGCTGCAGGTGATTGAGGTGTCTTGGATTTTGCGCGTAATGTTTCAGCAGCAAGAGAATGGGGTTGCAGACACCCCACTTAAATGCATTGAATGCAGACAGATGTTGAATTTAACGAGGATTTCAGAGCAGAATCTGCATCGAATTTAACACGTGTAAACAGGGCCTAACAATCAAATGATCGAGATTATTGGGTATAATGAAAACTGTTGTTTGAGACACCTTGAAGGCAGGGATAAGGGGTATTTGTTTGAAAGGGATAATGAAATTGAAGCGTAAAAAAAAAAAAAAAAAGATACAGCTATGGACAACGAAGTAGAGTTACTGCAAGATAAATACTAGATAAATCCTATGCAAGAAACCAAAACCAATATAGAACTATACTTAGTGTAAAATAAATAATAAAACAAATCAATACCAAAAATACAGTTCTCTTTTGTAATGCGACATTTGGCATAGAGGGAGAAAGTTCAGCGACTTGTTGGCAGACTAAGGGCTTATTTAGACGAACGAGATATACGTCCGTGCAACGCGCGTGATTTTCACGCGCCCCGCACGGACCCTTGTTAGTCTATGGGGACGTGCAGACAGTGCGTGATTTTTGCGCAGCGTGCGTCCGCTGCGTAAAACTCACGACATGTCCGTTATTTGTGCGTTGTTCGCGCATCACGCACCCATTGAAGTCAATGGGTGCGTGAAAATCACTCTCAGCACACGGAAGCACTTCCGTGTGACGCGCGTGATTCGCGCAACAGCAGTAAAAAGTATGAATGAAAACAGAAAAGGACCACGTGCTTTTCTGTTTACAAACATACAGAGTGTCATAATGATGGCGGCTGCGCGAAATTCACGCATCATACGCAGCTGACACATGGAGCTGTTAAGTACCTTTTGAGCGTGCAAAACGCCGCGTTTTTTTGCGCGCGCAAAAGGCGCACACTTGTGTAAATCCGGCCTTAAAGTGTTAGCTAGGAGGGATAAATATATAAAACTAGTGAATAAGGTGGACCAAGTGGTGGACATTGTCATAGATTATAAGGCTCAACTGTATACTATTGCAAGAAAAAGTAAAGGCACTTTTACATGGGCGAATGATCGGGTAAACCATGCAAAGATCAGCCGATGAACAAGCAATCTCGTCTATCGGCTGGCATAGGCGGCCAACAAAATGGTCGCTAGTCAGTGGCAAATCTCCCGGTTTAAATAGAGAGATATATTGCCGACACGATGGAAATGTATGGGGACGAATGATCGTAGTAATGATTGTTAATCCCCATACATTACTGATCATAGCTCCTTGTAAAAGGAACAAACGAGCGCCGATCAACGAGCGATCATGGGTCGTGTAAAATAACCTTATGTGAACCCTTTGGAATTAGCTGGGTTTTTGCATTGATTACTAATAAAATGGGGTCTGATTGTCTAGAATTGTAACAAACACAATGAAACTAAACTAATACTGTACTGTGCATGACTTATTGAGCTTACGTTGTGAACATCTACAGTGAAAGGAGAAAAAGTAATTAAACCAAAAGTACATCGAAAAGTAATTATGAAACAAATGAATTGGAGAAGTAACTTAAAAATGTTGAATTTAAAAATATTGGAAACAAGTATGGGAGTATTTATATGTGCCGCTTACTCTACAATAAATCCCCAGGAGGGGACATGGTTACCATTTCAGTTATATGATATATATGAAGAGGTATTATTACCATTGTACATTAAAGTGCTGGAGTGCTCACTTCATAGAAGAAGCAGTTATTGTGCTGGTCACCACTGGTTGTGGACTCATGTAGACCCATCCCATTATTAAATACGCATATAAAACTCCATGCCAAAGTAATTGGTAATGAGATTATCTAAAATCATCTCCCAAATAAATGTATTTATTAGTATTAGTCTGATAATATGCAAGATAGAGTGTTACTATTATTAGACGCCACCAAGGTACTATGGGCCGTATCCCCAAGGTTTGGAGTAGGTCCACAATTTATAAAATGGATCAAGCCATTGTATATGAATCCCAGGGTGAGGGTGTAACCATAATTGTTAAACTTTTACACTCAAAAGACGGTTTGGTGAACACTGGAGTTACCCATGGCAATGAACCATTGGGCAGTACCTCGCACCAATGGAAAATTTTTGCCTAATTTTTCTTTTTCACCTGGATGTTAAAAAAAAACAAAAAAAAAACAGGGGGATCCCGCATGGAAAGTAATTTTTTTATTTCCTGCCAGGCCAGAGCGCCTGTTGTTACGACTATGGCCACCATTCCTTAAATTAAATATTACCTTCTACATCAGATTCCAGAGTTGGTCCATCTACTGTTATCTTGGGTGAAGGTTTTACTTCCAGATTTCTTCTTAACCAGGTAGTCTGCTCCAATGACGATCCTGCAATTACTCCAATGGCATCTACAATTTTATGAGTAACATCCTAAGGACAAGCAAAAAGAGCATCATGTGTACTGACCCCATAAAGTATATGGTTACAGTATATGTTGACCTTTAAGTCACTAAGACTTTGTTCAGATCTCGTTTTTGCTTTTCATCAATGGAGGATCATATACCGCCGACCGATGGCTGCTACGTATGCCAATGTATAGGCATACAGTGGCATACATAGACTATTGACTCCCATTGTAAAAAAAAAAATCATTTCAACTGCGTGGTATACGTTTTACTGTGTTCCCTTGTAAAGTGGACTATGCTTTCCAATGCAGTCAAAAAACCGTATGCCGACGCATACAGGCCCAGCGTATGCCAAAAGGACACTGTTGGTATACGTCGGGTGCATGGGCCCGATGTACTGGGAGATTTCCCAGCGCATATGGCGAACATTGGAAAAAAATATATAAGATGTGAATAGAACCTAATCTACATAAAAAAGTTTGTCAATACATTGCATTATTTATCTTGTACTGAGATACTGTTCTTACCTGGAGATCCCTCTGGTCTTTCTTGTTTTCTAGTGTGGGGTTTTTCATAATAAACTCATTCAAAATTCTAAAATGTCAAAATGAACAGAAAAATAAATCTAGGTTAATCACAAGCATTATGGAAATAAAACTGTCTTTATGGAGAATCTGATGTTTCTATAAATGCCGGCAGCAGGCATTACTGTGTAGCGGTCATTACACATTTACCTAGTCACAAGAAGCTTGTACAAGTAAGGCGTCGTTCACATCTGCGTTGGGGTCCCGTTCCGACGTTCCGTCTGAGCTTTCCGTCAGAACGGGACCCTGAACAGACACAAACGGAAACCAGAGGTTCCCGTTTCCATCACCACTGATTTCAATGGTTTCCGTTTGTCTGTTGTGCACTGGACCCGTCGTTTTGCCGGAAGCAATAACAAAGCAATAGCGTAGTCGACAGATGTGAACGCGGCCTTAACTCTAGAATCAGACAGAACATCTGAAAGCTACACTACCCTGGAAAATCTACCGCTAGCATATACGTAGACATGCATAGCAAAGACTTTACTACACTATAGACCTAACACAACTATTGTTTGTTTAGTCTATAGAAACGCATCATATCATGGAACCTGCTGCACTCACTAATCTAGTCTCCAGAAATATGCACACAGACACAAACTTTATCTCTAAAAAAAATAAAATACTACTCAATCTCTATACACGTAGCATCGGAAAGGTAACCCCCAAATGTATTATACCATACAAACGTTGATTTTTTTACTTTTAGATAATTCTTTTATTAGTATCCCTTCCAAAAACAAAATGATCAAAACAATACATTTTAATTTTGTATGTCAATAGCGCTCATCTTAGCAACACAAAACAGGTCATATACTAGTACATATATTACCCAAGTATCAGGAATTGACCAGGAGCTGGCAGGTTGAGCTGGATGGACTCTTTTAGGAGAGCCAGAAAAGAAGCCCAGCTATCCACGAGATTAGACACAGGAATCCTGCAACAACATCACAAATAGATACGCTGTAAACATACACAGATATTGACAGCAACTGAAACCACAAAATAGAATTAACTACAGCTTAATATACAGAATAAAACAAACATTTTTATTACAGAATAAGGCAACTGTTAACATAAAAATACTATTTAAAGAGGCTCTGTCACCAGATTTTGCAGCCCCTATCTGCTATTGCAGCAGATAGGCGCTGCAATGTAGATTACAGTAACGTTTTTATTTTTTTAAAACGAGCATTTTTGGCCAAGTTATGACCATTTTCGTATTTATGCAAATGAGGCTTGCAAAAGTCCAACTGGGCGTGTTGAAAAGTAAAAGTACAACTGGGCGTGTTGAAAAGTAAAAGTACAACTGGGCGTGTATTATGTGCGTACATCGGGGCGTGTTTACTACTTTTACTAGCTGGGCGCTCTGATGAGAAGTATCATCCACTTCTCTTCACAACGCCCAGCTTCTGGCAGTGCAGACACAGCCGTGTTCTCCAGAGATCATGCTGTGTCGTCACTCACAGGTCCTGCATCGTGTCGGCACCAGAGGCTACAGATGATTCTGCAGCAGCATCGGCGTTTGCAGGTAAGTCGATGTAGCTACTTACATGCAAATGCTGCTGCAGAATCAAGTGTAGCCTCTGGTGCCGACACGATGCAGGACCTGTGAGTGACGTCACAGATCTGCACTGCCAGAAGCTGGGCGTTGTGAAGAGAAGTGGATGATACTTCTATACACAACGCCCAGCTAGTAAAAGTAGTAAACACGCCCCGATGTACGCACATAATACACGCCCAGTTGTACTTTTACTTTTCAACACGCCCAGTTGTACTTTTGCAAGCCTCATTTGCATAAATACGAAAATGGTCATAACTTGGCCAAAAATGCTCGTTTTTTTTAAATAAAAACTTTACTGTAATCTACATTGCAGCGCCGATCTGCTGCAATAGCAGATAGGGGCTGCAAAATCTGGTGACAGAGTCTGATCTGGTAGACCAAGTTTGATAAATATACTCAGCATCAAATAATAGACTAAAAATTATTCTTACCTCTGTACATAAGCATAAAAGAACTGCAACATGCAGACCTCAAGGGAAAGATGTTTCTACAAAGAGTAATGCAGGGAAAATGGATTAGTAACACCATCTTGCACTTTGTGATCTCCGTAAATATACTCCAATCGTACAGTCCCGTATTGCAATAGTCACAGCACTGTAGGCAATGCAAGGCACATATATCAGTAAAAGAGATGCTTTACAACTAGCAAGCGGTGATCGTACACGGTAGTCACAGACACAAATATATTCCAGATTGGTCAAGGGTTCGGAGTTTTTTAGCATTCTTTGTATTTTTCCATCTAGAATATTTATTCCCTGCAAAAATGTGTGTGACAATCTAGTACATTAGTAATACTAACATTTGTTCAGTCGCTGCAGGCCACGTCCCATTTCACTTTTCGGAAAAGTGGCGTGGGTGGAAAGTCATCATTTTGTTGCGCAACTCGTGACTTTTGATGCATTTACGACTTTTCTACGCCAGAAAACGTCTCCCTTAGATAACCTGAACTAGTCTTGTGTCTATGGCCACCTTTAGCAACTAACAGTGATAATGCATCTGGTCATTCAGAGTTTTCCTAAACTGTTTTTGACACGAATAAACGTTCCTATGCAGATATTAAAATGATCAAAAGAGGAAAATTATTGCTTGCAAACACTGTATTGCGGAGTTTAAAGAGGCTCTGTCACCAGATTTTGCAACCCCTATCTGCTATTGCAGCAGATCGGCGCTGCAATGTAGATTACAGTAACGTTTTTATTTTTAAAAAACGAGCATTTTTGGCCAAGTTATGACCATTTTTGTATTTATGCAAATGAGGCTTGCAAAAGTACAACTGGGCGTGTTGAAAAGTAAAAGTACAACTGGGCGTGTATTATGTGCGTACATCGGGGCGTGTTTACTACTTTTACTAGCTGGGCGTTGTGTATAGAAGTATCATCCATTTCTCTTCACAACGCCCAGCTTCTGGCAGTGCAGACACAGCGTGTTCTCCAGAGATCACGCTGTGTCGTCACTCACAGGTCCTGCATCGTGTCAGACGAGCGAGGACACATCGGCACCAGAGGCTACAGATGGTTCTGCAGCAGCATCGGCGTTTGCAGGTAAGTCGATGTAGCTACTTACCTACAAATGCTGATGCTGCTGCAGAATCAACTGTAGCCTCTGGTGCCGACACGATGCAGGACCTGTGAGTGACGTCACAGATCTGCACTGCCAGAAGCTGGGCGTTCTGAAGAGAAGTGGATGATACTTCTCATCAGAGCGCCCAGCTAGTAAAAGTAGTAAAAACGCCCCGATGTACGCACATAATACACGCCCAGTTGTACTTTTACTTTTCAACACGCCCAGTTGTACTTTTGCAAGCCTCATTTGCATAAATACGAAACTGGTCATAACTTGGCCAAAAATGCTCGTTTTTTAAAAATAAAAACGTTACTGTAATCTACATTGCAGCGCCTATCTGCTGTAATAGCAGATAGGGGTTGCAAAATCTGGTGACAGAGCCTCTTTAATCTTTAACCATGTAACCATCAATCTAAAGCCCTAGCTACATCTGCCATACAATACCGGATGAATGTAGCCTCATGACTAAAGTCGTACAAGGTGCATGGTCATAGAATTGTATCTCCCGATAAAACCAATAGAAAATTGCATGCTTTTCACTGGATGTCACGGTTACATGACTTTGAAAGACGTACATCGTTATACTGAAGGTTGTCATGGAGCCTTTCCAAATTGTGGACCTCTGTAAGATTATGTGTCTATACAGGCAAGGTATGGAAGGTCCATGGACAAGGGAATGTAAACAAACAACAGTCCGACACCAACGGTCAGACATTTCCTTCAGGAGTAGAACAACGAGTAGATTACATATTAAGAGCACATTTAGTGCGAAATTAAATGCCATCTATTATAGGAGAACCTTTGTAATATCAAAAACCATCAGGTGTAATGCTACAAATACTATACCTTGTCCTTAGCTATGGCAGGTGGCTGCTTTAACACTTCCTTCACAGTCTGGATCACAGTCTCTGTCCTCATCACACTGATTGAACGAACCAACTCTACAAGGAGAAGTTGCTCTTCACTTGCTGATGGAATAACCTAAGCACACATCAAATAATGAAAGATGCGTGTATGTATATATATATATATATTATATATACACACACACATGTATACACACTCACACATATATATATATATACACACACACACACACATATATATATACATACACACACACACACACACATATATACACACACACACATATACACACATATATATATATATATATATATATACACATACATATACACACACACACACACACACACTGTAAATATAAGCCATACATCGAGAAGAAAAGTAATGCAAATAAAAAAGCCCAACTGCAACCAATCAGATTACAGCTAGAATGTAGGGTTTATAATAAAAGCGGCATCTCATCTTTTCCTTTGTATTGATTATTTTTATAAAATCTTCAAAATAATCTGGTGCTGAAATCAGCATCATAGACAAATATTTTACAATGCTAGACACTTTGATCTCTAGTAGCAGATCATGGTATTTTAACCATGTAATCAGATTTCATTCAAATTCTGGAAAAAAAAAATATATTTTACCTTTGTACGTGTAGAGTCTTTGTTTTGCTTTCTTTCATTCCATACAAAGGCAATGGCAGCCATAAAATGAACCCCATGATTCATGGAAATAGGGCCTAGTAACTCTAGGATCTGTTGTCTTAAGTTCTGTTGGTCCAAAAAATCTTTATTAAAATTCTAAAGTGTTAAAATGAAGTTTCTTGCTTTTTTTTTAAAATATGGACTTTGATCCGCATTGGGACTTATAAGACACGATCTGTATACAGCACTGAATAATACGTTGGTGCTATATATGCAATAGAAAAAATAAATCCATGTTACCCTTGGAATACCATTTTTATAAACTTACATCTAGATATAATTTACATCAGGAGTGGAGTAACTTTCCAAATACTTGTTTTAAGTATCTTGTACGGATCTTGAATTACTTAATTAATTAGCTATGTTCATCCAGAGCTGCTTTCATAATTCTGCTGGCCTCCTAGTTCCATGCTGGCTCACTGTCTACGCAGAGCATGCTCTGCGGTCACATATTTCAGGGGGTTTAGTCTTCATACCTGGCACTGTAACCTAAAACTCCCGAAATCCATTGCAGCAGATAGCATCACAGGCTCTCAGCTAAGGCTGTGTTCACATTTGTGTATGAGGCTCTGTCGCAAATGCTGTGAGAAGACGTACACCATAACAGAGCCAGAGGGACCCGACTATAAGTCAATGGAGGTCCATCGGGCGCAGGTGTTAACCGTTTGAAACAGAAACCACAACGCAAATGTGAACAGAGACCAAGTTATTTACAAAGTGTTGATTCATTTACAGCTTTGCTACCAGATTCATAAGACCTGATAAAACTTCTGTTGTGTACAGAACACTATAGTAAATGAAACAATGTAATTGCAAACTTAAGATTTCCGATGTCTCCTAAAAAAATCTAAAACTGAAGAAAACCAGCAATATTTCCTAAGCATGTTTGTCTGTAGGGCAGAGAGAATACGCAGTTATTTTTACTATTTTAGCCTACCACATATTCATGGAAATATGTCCTATTAAAAGAAGCGCTCTCCCACATTCTCTGATAATTGAATAGGACATTGTGCTATTCACAGAAGACACAGACCGCAGACATTAAACTTATTGACCCAATCAGACGCACTTTCATCAAACTTCATTTAATCCAATTAATGAAATTACTTGAGAACAGAAAATGTAATAGAAATCTAAAAATGCCAGGAATAACATAAAGATGACTTGCTCTCTTCAGACTAATTCCTCCGCCTCGATTACCTTTGTTGAGCCGAGGTTGATTGTAGTGACGGAGGCGGCAGCTGCTGCAAAGTTTTTCTCAGAAGAGTCCGCTTGATGAAGAATACTCCATAGCAGGGTGACTGATGACATTATTAAATGAAGTATAGAAAGGATTCCACTGCGTGCTTCAAGCAAATGTTTCTGATCAACATTGACCATCAGCTGAAAAATGGGAGATATAAAGTCAACGTTTGTTACTAGAACAGGGGAAAAAAAATTCATAGGTAATAAGATTAAATATATGACAAGAAATCCTTATATCCAGGAAAACCCCACATATGAAAAGAAATACCCGTAGAATAGCACAATAACTGTATTTCAATGTACTGTACATTTAATCTCCGCTTTTAAAGGCTATGCCTACTTTGGAACCATTTTTTATTACTTCAATGAATCTAAAATAACGAAAACTCAAAGCGCCTTTGCACACAGTCTTGAATAAAAAATTTCATACCGTTTTGCATCTACAGCTCCAATGCAGAACTATGTGTCTCCATGGTTACAGATTACAAACAAACATGTGCGTTGATCATGCAGTCATGTTTTACTTTTTTCATCAGCCCCCTTCTTGCTCAACTGTAAGAACATGAATATGCATAGGAGCTGTATATTTTTGATCAAGACTATTTGCAAAATTGCTTTGTATTTTAGATGCATTGGAGCAATAGAAAATATTTGCAAAAGTGCACAAAGGCTATTAAGGGAGTCTGTCACCATACTTCTAAATCACATAGTGTGTACCATTGCACCAGTTAAACAGCGCACCATATGCAAATTAAGGAGCCTCTAGGCCAAAGGTCTCCATGTGGTTTCGGCTCCTTTCAACACCAAATCCGGCATAGGGGCACTTTAATTGATAAATGGCACGTGCTTTAAATTGCTGCCCGCTGAAGTGCTTTAGAAAGGTCATCTAATAGATGTCACTTTTCCAGCAGTGTTACACCAGTGCTTGTGCAGAACATTTCTAATTGTCTTCACAAAGACATTATAAAAAAAAAAAAATCTTCACATTTCTAAAACAAAATCTACTAAACCCCTCAAATGCTTCCATTTGAGACATTTCTGTTTAAAGTGATTATTGTCAAATAGATTTACCCACAAAATACATATATAGAATGTCCGCAGTATATGCCATAAATGTCTGACAGTTTGAAGTCCCACCTCTGGGTCCCAGAGGTGGCGTCCCACCTATTGAGAAAAAGAGGGACCCTGGTTCTCACCAGAGGGATTAGGGGGGTGCAGTCTTCCTTGTAGGTGGGATTCCCTTAGGTAGGAAATCCTCACCTATCAGACATTTATGACATTCTGTTGATATGCCATTAACGTCTTTCGTGAGAAAACCCCTTTAAAAGAGGGTACATATAAATCATGGAAACCTTTATTTTACCTGGTGGTACTGAGCAGAGGGGTCTAGCAGACAGTAGTGAATAATTGTTGTGATGCCTTCTAACAGGGTCAGTATCATATCAGGTGGGCTGAACGATGCCATCCATAGCGGCCTGAAATACAAAACAGAGACACTTTTACAGCTTTCAGCAACAACTCAAACGTTAAAAGGGCAGATCCTGAACACCTACCTATTGTCGGAGAATCCCGCTTCATACTTGTATTGCTGAATTAAGTTATCAAGATTTCTGCAAAGCTGTAATGTCACTGAAGCCACTACTCTCTGTAACACCTTCCCCATGTAAGGCAAAGTGGACGTGATGAGTCCGATCCATTGAGGGTGCATTTTACATGTATAGTGCTGGTGTAAAGCCCGGATTACTGCACAGAGGAACATTCCCTGGCATGTGATTGGCTGCGAGTGCATATATTGTAAGGAGGTCATTGGCTGTTGAGGGTTTATGTGCTCCAGATCAGTGATGACAAAATCAAAGCCTGCCTCGTTGTCTTCTGGAACAGTTAAAACGCGATGTTCTAAGACAATAAGACCTTGAAGGACTTTCAATAATTGGGACTGTAGTGTACTGCCATTGTCTAATTCATCTTCAGAAAAGTTAATGAGACTGTCTTCTGAAAAGCCTTCTTCAATGGCCATTATGTTCTTCTCTGCCATGCGCTCACTGTGCCACTTCTGAGCACTGAAAATAGAAGATAGTAGGCAGTGGAGGATCACTTTCTGAACCTTGCATTTGGACAATATATCCGAGATAAAGCTGGCAAAGCCCTTAGCGGAGCTCTCGATGACCTTTGCTAACTCTGTAAACAGCAGGGTCAAGATTTCGATGCTCATCATCTGCATGTTGCGGTTGCCTATGAGCTCTTGCTGAGAAACTTTCACATGTGTAGGGTAATGGCTTCTCATAAAGTACAAACATAATGAAATAAGAATTTCTATATACATGGAGCTCCGGAAATTGTGATTAGAGTCCAGTGGAATATTACTATAAAAGTCTTTCCCCATCACGGAAATTCGATGCCTCGCTAAAAGATTCTGGAGCAAAGATAACTGAGGTGTATAGGCATTGTTCACACTGGTGGTGGATATAGCACTAACAAACACAGTTGGGCAGGTTTTTAATATGGCTTTTATAGCAGATAAAGCATATAAAGTCCTTGAGGCGTCATATAACTGGAGGTACAAGAGCACATGCTGGTAAAGAGGGTGAATGTTGAAATTGGGGGATTTACGTATGCCGGGAGATCCCACATCACTTTCAATTTCTGAGATTTCACCTTCTCCGCAACTATACCAGTTTTCCAAATCTAATCCATCAGTGAAAAAAACATTTGTTTGTTTCATCTTTTCATTTTGTGCTTTCTTCTTGTCTTCATCTTTTCTTCTGGGTATTTTTACTTTAGGTTTTGTTCCTGTTGCTTTACTGCCTCCTACTTTACCATGTGGGCTCTTTTCTGCCCCTTTACCTTTAAAATTAAACTGGATGCTACTGTGACTCCTTTTTCGGTGTTGTCCCCCCATCATATTGGAATTAAATTCTGTAGGTATCTGTTGAGCCATAATTGATGGAGATGATAGGTTTCTGGTTATAGCATTTGCCAAGCCTTCAATGCCGTCCTCTGCAGACACAGACAGAAAGTTAGATGGATCTCTGACTGAGCGATTGTTCCCTTGAGGTAATTCCTCCTCATTACGAGGAGCTTCATTTACTACAGCGCTGCATATATTTATTCTGTCAGACGTATCAACCTGATCAGAATCGGAGGAATTTGATTCGGGGTCTTCACCAACATTTCTCAAAACATTGCAAATTAAGTCAGTGATGACTTGTTGAACTATGGCCTCAACAGAGTCCTCTCTCGAGTTTTGACCGTTCTCTTGAGCAGTTAAACTCTCGGCATCCACGTCATCTCCACCTGAAGACTGAGAACAACCAGAATCCGAGCTCTGTAGAATCTCGATCTGCTGGTCTGGAATCTCAAAGTCCAATATTCCCATTGGGATGGTCTCGCTGCTTGTACTCAGGAGGGAAAGCCTGTCGCTCAATGGGTTCACTGTAAGGCTAAAGTTCTCCATCTCGTCCATGAGAATCTGTTTAGATGTTGTCCCAGAAAATAGCCGTGTGCTGGGAAATACTGCAAGTATGTACAAGAAAATTAATTTTGGTTAATTATGAATATAATAAAAATGAAAACATGCACACTCACTTTATTAATGCTATGCCGTAGTGTGACAACACACATTCTAAAGTTTCTTGTATGCTGCAAGGTGTGCCTTCTCTTAAGCGATATTATTATTATTGGGGATTAACACATCAAACGGATATTATTACATCAACAGGGGATTATCAGAAGCTAATAAAAAGACAGTAGCTGGAATCCATATAATCCATAGCATGTTATACATACCATCATTGCTCGATGCCTTGCTGAAGGCTTTTCGGTTTTCTTCCAAGTGTCGAATGGATTTGCTCCAGTGTCTTTCAGCCTGGACTCGCTGCACAGATACACGCTGAGTTTTAGGATGAAGGAGCAGAAGTAGCAGTGGTTCCAGTACTCTAGCAATATCATGTCTCTGGAGTACTTGATGTAGCCAGGCCTGACCCACAGAAGACGTGCAGCCATCTACGCAATTCAGACTGTCCAGCATAATGAACAATGACCTGTAAGGGGCAATGAGTAATAGATAATGCACCACACGCATTGATGGTAAAGAGGACTGGTCCGTAATGACAAAATGATACAGATCTACTGACAGTTCTCCAATGTTCTATCCATGTTAATATTCCAGAAGAATCGCATGTAGCACATTAACCCTTTTCAGTAAGCTACAAAGGATACATTTAACTTTAATGATTTGACATTTACGATTTAAAGAAGTTCTCTAGTCAAACCTATTCAACTGTAGAACCAATTTTAGAGACTGTGGGATACATTTTGTTATTTAATATTACTTTTGCCTTTTTTCAAAGTCATATATAAACTGCACACTGATAATGGCATAGATGTATTCAAGGCCTAAGTTGTATGTATGGACTTCAGCAAGAATAGAACATCCACTTCAAAAAGCAACCAGTATAAGACCAAAATCCTGTATAGAAAAAGATATAAAATGATATTCAGATTGCCTAATATCTATACGGTTTACTTTGAGATGAGGGGTGGAAATGTGCGAGGGGCAGGGGAGAGGGATTGTTGTGTTTGTTTGTGGTGTAAAAAATTTAAAATAGTTAAAAAAAAAAAAAAACATAATTAAAAAAATAAATAAAATAAAGGCACCCATATTTGCAATATTCAGAAACAATCTTAATGATCACAAACCTGTCAAAAGTACGGCCATAGGATGATGATTTGTTGATGTGAAGGTCCCTGGTGAGGTGCCACAGGACTGCAAATCGACCATGGGCCTCCATTCTAATTTTCTTTGAAAAATAAAGGAAACGCTTATTAGTAGTCTATATTATATACTGCTATGACATGAAAGAATGCAAGATTTACAGGATTCTACAAGTCCAAATAGTTTGGAATGTTTTGATGTGACAAGTATGGTATATTAATAATTCCTATAAAACTACACAGATATAAATAACCACACAGGAATAAATACTTTAAAGGGGCTTTCCAGTCCCAAAAAATGTACGGTCTATCCTCATGATAGGCCATTAATATCTGATCGGGCGGGGTCTGACTCTCAGCACCCCCGCAGATCAGCTGTTTTGAACGGGCCGCAGTGCTTGTACGAGTGCAGTTACCCCTTAATTTCCTTTACTCGCACTGTGAATCGCTGACACACTTGTAGCGGCAGTTCACAGTATTATAGCCTTTTCCTATTCACTTCAATGGGAGAAGGTTGTGATAATTGTTTTTTTCCAAAAGCACTGTTATCCCTATTGAAGTAAACCTGCAACAAAACTACAACTGATAAGGCATGCTGCAGTTTAAAAAAAATAAAAGAATAGGATTTAAGGGGTTGACGACTACTAGACAACCGATGACCTATCCACCGGATAAGTCATCAGTATATCACCGGTCCGGGTCTGACACCCAGACCCTGCCCTGATCAGCTGCTCCGGTTGCCTGGGGCAGCAGATGTTATTGCACAGTATGCGATGTACGGAGCCAGAAGCAGTTGGCTGCGTACATTGCACAGCGGCCGTGATGCCGAACTGCAGCTCTGCTCCTATTCACTTGAATAGGAGCAGAGCTGCAGTACCGCAGCTTGGCCGCTATTCCATGACTGGAGCCAACTGCTTCCGGCATGGACGTCTGATGCCCGGAGGTAACCGGAGCGGCTGATCGGTGCGGGGTCCGGGTGTCGGACCCCCACAGGTCATTTACTGATGACCTATTCCGTGGATAGGTCATCAGACGTCTGGTCGTGGACAAGCCCTTTAAGACCATAATTCCTTTTTACAAAATTGGAAGAATATTTTTTTCAGTCAACTTTTAGTTTGTTTTTTATGAACACAGACTTCTTATTACTAAAGACTTTATCTTTAAAAGTGTATATTGAATACATACCTTATCCTTGTGTGTAAGCTGCTGGCTAATGGCATCTTCACATATACTAGAACATGGGACCAGGTTGTGCAGTTGATAGAAGAGTTCTACACTTCTTTGATGGTGTTGTGGTGTCAGGTCACCCAACTGTTGCCATAGTATTACAGCCACATTCTGCAAACGGTAGAAAAAAAAGAACAGCCCCACAGGCTTGTAATAGGTGCAGTTAAACAGTGCATGAGCTTATCTGAGATTAGGCAATTTTTAACAAGAATATTTAAAATTAGCGAAAATTAACCACCACACACTAAGAAACAAACACTTAAATCATTCTACATACCTTGAAGAAATCGGTTTTCTCAGCCATGTACCTCAAATTGCCCTCAGTAAGGGGAGGTCGTATAACAACAGACACTCTGCCTTGGTTTGGGCTCAAGGGTTGAGAAGCTTCCAGGCTATTCGCATTTTCTCCTACTACAACTGCCACAGACTGTGTCATGCCAACCAGGTCCATAACAAGCGATATGGCAACACTCTGTATACTGAAGTCAACCGCTGCACTGCAGGCATTTATGAGAGTCTGAAGCCACGTTGTTGGTTGTACCTTCTCACAATCTAATAAAAACGGAAATAAAGTACACCATTAAAGTATAAGAATACTGCATTGATCATTACACTAAAACTCTACAAGATCTAGTAAAACATACTCTTTTTGCAACATGTTCCTTATGCTTCATATTAAACAGACGTTAAAGGGGTATTTCCATCTTAGGGCCCACAGGTGCCAGAGGTGGGACCCACATCTATCAGAATTTATGGAATAGCCCCAGGATACGCCAGAAACGTCTAAAATGGGAATACCTGTGGATTTGCCATAAATGTCTAAGATGCGAACACCCCTGGCATAACTGGCACTCAATACACTTACAGGCAGTTGCGGAGGAAGGACCTGTTCCAATCTACGCCATATGGCCCTGTGAATTCTGGTCACACCACGATTCACAACATATGAAGGAGAAATTTGCTTACAAATATCAGCACTTAAACTTACCCCCTTCTCCTTTATCTGAATGAATGTCTGCAGTGTGACTGCCTTCTGCAATATACACAGGAAAACTGGAACATTCAAGGAATAGCTGGCATGCAGCAATGAAGGCTGGACGGTATTCTTTTGGAGAATTTGGTTTGTTGATTTTGTTTTCTTTAGCATTTTCTGTTGTCTCCCATTTTGTGCTATCTATTTGACCTCCTGTGGGTTGTTCTACTGGAAGCATGTTAGGTGCAGCAGTCTTTGGGAGAATGTACAGAGTGATAAATCTTGTGAGGAACTGTTGGAAATACTCCAGGCAACACTGCATTGCTGTTTTTTGTATCGCCTTTACACCCCGTGTAGATGTTCCTTCTGGACTCATACAAGGGTGTTGTACAACCGTCTCTTCAGAACCTACAGTAGATGCGGTTTCAGTTTCTGATGAAGTGCTACCCAAGGGCAGACCAGCTGCACTTTGCCCATCACTCAGCACCTTGTCAAGGTCATCTGTTTTGTCTTCCTGGTACTGTACAAATTCAGTAAAACCACTTTCTGAAGATCGGCTGCTTGGAGGGTTTTCACCATCTTCAAACACATCACCTTGATTTTCAGCAGAAACTGGAGACAACTAGGAAGTAAACGAATAGCAATCAGTGAACGCTTCCATCCTGAGATTCATTAAATCCATAGTTTAGAAAAATTACTGATCATGTGAAACAATATGAAAATAAAATTAAAGAAGAACCTTTCAGAAGTGTGAAGACACATCATGTTTTTTTGTGTTTTTTCAGTTCAGTGTTATCAGAAGTACAGCGTATGAAATCAAGTCGACATGCCCTACACATTCACACACAACTGCCATCATTTAAACCAGTTCATATGGGGACATTCATGTGGATGTGACTTGAAACAGCTAAATAAGAACCGAGCATAGGCAGATTTTGTCATGAGACCCTATGAACAGTTTATCCTCATGCTTAACAGGTTCCCGACCGCTGGCTGTATTTATACGGCCAGCGGTCAGGGTCTCTGAAGTCCGCCGTATAGACTATTTACGGCGGTACTTCAGAGACTGTGCACGCGCGATCGCGTGCACACAGCTCTATGCCCTGGCTGTTGCTAACAGCCATGGGCACTGGGCAGAATGTCAGGGGCCAATCTTTTGGCCCCTGAACATGTGATCGCTGTAACAACCAATCACAGCGATCACATGCATTTCTGCATAGAAAACAGTGTGCACGCGATTGCGTGCACACAGCCCTGTGCCCACGCTGTTACCAACAGCTCTGGGCACTGGACAGAGTATCAGGGACCAATCTGATGGTCCCTGAACATGTGGTCGCTGTGAAAACCTATCACAGCGACCACATTTGTTTTATTTTGACTTTTCTGGCAGTAAATCTCCTGCCTCTTTTCTTCTCCTCAAACATTGTTTCAGTGTGAGGAGAAGAAGAGACTCGGGAGAATTGCTGCCAGAAGATTACAGTTACAGTTACACAAAAAATACAGTTACACTCTAAAACATTCTCTGTATAGATAGATTTCTATCTATCTATACAATCTATCTATCCATATATCTTTTTTTCTATCTACCTTTCTTTCTTTTATTCTATTAGAATAGGCAGGTAGGGAGTATATAATTATATATATATATCCACATATATATAATATATATAGCAATAGCGGTTTATTTTTTTGTTAGCGGTAGTGTAGATATATATAGCAGTTAGTTTGTGTGTTTTAAAAAAAAAACATTTGTTTAGTTAGTGTTAGTGACGTTATGGCGAGGAAGTTGTTTAGCGCCGAGGAGGCATACGCCATGCTGTGGTCTGAGTCGGAGACCGCATCAGAGATGGCGTCAGAGATGGAACCTGTTTTGGGCAGTGACGATGATAGCGTCACTTCAGGTTAATCTTCAGGGGACGTTATCCCTGACGCAGTTGAAACTGCAGAACATGAAAGCGCAGGGCCAAGTAGCGCTGTAGCACGGGACAGCCTGGTCCCTCCAGTCCAGGCTCTTGTATGGGCACCTGCCCCATCTTTTGGGCCTAGAATCCACGGATTTACTGCCACTCCTGGCATAACCGTGGACAATACAAATTTTGTCCAAATGGATTACTTCCATTTATTTATAACGGACGACATCCTAAATCAGATTGTCCACGAAACAAATTTATATGCCACTCAATATATAAGGCAGAAACCTTCATCCACCCATGCCAGAAATGGGACGCCCACCAATTTGCAGGAACTAAAAAAAAATTTGGGGCTCACCCTAAATATGGGTATTGTCAAAAAGCCCTCCATTAGGTCTTACTGGTCAACAAGACCCGCCCAAGCCACCCCAGTATATTCTGCAGTAATGCCCAGGTCTCATTATGAGACAATAATGAGGTTCCTCCACTTCAATGACAACGCACAGGCCCCCCCAAGTACCGATGCAAACCGGGATTGGTTGTTCAAAATAAGACCGCTAATAAATTCCCTGAATAATTTATTTCTGCAACTCTACACCCCTGAGCAGAATGTAAGTGTGGACGAATCCCTCCTCAACTCTCATGGCAGACTTAGCTTTCGCCAATATCTACCTTCCAAAAGGGCAAGATATGGCGTTAAGCTTTACAAATTGTGTGAAAGCGGGTCAGGATATACCACCGCCTTCAGAATTTATGAAGGGCGGGACCGCACAATAAATGTTCCTGGATGCCCCCCTGATCTTTCCACCAGCAGTAAGATCGTGTGGGAGATAATGCAGCCTCTGCTTCACAAGGGGTACCACCTGTACTGTGATAATTTTTATTCGAGTGTGCCTCTGTTTAGGCATTTGCATGCTGCAAGGACTGGGGCATGTGGTACCATGCGCAAAAACAGAATTGGTTTTCCACAGCAATTAGTGGGGAAGCGCATGGTAAAGGGGGACTCCTGTGCTTATGCATCTGAGGAATTGCCGGCGGTCAAGTTCAGGGATCGCAAAGACGTGTATGTGCTAAGCACGATTCATACCGCAGGAACAGTGGCAGTGAGGGAAAGGGGGGCAACATCGGACAAGCACAAACCAGTGAGCGTGTCCGAATATAACAAGTACATGGGGGGGGGTGGATTTAAGCGACCAGGTTTTACAGCGCTATTTAGTAAAACGCAAAACTAAAACCTGGTACAAAAAAGTGGCCATTTATTTGTTACACGTGGCCATCCACAACTCATTCGTGCTCTACAAAAAAAACAGAGGCAGAGACACATACCTGGATTTCCAGGAAAAAATTATTGAAGGCCTCATTTTTGATGTTCAGGACACCCGAGAATGCCCCCAGTCTGAGGATGTCACGCGACTGACTGAAAGACACTTCATCAGTCGGATTCCCCCAACACCAACCAGAAGCAACCCTCAGAAAAAGTGCCGCGTCTGCAGAAAAGACGGGCACCGCAAAGATTCCCGATATTTCTGTCCCTCATGTCCCTCGCAACCAGGCCTGTGCATTGAGCCATGTTTTAAAAAATACCACACTGTTCTGAATTATTAGATCTTAGTTAATTCGTTGAAAATATATTTGCCCTACATTACGTTTTTATTTTTCCCCTGATTTTACTCCGAGGGTGAGGGAGGGAATGGGTGGGGGGTGGATGTCATGTTTGCATATTCTCTAAAGTTCTTCTGCTGGAGAGCTCCATTTGCATAAACCTGCAATTTCTTATTTTAGAAAACCCAAAAAAATAAATTCCCATTATACCCCTAGATGAATATTTTGGGATTTCTGCTTCAAGAGCAGATATTTTGGAAGGGTTATAGAAACGCAGCGGAGTTTTGTAAAACCAGCTTTGAAAAAAAGCGATTTGTGAAATAAGCTTCTTCTATCGTCCGCCCTCCTACATCTCTATGTGATAATAAGGCACACATATTTGGTATCCCCATGCACAGGAGAAGTGGAAGAATGTGAAAGGAGATGAATTTTGGCCGTGGTCTATGCCGTGTGTGAAAAATGCTGGCATAAACTGACGCATTTGCTAAAAAATTGCTAATTTTATTTTGATCCATCTTATTCAAGAAACTTTCAGAAGAAAACTGGACTGTCTAAAAATATGATAAACCCCTTGAAGAAAACCTTGTGGGGTCTACTTGTGTGAATGAAGTCATTTATGGGGTGTTTCTAATGTTTCAGCAGCATTAGGCCCCCCAGAAAACAGTATGCGGCTATAAAATCAAGTGCAGAATTCCTGGACCGAAGAGGCCAAAAAGCCTCCTTTTATGCCAAGCCCTGGCACATGCCCGAACAGGGAATAAGGCACACATATTTGGTATCCCCATGCACGGGAGAAGTGGAAGAATGTGAAAGGAGATGAATTTTGTCCGTGGTCCATACCGTGTGTGAAAAATGCTATCATAAACTGACGCAATTGCTAAATTCTTGCTTTTTTTTCCAATTTTGCCCACTTTAGAGAAAAAAAATAAAAAATGATATATACTGACAAATGCCACTAAAACAAAGCCCTATCTGTCCTTTAAAAAGAGTGTAAAATTCAAAGATGAACTTTATTCACCTGCAGAGTTATAGTCATCTAAAGAAGCGCATAGCAAAATTGTCAAATTTGCTCTGGTCATTTAGCTGTAAAACAGCCTAGTCCTTAACCGGTTAAAGCTTGTGACTTCAAGAACTGATCTTTGCACAGTAACACAAACTGTTTTTATATTTTCATGCACATAAAAAAGGGATTTTTTGAGTACTCACCATAAAATACTTGGGTCTGTGGGTCTTCTGGTGAGTACTCCAAAATATCAATTTTCTTGTTCGTATCATTGGGAAGGACAGACACTGTGGGACAACCTAAAGCAGTCCCCAGGGGTGGTAACTGATAGAAAAAAAACCAGTCTAGTTAAATAATCAGCAACTCGAACGGGGGATCATGACTCTTGATCCGGTATGCCTCAAAGATAGCCAACCGAATCCAGTGGGTAATGAAAGCCTAAGAGGCAGCCAGGCCCTTCCACGGACCCTTTGGAAATCACAATTAAAGGAATCCGATCTGGAGAAGGAAGAAGTGAGAGACAGATGAAAAGAGGAGACCACCTTGGGCAAAAAAAAAAAAAAAAGGAGGGAGGGAACCATAAGGAGATGCACCTTATGCTGATAAACAGCCAAGACATGACTGCCAGTTTGGAAACCCCCTGGATAGAAGTTAGAGCCACAAGAAAAAACACCTTCTAGGAGAGAAGATGCAGAGAAATATCTCCTTGTAAAACATCAAGGACCAGGTTCAAGTCACACTGAGAAGCCAGGGACCAGTAGGGAGGAGTTGCATGAGCGATAACTTACAAAAAAAGCCCTGCTGTCAGATTTCAACTCAAGTGGGCTATTAAAAAGTGCACACAGAGAGAAGTTGTTCTAAATCTAGGTCCCCTTGGAAGAACCAGAGAATCCAGGATAGAGAAAAATGCAAGGGGAGGGGGGGGGGGGGGAATTCTGTGGCTTTGACCTATTACCAAAAGTGTAAGTAAGGTGATAAATATGGGCCGAGTAAGGCTTCCTGGCCTTTAGCGTCATTTTGGATAACTCTTTCCGACAAGCGCTTGTCGGAACGCATTGAACAAAGTGACTCTAAATGCTGGCTTTTATCACCTTGACAAGTCCGGGGAGGAAGGGCAGGGTCGGAAAGACTAATCATGCTGAATTGGTCCCATGGCACCACCAGAGTGTGCACCACCTTAGCTTTGGGGTCCCGTGCTCGCAAAATGAAGCAGAGAATCCTATGGTTGAATCCGGATGCCGTGACGTCCTCTTCCAGGAATGACCCTTCTGAAGCAAATCTGCTCAAAAACCTTCTGATGGAGAGACCACTGCCCTGGGTCGACGGGTTCGTGACTGAGAAAGTCTGCTACCCAGATGTTAATCCCAGGAGTGTGCACCGCTGAAAGATTCTGGCAGCTTCCGCTATCCTCCTACCGCGGAGGAGATAAGGATCTTCCTGTCCAAGGAGTTAGGAGAGCGGTTCCACTGGGAGAGAACTGTGCTTTGAAGAGGACAGGAATAAAATTGAACAAATGGAATGGCCTCGATCTAAGCCACCATGTTGCCCAGCACTAGCATGAAGTCATGGAAATGTCAAAGTGCTCCTCCGTAGGGTCCGTACCCATTGCTGGAGGAACACCCTCATTGAGAGAGTGTTTAAGGGGATGATGAGGAATGTAATTCTCTGGGATGAAGATAAGAAGGACTTGAAGCAGTTAATTGTCTAACTGAAGCGGTACAAGGTATTTAGAGTGACCCAAATACAAACTTCATTGTCCTCCATGGACTTTAGCAGGGTTTCGTCCAGATAGGGGATCACTGAATCCCTCTAAATCATGGGAGCACCATTCACCATGGACAGTATTTGTTGAAAACTGTTGCCAGACCTAATAGGAGCACCACAAACTGTTAATGGTGGAGAGGTGTCGTGAAGGTTAGAAATGCCACAGATAGAAAAATTCGATTGGGATGTGGATATACCCATCCTTTAATTTCCACTGAAGCAAGAAAGTCCCCTTGTTCCATGGAGTCGATCACTGGTCGATGAGGCTCTATGCGGAAGTGATGGAACCCGATGCAAGAATTTAAATATTGGATATCCAGAAAAGGGTTAACTGACCCGTCTTTTTTATTGGCACTTCAAAAATATTGGAGTAAAACCCGCTATATCTGTGGTCTGGAGGGACAGGTATAAATCACCCCTTGATGCAGCAGAAAGTCTATTGCAAAAAAAAGGTGGCCGCCGTGGGTGAAGATCGGGGACTCATGGACTGGAAGAAACATTCGGGGGAAAAGCACAAGATTTTGTAGCCCATGTGGATACCAGTTCCAGTACTCAAGCTTTCAAGATGTGGCTGAGCCAGACGACTCTGAAGAAGTCTGCCCCCAACTCGAACAGACCCAAGTAAGGAGCGCGCCTTCAGGCTGAGCTGGTTTTACTCGATCCTGATTTGGTGGACCGAGGATGAGGGCACCAAGAAAGCGTGATCTTGAGTCTTGTTGAGAAAGCCCTCAGGACTGACAAACCTCCAATAAGGCCAAAAACAAGGTCCAGATTTTCTAGAAGAGACTGGGTGTTGGGCACTGGTCTGAGGCAAGTGAGGACTTTAACCACACATAGCCTCCAAGATTAATATCATCAAGGCAGGTCCCAAAAAGATAGGAATCCCTGAAGGGAAGGACCATTTAGATGCCATGCCAGCAGACCAGCACTTGAGCCAGGCCGTCCCTTGGATAGCAATGATGGAAGCAGAGGCACGAGACAAGTCCTCCTGTGTTGCGAGAGGCTTCACAAGGGTGTTTAGCTGTGTTAGAAAGTTCACTAATTCCATAACAGATCTGCGGAGCTGGTCTAAGTAGCTGGAAAGAAGGACCAAAAGAAGGTTTTAATGCGACAATCCAGTGAATCATCGAATGATGCTGGTTCCGCCATGGAGATCATACTAGTTTTATGTATAGTAATTTGTAGAAGCATTTGTGTTGGCATTTTAAAATGATCTTTTATGTATATACAGAATGGCAATCTGAAGCATTTTAAACAAATCGTCCTTGAAACTTGAAAGTGGATGTTGTATTTCGATCTAGCTCACATCTTCCAAAAATCTACTCCTTAATACTCAGTGAGACTACATAAGTTATGGAACAACTGTATTACATCCAGTATTATATTCTAGTTATCACTTCCATGTTTTTCACATATCTGCAGTTTCATCGCGTTCTCCAGTGTCCAGCAATTTGGGTTATTTAACTCAGTGCTGAACCTTTTTGATATGGATGAACTCCAACTTTACTTTGGGCCCTGAACTCACATCTCAGGAGCTGCAGGTGTGTGGATGTACTGTGTTTATTTACATTCATATGTGCTGCATGTATGCAGTTCAATGAGGCATCACATGATAGACTACCCACGGTTCCTATATACTAAAGGGATTTGTTAGGGGATATCTCATTCCTTACTGGCTGTGCATATTGTGTGGTCTTAAAACTGAACCCATTAGTATTGAATCATGGTTCTGCCTAAATTCTTCTAGTTCTTTAGGATTTATTATGAAATCCAGCTGAGAAGTAAACCACTAATAGAAAACAGACTTAATGTATAAAGTGATATTTTATGTATGCACTACTATATTATCTATCAAGCGTTCTGAAATGTGTGCATACCATAAACAATGACTATACTAGATTTAGAGAATTTTTTAAAAATACAGTAAACTAAAAAAAAAAAAAAAAAAAGGAAAATGCTCATCACAAATCCTTTTATTTATGTTAAAATTACATTTGAGTTTATTTAATAATAGATCTTTAATGAAAATTTTCAATCAATAGGCATCCATCGTTGGCACATTACAGGTCTAATTGTTTGTGTTTTTTCTATGTATATTGATTTATTTAATTATGCATTAGCATTTCTCTATTTGCAATATATTCCACAAAATTAAATATAGAAAGAAACAGAAATGCCCTATCACAGTCCTGAAGCTATGAATATTACGGAGGTTACACAGACTCATGCAACACTAGTCTAGACAGCTTTTTCTTTCACCACGTCGCTTTTTCCATAAAAAGTAATATTTTATCATATGACAGGCTAACAAAAGTTCCATGTAAAAAAAGGACACTACTAGCTGCATCTATAAAAACAGCATGATCACAGGTAAGTCATACTGTTCATACAAATAATTGAACTACAAATACAGATGTAGAAATCTTCAAATTGACTCTTAACACTGTGGCAACAAACTTTAACTTGACTTTTTCAATGGCTTTTGTTGCGTGATACGACGCTGCAGCAAGTTAAAGAGGCTCTGTCACCACATTATAAGTGCCCTATCTCCTACATAATCTGATTGGCGCTGGAATGTAGATAACAGCAGTGGTTTTTATTTTGAAAAACGATCATTTTTGAACAAGTTATGAGCAATTTTAGATTTATGCTAATTCGTTTCTTAATAGACAACTGGGCGTGTTTTTACTTTTTACCAACTGGGCGTTGTGGAGAGAAGTGTATGACGCTGACCAAAGGTAAAATACGCCCAGTTGTCTATTAAGAAACTCATTAGCATAAATCTAAAATTTCTCATAACTTGCTCAAAAATGATCGTTTTTCAAAATAAAAAGCACTGTCGTAATCTACATTACAGCGCCGATCAGATTAATCTGGTGATAGAGCCTCTTTAAACTTTGCTACATCTGTAAACACAGTATTATAAGCAGAGTATGCTCTGTTAGCAGAACAAAGTCTTACCTTCTTATCCTCTTTGTCTTTACTGGAGGCATTTTGTCCGCTGGGAGGCTGGAATGTGCCTTCAGACAGAAGCGGAGGTTGCACTTTGCTGAGGATTTTTGAGCAAAGTCTTAGTGAATCGGTCAATTCATTGAGGTCCAGAGCTTGGAGATGGCAGGTTAGGGCAGAAATCATTCGGAGGAGCAGCTGAGGCAGATGTTCAGTCTGTATTTCAATATAGGTCTCCTGAGTAGAAAAGATGGGACAAATTGCTACCTGCATTTTTTGCAAATTGTTGATCTACAAAGAATGTTTATAGCAATAATAGAACACATATGGAGTGAGGTATCAAAACTTGTGCTAAGGAAAACTGAAGGATATTCCTATAGGAACCAATTGGGTCATGTTTTCATTTTCCACTAGGCCTTAGAACTGGAACATATGAATTGATTTGGACATCTCCTACCCTATTCCATTTTACTAGATATGATACTGTAACTTGTTAAAGGGTAACTAAAAGTTTTTAAAAACATAGTGACATGTCAGAAGTTCTGATCAGTGGGGGGGGGTTCGAGCACTGAGAACCACACGATCACTAAAACAAAGCGGCAGACGCATTCGGGTGAATAAACGTTCTATTGAGCCCGTACACTGATCCAGGGAAAGTCGTGAAAAGTCAATCAGAAAAGAAGTAGCTCAGTCTCTTCGTTTTAGAGATCGGTGGGGGTCTCAGTGCTCGGACACCCATCGATCAAAACCTATGGCATGTCACAATGACATCTAAAATGTTTATTAAAAGTTTAGTTACACTTTAAGTGATCTCCTAACTTGGGCGGTACAATCGGAAACCTCAAGAACCTTACGGCTATTCTTTCATGTGCCTCCAAAACCTTTTTGCTATTAAACAAAAAAAAACAAAAAACCTTCTAAGGCAACTAAATTAACCCCTTCCCGACATCCGCCGTATATATACGGCGCACGCCGGGTGGGGGAATATGGAGCGGGCTCACGGGCTGAGTCCGCTCCATAGAGCGAGTGTGTCGGCTGCGTGTTACAGCCGACACTTCCGGGTTACGAGCGGGATCGCGCTTTAGCACGATCCCGCTTGTTTAACCCGTTAAATGACGCGTTCAATAGAGATCGCGGCATTTAAATTTCTAATAACAGGGGGGCGACCCCCTGTAACGTCTCAACGGCCCCCCCGCGGCGAGATCGGGGGGAGCCGTTGGTTCACACGGATGCCTGGGGGTCTGACGAAGTCCCCCAGGTCCGCTATCTTGGTACTCCTATGAAGCTCTGCCTCCGGCAGGGCTTCATAGGAGACTGTCAGAATCACGATATACTGCAATACATTAGTATTGCAGTATATCGTGCAAGCGATCTAACGATCGCTGGTTGAAGTCCCCTAGGGGGACTAATAAAAAATGTAAAAATGAGTTCAAGTTTTGTTTTTTTGTGTAAAATTAAAAGTTCAAAAAACCCCCCTTTTCCCATTTTCCCCCTAGAGCATAGTCAAAAATTAAATAAACATAATTGGTATCGCCGCGTCCGTAAAAGTCTGAACTATCACAATATATCATTATTTAACCCGCACGGTGAACGCCGTAAAAAAAATAAAAAAAAATTGTAAACGCCAGAATCTCTATTTTTTGGTCACCTAATCTCCCACAAAAAATGAAATAAAAAGTGATCAAACCGTCACATTTACACCAAAATGGTATTAAAAACTACAGCTTATCACGCAAAAAAATAAGTCCTCATACCACTTAATCGACAGAAAAATAAAGAAGTTATGGCTCTCGGAATTTGGCGAAACAAAATAATTTTTTTTACACTTTGGTTTTTACTTGTAAAAGTAGTAAAATATAGAAAAAACTACACATATTTGGTATCGCCGTAATCGTATTGACCCATAGAATAAAATTAACATGTTGTTTTAATTGTACAGTGAATTCCGTAAAAATGGCGCGCAAAAATCCATGGTGGAATCACTGTTTTTTTCATTTTCTACCCCACAAATAATTTTTTTCCCGTTTCCTAGTACATTATACGGCAAAATAAATGGTGCTACGAAAAACTACAACTTGTCCCGCAAAAATCAAGCCCTCATAGTACTATATCGACGGAAAAATAAAGGCGTTATGGCCTTTGGAAGGTGGGGAGGGAAAAACGAAAATGAAAATCTGAAAAAGGGCTGCGGCGTGAAAGGGTTAATGGCACATCAAATAGCATCGGCGCCTTGTAGCAATGATGCCTTGAACATAGTTAAAAATGGACAATATCTGATGTTTGTACTGATTTTCTACGTTTACACGACCTGGTGTTATGTTTTCTTTGCACATTCAGAAATCATGCTGCCATGTTTATAGCGGATCTGTCATATATCTTATAGAAATAGAGGGAATGGCGCTGAGATGAGGGATATATTATTTTCTATGATATGATTGAGTATTTTTATGTAAAAAGCTGTTAGTCCTAGAGAAAGTCTGTGAGCCCTGCTTTCACCAGCACACAGAGTGATTGACAGCTTTTCCTGTATGAGTTTGTGTATTGGGGAGCAGTTTTTGTAATTGTGTTTATTTGTTTTTAAAAATGCTCCGTTTGGCTTCAGCAGCTTGCATGTATTCCAATACATTACAAGCTGCTGGATGCCAGTCACAGTCAGACAAGTTCAATGACGGCTGTCGTCTCCATTCCCCCTCTCACCCCTTCAGAACACTCATTTAAGCTGAATTCTGATTAAATCAATCAGAATGAAACAAATTTGATCCAAAAAGTGTCCATAGCTTTTAAAGAGGCATACAATTTAATATATTGGCAAAATCGTTATGACTATAGCAAAAGTTGTCTATGTGCACTGCTGTACTTGAGTTTTCTAATAAAAGTAAGTCCTCGATCTGCTAAAACGGCATAATATTTCATTGGCCAGGACCCATTATTTTAGCAGCATACACAGTCATTAACAATGGTCTTTGACGCTACTATTATTATGATCACTGCCTTAAACTTTAGAATATGCCAAGTTTTAGTAGATACATTTTACTGGAAGCAATACAGTGTCAAAAAGAAAACATTTGAACTGCAAATGCTCACATGTCAATCCTTTAAACCTAAAAGGTAAAACCCAGAATCGTTTCATAATAATTAACTATCCCAGTAGGACATTCATCGTTGCTGCACTATACAGTTTACCTGCTAAAAAACAAAGATATCCACATTTATAAAATGCAGCACTATTTTGTAGCTTTACAGTAAAGACTCTGGCAATATCATAGCAGCCTGTAGTCTGAGACGAACAGCTGACCACAGACTGCTGCTGACAGTTTGTGGATAGACAGCTTTGGGAACATTGAGCTCGAGCACCATCTGTGTCACTTTTGAAATGGTTACTTAGCAACCGACTCTTTCATGTACCGCTAAGGCACAGTACACATCTATGTCGTGAATTCAAGCTGTGACGGATCTATCACACAAAGGACACCAACGGTACCGGATTTACTTATAATTAGGGGCTGTCGGGTTCCCTCATAATGTCCGTTGTTTTGCCCAATAAAATAGTGCTGCATGCTGCACTATTTTATCCATCAAATGTGATGGAATTTGTGACGGAGGCTCCGAACGAAGCCTCCAATGCAGACGTGAACAGAGCCGAATAACAAAGTGACATTTTCCATCATTGGCTAAGAAACGACAGTAAAACAGGCAACAAATACAGCAGCAGATCCTGTTCTCACTTTTGCAAAAATGCCAGCGGCGGTGGAATAGAAAAAAACCATAACTAAAACTTTAGTTCCAACTTCTGAGTTCCTAAAATATGGTAATTTTTAAGTTTGAGTAGAAATGTTCTCTAAAGTAAAACAAAGCCGGTTAAAAAGGGTATTATAATAATAGCGGTATCAACTTCCATTATTGAGAAACTGAATGTCAGACCCATAGGCTTGGAACATAGAGCGGTATACTACTCCCAAACAATGAAGACCGCAATAAACTACAATGATCACGTACGTATATAAAGTATGGACAAGGTTATAAAGCCCTGATAAGACCTTCTTGTCGTCATGAAAAGCACAAGTACAGATGTGAAAAAGAAAACAGACCGTCATACAGTACCTGACATATCACTCTCATACTTCTAGTAGGCTTAGGAAAGGAAAGCAAAAGATTTAAAAGAATGGAAAGAACAGGGTTAGTGGTTATTTTACTGCACAATGTAGACAGAAAATAACAGGTTCATAGCACATTATAAATAAAAGAAGAACAGCAGCAGCAGTTCCTGGAGAAAGACAAGATGCCAGTGCCATCTGCATTCAAGACTGGTGATGACGTGTGTTGCCAGGCAATGATTGGGTTTAACATGTAATATTTACGGAATTTACAGAGACTTTTCATTAACAGAGCTGCAATTTTAAATGGCAGTTAATGGGTCAATGGTGATATAGGCCATTGGTTTGCAATGGTCACCACAAAGGGTTTTGTGTGAGAAAGACCCCAAATGTTGCATGTAATGTTGTTGGGATGGAGTAAGTAATATTTTCATTGACGTTGGTGAATGCCGGCACCTTTTCTACTTTCTCTGTATTAAGTCGGCCGGTGGGGATCCCTGGTGTCACGTCCCTGCTTCTATCTATGAGATTAAAGGACTGTGCAGCTTACATTGTTCTGTCAAATAAATCCTTATGGGAGTTCTTTAACAAAAAGGACAGTTTGTTTTTCATGTATTGCAATATTATCTACGTGTAGTGTTTTACACTTCCGTAAGGTCAGCCGGTTGAGATTTACACTAATTACGTTATTTCAACCCAATGTAGAAAGTACAGAAACTCTTACCAAAGACACAATGTCTAGTAAGAAATCCACCAGCAAGCAGAAATTGATAAGTGGTAACTCGGACAGATTACCGCTGTCACTGCATGAACGCTGGAGTCTGGCGTGTAGCGTCCGCCTAAAAGAACAAAATGTCACTTCAATACAAAAATCACTCAGTACAAATCCGTTCACATGCCTCTGTGACGAAAAGGTGAATGTGATGTATATAGGTGTGTGCGTGTGCTGAAGGTGTGCTGTAGCTCAATCCTTAAAGGCTCACAATAATGCGTTATATAATGAACTTTTGTGAAAATTCTATTTCTTAAAAAAAAAATCAAAAAAATCATGCCATTTAAAAAGAAAGCTAGAAAAAAAAAAAAAGAAGAAGAAAATATCAATAGTATGCCTGCGCCCCGGCTAAATTGGAGGAGATTTGTCACTGCTGTGTTAACAAACGCTTACTTGCCTAGAGGACAAAACTACTTACACAGTAATAAATCATTTGTACAGCCTGAGTGATATTAAATAAAAAAGGAAAATAAAAGTGCTGCCTTTGTAGTCAATAAAACACTTGTATTTACCGGCAGCATTCCTCAAACCAACGCGCAATGTAATCCCACATGTAATAAGGCTCAAAGGAGTTAAATAAAAGGTTGGCGGTTTTAATGAGCTCTGCAGTCCTCTTGTTTTCCCGCAGTTTACTTAATGGAGAAAAAAAAAATAGGAATCATTATTTTATATTACAAACAAAATGTACACAGGATGGGGACACAAGGACACACAGGGGTGACAGGGAGGGAAAGAGGGCCCTGCGGAATAGGGTAAAGAAGAAGAAGACTGAAATATTTCAATTTTTGGACACGTCACTATCTATCTATCTGGTCAATTATCCTTGGTTGCAGATGCTGACAATTTTATGGCAGTTTGTAGTCTGCGTGCCATTGGTGAGCTACAGTTTTGCAGACACGGGACGTATGTGCAGCATTTGCACCGTATACTGGCACAGAAGTTTGGGTGGTTATCTAATAGGTGCTGTTGCACTTGCCAACATAGCGCTGGTATGACACGTAAGAGTTTTGTCTATTTATAGATCTTCTTTATCTATTGGGCTATAATTTCAAAAGTCAGAGAGGAATAAAGCAATTTCTAACTCATTGCTTGAAAAGATCTAGATTTCTACCGTCCGCCATCAGTTACCTGCTCAGCTGTGCTGGGTCCTTGCTGAAAGGAGTTTGTGTTTGAAGATCCAGCTCTGCTTTGCACTGTGTATATAACGTTCTGAACACTTCGATTAACACGTCTTCCAGAATTGCAGGCCCTGGCACCAATACAACCATACAACTGTAAACCATGGATACAATGCCAAGAACATGTACAGTAAATCAGATTGAACACGGAGTGTTGGAAGATAAATGCGTGAATACTCCAATAGAAGAAAATATGTGCCATTCACAGATTAGAACTTGTTTATTTACAGAATCTGAATAGCAGTTTTGCCTACAGATACTAGTTTTGGTAGCTGCAGCACAGATTTTAGATCAAAGTGGCCGTAGAGGAAGAACGACTGAACTAATACTATGCTTTAAAAACAAGAAGGCTTTAGGAAAATAACTGTACGGTCAGGCTATGTATGTGGTCACCATGCTGCCATATGACGCTTCATTAAAATGTAAAAAGTTGGGATCACATGTAAATAGGAGACCCATAACAATCACAAATGGGTAAAGATTCAGCCAACTTTATTGAAATGAAACCGATAATAATACCAAGTTCAGGTTTGTCCAGTAAACTTATGAGGATGCGGAAGGGCTTTAGGTCTTGCATTAGTGAATTTTCTCTGCTCAGTTCTTTTCCCTGTAAAATTCCCACCATGGCCTGAACATAGAAAAACACAAAAGAAATATTAACATAAACGCTACTATCTATTTTTTTGCATTACAGAATTTGAATTTTGCACTAGTAGGACATAATTGTATAACAATATCTTTAGTACAACCGAGATAAGACATAGAGCACTGAGATAACTGTTTCTCACCAGACGTTACAGCCAAACATTACCATTAAACTAAAAGCGAAGTGACAGGTTTGTTGAGAATACATTTGCCTATGGAGAACTTTGAGTGTAAAGTCGATCTGTCATCATATTATGCTGCCCTGTACTATTGGCCCAAACTACATAAAGAAATATTGTGCAGTTTGGTTAATGGCACCTAATAGAGAATGTAGCAGACTTATAATCATGAGTCCACTGTATTCATGAGGGGAGCGCTCTCCCGCCCCCTCACCTTGCACTGACGGGAAAGTGCTATATATATATATATTTATATTGTGAGACAGTGACAGGTAAAGTCATTGAGGGAAGGTACATTTCCTCTAGAATCCGGTCATATGTATCCTAGGCTCCAGGGAATTTGTATTTTTTGCAATAGAAAGCTCTAGCTTTCCAATCTCGGCTTAAGGAAAAGCCGGAAAAAGGGCCTGGAGTTGGATTGGAGAAGAGCAGGGCGGGTTCCCCAATCCCTAGTCCATCTCTGTTTGTAGGACAAGGCTGCTGCTCAATTAGCTGCACCTGCAGCCTGTGTATAAAAAGGTGCAGACACAGTGTGTGTGAGTCTCACCCCTGACTCAGACCGGAGACTACTAAGGCTGGAGTAGCCTGTATGCTATGTGAGTAAAGACCTGTGTTACTTTGTGTCCAGTGCCCGGTAGGAAGGCACTTGGTATAGTTAGATAATATCTTGTTTAGTTAGTGCTCAGACGAGCAGGATTTATTTTGTATTTTGCCTTGTTGTACAAGAGGCTGTTTCTTTGACAAGAATAAAAACACAGGCAAAGCCCTGTTATGAACTTTAATGCACGGTGTCCCTGTCTCTGGCTACTAAGAAACCGCTGTACCAACCTCTCCTGATGCTAAAACCTCAATATATATATATATATATATATATATATATATATATATATATATACACACGCACACACAATTTTTTTGTTGTGCTATTTGGGCTAACAGTACAGTGGATCTGTCTATTTGATATGCTGCCATTATAGAGAACCTTTTTTCTCTTTACTCTGACACTGTCCAATCAGCTACGGACAGTGTGAGAGCGGTTTGCGCCGTGTTCCCTCCCGCGAGAACACACACAGACTGGTGGTTCTGCAGAGAGCGCTCTCTCAGTCTGTGTTCTCGCGGGAGGGAACACAGCGCAAGCCGCCCTGACACTGTCCATAGCTGATTGGACAGTGTCAGAGCGAAGTCATCACGCCCCCTTGCCTTTTAGTTAGATAGAAAAGCCCCATTGACAGTTCAGGGGCTTATTTACATATCGGGCGCCAAATATAACAGCAACGATATGTAAATAATGGAGAAAGATAGGGAAAAAGTGTAAAGTGAGACAGTGTTTGTGAAGCCCTGCCTATTACATGCTGCACATGTATGGGCAGGTGAAAGGTTCTCTTTAAATAGAACAGCATAGGCAGGTAACAGATCCGCTTTAATGTGCTTAGTACAGATACTCACATTGTAATCCAATCAGACTATATACCCAGAATTTCTTGACGCCCTAGAAACACAGCTCATCCTCTTTTTAAGACGGCAGGTTTTAAAGGGAAGTGTCAAGTGTGACATTTGAGCTTCTAGGTTCAGCTCTCGAGCAGCTTCAGATAGGCTCCTAGGAGCCAAAACATCACATATGTACACTATTCAAGTCCTCTTTTTCCGTGTGGATACTGGAGTGCCTGATATGGCAACAGTGGATAACAGAGGTGGAAGTTTGGACACAGAACAAGGATAGATTCCTCAGCCCCACTCCAATGCACGTGTACTTTGGAAACAGTATTCCACAGTTACCGCATGTAATAGCCAGCAGAAGATAGAGGTCTAAGACATCAGGGTATAAGGGCATATCCACACTAAGAAGATTTGTTGAAGAAATTTCCGAAACTAAAAAAATATAAATTGTTCCATACAAGTGGATGAGCTTGTTCCTGCAGCATCTGCATGGATTTTTACAAACCCCATTCAGATGTGTGGAACAGTGATAAAAATTTCTGTGACAAAATTGTAAACATGCCCTAATGTGGATCCTTTGGACTCCATGTTCCAGCCTCCTAGAACTTCAGAAGGCCAAGAAACTAAAGCAATTACACCCAATAGTCTACAGTTGGCCATGTATTTTAAATAGCTGTCAGACGAACACTCGTTCAGCCGACCGCTATTCCTTCCAACCCCTCTCGATACACATGCATGCTCGGTCAAGCATCTTTTTTCAATAGGGAGATAGAGTAGGCTGCTGGCAGACATCTTTGGTAGCGGCTTATCATCTCCTTGCATAGAAAAGTACTTGGCATGTTGAAATTCAATCTGCCCTCTCCTTTTCTATCTCAACATCTGCTGTCGGTGTCGAGTCGGGACACTGCCGTACACGTTAGGTAGTCGACATTCATCTAAAGTGCATGGCCACCTTAATATAATTACATGCCCTACTTAGTACATATCTTTTGAAAAACACACCTGTACTAAGAGATCCTTCGAGAATGTATTGAAGTAGTAAGAGGCATGTTCTTCTGGATTGCTTTGCCTTGTACTCCTTGGTCCTATAATGATCCCATTGTTATCAAATCCTAAGAAGAAATACTTACAGTATGATGTCACGTTATAATCAGGTAATATGTCAAGAACAGAATTTACATAATCACTGGTAACTCACCAGGTGTGTGGTCCCCAAAGTGACAGCAAAAGAGACAGCACAATAATTATTATTAACACAAGGCTTAAATATCTTCCTAAAAATTACCTAATGTGCATTACAAATGGTGTCCACTGAGACATAAAGCATCTTCTCAAAAACATCAAGTCAAGTATTGTAGTACTGACTGGTGCATTTTGGGAGAGAAAAGGGGTTAAAAATCCCATTGAAACTAGTCTATAGTGATAATAAAAAGTAATATTGCTTGAGATCATAAAATAAAAAAAAGATATTTCCCTTGGCAATACATGTTCAATTATAATAAATTATCCAGAGGCCCCCTAGTGGTTATCCTAACCAAGAACATAAAGGAATGACTAAAATGAATATTGGGTCATGAAATTAAATATGGCATGTAAATGTTACACTGGGCACAGACATTACATGTTTCTTCAAGTCAATCCCAGTAATTATAAGGTTCTGTTCAGACTGGATTTTTTGCAATTCTGTAAAGTCTGCAGCGCTATTCTTGCGGTCAAAACTACCAGAAGAACAGATCCTCCAACAATCTATTACCTTCGGAACCTGAAAGACCCTTAGATGAAAACTTTAATGAGAGGAAACTAAAACCTTACAGGATAGATTATTTTCAAGCCTATCCTTTTGCTTCCTTTAGAATCTAGCAGCACCAGAGGTGCCCGGCTGCCACTTTGCAGACGATTCTCCATTGAAATAACATGGACATTCAGCTGAGAAGAATAGCATAGATGCCTGTGACCACAAAATAAACTTTTCACTGTTGTCACTCCATGACACAGCCAGTTAGCAACTTTTATCACACAGACTAGACTGTTACGGAGCTGCCAACTGCTTTGCTTGTAAGCTTATACTGTTGCTCCAGGTTAGAGTTTCCTTAATCGCTTTGTACAAGTCAGCCTCTTACTACAGAATTAAGAAGCTTAACCGATTTAATAAAATAATCCTTTATCAAAGAGCCTACATAAGTAACTACTTAAAGGGGTTTTCCCATCGGAGACATTTATGACATATCCACAGGATATGTTATAAATGTCAGATAGCTGCGGGTCCCACCTATCTCTAGAACGGGGGCCCCTAAACCCCGTTCTACTGCTCTGTGTTGTGGCTGACCCGTGTGATTTCCATAAATAGCTTAGATCGCTGAGCTATGCCGTTCCCGTAACTCCCAAAGTAGTGAATAGTAGTTACGGAAGCAGCGTAGCACGCGAGCTACACGGTTTCCGCAACTTCCATTCAGTTCTATGGGACTTAAGGAAGCAGTGCAGCTCAGCGAGCTACGCTGTTTCCGTAATTCATGGTCGGGAATCACACGCGTCAGAGGTGGGACCCGCATCTATCTTACATTTATGACATATCCTGTGGATATGTCAGAAATGTCTCTGATGGGAAAACTGCTTAAAACCTCCTTTGCCCAATGGAGGAAACAATATGAAATAATTTATCTATCTCAAATCTAAGCAACATACTTTACTGCTACTTCTCTCCATGGTAAGTAATGAGAAATACATCAGCTCACCTAGCAGCCAGGCATAAAGCCTTCGATTCAACGACATATCTCTCCGTAAGACCACACGCAGAGCAGCTGATAGAATATGAACCATATCAGGACGGGTCGCCTAGCAAGAATGAGGGACACATGTAGGATCACTTACATTTCTGTTTATAAAGTCTATATTATCAGATCAATTCAAATCACAGTAACTATGAGGCTCTGTTCAGACTGAATTTTTCTTCTGTTAGGATTTCCAGTAATTTTTGACAGCAAAAATATTAGTCTGCAACTATTCTTGCTGTCAAAAACTGGCTAAAAACCTAATAAACTCCACTATAAGTCAATGGGGTCTGTCGGGATTCGTAGGTATCAACCCGAAAAGCAGAATATAGCCGGAGTCTAATGCAATCCCTGAATAATGTTTAGAATAAAAATACATATATATGTGTGTATATAACAAATATATGTAAACATGAATTTAGCAGGTGAATTGCAGGAGACATTAATTGTAAGATTATTAGATTATCTCTTCCTTTTTTTCTTTGCTATTATATTAGATGCTCATGATGTCACCTTCTAGATATTTTTTCCTACTCCACTATACGCTCGGCAGTTTATTTAAGGAGACGGTCGCCTCTGAAAATCCACCGAAACTACAGTAATCCGTAAATCGCTTAAAGGGGTATTCCCAATTTAGACATTTATGGCATACCGACAGGATATCCAAATCAAGAACATGGGCCCCCGTTTCGTCTGGTAAAGTGGCTGCTGGACGCAGATTTTGATGCGGGGACTAGTGGAAAGGGGACCACGCATGCGTGCTGCTTTCTCCATTCTATTTTATGGGAGATACAGAAACAGCCTAGCATGCACGGTCCCTTCTGCACCAGTCCCTGTTTGGAATCTGCACAGAACGGGGATTTGGTGACCGCCATGCTCGATATTGGGGATAATCCATCAATGTCTCAGATGGGAATAACCCTTTAAAAGACGCTGATTCCAAATCTGCAATTTTTATATTTCTACTCACTTGCATTCCCCGGCTGTAAGCCCACAAACGGGCTGTGCACTGCATGTGGATACATAGAGAAGACTACTAAGCTCGGCGATATAATGCAGAGGACTCCTTAGACTTCTTATCTGTTTTGGGTCCTGATGCTCAGAGCCCAATTTCCCCTTTTGGAATGCTGTATTCTAAAAGGTGATTTTTTTATTTTTATTTCTTAGTCTACCCCAAAATATTTTTTTTGTGGGACACTTAGGAGCGAATATGAATTAATTTTGTATGCCTTATTTAGGGGAAAATGGTGAGAAACAGGAAGAAAGACAATTTCTTGTCTTTCTTCTGTATTAAGGTAGTTTGCTCAATGAATATTCACCATAAGAAGTAATCCTTTAATTCTCCTGTCCATAGGGTTGCCAAGCATGTGTACATTTTTTAATGTACGATATCACTTTAGTACCGAAAACAAAAACCCTATATAAAAGGTATAGATTTATCTTCCTCACTTTACTTTCGCCGCATCCTCTGTACATGGATAACAATCATCCAAGTACAGAATTTTTTTTTGGTGAAGGCACAAAAGCAGATAGGGCCAGACAAGAACAGACAAAAATTGTTGGCCTGAGGTAATTATCTTATGTTTGGGGTAGCATACATACTGCATGACAGGAAAATATTAATGCCTGAGAACCGAACTCCTAGGTAAAATGTGTTAGTGTCACACAGGATATCTAATATTGGTGCATGGGAGTTTTAAAAGTGACGTGCTTTTTTTTTTTCCCATATCTTTTATTATTTTTTCTCTTTTGTTATTTTTTTTTTACATTTTCCTATACTTAATAATTTCTTTTGTACTATGCGAACACAAATTAGCAGGGAATACATGATCTATGTATTCCCTGCTGTCCCTATATACAGATCATTGATAGCCCATTAGAGCACGGTTACCAGCGATCTGTATACACAGACATGCATAGAAGACGCACATTGCATCTTCTCTGCATGCCTCGAAGCCCCTTAGGCACCGGGAATCAATATGATGTCTTCAGTGACGTCATGGGGTTCCTTAGCAATTGCCCGAATGCAGAAGAAGCGCACAATATAAATGTTGTGTTCATACTTTTTGTGATAGGAAACTGAAATAAATTAGTCACCTGTCACAGCTCAGGATCAGCCTGTCTATGTGACAGCCCGAACCTGCCAATGGCACTGCATGCAGGAGTGTCAAGTGCCATCAAAGCCTGCATATAAATTAACATGCTTCCTGCACAGGCACAAGTCCATTTGCTTGTTAAATTATGTGGCATGGGCAAGAAGGGGTTAAGGGGAACATGAAATGATATTTTAGGAAAGACTGGTAGTGAAAGTTAAAGATAAGATTATTTACATAAATTAAACTTTTATATTGAAAACTAATTTCCCACAATAAGAGCTTATAGAACCGTGAAGGGGAAGAAACCGTCAAAGAAAATGGATACAATGCGTTCACCTATAACTAAGAAGTCATTCTTTAGGTAGTTGAATAATTAGAATACAACCCAGATTTGAGAGCGTTGCCCAAAAATTTGTGACTAAGAAAGTTAGTTTGGACTTTACACATGAATACTACTGTATATAGCTGAAAAAGGGATGGGAATCAATCGAAGGTTCAATACCTGACTCATGTGATAGGGGAAACAAAACAGGATAAGGTCTAATGTGCTCCTCTGAACCAACACGCTTGAGTCCTGCACAGAGGTGCTCACTGCCTCCACCTGGAAAACATGTCATATGAAAAATATTATACTAAAAAGAAAAAAGCATAAAACAAGTTACAAACATTCCACTGTTTAATTCTCAGGAAACAAAGAAAAACCACTAAAATGGAGCCGTTTTAACTATAGGCCACTATATCAGTGCTTCTCAAACTGTTAAGCGGGTCTTATTGGTGAGGTGCCCACCAGTAGTTAGTGAGGCAGAGCTGGGAAGGCAGTTTCGACAGAAATGATCCACTTGAAAGATAAATGTTATATCAGTAGGGGGTCACCCCGATTTAACATTGATCACGTATTAATAGTAGGAAACCCCCTTAAATTGTTGGCTACACCTTTATCTTGAAGGCAGGGTAAGTGCCAGGTTCCTGACACATGACAGCTGTCATAAGCCTATCTTCTGGTCCATACACACTGAAGGAGCCTTCTGCATCCTTTGATAATGCGTACACTTCAATCAATTTCGATAGTCGCTTACAATCGTCTGAACATGTAAATACTCGTAAGTGACAATTTTCTTTATATTACGATTCCAGATTTCAAGGTATGCTAAAAACTGACTGCAATATCCGCAGATAGCGGTGTGTAAAAGTAATTGCTTGATGGTCTGGCAAATAAACCAACCATGTAAACTTTGGCACACCCCCTCTGTACCACGTGACTACGATTACAATTTTGTCACATGTAATCAATCATATGTCATTCAAATTTTTCAAGACCAGTCTCGTGAGAAAGAAATTGTTAAATCAGAAGAATTATCAAAAGCATGCAAAAGGCACCCGAAGACCGAACATAAGACATAAAAATAACTAATTACGCTCAAAACTAATTTCAGCAATAATTTGCGGCTTAAGAATTGAAAAACAGAACTGAACAATTCTGCTCGGCAAACAAATAACACAAAAAAGGTTGTTCAATGTTCGAAGCTCAGATATAATCAAGCACTAGTCAGTGATAAATGGAGGAGACTGGGAATCAATGAATAGGTTCATATGACAGTGAAGAGCATGGATGGCAGAGAGCAAAAGGCTCATTAAATATACATGAAGAGAAAACCTCCCATCCACAGCGTTACACACCACCAGCATTGCAACAAATGACCCAAACCTAGTCATTTTAAAAGATAATTGAAAAAACTATAAACACTGACATTGTGATGAATTACACTAGAATCTTAATGGTGCTTAATATGCAGTGGTTTTCTGTGTGTGCGGTAAGTAGGGAGGAACATATATGTTATTAAAAAATAATAAATATTAAAACTTTAAAATAAAAAAGACATATGAAGTAGAATATATCTTTAGCAAGCCTGATTCTAAAAATGGGATTTTTGTACTCAACATAAAATCCATTTCTTGTAGAATTTTTAGGGGGACACAACACCATGGATATATGCCCCTGCCACTAGGAAGAAAATGAAAAAAGTGTTGGCTCCGCCCAGTGGGCTATACCTTCTCCTGTTACACCAAGCTACAGTTTGTACCAGGTGCAGTAGGAGAGTACAAACCAAAAACACCAATACATCCCAGACCCGGGAAAAATACCCAGAAGCACCTGGGAAAACAAAAACAATCCACAAAGAAAAAACAGAGGGTGGGACCTGTGTGCCCCAATTAATTAAACGAGAAAGGGATTTTATGGGGAGTACAAAAATACAATTTTCTTGTTAAATCATTAATTGGAGGGATACAGCACCATAGGACGTCCCAGAGAAGTCCCTGAGGGTGGGCAGGAAAAAAACAAAAACACAACCATATGAACAGGCTAACTCACAGTTGCCTGCAACACCATACGACCCAGACTGGTGTCGGGGGAAGCCAGTGCATGGACCTGAAAGAACCTCCTAAAAGTATGAACTGAGGCCCAGGTGGCAGCCTTACAAATCTGAAAGAAAGAAGCCGGATGCTGACCACCCAGGCTGCACCAACCACCGGCGTAGAGTGGGCAGTGACCCGTAAGGGAGAATAATCCCTACACTTAGTGGAGTAGGCCTTCTTGATAGCCAGCCAAATCCACCAGGAAATGGTGGCCTAATATGTCAGCCTGCCTTTGAATGGGCCCTCCGTAACCACAAAAAGAGTTAGAGCAACAAAAAGACTACTCAACCGAAACATAGATTCAGAGTGCTCAGACCATGTCCAGCCGATGCAGCGAACACTCCCTGATGAGAGGGGTTAGAACAGAATGAAGGCAGAACAATTTCCACATTGAGGTGGAAAGAAGACAACGTCTTGGGAAGGAAGGAACTGGCCGAAGTACCACATTGTCCTTATGGAAGGCCATGAAGGGGGGGTCTGCAAGATAAAGTGGCCAATTCAAACCCCCTGTGGATCGAAGAGATGACCACCAGAAAGGCAACTTCCCGGGCCAAGGCACAGGGCGAGACCTCCCGCATAGGTTTAAATAGGACTAAGTTCAGATCCCAGGGCTCCAGAGGAGGATGGTACAGAGGAGCACAATGGGCGACTCCCTTCAAGAACATCTTAATTGGAGCACAGAAAAGCAAGAGTGCGCTGAGACAGAATTGACAGAGCGGAAATCCTGCGGCACTGAAGGGTCAGACTAAGTCCCTGGTCCATGCCCACCTGAAGGAAGGACAGGATGCGCAGAATAAAACAGCGTAGGGGATGGAAGTGTTGACGCTCACACACCTGATATATACCCGCCATGTTCGGTGGTAGTTCCTCTGCAGCTTCCGAGCCTTTACCATAGTCTGAATGACCGGTTCAGAGAAACAGTAAAACCTTAGAACCGCAGCTTCAACAGTTACACAATCAAAGTAGTCGAGGTAAAGTAGGGTGGAACAGAGGATCTTGGGAAAGGGGGTCACGGCACTGAGGGAGAGGCCAAGGGACGTCTGTGACCAATCTGAAGAAACCAGACTGGATGGAACCCCCGCATCCTTGACTTTCTTGAGTACCCGAGGCAGGAGGGGAAGAGGCAGGAGTAGGCAGATAAGGCTGAGATTCGACGAGGAAGAACCAGTGCGTTTGCCCCGAGGCGCAAGGGTCCCTGGTGACGTAAGCTGTGCACTTGTGGTTGAGGTGGGAGGCAAAAAGGTCCCCGTCCGGAGTGCCCTGGCAAAGACAGTGAAAGGTGGCCGTAGAATTGTCTGTCTTGACTCAAACCGGAAGGCCCTTGAGGAGAGATGTCCAATGATAGAGGGCCAGAAAAATGGCCCTCAGTTCCAGGATGTCTATCGGGAGACAAGTCTCTGAGATGGACCACTGGCCCTGAGCCGTAATGCGGCCGAAGACCGCCCCCCCAACCTAACAGACTGGCATCAGTCGTGATCACCCATCAATGGAGGATGGAAAGAGCTTCCCCAGGGATATGCTAGGGGAGGACAGCCACTATATCAGTCCTCGACTAACCAGCAATGGAAGCTGGACCGGAAGGTCCAAAGACCTGTCCTAGCAAGGACAAAATCGCCAACTGTAGAGGGAGAGTGTGGAACTGGATGAACGGTATTGTCTTAAGCGAGGAAACCATCGTCCAAAGAACACTCATGCGGCAGGGAGAATTCCTGAGCAGAACTGATACTCCGTTTCGAAAGGAGTTTTCTTTGGTTCCGGAAGAAAAATCCTGCCCATCTGAGTATCGAGAATCATGCCCAGGAACTCCATCCTTTGAGAGGGGATGAGGGAGGACTTGTTGACTATCCATCCAAAACTGCAAAGGAAGTCAAGGGTGATCTGAAGACTGGCCAAATTGTCCTGTTTGGAGGGGGCCTTCACCAAGATTTTGTCCAAGTATGGGATTACCGTGACACCCCTGGATCAAAGAAGAGTCATGAAAACCGCCATGACTTTGGTGAAGACCTTGCGTGCAGCCCTAGGGAAGTGCCACGAATTGGAAATGACCTGAACCCACAGCGAAGTGAAGAAAAACGCTGGTGAGACCGAGCAATGGGTATGCGAAGGTAAGCATCTCAGATGTCAACTGAAGACAGGAACTCACGCATTTCCAAGGATGCCACAACAGAGCGCAGAGATTCCATATGAAAACTGTGGACCTTGACATGCCGATTGAGGCGCTTGAGATCCAGGATAGGACACTAGGGTAAAACGGTGTAGCTTGGTATAACAGGAGAAGGCATAGCCCACTGGGCGGAGCCAACACTTTTTTAGTTTTTTTCTAGTGCCAGCCTCCTAATGGCAGGGGTATATCCCCATGGTGTTGCATCCCCCAATAAACGATTTAACAAGAAATGGCATATAAATACTGTTTATATACATAACTATCACTAACAGTATAACTATAAGATCTATAACCCAAAATTGAGGTGGTAAGTTGCTTTTGTTATGATCTGACCCTTACCATTAGTTCAATGTCACTTCCAATGATATATAGCTGGTCTTCCATTGATAGTTTCCTATTCAAGTGGGAAAGGACATATGTAATGCCAGGCAGGCGTACTGCAGGGCTGGTGAGAAGACTGCCCCACAGCGCACTATAAAAGGCAGATTGCTCCACTGCTGAGGCCACCTTCTCCAGAAGTGTGTTCGTTCTACAAGGTCAAATTTAGAAATTATTTCAGAACATTAATCATATTATTGATACATTTTTCCATCATATTAATAGAACACTTAAAAGCTTATAAATACAGTGATTATTTAAACGGGTATTCCAGCTTAAAGAATTTTTCACTTATCCACTGGATAGGTGCTAGATTGGTGGGAACGCACCGATCGCCAGAATGGAGGACCCGGTCACACAAGCCACGAGTAGAAAGCTAGTAGGACTGTGAATGGAGCAGTGGGCGGGCACGGTGTAGCTCCACTTAGAGTCTATGGCACTGAAGGAAAAAGCCGAACAAAGCACTAGTCCGTTTCAGTTAGCCAAAAATACTTTGAATGGAGCGGTACCGCATATGCCCAACCACCGATCCAGTCAAAGTCCTCCTAGCCGCTGTCTTGTGGCTATGATGGAACGAGGGATAGGGATCCCTATTCTGGTGGTCAGTGTGGGTCCCAGCAGTCCACCCCATCGATCATTTATCACCTATCCAAATGAAAAATGCTTTAGTCTGGAATACCACTTTAACCCCCAAAAATTACCTAAAACGTGTTTTTATATTATTCTATTAAGGGGAGAAGAGGTAATAAAGTGTTTGATGGTGCTTACCTGTCATAATATTCAGAACCCTCTTCCAATCCAGGAAGGATACCAGTGAGCAGTCCTTGAAGGCCAGGTTTTAAGGTCTTGCCCAGAGGTAGGTAATACATCTCATATAGACTAAGTAATACTGGTTTCACAGACATTGCAGCATTTGTAAGTAGAGGAAAAAGGCCAGCACTACAAAGAAAGGAAGACAATAGAATTCTGTAATGCAATATATAAAAAAGATACAATAGCTTGCGGTTCCAACCTTACCAGTATTTTATCATATAAGTCATAGACTACTACCTGTACAGAAAGAGGTCTTTTGCTAGGCGCTTCGGTCCAATGATTTTGAATATTATTTCGTAGGTTTCCAAAGCTTTCCTGTGGACGCCCCCTGGCAATGCTGGATGGAGACATTGTGCCAGTCGTTTTCCTATAGTTAATTTTTTAGGGACAACTTGATATTTTGCATTATTTTGTAATACCTGTCAACAGAACACAACGGTTATTTAACTTCCATCACAGTACTATACAAGAAAGATATTTCCATCTAAAAAATAAATAATACACAGCACAATACATATGTCAGATATGCAATGTGTACAACAGAATCTTCCAAAATACCTTCCTATAGATAATAAATGTTTTTAGAAGATGTCACAGACGTGATGCATACTTTTCAGTCAGTGACACTCAAACACTCAAAATGATTCTATAATTTTTTTTCCCCACATGAATCCTAAATGACAAACAGCAAAGAAATTTCATCCTGAGAAACCCTGGAGATAGAAGTGTGATCATATACAATTTACACCAAAGATAACAGGGTTATACGGGTGTAACAACAAGTCTGATCTAAGAAGACCAAAAAAGAAAGGAGAAGCAGCACATTTTCCTCCATCTGTAAATAAATAAATGCCGAACTACAGTTGCTTTAGAAGGAGAAGATTAAATTAATAAAAAATAAAACCCCCAATCTGTTACTTCAGAAGAATGAGAGGATATAGTACTATTACAAAGCATAGAATTCCAGTCATTATATATGACAAGGTCAGAATAGATGGTAGTTATTGCTCTTCAACCATTATGAATGTTGCGTCGCAAATAAAAAAAAGAAAAGAACACTAGAAATATAAATCATACCAGTAAACAAAAAGGGTTCAGCACTCATCTGTTCGAAGATTATGGAAGGGAAAAGGAGAAAAAAAAAAACCTGCAAACACTATCCCCCACTAAATGGTTAAAACGCTATTGTATGACAAAAGTTATGTTAAAGTGATGTTCAGCCGTGACAGAATTGAAACAATTTACATTACAATCCATGTAATTGGGGTTTTGAAAACCCCATCCACATGTAGCAGAAATCAGAGCCTGCTTGAATGGGGCTGTCGGAAATAGCCAAATGAGTGCATCCGGCTATTTTTGACACCCCCACTCAAGTCTATGGAGAGCGACAACACATGCTCGTCCATCTCTCCAGCCAAGGGGACTGAGGCTAGACCCACACAATTATTACTTATAACCCGTCTGTCTGACAGTTCATGAAAGTTAAAAAAAAAAAAAAAAAACTCCTTTAAAGCCATTTTCATGTCAATCAAGTCCAGTGAATTAATTAGAATATTTTTAAAGTAACACATGGAAAGACAAAAAGGGATGAAAATTCTGGCAGCAGTGCAGTTCTTTTATATTTGAGCAATACTTTCTGAACACCCGCCTGTGTTAGTTTCACTCTAGGGAAATGGCTGATGGATAGAACCATAACTTAGAATTGGCCCAATAAAAAAAGACCATATGTGTAAATTAAAAGGGTTCCCAAGTAGGAAAATTAATTTCCTGAGGCAGCTGTCTCAGTGATGTCCTGATCACCAAGATCTGCCTGCTGGGAAGATCCTAAAGGTGTCCACATTGCCTGTGCTTGCACGGAGACATTCAGAGCAAGAGCCACTATTTTCAGCAGCACTCCTCCCTGGGTGACAAAAGGGGTTTCAATAGCGCAGATCAGGTGTTTGCATATTCCGGGCCACCTTGCCACTGAGTCCCTACCTGGATGCGGCAGCCAGAGGCCAACTAACCAGTCCGGGATGTGGTCGAGGGACCCCCGTTTTTGAGGTGGAAGCGGGTCTGGGACCCTCATCTATCAGACTCTTATGGCATATCCATATGAGAGGGCAATACCCCTTGAAAGGTTAGTAGGGATACACACAGACTTTTTATTGTAAGACTTTTATGACAGATTTGCAAATTTCCAAGTGATTTTCATGTTGTTCTAGAGGAGTAAAGTAGTTATTACCATTGGCTCAGAAATCCCAGCATGTGGCGATTAAAAACAAAAAAAATATTCTAGTGACTCGCTTTACTAGAGCAATATGGAGGGGATTTTCTAACTACTCAATGCATTTTTATGGACAACAATTTCAGAGCGATTTTTTTGTACTGAGCGAGAAAAAGTCTAGTTGTAGCCCTGTCCAAAGGCCAGGTTCACACACATGGTTTATATGAGATAGTGTGACACAAATTCCATTATTCAGAGTCGAATTAAACTTTTACAACAGCCATCACCATTTCAATTAACTTTTTTCCCCCACAATATCATTCACTGCCGCACCTTCCTGTTCATGGGGGTTGTATGCATGGAGGGTTGTCCTATAGATTAAAATGGCCAAAATAAGAAACGTAAAAAGAACACAGCAGTGAGTCAAAATCTGGTGGCTATTGTGTATTCTTTTGGGGAGCCCCAGCATTCATGTCGTGTGTCTCTGCATGCTTTCCTATGGAACCCTGAGAAATTACCTTGAGAAAATAAAGACATGAAATACATGTAGACAGACAACAGTGCTGAGACGTCGTGTATAGTGAAGGGATTCTTAAAGCGTACCTAACTTTCAGAATAAGCGTTTATATGTGTGAACATGAGGAAGAACACTATTTCTGGACATTATATGACTTGCGTTCTGCATTATTTAACAGTTATTACCTCTGCAGGCTCTCAGTTGTTTCTGAGCTGATGCGCGGACTAACTGCTATCATGTCTTCTATATGCTGCATACAGAGAAGAGGAGAATCCTGCTTTCCTATCTCTATCTATCACATATATAGAAGCTGCAGCAGCATGGAGGACATTATACAGCAGTAATAAGCAGTGTAACTGAGAATCCAGCACTAGGGGGACAACTCTTAGGAGCCCCACACACGAGCGTGTGCAGTCCATGATATACATATGTCGGCCGTATTTCCCGGACCGAACACACAGCAGAGAGCCGGGCTCCTAGCATCATAGTTATCTATGACGCTAGGGAACAACTGTCCCGACTGTAATCATGTTTTACGTACTAGCAGCCTGTGTCTTCTGCAGGACAACTCGCTGCGGGACAACTGTCCCGTACTGTAATCCTGTTTTACTTGCTAGCAGCCTGTGTCTTCTGTGGGACAACTGTCCTGTACTGTAATCATGTTTTACTTACTAGCAGCCTGTGTCTTGTCTCTGCTTCTGCTCCCTTCTCCATAGACTTCTATGTGCAGCGTCTGCATCTCTCACTTTGCACCCCTCCCCTCTCCATTGACTTCTATGGGCAGCAATTCAGTTTTTTCCTCTCTGCTCCCTCCTCCCCTCTCCATAGACTTCTATTTGAGTTTCTGTCTCTCTTGCTGACCCTTCCTCCCATCTCCACAGACTTCTAAGGGCAGCGTGTCCGTGTCTGTCTCATACTGCCCCCCACCATAGACTTCTATGGGAAGGTTATGAAGAGACACTTTTGTCTCCTCTGCTCTGTAACCAGGGACGGCCAATGCTTGACAACAGAGGGTGGACAGCAGATTACAGGAAAGAAGACACCTAGTTCCAGTAACTTCCCACAGAATTTGCATGGATAAAACAACTACATTTTAACAAAGTTGTTTTATATAAAGTATACTATTAGATAGGCGTAAGTTGCATGAAACGTTTGCATCCATTTAAACACTAAGGAGACTGCCGTCTTGTTTTCTTTCTAGCTTAGGCCCGATGCACACGACCATAAAAACTCCTGTAATTACGGGCTGTAATTACGGGCCCATAGACTTCTATTGGCCACGGGTACCTCCCCGTATGCTTACGGGAAGGTGCCCGTGCCGTTGAAAAAGATAGAACATGTCCTATTTCAGGCCGTAATTACGGCACGGGCAGCCCATAGAAGTCTATGGGGCACCCGTAATTACGGGAGAGTTGCTAGGCGACGTCAGTAAATAGTCACTGTCCAGGGTGTTGAAAGAGTTAAACGATCGGCAGTAACTGTTTCGGCATGCTGGACAGTGGCTACCAATCACAATATAGATAAAGCTGTTAAAAAAAAATAAAAAGACGTTCATACTTACCCAAAACTCCCTGCCTCTTCCTCTAGTCCGGCCTCCTGGGGTGACGTTACAGCCCATGTGACCGCTGCAGCCAATCACTGGCTGCAGCGGTCACATGGACTGCCGCGTCATCCAGGGAGGTCAGACATAGAGAGAAGGGCTGCCGATTAGTGCAGTGCAATTTTGCAGCCAAAAACGTGCCCGTAAATACGGGTGCAATACGGGTCGAATACGTGTGACCAAGGACCCGTATTTACGGGTGGACAAAAATACGGTCGTGTGCATGAGGCCTTAGAGATTTGATCAAGTACAATTGCTCTGCAACTTTAACGCAGAAGAATTGGTGAATTAATCTTATTCTAGCAAAACATTTTACAAGGTTTTTCTGGACCCACTGGAAAACCAACAAAACTTTATACTAATGTTTATTTTCTATGCCAAAAGTTACATTTGTCCTGTTCATTCCTGTCACCAAAACAAAAAAAGCCTAAGACAAGCACAAAGTGCCGGCCCAGATACCTTTTTATTTTGGCCCTTGGCAGGATAAGCAGTAACAGTGCACAATGTACCTGTCCTGCCTGGAGCAGAATACCCCCCTGTGGAACCAATCAAACCATAAAGATGGACTCCTATTCAGATCAATGGCCATATAAAAGTATTTCCTAGAAGTAACCATGGAGGACTGGTGCTCAACAGTAAAGAAATGGAGTATAATAAGATGTTCACAATCTTGTTGTTTTATTCAAAGTTCTACAAACTGGAGATATATTGGGAATATTCAATAATAATCACCCTCTCCACATTAGGGCCACAGTAAAGAGATTTGCATTAGAAGTCATTCACAAGGGTACACCTACCTTGTTTAGCTTCCCAAGAGCAGATATGAGATCGGCCCATTCACTAGAATATTCAAAATTCTTCAGTGCCTTGTCCACTGCTGCCACGTAATTCCTATATTTGGAGTCACCCAGTAACTCCACTTCTTCAGTGTTCATTCTCCCTCCGCGGCCCACTAGAGACCAGCTGTATACTCAGCAGAAACCATCACCTGGAAATGACATAAAAGCTGTAATAGAGAGGTAAATGGTGACCACATACATCACTAAACTATTAACAGTGATAAAAAGCAAAACGATTTTATCTGAACATTTCTTAGCCTATACTTAATTTATTTGTGAGATAAATATGCATACAGTTGTGGATCAGAACTGAGATCAAATCAGGGGAATAGGATAGTCCAAGTTTCGGATATTTGCTCCACAGTCCTGTATGAAACGTCACAGCTCCCCGCAACGAATGGATGACGTGAAGTTATGTCACTATGAATGGAGCATCACTGTGACCTAGTCATCTAACCCGAGCGTAGGCTTCATCATTTTATTTTTTAAACTTCTTACAGGTTTAAGGGATATGAGGAAAATGTCTGAATATAGGATGACACACAAGGGTCACTAATATGTTGAGCTAAGTCTAGTAGCAGCAACTACGGATAATGCGGGCGCAGATGATGTGCCAACAGCAATTCTGCCACCTGCATTTTTCAGAGGAATGTCACTGCCGGTCCCCAGTGCTGCATCAGTTTGCTAGGCGATGTCTTCTTTATGACAAAACATATATATAAGTTTACTGCCTGCCTATCGGTGCGTCCTACACCAAGATACTCTAAGGGTATGTTCACACACACTATTTACAGACGTAATTCGGGCGTTTTAGCCCCGAATTACGTCCGAAAATGCGCCTCAATAGCGTCGGCAAACATCTGTCCATTCATTTGAATGGGTCTTACGATGTTCTGTTCAGACGGTCATGTTTTTTACGCTCCGCTGTCAAAAGGCGGGGCGTAAAAAAAGACGCCCGCGTCAAAGAAGTACCTGTCACTTCTTGGGACGTAATTGGAGCCATTATTCATTGACTCCAATGAAAAGCAGCTCCAGTTACATCCGTATTGGACGCGGCGTTCAAGCGCCTGCACATGCCGTTACGGCTGAAATGACGGGGCTGTTTTCTCCTGAAAACAGCCCCGTAATTTCGGCCGTTACGGACGCTGTAGTGTGAACATACCCTAACTCAGGTACTGGCATGGAAGGCACTCCACTACCGCACTTTAGGAAAACAACGGGTCAGATTTATCATTGTATTTGTTCACATTTATTTAGCCTATGTGCCACTTTTTCCAACACACCCAAATTATGACGAACCTGTTGCATTCTGCACTGTGGGAGAGAGACCATTTGTATGACACGCTGATTTGACACAATCGGCGCATTATTTTTTTTTGTACTGCGTTTTCCCCCACTGTAGTCAATTGTGGAAAAGGGCACGCTGCAGTTGAGTACATTATTTATTCGGGAAAAAAAAAAAAAAAAATGCCAAAAAAAAAATAAAAAACATACACACATTAAACACGCAAAATCGCAAAATACAGGGAAAAAAATCGAAATAACAGGAAAATCCACCGGATATCGATCACATTAACTCAGACGTGATCGACAGCAGCTTGATCCTGCGTGTCAGAGGCATGCAGGATCCGCGGTCACCGAAGTTGCCAGTCCCACAGACCTGACGTATTCGGGTTTGAGCGCAAAATACAGCTTCTATGTATCCAGGATATATAGAAGCTGGCAAAAAGCTATATATTCAAAAAGTAAGGTACCGGTACTTTTTTTTTTTTTTTTAAATAAAAAACAACTCAAAAGTTGCTTAAAACACCATGATACATTATTTTTAAAATAAAACCAAGTGTTCAAAGGTTTACATAGGCCTCATGCACAAGGCCGTATTATGGATATGTGTTTTATTGGTGTTGTAATACCGTGCCCATATCCTGATACGAGCCCATAATGTACCATCATTTTATAAGCAGGCAAACCGAGTTGTTAGGAAAATCTGTGGTGTGCGCCATACAGTTGCACACAGAGGGGATTTACTAACCAAACGGCACCAGAAACCGGTCAGAATATAAGCCATAAAAATGGAGCACATGGCGTGTACCAAATTTATTTTGCATATTATATAGACAGTGCCTAACTTGTGCCTCAGGGTCTGTTCACATCTGCGCTTGAATTTCCATTATTCTGTACTGTCATAAGAACAAAAAACAAAAGCAACATAACACCTTGATGTGTTAAATGATGGAAACCAAAGGCACCTGATGGAACGCACTTACTTTCATGGCTTCAGTCAGGTTTCCTTTATGGTTTCCAGAATTTGATGCAATCTGCAACGGAGGCTCCTAAAAGAGCCTAGAACGCAGATGTGAACATAGCCTAAGAAGCCAAATTTATTTCAGACAAACACCATTTTTTGACACAAAATACCAGCGTACAGGTACAGCAGCTATGGGTGTTCCTAAGACCTCACGCACACTACCGCATTGGTTTCGTGGTTCACAATACCACATGTTTGTTGCAGTCCATCAAACCTTCGTGGTGCATCTGTATGTAAAAAAGACACACGGACCTACAACAAATTACCTGTATTGGTGAGTCCGCAAATCCGGACCGTAAAATGACGTGTTGAGTTTTTGCAGTCCGGATTTGCGGCCACCACACGGATCAGTGTAAACCACGGTTGTGTGTCTGGGGCCATAGAAAGGAATGGTTCCGCAAATTATCTGCAAAAAACGCGGCAGCAAAAGCACGGTCGTGTGCAGGAGGCCAAATATGCCGAGTGAGTTAAGACAAATTAACCATGCAGCCATTTTGATACATTTTGCACCATTTTCATGATGTATACTACAACAATATCGTTCAATTGCTGGGTGACAATATGGCGAATATTTCAGCTCTCACATGGCTTACTACTCAGACTGCCTAGTCCCTGACACGTCTCTTATTCCCTATACTGCATAGGGGTCTGGAAAGCAGGGTAGCTGTATTACATACATATTATAGACGGACATGTAAAAACAATATTGAAGTTAACACAACATCCTCTGAGTAACTTTCTGTTGTAATGGTCTTTCTTCACCCTTAGGGTATGTGCACACACACTAATTACGTCCGTAATTGACGGACGTAATTCGGCCGCAAGTCCCGGACCGAACACAGTGCAGGGAGCCGCGCTCCTAGCATCATACTTATGTACGATGCTAGGAGTCCCTGCCTCGCTGCAGGACAACTGTCCCGTACTGTAATCATGTTTTTAGTACGGGACAGTTGTCCTGCAGCGAGGCAGGGACTCCTAGCATCGTACATAAGTATGATGCTAGGAGCCCGGCTCCCTGCACTGTGTTCGGTCCGGGTCTTCCGGCCGAAATACGTCCGTCAATTACGGACGTAATTAGTGTGTGTGCACATACCCTTATACTACACATTAGTCACTTGGGGGGAGATTTATAAAAACTGGTGCAAAGGAAAAGTGCAGTAGCTACCAATGGCAACCAATTAGGCTTCTGCTTTCTTTTTCCAAAGGACCTCTACAAAATGAAAGGAGAAATCGGATTGGTTGCTATGGGCAACTACTTCCTTTTCCTTTGCACTAGTTGTGATTCATTCCCCCATTGTGTATGTGCTGTAGCAGATAATTAGGGCACGAGAAGTCACAGCATTACTCACACAGGACCTTTCAACACTATCTGGTTATTCAGGTTATTGTCCCCTGGAGTCTATAAAATGTCAGGGCTGGTCTAGATAAAACCAAGTGACGGCAGGAGCACGAGGAACGATGATGGCCAATAGCAATAGAAATCAATGTTCACTCCACAACAACTACATGCAGCCCAAGGTTGGAAATTCTTCAATGGTCGTATGCAATCTTCTTTCCCATTGGGAATAATACAAGTTGTATTGGGAAAATAATTTTTAGGAATCACACAAATGACTTTAAATCGCCACCAAATCTGACCTCCGAAAGTCCAGACACTGAAATAGTTCAGCACAAAACAGAAAAATAATCTGGAGACTCAAATCAGAAAGTGAGAATAAGTCACGCTAATATATGAACTAATAAAACATTACAGATGAGGAACACGTTAGAATAAATCATATAGCGGGACGTGGGCGTTCATTTACTATACTACCCACATGTGACAGGATGAAGACCATTCTCTCTGTGTGAATATGGCCTTAGAGTTTTTTCTGGGCTGACCAACGCAAACGTGTTTCTCGTCCATGAGCTGTCCGTTTTAAAAAGGAACAGCACACTCACCCATAAAAATTATTGGGGTAATTCATGCTTCAGTTTTTTTCACGGAGCGCGTGTGCATTGCGAGAAACTTATAGCATGTCCTGTCCTGGTCCGGATTTGCAGACCAGACTCGCCCATTAAAGTCCCTAGGTGCATGAAAAAAAAAACGGACAGCGCACGGACGACATCCACGTGCGGTCTGTTTTTCACGGATCAGTTGCAAAAGAAATGCATAAAAAGAAAAAGTGCATATGCATGAGACGCGGTCCCTTTTTGTGGACCCAAATTGTACGTGCTCGTGTGACATTGATAAAAGAAAACTCTAAAAAGATAGTGCCACTGGATAAATTCTGACTACTGGGGTTTCCCCAAACTTGTGAAATTATCCAATATATATTCTATGTCAGGATGTTCATCAAATAACACCATACTTGTGCACAGATCTGGTCAGGATATCCATCAAATAACACCATACTTGTACACAGATCTGGTCAGGATATCCATCAAATAACACCATACTTGTACACAGATCTGGTCAGGATATCCATCAAATAACACCATACTTGTACACAGATCTGGTCAGGATATCCATCAAATAACACCATACTTGTGCACAGATCTGGTCAGGATATCCATTAAGTAACACCATACTTGTGCACAGATCTGGTCAGGATATCCATTAAGTAACACCATACTTGTACACAGATCTGGTCAGGATATCCATCAAATAACACCATACTTGTACACAGATCTTGTCAAGATATCCATCAAATAACACCATACTTGTACACAGATCTGGTCAGGATATCCATCAAATAACACCATACTTGTACACAGATCTGGTCAGGATATCCATTAAGTAACACCATACTTGTACACAGACCTGGTCAGGATATCCATCAAATAACACCATACTTGTACACAGATCTGGTCAGGATATCCATCAAATAACACCATACTTGTACACAGATCTGGTCAGGATATCCATTAAGTAACACCATACTTGTACACAGACCTGGTCAGGATATCCATCAAATAACACCATACTTGTACACAGATCTGGTCAGGATATCCATCAAATAACACCATACTTGTGCACAGATCTGGTCAGGATATCCATCAAATAACACCATACTTGTACACAGATCTTGTCAGGATATCCATCAAATAACACCATACTTGTGCACAGATCTGGTCAGGATATCCATTAAGTAACACCATACTTGTGCACAGATCTGGTCAGGATATCCATTAAGTAACACCATACTTGTACACAGATCTGGTCAGGATATCCATCAAATAACACCATACTTGTACACAGATCTTGTCAAGATATCCATCAAATAACACCATACTTGTACACAGATCTGGTCAGGATATCCATCAAATAACACCATACTTGTACACAGATCTGGTCAGGATATCCATTAAGTAACACCATACTTGTACACAGACCTGGTCAGGATATCCATCAAATAACACCATACTTGTACACAGATCTGGTCAGGATATCCATCAAATAACACCATACTTGTACACAGATCTGGTCAGGATATCCATTAAGTAACACCATACTTGTACACAGACCTGGTCAGGATATCCATCAAATAACACCATACTTGTACACAGATCTGGTCAGGATATCCATCAAATAACACCATACTTGTGCACAGATCTGGTCAGGATATCCATCAAATAACACCATACTTGTACACAGATCTTGTCAGGATATCCATCAAATAACACCATACTTGTACACAGATCTGGTCAGGATATCCATCAAATAACACCATACTTGTACACAGATCTTGTCAAGATATCCATCAAATAACACCATACTTGTACACAGATCTTGTCAAGATATCCATCAAATAACACCATACTTGTACACAGATCTGGTCAGGATATCCATCAAATAACACCATACTTGTACACAGATCTGGTCAGGATATCCATTAAGTAACACCATACTTGTACACAGACCTGGTCAGGATATCCATCAAATAACACCATACTTGTACACAGATCTGGTCAGGATATCCATCAAATAACACCATACTTGTACACAGATCTGGTCAGGATATCCATTAAGTAACACCATACTTGTACACAGACCTGGTCAGGATATCCATCAAATAACACCATACTTGTACACAGATCTGGTCAGGATATCCATCAAATAACACCATACTTGTGCACAGATCTGGTCAGGATATCCATCAAATAACACCATACTTGTACACAGATCTTGTCAGGATATCCATCAAATAACACCATACTTGTGCACAGATCTGGTCAGGATATCCATTAAGTAACACCATACTTGTGCACAGATCTGGTCAGGATATCCATCAAATAACACCATACTTGTACACAGATCTTGTCAAGATATCCATCAAATAACACCATACTTGTACACAGATCTTGTCAGGATATCCATCAAATAACACCATACTTGTGCACAGATCTGGTCAGGATATCCATTAAGTAACACCATACTTGTGCACAGATCTGGTCAGGATATCCATTAAGTAACACCATACTTGTACACAGATCTGGTCAGGATATCCATCAAATAACACCATACTTGTACACAGATCTTGTCAAGATATCCATCAAATAACACCATACTTGTACACAGATCTTGTCAAGATATCCATCAAATAACACCATACTTGTACACAGATCTTGTCAAGATATCCATCAAATAACACCATACTTGTACACAGATCTTGTCAGGATATCCATCAAATAACACCATACTTGTGCACAGATCTGGTCAGGATATCCATTAAGTAACACCATACTTGTGCACAGATCTGGTCAGGATATCCATTAAGTAACACCATACTTGTACACAGATCTGGTCAGGATATCCATCAAATAACACCATACTTGTACACAGATCTTGTCAAGATATCCATCAAATAACACCATACTTGTACACAGATCTTGTCAAGATATCCATCAAATAACACCATACTTGTACACAGATCTTGCTAAGATAGAGACAACTTTACTTTTCTCCATTTTGTTAAAAGGTAACTAAACGTTTGACAAACTTCTGACATGTCATAGTGACAGATGATAATGTCAGAAGTTTGGATTGGTGGGGGTCCGAGCACTGAGACCCCCACCAATCGCTAGAACGAAGCAGCTGAAGTGCTCGTGTGAGTGCTCAGCCGCTTTGTGTCTATTCGGCTTTTTCCGGAAATCAATGTATCGGTGTACGGACTCAATAGAAAATCTATGAGCCCGTACTCCGATACATCGGCTTTCCGGAAAAAGCCGAACAGACGCGAAGCAGCTGAGCGCTCACACGAGCACTTCAGCTGCTTCGTTCTAGCGATTGGTGGGGATCTCAGTGCTCGGACCCCCACCAATCCAAACTTCTGACATGTCACTATGACATGTCAGAAGTTTGTCAAACGCTTAGCTACACTTTAATGTGTAAGTCCTATTTCAAAATATATAAAGACAGGCCTTGCTTGCTGTAAATCTGCCATGTACGGTCAATCTTCAGTGAGATAAATACATCAGCAGCACAAATCTCTCTCATCCTAATATTTGCTACAATGTATCAGTATAGATGAAACCAATCAGGAAATTCAGCTGACAGTTTTATTTTACATTGGGTGCAATTTTATCCACTTCTTAGCTGTGAGACATATTAAAGGATTTTTCTTCCTTCTGAAAACTGATGACCTATTCACCGGATAGGTCATCAGTACATGATCTGCGGGGGTCAGACACCCGGGCCCCGCACAGATCAGCTGGTCCGGTGCCTCCGTGCACCAGACGTACAAGCCGGAAGCAGATGGCTCCGGCCACGGAATAGTGGCCGAGCTGAAGTACTGCAGCTCTGCTAGTATTCAAGTGAATAGGAGCAGTCCTGCAGTTTTGAAGCGGCCGCTATGCTATGTACGGAGCCAACTGCTTCCAGGCTCCGTACATAGCATTATGTGCCACAACATCCGCTGCCCACAGGCCACAGCAGCGGCTTATCAGTGCAGGGTCTGGGTGTTGGACCCGCACCGATGACAAACCGATGACCTATCAGGTGGATAGGTCATCAGAAGGTGGAAAACTCCTTTAAGGTATGTTCACACAGAGCGGACATGCAGCGTAAAAGTACACAACATATCCGCCCTGGATGCCGCAGGGAATTTGGGCCGAAAAACCACACCAAATTGTGGAAAACCTACACTTCTACGCTCTGTTGTTTAGCTTGAGTTGGCTCTCCCTGCTGCAGGCTGTGTATTTCTATCTGAAAACATAGGTGGACATAATGAGGACCTGTCACCTCTTCTGACACGCCTGCTTTAGTAAATACTTGTATTACACATGAAATAACAATTCTGGAGCAGCTTTTCTTAGAACTCTGCGTTGTGCCGTTCCTCTGTTATTCCTTCTAGAAATGTATGAATAAATTGACAACTGGGCGTTAGGCTCTCTTCACATCACGTTTACGCTTTCCATTGGAGGTATACGTCGGGAGGACTCCCAAAGTATACCTCCGACTGAAGGCTGCTACGTATCCCACAGGCCCTGGGGAAGCTCCTGAAGTCACTGCATATATGGACAGTGATGTCAGGAGCTTCCCCAGGGATGGAGTCCCCGGACAGAGCGAATGTGCAGGAAGCTCCAGCGGGATAACTGTCCATATATGGACTGTAAGGCCATGTTTACACGGAATATGTTCAGGATTAAAAATACGAGGCTGATTTCAAGACAAAAGAGCCTCTGTAATCCAGGTGTTTTTGGAGCTGATTTTGATGTGTATTTTCAAAGTGATTTTGAAGGAAACATCAGATCGTAAACGCTTCAAGAAGTGATATTTTTTTTCACAGAATACCCCGGGATGGAATAGTTTAGTGTAGTTTGTCAGCTGTACACGCTAAACGTAGGTTATAAACGTAGTTAGGGGCCCGTCCATACACAGACTAACAATATCCAATTGAGACTGTGTAGGGACACCCCCCCCCCAACTGGTAACACCCAATTGTCAATTTATTCACACATTTCTAGGAGGAGTAACAGAGGAATGGCACAACCTAGAGTTCTAAGAAAATATGTTCCAGAATTGTTATTTCATGGGGATACAATTATTTACTAATACAGACATGTCAGGAGAGCGGACAGGTCCTCTTTAATATGCCGTCATACAGATAAGAACTAATAATCCAGATTATTATGGCAGATCAAGAAATGTTCAGATTGCGGGTAAATTACAGCCTCTTTGTATCCTCAAAGTGAGTGGATTGTGAACAGAAAACTGCCTGGTACAGGGCCACATGATGCCACACACAGATGATTCAGATGAGCTCCCTCTGTAGTAGATAGTGACATACAATACACACGGGCCCTGGATCCCTCAGCATACAATAGTAATCCCGATCTGAGTGGTAACAATGTGCCCAGGTCACAGGTGTCAGGCTGGATGTGGCAAGTCTGTGGAGCTTCTAATGACACAAATATTTACACACCCGGGAATGCGACACCTTGTGTGGCCAGGGCCGCCCTCTCGGATGAGGTGAAAGCAAAACATGAGTACATCCCTGGAACACTCCCGGGTCCTCTGTGACCTCTACACCCAGCGCAGACCCCATCCTAGCATCACAAGAATCTCACCTGAGCAGAGCCCCTGGCTGCCCGGCTGACAGCTCCCAGCATGCAATGGGAATCCTGACCATAGATGGGGGAAGGTGATGAGTAACGTCAGAAGAATGCGACAGGAAATAGTGTATACATGTGGCGATCACGGCCATATTTGAGGCTGGAACAGTGCCAGTACATAAGTGTTAGTCCTGCTTTATCTTATTTCTATTGTTTTACTCGTGTTTTTTTATTATGAGGATATTGATGTGTATTCTTGTAGAAAAATTGGTCTGTGTAAAATGTTGGACTGATTCCCTCTTGGGCAAATGAAAGCATCAGCAGTGTCAGGGTAGGAGCCGGGAGGCTGGCAGCTACTTCTCATGACAAGTTGCACACGCTGTCCGGCACGGCACGGCACGGCACGGCACGGCACGGCACGGCACGGCACTAGCCTGCCCTCTGCTTACACTCACTGTACCACGCGCAGCACTAGAGACGTGTGCTCACCGTGAGCTTTACATAGGTGGCGCTGTAGAGCAGTGTGGTCACCGGTCCAGCGCCTCCTGCACAGAGATAGCGCATCATACGAGGCGGCAGACTGAACATGGGCTCTAACGTGCGGCTGGAGATCAGGAGAAGCATGCAGAGCGCCATTCTCATTCTGAGGTAAATGCTGAGTCTTGTTATTACGGTCACTTACAGGGCAGGGTACCAGCACTGGGTCTGCCCCGTGTACACTACAGGTGGAGTTTCAAGCTCACAGGCCAGTAACAGACCTGCCTCATGGATTTCTGCGTCACGTCACATGACCATGTTTCCATTCACTGACTGCAATCAGGGATCTTGAAAATGGTGGGAAATGACATCAGTAGTGTAAACAATCAGAACCTTCAGTAGTTTGGGATATTTCATTGGCTATATGACATTTTTATTTCGTATGGTCCAGCGATGGAGTGTTTAACCCCTTAACGACACAGCTATTTTGTGCTTTGATGACCCAGCGATTTTTATTATTATTTTTTCATCTTTGCATCAATGCATTTAGGGAGCCATCATTTTTTTGTTTTTGTGTTGAAGTAGTGAGCTGTGTTTTGAGTTGTGTTTTTTTGTTTTCCTTTTTATGGCGTTCACCGCGCTGTATAAATGACATCGTAACTTTATTCTGTGGGTCAGCATGATTACGGCAATATCAAATATTTTTTTTTGTTTTATTTCTTTTGCACAAGAAAAACACTGTACCAGAAAAATAGTTTTCGTGTCGCCATATTTTGAGAGCCATAACTTTTTTTTTTCTGTCATTAGTACATATGACTTTTTATTAAATGTTTTGGTAAACGAGGTAATTAAAAACACTAATTGTGGAATTGATTTTCTTTACAGCATTCCCGTGCAGGATAAATAATTCACTAGTTTAAGGCTATGTTCACACGGAGTATTTTGGGGGAGGAATATCTGCCTCAAAATTCCGTTTGGAACTTTGAGGCAGATATTCCTCTCCCTGCACGCCGATTTTCGCGGTGATTTTCGCGCCGTTTTTCGCCCGCGGCCATTGAGCGCCGCGGGCATAAAACAGCGCGAAATACGCTTTCTCTGCCTCCCATTGAAGTCAATGGGAGGTCGGAGGCGGAAGCGCCCGAAGATAGGGCATGTCGCTTCTTTTTCCCGCGAGGCAGTTTTAATGTCCTATCTCCTGCATAATCTGATCGCTGTAATGTAGATAACAGTGGTTTTTATTTTGAAAAACGATCGTTTTGAGGAAGTTATGAGCAATTTTAGATTTATGCTAATTAGTTTCTTAATGACCAACTGGGCGTTGTACAGAGGAGTGTATGACGCTGACCAATCGGCGACCATTCATTCTCATACACTTCTGTCCATTTGTATTCGCTGCACAGCATGATCTCGCAAGATCACGCTATGAATGTCAGCAGTAGCGGTTATAGAGGCTCTGTCACCAGATTATAAGTGCCCTATCTCCTATATAAGGAGATCAGCGCTATAATGTAGGTGACAGTAATGCCTTTTATTTAGAAAAACGATCTATTTTAAACCACTTTATTAGCGATTTTTAGCTTTATGCTAATGAGTTTCTTAATGCCCAAGTGGGCGTGTTTTACTTTCGACCAAGTGGGCGTTTTTATTGATACAGTTCTTTGGTACATATGACTTTTTTTTATTTTATTACAAGGTGACAAAAAAACTGATTCTGGCGGTTAAATTGAAAAAATATATTTTTTTATGGCATTAACCATGCGAGTTAAATAATATTATATTGTAATAGTTCAGACTTTTACCGATACGGCGATATTAATTGTGTTTATTTTTTATTATTATTTTTTTTTACATTAGGAGAAAAATGGGAAAAGGATTTTTGTTTTCACTACTAAAAGCGATCACTGTTCCTGGCCGTTTGTGCAGGGTGTCCGCTCTAAAACACAGCTGACACTCGCAGTGTATGGAGCGGGCACAGCGCTTGAGCCTGCTCCATAATTCACCACCCGCACCAGGATGTACCGGCACGTTATGGTGTGTCAAGGGGTTAAAAACTGATCAACCGTCAGTTTTTCATGTTCGTTTACCATCAGTGTGTCTCCAAATTTTCATCCAGTCCAGTCATTTGTCAGGGTATTTTTTTTGTCCCAACCCCCTGAAAACGCCACAGTGCCCACTGTGGATAGTGCCACACAGTGCCCACTGTGGATAGTGCCACACAGTGCCCACTGTGGATAGTGCCACACAGTGCCCACTGTGGATAGTGCCACACAGTGCCCACTGTGGATAGTGCCACACAGTGCCCACTGTGGATAGTGCCACACAGTGCCCACTGTGGATAGTGCCACACTGTGCCCACTGTGGATAGTGCCACACTGTGCCCACTGGATAGTGCCACACTGTGCCCACTGTGGATAGTGCCCACTGTGGATGATGCCCATATAGTGCCTCAGTGCCCATGTAATTAGTGCCACCCCCATGTAGATAGCGGCATTGGGGCTCCCTCCGGGAGCGGAAACCACAGCCAGAGCGTCGGTCACGCTGTGGCCGGGGATTCTGCTCCAGGAGTAGCCTCTGACGTCACTGTCCATATATGAATAGTGACGTCAAGGGCTTTCCCACGACAGGAGTCCCCTTTCCATAGTTGAAAGCTCTGACATCACTGTCCATATATGGACAGTGACGTCAGGGGCTTCCCCGGGCTCCGCGCTTAAAATAGCACTGTACCAAGGGAGTCCTCTTGTGAGGCCAGGATCCATTTTTAACGGCCATCGCATGGATTGATTACTGAAAAATGTCCGTTAAGTGCTGATCCATTGACTTCTTTGGGGTCCGTCGGGCCGTGAAAAAGTCCTGGGGAGCGCTTGCACTGTCTGTAGCAGAGACACGCCCCCTTGCCAGTTAGGCAGACAAAGTACAATACTGATCTCTTGCAAGAGCTGAAGAGATGAGAGTGCGCATGCGCGCTCTCCTCTCCACAGCTTTTACGCTGCCCGTAGCAGTGACACGCCCCCTTGCCAGTTCGGCAGTAGACTGATCTTGAATGCTGAAGAGTGAGAGTGTGTGCGTGCGCTCGCGCACACTCTCTCCTCTCTCCTCGCTCTTGCTGTAACACTGTCCTTATCTGATTGGACAGTGTCCCAGCCATAGTAACACGCCTCCCAGCCATAGTAACACGCCTCCCTGCCAGTACACGCCCCATTGACAGTTCAGGAGGTTATTTAAATATCGGGTGCTGCGGGTGAAAAACGCAGCCATAATGGGCGTGCAGGCAGAGCGAAATCTGCCTCAAAATTCCAAACGGAATGGTTTCAGTTGAGGGGTTCCGTCGGAGTGACAAACAGAAGCCATTAGCAAAGTATCCGTCACCTTTGAGATCAATGGTGTTTCAAAGGGAAGCTATGGTTTCCATTTGCCTTTCTGTTAAGGGGTTCCCCTGACGGAAAGCTTGGATGGAACCCCTCAACGGAAACCATTTTTGTGAAGGTAAAATAATAGGCTTAGGGGCTGTTTGCATTTGCGTTGTGGTATTCTGTTGTTCTGCTCTGTCAGAGGAACAAAACAGGAGAATACCGAAAGCAACTGTTCCGTTGCACAACGATAGGGCAGCACTCTTCGCTATTGTTTCCGGTAATCTCTTACGGATCTGCCACAGAGGCCACTAACAGAGCCTCCAAAGCAGATGCAAAATTTTCTATAATGTAGACCAGAGGTCCTTAACCTTGTGAGCCACATTCAACAAAAAAAATAAAAATGGATGAGAACCATGTTAAACCTTTCTCGCTCGCTCCACATAAAAATAATTGATAATGGACTGGTCCCTGTGCCAGAAGCCCAGTAATTTAAAGAGGCTCTGTCACCAGATTTTGCAACCCCTATCTGCTATTGCAGCAGATAGGCGCTGCAATGTAGATTACAGTAACGTTTTTATTTAAAAAAAACGAGCATTTTTGGCCAAGTTATGACCATTTTTGTAGTTATGCAAATGAGGCTTGCAAAAGTCCAAGTGGGTGTGTTTAAAAGTAAAAGTCCAAGTGGGCGTGTATTATGTGCGTACATCGGGGCGTTTTTAATACTTTCACTAGCTGGGCGCTCTGATGAGAAGTAACATCCTCTTCTCTTCAGAACGCCCAGCTTGTGACAGTGCAGATCTGTGACGTCACTCACAGGTCCTGCATCGTGACGGCCACATCGGCACCAGAGGCTACAGTTGATTCTGCAGCAGCATCAGCGTTTGCAGGTAAGTCGATCTTACCTGCTAACGCCGATGCTGCTGCAGAATCAACTGTAGCCTCTGCTGCCGATGTGGCCGTCACGATGCAGGACCTGTGAGTGACGTCACAGATCTGCACTGTCACAAGCTGGGCGTTCTGAAGAGAAGAGGATGTTACTTCTCTTCACAGCGCCCAGCTAGTAAAAGTATTAAAAACGCCCCGATGTACGCACCTAATACACGCCCACTTGGACTTTTACTTTTAAACACACCCACTTGGACTTTTGCAAGCCTCATTTGCATAATTACAAAAATGGTCATAACTTGGCCAAAAATGCTCGTTTTTTAAAAATAAAAACGTTACTGTAATCTACTTTGCAGCGCCTATCTGCTGCAATAGCAGATAGGGGTTGCAAAATCTGGTGACAGAGCCTCTTTAAATGCTGTGCATGATGGCACCCTGCGCTCCTGCACAACTCTGCCCCTGTCAACGGCAGGATTGGGCTGTCACATAGACGGCCCTATCCTGTATGTGATAGGGAACTGAAATAATCAGCTCCCCCTAACAGAAATGCACTCCTATTAAGCGTTGTGTACCTGAAGGCAGAAGAGCTGATTCTATTTTCGGATAGTTGCTGGGGAATCCCTGGATGTTAGTAAGGATGTCACAGGGATTCCCTGTGCAGAATAGATGCTGAGCATACACAATCTGCGTCTATTCTGCATGTCTGTGTGTGTGTATATAGATCTTTAATAAGTGATCTTATGGGCTGTTACCATCAGATCACTGCTATCCATAATCTACATATGGGGACAGTAGGGAAAACATAGATAATGTGTTCCCTGCTAACCTGTGCCCCGTAGTAAAAAATTAATAAATAAAAAAACAGTAAAAAAAATTATAAATAAGTAAAATGTAAAAAAAATAAATGCCCTCTTCTGCAAAAAAAAGTTCACACCTTTCTGAACCAGTCATTAATGTGTTCCGGTCCGGCAGACATGAACTTATTCTCCAGGCCACTAATTTTAGTCTGTTTTACCCCGGCTCGATCTGCTTTTGCGCCTTTACTTAAAAATGTCTGTACTTTAATAATTATCCGCCATACCCGGGAGAACCCTTTTAACAATTTTTGGGGTGTGTGTGTCTCCAGTGGCACAAGCTGGGTGCCACATATTGGCATATCTATAGAAAAAAATCCCATTTTCACTCTGCAACATCGAGTGCACACCAATTTCTGCCAATCACCTGTGGTGTTAATATGCTCACTACACCCCTTAGTGAATACCTTGAGGGGTGTAGTTTCCCAAATGGGGTCACTTCTGGGGGGATCCACTGTTTTGGTCCCACAGGGACTTTGCAAATGCGACATAGCGCCCAGAAACCAATCCAGCAAAATCTGTACTCCAAAAGCCAAATGGCGCTCCTTCCCTTCTGAGCCCTACTCTGTGCCCAAACAGCCGTTTATGACCACATATGTGGTCTTTCCGTACACAGGAGAAGTTGCTTTACAAGTGTTGTGGTGCTTTTTTTCATTTATTTGTTGAGAAAATGAAACATTTTCAGCTAAAACTATGTCTTATTGAAGAAAAAGGAATTTTTTTTATTTTCACTGCCCAATTCTAATAAAATCTATGAAACACCTGTGGGGTCAAAATGCTCACTACACCCCTAGATGAATTCCTCAAGGGGTGTAGTTTTGTGAATGGAATCACTTTTGGGGAGTTTCCACTGTACTGGTACCTTAGGAGCTTTGCAAAAGTGACATGGTGTCAAGAAAAAAATCCAGCAAAATCTGTGCTCCAAAAGCCAAATGGAGCTCCTTCTCTTCTGATCCTTGCCGTGTGCCCAAACAGCAGTTTATGACCACAAATGGGGTATTGCCGTACTCCAGAGAAGTTGCTTTACAAATGTTGTTTTTTTTTTTTATTCCTTTATTTGTTGAGAAAATGAAAAATGTTGAGCTAAAGCTACGTCTTATTGGAAAAAAAGAATTTTTTTTATCTTCACTGCCCAATTCTAATAAAATCTATGAAACCCCTGTGGGTTTAAAATGTTCACTACACCCCTAGATGGATTCTTCAAGGGGTGTAGTTTCCTAAATGGAGTCACTTTTTTGGTGTTTTCACTGGTCTCCGCAAACCATTCCTGCTAAATTTGAGCTGCAATAGTCAAATGGCGCTCTTTCCCTTCTAAGCCCTGCCGTGTGTCCAATCAGCCGTTTATTACCACATGTGGGGTATTGTTTTACTCGGGAGAAATTGCTTTACAAATGTAGTGGTGCATTTTCTCCTTTTAGTCCTTGTGGAAATTAGAAAAAATTAGCTAAACCTACATTTTCTTTGAAATAATGTCGATTTTCATTTTCACGGCCTACTTCCAATAATTTCTCCAAAAAACCTGTACATGGAGATGCCGGGCTGCGGGGAGCGTCTGTGTGCTCTGTTATGAGCACACGTGGATTAACGGGCTGCAGGCACGACGACCAGCTTTGCAGCCCGTTAATCTACGTGGGGTGGTCGTGAAGGGGTTAAGTAAAAGCATTCTATGATGTACCTGAACTTTTTTTTTTCCCTGTGGGAAGGGGTTAAACATGGAGAACAAAGAAAACATGAAATTGCAAACATTTGCAGAGAAAATCTTTTATTTGGCACACTTGTGTTATCGATATGCAGTGCAATGTTGTTCATGTGGATGTTGTATTGTAGCCGTTGATGATATCTCAGGGCTAGTATGGTGAGCCGCAAAGCTGGGGTTACAAGCCACGTGTAACTCCCGGGCACTGGTTGGAGACTACTGATGTAGATAATAAAGCAAACTCGCATAAAAAGGCGTACACGTAAACTAATGCTGAGATTCTGACTCTCTGCTCAGTGGAGCTGCCCTTCCATATTCTATCTTCCTGCAATTCTAACACATCAACTGAATATGACATTCTTAATTAACTTCATATGGATTTTAGACTTTGCTTAGAGGCATTTTTATTTTCACTTCTTGCAAAGCAGAAACCAATTGAATAATGTATTTATGGACAAAATATTCATTAATTTTAATGCCCCAATTTCTTTCTTTATTTTAGTGGCCTTGAAGGCAAAAGATTTCCAATTGACATTTCAGTGAGCCAGTCCTCCTTAGAAATCCAGTCTCCTGACAACAGTGAGGAGTTCGTTTTACCGCAGGAGGTCAAGTTGGTTCCCTCCACATGTAGATATGTCCAGCATGTCTCTGGTGAAGGATTGCATATGCGGCTAAAGGCCCAAGCTCTGGGCCCTACAGGTACTGGTAAAAAAGAAGGACATGTATAGCTATATGTGGGGGTTTTTATAGGATAATCGGTTAAACTGGAAAACTAGACAAACCAGGAGAGCATTGGAAGCACTAGATCAAAGACAATATCATATTTAAAGAGTAACTGCGCTTTCTATGACATATCAAAAGTTTGATGATACATATCAGAAGTTTGGCTCGGTGGGGTCCGGGTGCTGAGACCCCCAGCGTCGCTGGAACGAAGGTGCAGAATCACTCAGATGAGCGACCGCTATCTTTGACTGTGATCTTCTAAAATGTCTGACAAATCAAACATTTTATGGAAGTGCAGTTACTCTTAAAGAGGCTCTGTCACCACATTATAACTGCCCTATCTCCTACATAATGTGATTGGCGCTGTAATGTAGATCACAGCAGTTGTTTTTTATTTTGAAAAACGATAAATTTTGACCTAGTTATGACCTATTTTAGATTTATGCTAATTACTTTCTTAATAGACAACGGGGCGTGTTTTTACTTTTTGACCCAGTGGGCGTTGTAAATAGAAGTGTATGACGCTGACCAATCGGCGTCATACACTTCTCTACATTTATATACTCAGCACATGTGCTGTTACTTACTCAGACATTAACGTTACTGAAGTGCCTTGAGAGTGAATAGACATGGCTTCCAGCCAATACGCGATGTCCATTCACTCTCCCGACACTTTGGTAACGTTTGTTTGTGTGGGACTTAATGACCGCAAGCGTGATCTCTATGTGCTGTGCTGTCCCACACAAACGTTACCGAACTGTCGGGATTGTGAATAGACATCCTGGCTGGCTGGCTATTCACTCTTAAGATACTTCAGTAACGTTAATGTGTGAGTAAGTGACAGCACACAGTGATCTTGCTAGATCACTATGTGCTGAGTACATGAATGGAGAGAAGTGTATGACGCTGATTGGTCACTGATTGGTCAGTGTCATACACTTCCCTTTACAACGCCCACTTGGTCAAAAAGTAAAAACACGCCCAGTTGTCTATTAAGAAACTCATTAGCATAAATCTAAAATAGGTCATAACTCAGTCAAAAATGATCGTTTTTCGAAATAAAAACCACTGCTGTTATCTACATTACAGCGCCAATCACATTATGTAGGAGACAGGGCACTTATAATGTGGTGACAGAGCCTCTTTAAAGATTGCGGAGCTTCACACATTCAGACTCTTAACCAGGGACAACATTTCATAGCTTGGCGTGTGCTTCATCATTTGTGCCCCAGGTCTTCACAACTCGTGAAACACTGGACAAAGAAGAATTACAGTAGCATATTGTGGAACAGAGAGAGCAAGCAGTGATCAAATAGCTAGACAAGACAGAGCAAGCCAAATTTCCATGACATTAAAGTAAACTTGTCCACAGAATAAGTGCCCCCTGTTAAATGGCTATTAAACATACATTACGCAGGTTGGGCAGAACATCCGTCTAATTTATGCATTAATTCTCAAGAAATTCAATGCTCAGTGCTTTACTGTAATTTCTCATGATTTAGCCAGACGTGTGTGGGTTGTGCTCACTGGACTCGTTGATGGCTAATTGACATACCGGCCACCAAATGTTTGCACTATAATACAAGTATGGAACCTCAGTTTAAAGAGGCTCTGTCACCAGATTTTGCAACCCCTATCTGCTATTGCAGCAGATAGGCGCTGCAATGTAGATTACAGTAACGTTTTTATTTTTAAAAAACGAGCATTTTTGGCCAAGTTATGACCATTTTTGTAATTATGCAAATGAGGCTTGCAAAAGTCCAAGTGGGTGTGTTTAAAAGTCCAAGTGGGCGTGTTATAGGTGCGTACATCGGGGCGTTTTTAATACTTTTACTAGCTGGGCGCTGTGAAGAGAAGTAACATCCTCTTCTCTTCAGAACGCCCAGCTTCTGACAGTGCAGATCTGTGACGTCACTCACAGGTCCTGCATCGTGACGGCCACATCGGCAGCAGAGGCTACAGTTGATTCTGCAGCAGCATCAGCGTTTGCAGGTAAGATCGACTTACCTGCAAACGCTGATGCTGCTGCAGAATCAACTGTAGCCTCTGGTGCCGATGTGGCTGTCACGATGCAGGACCTGTGAGTGACGTCACAGATCTGCACTGTCAGAAGCTGGGCGTTCTGAAGAGAAGTGGATGATACTTCTCATCAGAGCGCCCAGCTAGTAAAAGTATTAAAAACGCCCCGATGTACGCACATAATACACACCCACTTGGACTTTTACTTTTAAACACACCCACTTGGACTTTTGCAAGCCTCATTTGCATAACTACAAAAATGGTCATAACTTGGCCAAAAATGCTCGTTTTTTTAAAATAAAAACGTTACTGTAATCTACATTGCAGCGCCTATCTGCTGCAATAGCAGATAGGGGTTGCAAAATCTGGTGACAGAGCCTCTTTAAAAAGGGCATTTAAAAAATACAAATCTGAGGGTACAGCTGTAGCCTTTGTAAAATATAAAGAGCTTAATAAAATCTGTAAAAATGTAATCAAATTAGCAAAAATACAAAATGAAAGGCAGGTGGCCAAGGATAGTAAAACAAATCCTAAAAAATTCTTCAAGCATATAAATGCAAAAAAGCCAAGGTCTGAACATGTAGGACCCCTAGATAATGGTAATGGGGAGTTGATCACAGGGGATCAAGAGAAGGCAGAGTTACTAAATGGGTTCTTTAGCTCTGTATATACAACTGAAGAAAGAGCAGCTGATGTAGCCGGTGCCAGTGCTGTTAATATATCAGTTGATATACTGAATTGGATGAATGTAGATGTGGTCCAAGCTAAATTAAATAAAATAAATGTGCACAAGGCTCCGGGACCAGATGGGTTACACCCTAGAATTCTTAAAGAGCTTAGTTCAGTTATTTCTGTCCCCCTTTTCATAATATTCAGAGAATCTCTAGTGACTGGTATAGTGCCAAGGGACTGGCGCAGGGCAAATGTGGTGCCTATTTTCAAAAAGGGCTCTAGGTCTTCCCCGGGTAATTATAGACCAGTAAGCTTAACATCCATCGTGGGGAAAATGTTTGAGGGGCTATTGAGGGACTATATACAGGATTATGTGACAATAAATAGCATTATAAGTGACAGCCAGCATGGTTTTACTAAGGACAGAAGTTGTCAAACTAACCTAATCTGTTTTTATGAAGAGGTGAGCAGAAGTCTAGACAGAGGGGCCGCTGTGGATTTAGTGTTTTTGGACTTTGCAAAGGCATTTGACACTGTCCCCCATAGACGCCTAATGGGTAAATTACGGACTATAGGTTTAGAAAATATAGTTTGTAATTGGATTGAGAATTGGCTCAAGGACCGTATCCAGAGAGTTGTGGTCAATGATTCCTTCTCTGAATGGTCACCGGTTATAAGTGGTGTACCCCAGGGTTCAGTGCTGGGACCACTATTATTCAACTTATTTATTAATGATATAGAGGATGGGATTAATAGCACTATTTCTATTTTTGCAGATGACACCAAGCTATGTAATATAGTTCAGACTATGGAAGATGTTCATGAATTACAGGCAGATTTAAACAAACTAAGTGTTTGGGCGTCCACTTGGCAGATGAAGTTTAATGTAGATAAATGTAAAGTTATGCATCTGGGTACCAACAACCTGCATGCATCATATGTCCTAGGGGGAGCTACACTGGCGGATTCACTTGTTGAGAAGGATCTGGGTGTTCTTGTAAATCATAAACTCAATAACAGCATGCAGTGTCAATCAGCTGCTTCAAAGGCCAGCAAGATATTGTCGTGTATTAAAAGAGGCATGGACTCGCGGGACAGAGATGTAATATTGCCACTTTACAAAGCATTAGTGAGGCCCCATCTAGAATATGCAGTTCAGTTCTGGGCTCCAGTTCATAGAAAGGATGCCCTGGAGTTGGAAAAAATACAAAGAAGAGCAACGAAGCTAATAAGGGGCATGGAGAATCTAAGTTATGAGGAAAGATTAAAAGAACTAAACCTATTTAGCCTTGAAAAAAGACGACTAAGGGGGGACATGATTAACTTATATAAATATATTAATGGCACATACAAAAAATATGGTGATATCCTGTTCCTTGTAAAACCCCCTCAAAAAACAAGGGGGCACTCCCTCCGTCTGGAGAAAAAAAGGTTCAAGCTGCAGAGGCGACAAGGCTTCTTTACAGTAAGAACGGTGAATTTATGGAATAGCCTACCGCAGGAGCTGGTCGCAGCAGGGAGAGTGGATGGCTTTAAAAAAGGGTTAGATAATTTCCTAGAACAAAAAAATATTAGCTCATGTGTAGAAATTTTTCCTTCCCTTTTCCCTTCCCTTGGTTGGACTTGATGGACATGTGTCTTTTTTCAGCCGTACTAACTATGTAACTATGTAATAAATAAAAGTTCATCTTGACATCTCTATAACTTTACTGTGCTGTGTTTTCTATGTGGGTGTTTATCATCTGAGAGGTTTGCTTTATACAAGTGGTCCTTCTATATTCTGATCATCTTTTCAAAAGCTCTGGAAAAAGATACATATTGATGAGGTCCTGTAAAGTAACTTTTCAAGTCAGTTGAATTGTTCGGGGAAAACAAAATAAATAATAGAATGCATTTGAATAAATATATTTTTTTTTTTCAACATTTTTGTTTACATTTTGTAAATGGTATGTAGTTTGAGGATCAGGCGCTGTAGTTGTCTACATCCTAAGGTCTTATGCACACGGCCATAGCTACAGGCACGGACGGCCACGGAGTGTCATCTGCGGTCCGTCCGCAATTACTGACAATGCACACAAAAGATGTGCATTCGTTGCAATTGTGCCGGGTATAATAGGAGATCTGTGGCGACCCTTTCATATGGTCATATGGTTCAGGACATCGGGTTAACACATTGTATTCGCACCAACATCCGCAATGAAATAAGCATGTGTAACGTGTATTTCATTGCAGACTTGCATTCGACTTTAACCCATTGCATTGCAATGGATGAAAGCCGTAGTGAAAATCCGCTGCATTTACGTATTATAATGAAATGAACACCAAAAATGATTATGCAAATTATATATGGATGCACTGTTCATGTTAATCTCACTAGCAATCGGAATGCTGGTTACCTTCATGTTTACAGATTACTTGCAGTAATGCTGCTGATGTCCGCCTCTGACCTAGTTTCTGAGCGTTTTTCTGCGTTTTTTTAAAATTCAAATGCCACGGGCAAAAAACACGGAAAATAAGGCACAGGCAGTTAAAAATCTGCCTCAAAACTACTGGAGGAATTCATTTTGTGCCTGCAAAAAAGCTCAGTGTGAACAGGGCCTTACAGTATTTCAAAATGACAACGATAAATAGGTTGGAGAGAGGCAGCAATGTGGAACAAGTTGTATTAAGGCACCACAGATATTAACATGTAATGGAACCAAAACATTATAAAAGACACAACAGTGGTATATAAAGCAAACATCCAGCCCACGAGGAAGTGAAGGCTAGTGTTGGATTGTGGGTAGAGGTAGAAAACTGGGGAGGGTTTGCTCACCGAATGCATTTTAAACTGGGGTCGAAACCTCTTGTGTGTATATATAAAATAAAAATTCTTATTATTATAAAAAAAAATAGTAGCTTTGTAAAATAAACATTGATGCAATATGAACCCATTTTCCAGCTCTGAATACAGCCAGCGATGTCCGCAATGGATGTTTACATTCTGGTTCAGAGGACTGAAATATTGTTGACTTAGGCCTTATTCACACGACCGTGAATAGCGGCCGTCAAAAAATAGTGCATGTCCTATTTTTGGCCGTTTTAACGGCCTGACGGCCTCCATAGAAGTCAGTGGATCAGTTTTTAATGGCTGTCAATACATGTAACAACCGTTAAAAACAGATCAGTGACACCGGGATTGGCAAGGGAACTACTAGTTCCCTTGCTGGCTATCGGCAGCGCGATGACACATACCCACTGATGCAGCGCCGACCTCTTCAGGTGTGGTCTCTCGTCTTCATGGGTTCTGCGAAGGCGACGCGATGACGTCATTGCGCCACCTTCGCAGATCCCGTGCAGACGAGAGACCACACGTGAAGACGCGCTGCATCGGTGAGTGTCATCGCGTCACCTTTGCAGATTCCGTGAAGACAAGAGACCTTACCTGAAGAAGACCGCGCTGCATCGGTGAGCATTCATGCAGGGCTGTGTGGCGTCCTCTACGTTGGGGCTGTGTGGCGTCATCTACGTTGGGGCTGTGTGGCGTCCTCTACGTTGGGGCTGTGTGGCGTCCTCTACGTTGGGGCTGTGTGGCGTCCTCTACGTTGTGGCTGTGTGGCGTCCTCTACGTTGGGGCTGTGTGGCGTCCTCTACGTTGGGGCTGCGTGGCGTCCTCTACGTTGGGGCTGCGTGGCGTCCTCTACGTTGGGGCTGCGTGGCGTCCTCTTTGTTGGGGCTGCGTGGCGTCCTCTTTGTTGGGGCTGCGTGGCGTCCTCTACGTTGGGGCTGCGTGGCGTCCTCTACGTTGGGGCTGCGTGGCGTCCTCTACGTTGGGGCTGCGTGGCGTCCTCTACGTTGGGGCTGCGTGGCGTCCTCTACGTTGGGGCTGCGTGGCGTCCTCTACGTTTTTTTAACGGCCATGGAAAACTGATGCAAAACGGATGTGAAACGGACATTAAAAATAGACAGACGGACTGGAAATGGATGAAATGTAGAGACACACTGATGCAAAACAAATTTGTTTTCACTGTCGTATGAATATAGCCTTAGGGCCTGTTCACATCACCGTTTCGTCACGTTTCCGGTTTTCCGACGGAATCAATAGCGCAGTCGACTATGCTATTGATTCCGTCGGAAAACCGGAAACCTGCCGGAATGGTGACGAACGGAAACCATTAGCGATGTTTCTGTCACCATTGAGATCAATTGCGACTGAAACGGAAGCTGTGCTTTCGCTTTCCGTTGCGGGATTCACCCGACGGAAACCTCAGACGGAATCCCGGAACGGAAATGAACGGTGATGTGAACAGGCCCTTACAGTATGTAATGCATGCATTTGAATGGATTTCTATAAACTTCTCAGGTGAATATTCAGACGGTGATTCCAAGCAGAGATGGTGTAAAGAGAAAATATATATATTTTTTTATTTTTGTAATGCTGGTGTCCCTATTACTGCAAATGGATGTCATAGGGAGGGGGTGTCTTGCTAGGGACCCCTTTCTATAAGACAGACCAGAGAGCCGCTACAAAGACAAGCAATTTGACTTTGTACCATGTAATACCACATTTTTCCTGCAGTGGCTGCTGCAGGAAAAAGTATGCTGCTACCCAACCCTTCACCTAGCAATAATAGCTGGGTGGCAGAAGTTTATCACTGTTTAGTCCTTATTTAGAGAAGGGGCTGTTCTAATAGGAAAGCTCGTTCAACCTGAAAGCTGTCAGTAGGTTTGGAGCCACTAAACCAGCAACATGCTGAGTTTTTTGCAGGCGGAATTTCTGCCTCAAATTTCCGTTTGGAAGTTTGAGCCAGATTTTCCTCTCCCTGCACGCCGATTTTCGTGGCGTTTTTGGCCCGCGGCCATTGAGCACCGCGGGCATAAAACGCTGCGAAATACGCTTTCTCTGCCTCCCATTGAAGTCAATGGGAGGTCAGAGGGGTAAACGCCCGAAGATAGGACATGTCCGATCAGTAGCAGCAAAGTGAATGAGATTTAGAAAATCTCATGCCCACACTGCTGAAAAAAAACAAGCAAAATTCATGCGGAAATTGTCCTGCGGTTCGTTTTTCAATTCCGCAGCATGCTGCGTGTTCTGTTCGGAGATGCGGTGTTTGTCCCATAGACTTCAATGGGGAGCAGAAATAGTGCAACAGATTTATGTTGTTGCGGTTTTACAGTGTTTACGCAGCAAAAGCCATTGGAAATCCGCAGGTGCACATATACTTTGCTATAACCAATTTATATTACTAAATCAGCAGGTAAAACCACTGCGGAAAAAACGCAGTGCTTCCGCAGAGATATGAGCTGGAAAAACGCACTATTTGGTGCGATTTTCTGTGACAGATTTACCAGCGTTTTTCTAGAGATTCTGCTGCAGATTTTCTGTTGCAGAAAATCTGCAGTGTATCCTGTGTGGGAACACACCCTTAGGCTGGGCTCCCATGGGACGGATACGCTCCATAAAAACCATGCAGCGTATCCGACCTGGACCTGGAACATACTGGGCTTTCTGTTGCGGGTTTTGCACCCCCATTGAATTCAATTGGGAAAACCCGTTTTTTTTCCTGCAGCGTGGGCATGAGATTTTCTGAATCTCATCCACTTTGCTTCTATTGTAAATGCTGCAGAATTTCCGCACAAATTCCGTTGCGGAAATTCCACAGTGTTTATGCGAAGTGGGAAGCCGGCCTAAGGGTATGTTCACACGCACTGTTTTAAGACGTAATTCGGGCGTTTTACGCCTCGAATTACGCCTGAAACAATGGCTCTATTACGCCTACAAATATCTGCCCATTGCTTTCAATGGGTTTTACAATGTTCTGTTCCCACGAGGTGTAATTTTACGTGTCGCTGTCAAAATACGGCGCGTAAGAAGGCACCCGTGAAAAAGAAGTGCATGTTACTTCTTGAGACGTTTTTGGAGCCGTTTTTCATTGACACCATTGAAAAACAGCTTCAATAACGTCCGTAAAATACACCACGAAAAACGCGAGTTGTTACAAAAAGTCTGAAAGTCGGGAGCGGTTTTCGCCTGAAAACAGCTCCGTATTTTCATACGTGTTTTGCTAAGCTGTGTGAACATACCCTTACTGTGCATGTACTCACTGCTTCTGGTGAATTTCTGATTGGGGCAGGGCTTCCCCTCAGGTGAATGTGATGCCAGGCAGGGCTTCCCCTCAGGTGAATTTGATGCCAGGCAGGGCTTTACCTTTTTTTTTTTTTCCAGAGCCTATGACATCCATTCACTACAATATTAAGCGGAGATTCCACTTGGCGTTTTAACTGCAAGTCTTTTAGCGTTTTTTTCATGTGCCTCTGAATTGCTGTGAAAAATGGATGGTAAAAGCGCATGCCTTTTACCCCGAATGGCCAGAGGTTTTGTGATGCGGTTTTGCCTATGCGTGAAGCCATGCATTGAAACCATGTGCTTCACATTTAATAACCGCACAGTCTTTACCATGTGTTACCATTAACTAAGAAGCACATGAAAATCATTACAAAATTGCAGTACTAAAGTGATCAAAACACAACTTCTGTACAATAAGTGAATTTACTGGTAATGCTTAGTCTCGAATTTGTTTAACCCTACCTGGCGTTATGAACAGCGCTGACTGAAGCTCTTCCCGCAAAGTGCCATACAGTTACAGCTCATCGGGAAGCGGTCACCGTGTCTAATAGCACGGTGACCAAGTAAAAATGACATTCTGTCCCGACAGCAGGCCGTCTACTAATCGCCCAGTGGGCCATCACACCCCCACCCCTTCGTATCGGCAATCGCTGCCATTTTTGTTAAAACTGTGACCTGGTGCTACGGTGCACAGTTGGAAAATGGTGACTGGTGCTCTCTTAGACAGCACCCGTCACCACTAACATCACATAGGTAGGTGGCAGTTATGCAATCTCTACGAGAGCTCTGATTTGGTTGGCCTGAACAGACCAACCAATCGGAGCACTGGTGGTGTTTTAAAATAAGGACACCACTCTGCTCGCCTCATTCCAGTTTGGAACGGCATGCAGAGCGGTTGTATAATTCTCTCTGCTGTTTCTGCTTGGTTTTGTAGTGCGATCTGCACTACTTTGCGAAAATCCCTTTCCCTGTCCCAGCCCACCACCTCCCTGTCCGGATCCTGTGCTCGCTGGGCGCTGATCAGCATGTGTGCTCAATTTTTAACAGCGTACCAGAGAGACCCTAGTAGTAGGCGGGCACATGAATAATACCAAACACGATTTGCCGGAGGCAAGAAAAACCCTAGTTGCCAAATACCTAAACAAAAAAGTTCTAATTTAAAATATAATTTTTATTCAGTTTAGAACAAACTCGAAAAAAAACCATGGGGGACTAACAGTTTTTAGTACGATTCCCCGCTGATAGCTGTTATAATACTAGACAGTGTAGGCACAGCATTCTGCAGCCACGGTATTATACACCAGGTGATACTTACCTATCATTAATACAGCACATTTAGGCATTCTGCCTTATAGATCACACACTGTCAGACAGCATTGGTAATTTTAATTTGCAATGTGTGGTTTTTTGAGTTTTATTTTAAATTAGAACTTTTTTGTTTAGGTAGTTGGCAACTAGGGTTTTTCTTGCCTCTGGCAAATACTGTTTATTATTGTGCTGAATTTAGTTAGTGATCGCCATCGCTGATCTGCGTTTTTTTTTTTTTTTTCCCGCAGGTTCTTCTTTGGAACTTTTATTTTTTTTCCCCTTTTTTTCACCCACACCAATTACCTGTATGCGTCCTGCAACTGCTACGTGCTGATCAGTGACCACCATCACTGATCAGTATTTGTGCTCAATTTTTGGTGCAGGATTTATTTATTTTTTTGTCTTCTTTTGCATTCATCAATTTGCACCATCTATCTGTGTGCACCCTGCGGCCACAGAGTGCTGATTAGTTATCAGCATCTGTGGTAATTTGTTGACGCAGCTTTTCTTTTAGCCTTTTTATATTAATATTTTCACCCGGACCTTTCCGTTGTGTGCGTCCTGCAAACGCTGATTGCTGATAAGTGACGCACATCACTAATCATCTTTTCTGGTGCAGGTTTTTTTTCTAAAACCGTAAAAAATAAATATATAATCGTAGTTAAAGAGGCTCTGTCACCACATTATAAGTGCCATATCTTCTACATAATGTGATCAGTGCTGTAATGTAGATTACAGCAGGGTTTTTTATTTAGAAAAACTATTATTTTTGACTGTTATGACCTATTTTAGATTTATGCTAATGACTTTCTTAATAGACAATGGGGCGTGTTTTATTACTTTTTGACCAAGTGGGCGTTGTAAAGAGAAATGTACGACGCTGACCAATCGGCGTCCTACACTTCTCTCCATTCATGTACTCCGACATCGTGATCTTGCAAGATCACGATGTGCTGTCATTTACTCACACATTAACTTTACTGAAGTGTCTTGAGAGTGAATAGACATTCCTTCCAGCCAGGATGCGATGTCTATTCACAATCCCGACTCTTCGTTAACGTTTGTATGGGACTTACAGCACTTCGAGATCACGCTGTGCTGTCATTTACAGCGTGAACTCGCGAGATCATGCTGTGCTGTGTGAGTCACACACAAATATTACCGAAGTGTCGGGATTGTGAATAGACATCGCGTCCTGGCTGGAGGTGATGTCTATTCACTCTTAAGACACTTCAGTAAAGTTGATGTGTGAATAAGTGACAGCACATCATGATCTAGCAAGATCACTATGTGCTGAATAAATGAATGGAGAGAAGTGTATGACGCTGATTGGTCAGCGTCATACACATCTCTTTACAATGCCCACTTGGTCAAAAAGTTTGAACACGCCCAGTTGACTATTAAGAAAGTCATTAGCAAAATTTATCGTTTTTCTAAATAAAAACCACTGCTGTTATCTACATTACAGCGCCAATCACATTATGTAGGAGACAGGGCAGTTATAATCTGGCGACAAAGCCTCTTTAAATCTTGCTAGTAACTAAGTAGGTAGGAATTTAGGGTAGCATACACTAGCGTTAGAAAAGTTAATTTAGTTTTAGATCTAGATCTAGCAATTTTTTTCACTGTTTTAGTATAAATTTACTGTAGATTACTTGTTAGACTACAGTTTTGTTTTTTTAAGTAATATATAGCGTGAGTTAATGACGTACTTTTGTTTTGGCCACTCGGGTGCTTTGCACATGTGATATGGACTCTGAAAACCATTCCAGCTAAATTTGAGCTCCAAATGGTGCTCCTTCCCTTCTGAGCAATGCCGTGTGTCCTAACAGCCCTTTATGACCACATATAGGGTATTGCTGAACTCGGACGAAATTGCTTTACAAATGTTGGGGTGCTTTTTCTCCTTTTAGTTCTTGTGGAAATTAAAACAAATTCGCTAAACCTACATTTTATTGGCCAAAAAAACAATCTCGATTTTTTTTTTTTTTTTTTTTTTTTTTTTTTTTTTTCTTCATTTTTACAGCCTAATTCCAATAATTTCTGCAAAAAAACCTGTGGGGTAAAATTGCCTCCTATACCCCTAGATAATTTCCTTGAGTGGTGTACTTTCCCATATGGGGTCACATGTGGGGGGGGTTTGCACTGTTTTGGCCCATCAGGGGCTTTGCAAATGCAACATGGCCTCTGCAAACCATTCCATCTAAATATGAGCTCAAAAAACCAAATGGCGCTCCTTCCCTTCTGAGCCATTCCATGTGTCCAAACAGCTGTTTATGACCAGATATGGGGTTTTGCCGTATTTGGAAGAAATTGCTTTACAAACGTTGGGGTGCTTTTTTTCTCCTTTAGTTCTTTTAAAAATTAAAAAATTCTTACGTTTTATTGGAAAAAATTTAATTTTTCATTTTCACAGCCCAATTCTAATAAAATCGATGAAACATCTATAGGGTCAAAATGCTCATTACACACCTAGATAAGTTCCTTGTAAGGTGTAGTTTCTAAAATGTTGTATTTTTTGGGATGTTTCCTTTGTTTTGGTACCACAAGACCTCTTCAAACCTGACAAGTTCCCAATATCCACTAGGTGCTCCTTTGCTTCTGAGGCCTGTGTTTCAGTCCATTACCACACTAGGGCCTCATGTTAGATATTTCTAAAAACTGCAGAATCTGGGTAATAAATATTGAGTTGTGTTCTTTGGTAAAATCTTCTTTGTTACAAAAAAAAATGTTTTCAAAATGAATTTCTGCAAAAAAAAAAAAAAAAAAAGGACATTTATAAATTTCACCTCTACTTTGCTTTGAAACGCCTAAAGGGTTAAGAAACTTTCTAAACGCTGGTTTGAATACTTTAAGCAGTGCCGTTTTAAAAAAGGGGTAAATTATGGGGGTTTGTAATGTATGAGCCCCTCAAAGCCACTTCAGAACTAAACTGGTCCATGAAAAAATAGCCTTTTGAAATTTTCTTGAAAATGTGAGAAATTGCTGCTAAAGTTCAAAGCCTTGTAACGTCCTAGAAAAATAAAAGGATGTTCAAAAAAACGATGCCAATCCAAATTAGACATATGGGAAATGTTAACTAGCAACTATTTTAGGTTGTATTACTATCTATCTTACAAGCAGATACATTGAAATGTATAAAAATGCTAATTTTTGCAATTTTTCGCTATATTTTGTAGTTTTTCACAATTAATTACTGAAAGTATCCATCAAGAGTTACTGCTAACATAAAGTACAATGTGTCACGAGAAAACAATCTCAATCGCTTGGCTAGGTAAAGCTGTTTCAAAGATATTACCACATAAGGTGAGACATGTCAGATTTGAAAAATGAGGCTCTGTCAGGAAGGTCAAAACTGGCTGCAGCGGGAAGGGGTTAAATAACAATCCACTGTCTATATATATATATATATATATATATATATATATATAATACATACAAGGTTTATTCACTGTTACATCATAGCCAACAAGACCGAAAACTGTCATAAAAAAATAGACAAAAATCCTTTGTTGACCACTTGTTGTAGTCCCCCGATTTCAGGGTCTTTGTGGACTTCTGTGCCTGCAGCTAGAAATAACATACAACCTCATCAACTGTCACAGGTTCTGCACACATAATATAAGTGGATGCAATTTTGAGAGTAATGGCAAGTCTAATAGTAAGGCCCCAAGGAGCTGCGTTGACGTGGCCGCAAAGCGTCTAACAGCCGCGACAAACAAGCTGCCGTTAATGAATACACCTTTTATGGCTGCACAATTTTGCAGGTAAACAGTCGTTTTAACCGCAACAACGTACGGCCATTACAAAGCAACCTGACAGCCGCGACGAACAGGGTGCTGTCACAGCTGTCGGAAACACAATGCCGCTCCGTGCGGCCTCATCCTAAAAGTTGGAGGACGGGAGGGGTGCTGTTGCTAGGTGGCTGTCCTTTCCCTAGAGAAAATGTAGTTTGCGACTGATAGATTCCTCAAAACTCTTTCTCTTCTGGAGACGGCCGCCTAGCAACAGCTGATGGGTAGAGTAGTACATGCCTGATAGTAGTCTCATGAATTGGAGAGACTTTATTCAGTAACTCCAGTACTGACTAATCTGTTTTTATTGGGATGTGTGCTTCAAGTTAGTGGATGAAATCTTCTATTATAGAACATCATCATATCAATTGTATATACTTTCCATGATATTAGATTTTGGGCAGTACCGGGTAATGTATCATGAAACACAATGCAGATCAGGTTTTCGATCTGCACTCGATGAGTAAATGAACGCTTTCAGAATAAAAATATAAGAATCCCGTGATTCCGGATAAAAATTACGGCCGTTTACATGGGTCCGAAGGTCAAGGAAAACATAACGGTTTCACACGTTACACTTTCAATCAACAACAAAAAATATCCAGGAAACCGAATACATGTGGGTTATTCCTCCCAAGACTATATGAGGGATGGTTGACCGCTGCCATTGAACCCTTCACCAAGCAGAATATTTGAAAGAAAGTTGAGAATTTCTGAAAGCTTAATTTTGAGTTGGGTGCAGCACATAGCACTAAACTTCGGACTTGGCTTTATTGTACTGGTGCACAAGCAAATATATATATATATATATATGTATATGTGTGTGTGTGTGTGATATATATTTTATTTTTTATTTTCTTTTCTATCCAAAGTAGAGTGGACCAGAAAATAAATCTCAAATTCCTTGCTGTTGTGGTGCCAGAAGTGAGCACTATGTAAGACTTGCTAAGAGCATTCTAGGTTAGTCAGGTCTGAATAGCTACAAGTAGTATAGTAATATTAACTTCTGTACCAGAACCACTTATTTATAGTAGTAACCTAAACCTGAGACTATTATATTTTGTTAAATTTTAGTCAAAAGCAGGAGCAAGAACCAACACATATTTGTTCTTTATGCTACCACACGTTTGGTGTACATGTATACTAGTAATTTGCAGCAATTATGCGTGTTAAGGCTTCTCACAGTCGAGTCTTTCTCTTTCACACATTACAAAACTGTCAAGGTTTAGGATATCCTTTTGGTGCATTTTGCTTAGTAAATCTGACAAGTGAGAGCACAACAGTTTGAGATTAAAGAGCCTTGAGATTCATTCACACTAAGTTTAGGATGCTGCAACTGAATATTAGTGATTGTAGAGACAACCATCTCCAATAATGGACTAAGAGCTCCCTCCACGTGAGATGCCATACGCATGAACATGAGGACCTAACAAGGAATTCAGGCTCTCACATATGGGGACTGCCTTTGCAGCTGTAACAGAAGGTAGGTTGTGTATACAAGCCTCTCTGGTCTTTTCTTTCCTGCCCCTACTGGTGTGGCAGGAGTTCTCCCAAAGGAGTACTATGGCAAATTCCCAATGTTACCACAGATAACTGACTAGAGTCAGGCTCCTATAATGTGCGGGGTAATCTTTTGGCTATAAATAAATGACATAACCAGAATCCCATAATACAGAAAGTACTGCACATGGTTCCATCATCTGTAGTATAATGTAGAATTTTATCACATTATACTGAGAAGACGGAGCAGAGAGAATCGCTTAGGGAAATCCTCTAATTTAAAAAATAAATAAAAGTAATAATAGGATATTTTTATTATTGGATTTCCTCCTAAAGGTTGTTTACCCCTATAAAGAGAAATGTATATACCTTCACTAAATTGGGGGGTGGGTTGGGTTGGGGCTGGACTTGGTTGGAGTCCTGCTATGGTTACTGGGGACTAGGCGGAGATGGTGGCTGCTGTGACTATTGGGGGGTACTGCATTGACTAGGGAAGTAGAAGGAAAAGTGTTGAGATACTGGGGGACATTGCTGTAACTGCCAACAGGAGCTCTGTTCTGACTACTCAGGAAGGGGGGGGGGGGGGGGTGTAGTCCAGGCCTAGCAGCACATCCGTAGTTGCTGGAATTTTTTTATTTAGCGTTCTGTAGGTTTTCCCAAAAGTGTGTTATTGCTGGCTCCTAGACCTAGCGAAGATCTGTGACTCTGCTTATGTCCTGGTGCATTATACAATATCCCTCTCCCATGTGCAACATACACAGAAGAAAACATTGCCTATTTACTCATCAACCATTGGACTTGGGGCCCTCTACTCTCAGGTAATTTTTTTCTTCTTTTTTGCTAGGTCCTTGTTTCAATTCTATTTTATGTTAGGCCCTGTTCACAGTTTTTTTGCAGGCTGAAAAATCTTCAGGAATTTTGACCTGCCTGCAATTTCTTGCCACAATTCCAATCGGCCATTGAGCGCCGCGGGCAAAAAACGCAGCGGAAAAACGCTTTCTCTGCCTCCCATTGATTTCAATGGGAGGTCAGGGGTGGAACCACGTCAAGAAAGAGCATGCTGCTTTTTTTTTACCGCAAGCGGCTAAAAGCCGTGTCAGAAAGAAGACTTCTCTTGATTTTCAATGGGAGGCGGTTTCACCCGTTTTTTTTGGCACGGATTCCGTCGTGGTTTCCGTGCAAAAGCAGCACCAAAAAAACTCTTTGTGAACTGGGCCTTAGAAGAAGAGAAAAACCGGGTAAACATTTTAGTTGGTAAACCATGTAATGCTGCTTCGTGTATGTTCTAGAACCATTCATAGCCTTCTCCTTCCCTTCTCTTTAATTTTCTAGAGCTGTATTGTTGAGTTGTTATTACAAACCTCACCGCTGCCCTACTGTGTTATCAGATCGCTTCTGCAGCCAAGAGGAGGGATTCCATTAATAACATTACATTAGGGAGCTGCTATTTATTTATCTGCCATGGGAGAATTGCGGCCCCATTAATTTCTATGGGGCCATGCACACGACCGTAGTTTTTACGGTCTGTGCATGGCCCGGGAGCCCGCACCGCAGAAGTAACGGACATGTCTTATTACGGCCGTCTTCTGCGGTCCGGGCTCATTGAAAATAATGGCCGCAGCCATGTGCATTGCCCGCGATTTGTGGGCGGCTTGCGGCTGATAGTCCGCTGCCGGCCGACCCGAAAATCACGGCCGTGCACATGGCTACGGTCGTGTGCATGAAGCCTAAGGCTCCCAGTAGTGGGACTATAAAATGTTTAAAGAGAACCTTTCACCTACCCATACATGTGCAGTATGTAATGGGGAGGGCAATAAACTTTTTTTTTTTTCTACCTTCCTCCGTTATTTAGATATCGGTGCCGTTATATTTGGCGCCCGATATTTAAATAACCCCCTGAACTGTCAATGGGGCGTGTACTGGCAAGGGGGCGTTTTACTATGGCTGTGACACTGTCCAATCAGATATGGACAGTGTTGCAGTAAGAACGAGGAGAGAGAGTGTGCGCGCGCACGCCTTTACTCTTTAGCTTTCAAGATCAGTCTTCTGGGGAACTGCCAAGGGGGCGTGTCACTGCTACGGACAGTGTAAGAGCTGTGGAGAGGTGCTCTCCTCCCTTCAGCTCTTGTGAGAAATCAGTCTTGTACTTTGTCTGCCGAATTGGCAAGTGGGCATGTCACTGCTATGGACAATGTAAGAGCTAGGGAGTGCTTGCACTGTCCGTAGCAGAGACACGCCCCCTTGCCCGTTCAGCAGACAATGTACAAGACTGATCTCTCGCAAGAGCTGGAGAGGGGAGCGCACATGTGCGCTCTCCTCTCCACAGCTTAAACTGTCCGTAGCAGTGACACACCCCCTTGCTAGTTCCACAGAAGACTGATCTTGAAAGCTGAAGAGTGAGCAAGTGCGCGCGCTTGCGTACACTCTCTCCTCTATCCTCGCTCTTGCTGTAACACTGTCCATATCTGATTGGACAGTGTCACAGCCATAGTAACACGCCCCCTTGCCAGTACACGCCCCGTTGACCGTTCAGGGCGTTATTTAAATATCAGGCGCCAAATATAACTGCACCGATATCTAAATAACAGAGGGAGGTAGAAAAAAAATGTAAAGTGCCCCGGGGTTTGTGCAGCCCTGCCCATTACATGCTGCACATGTATGGGGAGGTGAAAGGTTCTCTTTAAGATGGGAAGATCGCTCTACTGGCCCTTTAATCGGTGATTCAAGCCCTCTATCAGCCCGAGTTCTATAATGGTACAATTGTTACAGAAAAATATCACAATGCTAGAAAGGATCTATAATTAGACTAATGTTGACTAAAACGGCAGTGGTTCTTTAGTACTGATGGGATGCCTTTTGTTTCCCTTTTCCCATTAGTGCAGTATTCACACTATCCTCCACTCTTCATTTCACTGAGGTATAGCAGTGCTTTCCAAATGTATGAGTCCTGTTATTACCGTGTGCCATGGGAAGAGCAGTGCACTAGTGTCATATATTTCATTGACTTCCCTTCTTCTTGTGTATATGGGGCTCATTCACAGATTATTAATAACAGAACATGTCAATAAAAGTTATACACAATTCAAGATGTGTGCGTAGCATGAGGGTGTTCATCATAATCTATAAGCAAATGTTTGATCAGATTATTGGTAATATGCCACATTTGCATTATTGTTACTTCCTAATTATCTCCACATTTTTCCCCCTCTGATTTGAATATTAGGAGCCAGTGTCCAAAAAAAACGTATACATTTTTCACCTGAAAGAAACAATTTGTGTGTGTGTGTAGTAAATAATAATAAATAAAATTAAATAATAATAATAAATAAATAAAATAATTAATTCTGTTTCACCACATTCTGAGAGCCAAATTTTTTTAATATTTATTTAATCGATTGAGCGGTGTGAGGGCTTATTTTGTTGCGGGACTAAATTATTTTATTTTTTACATTGTGCTTGGGGAAAAACGGCTGAAAAATCGGAAGCAGAATGTCTACAAACATCTGCCCATTGGCTTCAATGGGAAATACAGCGTTCTGTTCCGACGTTGCTGTTTTTTTACGCGGCCATTTTCCAAAAACGGCATGTAAAAAGACGCCCGCCAAAAAGAAGTGCATATCACTTCTTGGGACGTTTTTGGAGCCGTTTTTCATTGACTCTATAGAAAAACAGCTCCAAAAACGCTGCCAAAAACGCGAGTTTGATAAAAAAAATGGCTGAAAATCAGGAGCTGTTTTCCCTTTTTTTTTTTTTTTTTTTTATTAAGCGTGTGAACATACCTTAGCCTTTTGGTGTGTCCTATAGCTTCTGCCAGCTGCATTTCAACAATCACACCCAAAATGGCAGCCGGACACTGCTTAGCAATTCGAAGACACCTTTTCCTGGCTTGTAGGGTGGGGGGGTGGTGAGATTCCCTCCCTCATTTACGGCAGCTGTGAGTCCGGTTGCTTTGCCTTATTCACCTTGCTGTAATTCTGGGAAGTGCTCCCTCTGGTGGCCAACATAGGAAAACATGTCAAATGATTATTTAATTTTTAATACTTCCCACCATGTGGGAGGAAAAAAGAAAATTCTGCAAAAAACTTTAAAAAATATAATAGAAATAAGTAACTTGGTTAAAAAAAAAAAAAAAAAAAAAATTAATTTGCGACACATTCCCTTTAAAGGGGTTTGCCATAAAACACATTTATGCCCTATCCACAGGATAGGGGCTACATGTGAGATCGTTGGGAGTCCCAACTGCTGGGACCCCCAGCGATAAGAAGAACAGGGGACCGAAAGTCACCCAAAGCGCTACATGAGAAGTCTGAACTTCCGGGTTCTGTGTCCGTCTTATCGGTTCCGCAGCTCCATAGAGATCAATGGAGAGCTGTTCGCGCATGCGCAGAAGAATCCCATTGATTTCTATGAAGCTGCCAGACACAGAACGCGGAAGTCACAGCTTCTCATGCAGCGCTCTTGGTAACTTTCGGTCCCATTGTCCTTATCAATCACACATGTATCCCCTTATCCACAGGATAGGGGATACATGTGTTTTATGGCACAACCCTTTAAACTGCCAGGAACAGCGAAATTGCTGTTCCTGGCCGTTAGAGCAGCGTGCCAGGAGCTGACACATGCAGTGTATGGAGCGTGCTCAGTGCCTGAGCCCGCTCCATACATCACCCGCCTCCAGCTCCATGATGTGCCGACACGTCATGGGTCGGGAAGGGGTTAAGTAACGAAGCGGTCATGTCGCCCGGCGATATATTCCTGCTAAAAACTGCGTCTTATAGTCCGAAAAATACAGTATATTTTTTTGTAGCCCTGTATATCTAGTCTGTTTTGTCTCTAAGGGTATGTTCACATGCTTAACAAAAAACGCCTGTAAAATACAGAACCGTTTTCAGGGGAAAACAGCCTCTGATTTACAGCCGTTTTTTGATGCGTTTTTTTTACGGCCATTTTTTTGAACCGTTTTTCTATTGAGACAATGAAAAAATGGCTCTACAAAAACTGCTCAAGAAGTGACATGCACTTCTTTTTTACATGGCGTTTTTACAAACGGTGAGTAAAAAACCGCCCTGTGGTAATGGAACGCCGTTTTTCCCATTGAAATCAATGGGCAGATGTTTGTAGGCGTTCAGCCCCCGTATTTTGAGCCATTTTTTCTGGAAGTTTACAGCCCGAAAAACGGCTGAAATAGGCCATGTGAACATAACCTATGAGTGCAGCATAAAGTCACTGACGGCTTCCCTTGAAAATAGGGGCTAGCTTGTTGTGTTGCAGTATTTGGCCATCAGAGGGCAGTATTTCTCTGTCATTTCACCACTAGTCTTATCTGCTCTTTCTCCTGTAATATTCTGTACTGATTCAGCAGCAACGAAAATCAATCATTTTACCCAGTTCTTCTAATGAGCATCTCAGAGAGAAAGGTGCTATTGAACAACTGCTTCACACAATATCTTAGCTGAAAATAATATGAATCCCTTTTGCCCTTTTATACTTGTAAAGAATTATATAACCGTTTTGGAGACTGATTGACCTTGGTGTCTCTGCGCACACACCGCTACAGCATGTGTTCCAAGTCAAGCTCCCCTGCCTCATAAGTGACATGCTTCCAGTGATGTGAGGAGTACAGCAGCCTTAACCACAGAATGTATTCTTCTATTGTATCTGCATTGGGTGATGAGCTTTTCTCTCCTTTTCATTTCATCTAATTGGCTTGGATCACAAATATATCTACTGAACTTCTCAGCTTGTAAAAAAAATGAAATAGTAGGAAAAGTTGTGATTTATTCTGTTGACTACATAGCTCCTAGGCGTACTTGTCCTTTCCAGAGTTGTTTCCCAAAGCAGATTGTAACAGTGCACAATGATAAGAATCAAAGCCATAAATATGAGTGACAAAGTGAATGTACTGTGTTGCGACAGTCAGCCTTTTTTTAAAACATTTTTTGGGCTTTGGTTTATCCTTGGTCTACCTTACATAGCTGTTAGAATTGTAATCCTCTATCCATCCCTTCTTAGAAATACAGCTGGTCTCGCTGCTAAAATAAAGTTCCCAAAAGTTATTTTACTTTAACCCACAGACAGAGGGCATTATATTATATATATTGGGCATTAGTATGATGTCCTTATAGAGCTATACTAGTGGGTGAAATTGCTCCCAATAAATAACCCCACAAAGCACCAATTTATAAAGGGTTTTTTCTAAAAAGTGCAAACATTTTACATTGGGGTGAGGCAATTCATTAAGTGACTTCTTTCTAAATTCTTTGTAGCAGAGCCACATGACACTAGTCTCATCTAGTTAAGAGCATAAGATTGTTTCACCTTACTACATTATAGGGGTATTCCATCTGATAATGTTATGGATATCACTAGGATATGCTATAACATTATAATCGGAGGTCCGTGAATGGGGATGCACAGCGGGTGACTGGAATCATTGCTGTGCAGGGAAACACTGAAGGAACCACCGTGCTTAAAGAGGCTCTGTCACCAGATTATAAGTGCCCTGTCTCCTACATAATCTGATCGGCCCTGTAATGTAGATAACCGCAGTGGTTTTTATTTAGAAAAACGATCATTTTTGAGCAAATTATGAGCTAGTTTAGATTTATGCTAATGAGTTTCTCAGTGGACAACTGGGCGTGTTTTTACTTTTTACCAACTGGGTGTTGTACAGAGAAGTGTATGACGCTGACCAATCAGTGTCCTACACTTCTCATTGTTCCAGCCCAGCTTCTTTCACTGTACAATCACACTGTGCTGTGGATCATGCTGGGCTGGAACAATGAGAAGTATATGAGGCTGATTAGTCACTGATTGGTCAGCGTCATACACTCCTCTGTACAACGGCCAGTTGGAAAAGTAAAAACATGCCCAGTCATCCATTGAGAAACTTATTAGCATAAATCTAAACTAGCTCATAACTTGCTCAAAAATGATCGTTTTTCAAAATAAAAACCACTGCTGTTATCCACATTACAGTGCCGATCAGATTATGTAGGAGATAGGGCATTTATAATCTGGTGACAGAGCCTCTTTAACTAGGCTGTCACCACATTATAAGTGCCCTATCTCCACATAATGTGATCGGCGCTGTAATGTAGATTACAGCCGTGGTTTCGATTTAGAAAAACTATACATTTTGACCAAGTTATGATCTATTTTAGATTTATGCTAATGTCTTTCTTAATATACAACTGGGCGTGTTTTTACCTTTTGACCAAGTGGGCTCCAGCCACGACGCGATGTCTATTCACAATCCCGACACTTCGGTAACGTTTGTGTGTGACTTACTCGCACAGCACATCGAGATCACGCTTGCTGTCATTAAGTCCCACACAAACGTTACCGAAGTGTTGGGATTGTGAATAGACATTGCGTCCTGGCTGGAGCCTAAAGTGTCTATTCACTCTCAAGACACTTCAGTAAAGTTAATATCGGTGTATGTGACTGCACATCGTGATCGCGCAAGATCAGGCTGTGCTGAGTACATAAATGGAGAGAAGTGTATGACGCTCCGCCCACTTGGTCAAAAGGTAAAAACTCGCCCAGTTGTCTATTAAGAAAGTAATTAGCATAAATCTAAAATTGCTCATAACTTCCTCAAAAATGATCGTTTTTCAAAATACAAAAACACTGTTGTAATCTACATTACAGCGCCGAACACATTATGTAGGAGATAGGGAACTTATAATGTGGTGACAGAGCCTCTTTAAATCGTACTCCCTTTATCCTAAGGACTGGTAAGGATCCTGGCAGTCAGACTCCCACCAGCCTATAAGTGATGTCACATCATAGCAATATGCCACCTCTAACATTGGTGGGAAAAGCCCTTTAAGTGGCTGCCTACCCCCAGCTGTTACAGTTGATCACATGAATTCCATCAGCCTTACCAACATAAATCAACTGATCGATGGGACGGCTTTCTTTTGAGAAGAGATTATTCAGTTGAGGTAACCCCAATTTTATTTTTGAGCAATGGAAAGAAAGGTTGCGGCACCAGAAATTCCTTAAAAAAATGCTTCATTTTATTTGTATCATTAAAAGGATACAGCGTGGTACACAGACAAGGCAACAGCCGTTTTATGCTAGCGGTGCTTTATCTGACCCTTGTGAACCACCCCCAAAATATGATATATATGCAAATAAAACAGGATAAAAACTCCCCAAATAAACATTTAAAAACATGGCAGTACAGAAAATCCCGACCTGAATTTGCATGATTCATATTAGTACTGGTACATTACCATTCATTATCACAATCAATAGGTTTACCTACTGCTTTACAGGAAAGAACTTAGATCATTCCTAAAGGACCAACCGCTTCCGTCCTTATTATCCAATGTGATTCCCTTTGTAGTAGGCATGTATGTTTGTCAGTATGTATCGGGATTCGAGTAACCCTTTCCAAATCCACAAAGAAAATCGCATCGTCTTCTCCATGAACATCACGGAAGTGTTTGATTAGTTTCGGGCAACCCTCACTGTAACGAGTGAATGGAAATGTTCTTGGACTCGCTTGAAAATTGTCGGGTAGCTTTCCTTATGTAGTGGTGTCCACATAGACAAATTCTGATCTACAGGTAATAAAATTGCGTACAAAATGAGTTATGGGACCCAACTTTACCATTTCTCCTTACTCATTAAGGGACAAAAGGAACGATAACCGCAATGGTAATTACAACGGGTAATAATGGATGCACCAAGTGGGAAGGCATCAGGGAGGGACTTCCTTTTGAGGTCTATATAAGATATAAGGAGACTTGTCTGCCCATGTTGTTATTAACAATTAATAATGCTATTTCATCTGAAGAACTCCCAGATTCTATGTGTGTGGCAGCGGTGGTGGCGATTCCAAAACCAGGAAAGTATCTTGAAGAGATTACTTCATATAGACCAATTTCTCAGTTTAATGTAGATGTTAAGACACTGGTAAGAATATTGGCTAATAGAGTTGCAAAAATAATTGGAGAAGTAGTGAACAGAGACCAGGCAGGGTTTATGCCCAATAGATCTACTACAGAAAATATACGTGGATTATATATCAATATACAGGGCACCCCACTTGATCCTGCTGATCGCCTTTTGGTTTCATTAGATGCCTCTAGGGCCTTTGATATGGTCGAGTGGGGGTTCTTGCAGGAGGTACTTGGGAGGATGGGTTTCGGTCCAGTATTTAGAAAGTGGATAAAAATTATATATCTTAGACCACCGGCACATGTTCTAATAAATGGGGAAAGAACATCTAACTTTCTGCTCGGCAGACTCACCCGTCAGGGGTGCCCTTTGTCCCCTCTTTTATTTTATCTTGCAATTGAGCCTCTTGCTGCGGCAATAAGAGGAGATTTGAGTATTCCTGGATTTAGACAAGGTGGGATGGAGGAAAAAATTATGCTATATACAGATGATATAATGTTGTTTTTAGAGGATAGGGGGAGACCGCTGTCCCGAGCTATGGATAAAATATATGAATTTTCTGATTATTCTGGTATACAGATTAATCCTGATAAAAGCTTAATTATGAGACTCGATAATTTACGAACGGATGGTGCTCTCCCTCTTTCTGTTTGCAACGCTTTGTTCAAATATTTGGGGATAAATGTCTCTAAAAACATTGACGATTATGTTGCATTAAATATAAAGCCTTTAAAAACAAATTTAGAGAGAAGGTTAAAGAGGCTCTGTCACCAGATTATAACTTGACTATCTCCTACATAATCTGATCGGCGCTGGAATGTAGATAACAGCAGTGGTTTTTATTTTGAAAAACGATCATTAAACACGCCCACTTGGACTTTTGCAAGCCTCATTTGCATAAATACAAAAATGGTCATAACTTGGCCAAAAATGCTCGTTTTTAAAAAATAAAAATGTTACTGTAATCTACATTGCAGCGCCTATCTGCTGCAATAGCAGATAGGGGTTGCAAAATCTGGTGACCGAGCCTCTTTAATGCCCAACTGGGTGTGTTTTTACTTTTGACCAAGTGGATGTTGTAAAGAAGTGTATGAGGCTGACCAATCCGTGACCAATCAGTGTCCTGCACTTCTCATTGTTCCAGCCCAGCTTCTTTCACTGCACAATCTCACTGTGCTGTGGATCATGCTGGGCTGGAACAATGAGAAGTGTATGTCACTGATTGGTCAGCCTCATACACTTCTCTACAACACCCACTTGGTCAAAAGTAAAAACACACCCAGTTGGGCATTAAGAAACTAAATCTAAAATTGCTCATAACTTGCTCAAAATTGATCGTTTTTCAAAATAAAAACCACTGTTGTTGCCTACATTACAGCGCCGATCAGATTATGTAGGAGATAGGGCACTTATAATCTGGTGACAGAGCCTCTTTAAATCTCCCACTTTCTCTACATGAGCGGTCTGCGTTGGTTAAATCTGTGCTTCATCCTCTGCTATTATATTTTCTGGTAAATAGCCCTAGAACCCTAAAATATTCAAAACAATAGATGCAATTTATAGATATATAATTTAGAAAGGTCGTAATACAAGAATTAGATTAAATACCCTGCAGAGAAATAAAGAGATGGGAGCTTAGCCATTCCAAACACTAATATGGATTTCTTGGCAGACCAAATGTCTCAGTGGAGAGGCTGGGGCTTCAATAACTGTAAAGATATCCCTGGAAAATTATTAAAGCATTATGGAGCTGGAAATCCAGCTATGGTAATATTAGAAGCCAACTCAAAAATATTTTGCGGTAAATTCCACACTGGGGTGATGTTTCAGAAAGTATGGCATAAAGTAAAGAAATTTGTCGATGTTGGAGATTACACTGAAATGTCGCTTTTATGGAGAAATCCGAAAATGGAGGAATGATCTAAATGAAAGCACTTTCAAAATTGGGAAGGTAGGCTGGGGCAGGTGATGGAAGTGGGGAAAATGGAAGAACTTTCACACTCTGTCAGGAATTTGGAATTAAAAATATATGGTATTTTCTGTATCTACAGTTGGCCTCGGCCCTTAAAGCACAGAATATAATACAGTTGAAAAGTGGGAAATCCCTTAAAGAATTGTTTTTTAATTCAAACCTTTAAAAAAGGGATAAAAAAAAATCTATGGAGAGTTGATTAATGAAAGCGTGATGAATTGGGGACTCTTAGTGGATAAATGGGAAAAGGATGTAGGGAAAATAGAGGCAGCCCAGTGGTTAAATATATGTGAGGTAGTTCCTTGGTTGTCCATATTTCCCTCCCAAAGAGCCTCTCAACTCTTTATAATACATAGTTCTTTATACACAGGCTAGATGAAAAAGAATGGGATATAGAGAGACGGACAGTTGTCCAAGATGTAAGGGTCTGCAGGGAGATCTGATCCAGATATTGGAACAGGGTTATAGAAACGTTGAATAGAATATATAACATTGAGATAGAATGCTGTCCAATTATATGTATACTTGGATGCAGCCTTGAGATAACTCTTGATATTTCCCAATGGAGATCACTAGGGTGTAGTTTATATATTGCCAGAAAAATGATACTGAGAGGCTGGATCTCTAATGAGCCCCTGGGATGGAATGAATGGAGGGCAGCAGTCCTGAGGTATATTCATCTTGAGGGTGTCTCATGTAAAAATATGAAGGCAAATAGAAAGTTTTCTCAGCGATTGAGAAAATGGTTTAATGAGTTACACTACCGTTCAAAAGTTTGGGGTCACCCAGACAATTTTGTGTTTTCCATGAAAACTCACACGTATATTTATCAAATGAGTTGCAAAATGACTAGAAAATATAGTCCAGACATTGACAAGGTTAGAAATAATGATTTTATTTGAAATAATAATTTTCTCCTTCAAACTTTGCTTTTGTCAAAGAATGCTCCATTTGCAGCAATTACAGCATTGCAGACCTTTGGCATTCTAACTGTTAATTTACTGAGGTAATCGGGAGAAATTTCACCCCATGCTTCCAGAAGCCCCTCCCACAAGTTGGACTGGCTTGATGGGCACTTCTTGCGTACCATACGGTCAAGCTGCTCCCACAACAGCTCTATGGGGTTGAGATCTGGTGACTGCGCTGGCCACTCCATTACAGATAGAATACCGGCTGCCGGCTTCTTCCCTAAATAGTTCTTGCATAATTTGGAGGTGTGCTTTGGGTCATTGTCCTGTTGTAGGATGAAATTGGCTCCAATCAAGCGCTGTCCACAGGGTATGGCATGGCGTTGCAAAATGGAGTGATAGCCTTCCTTATTCAAAATCCCTTTTACCTTGTACAAATCTCCCACTTTACCAGCACCAAAGCAACCCCAGACCATCACATTACCTCCACCATGCTTGACAGATGGCGTCAGGCACTCTTCCAGCATCTTTTCAGTTGTTCTGCATCTCAGAAATGTTCTTCTGTGTGATCCAAACACCTCAAACTTCCATTTGTCTGTCCATAACACTTTTTTCCAATCTTCCTCTGTCCAATGTCTGTACTTTTGCCCATATTAATCTTTTCCTTTTATTAGCCAGTCTCAGATATGGCTTTTTCTTTGCCACTCTGCCCTGAAGGCCAGCATCCCGGAGTCGCCTCTTCACTGTAGACGTTGACACTGGCGTTTTGCGGGTACTATTTAATGAAGCTGCCAGTTGAGGACCTGTGAGGCGTCTATTTCTCAAACTAGAGACTCTAATGTACTTGTCTTGTTGCTCAGTTGTGCAGCGGGGCCTCCTACTTCTCTTTCTACTCTGTTTAGAGCCTGTGTGTGATGTCCTCTGAAGGGAGTAGTACACACCGTTGTAGGAAATCTTCAGTTTCTTGGCAATTTCTCGCATGGAATAGCCTTCATTTCTAAGAACAAGAATAGACTGTCGAGTTTCACATGAAAGCTCTCTTTTTCTAGCCATTTAGAGAGTTTAATCGAACCCACAAATGTAATGCTCCAGATTCTCAACTAGCTCAAAGGAAGGTCAGTTTTATAGCTCCTCTAAACAGCAAAACTGTTTACAGTGGTGCTAACATAATTGCACAAGGGTTTTCAAGTGTTTTCTAATCATCCATTAGCCTTCTAACACAGTTAGCAAACACAATGTACCATTAGAACACTGGAGTGATGGTTGCTGGAAATGGGCCTCTATACACCTATGTAGATATTGCATTAAAAACCAGACGTTTGCAGCTAGAATAGTCATTTACCACATTAACAATGTATAGAGTGTATTTCTGATTTAATTTAATGTTATCTTCATTGAAGAAAACTGTGCTTTTCTTTCAAAAATAAGGAAATTTCTAAGTGACCCTAAACCTTTGAACGGTAGTGTACATTCTGATGTTAAAAAAACTGTTTAATTGAAGCATGAACTAAATATATATATTTTTTTCCTCTGCTTCGATTTTTATCCCCTGGGTGGTGGGAATCTGATTATCTGTACTGGGATTTATTTATGTATGAAGTAATTTTACAGATGGAAATATTAATATTGTATTGTAAGATATATAATAAAATGTATGTACTGGAATTCGAGTAACCCTTTCCTAATCCACAAAGAAAATCACATAGTCTTCTCCTCCATGAACATCACGGAAGTGTTTTGATTCGTTTCAGCCACCCCTCACCGTAACGAGTGAATGGAAATTCTTTTGGACTCGCTTGAAAATTGGTCGGGTAGCCTTTCCTATGTAGTGGTGTCCACATAGACAAATTTTGATCTACAGGTAATAGAATTGTGTACAAAATGTGTTATGGGACCCAACTTTACCATTTCTCCTTACTCATTAAGGGACAAAAGGAACAATAACCGCAATGGTAATTACCTTGCCTTAACCAAGTGTGTCCGCTGTCTTGAAATCTAGCATAAACCAAATGTTCCTTTTGAATTTTTACATCTGCGGATATACCAATTGTTTCGTTTAGGTTGTCTAAAGCTATTAGTCATTGTGCTATGTACGAAGGAAAAGACACATTTCTTGTCCCTTGGTTTTCTCCTACATAACCTTCTAAATTTCACCAACCCTAGTTGAATGAAGAGTCCGTAGCGTATCCCCTAGCAACAAGACAATTTTCGATGTCTTCTGCCTGTCTGACTCTAGACTGTTGATTCTACGCAATCTGAAGAACAGACTATGCAGTAGGGTGCTCTTTGGGGGAGGTAACTTCTATATTGTAATAAGGTATTACCGGCTATTGGTTTGGATAACCTATAGTTACCAATTGATCGTTCCTGCTCTCAACAAAGGAATCCGAAGACGCGCGACGGAGGGTGTGGTAAGAGGACACAGCAGGAATATACTAACATAATGACTAACTCAGGTCTGTACATGGCTAATTTTTCATCTATCTGTATATTATATAATGTCTCGTTCTGTCACAATTAGGTCAGATATTAGAGATATATTAAGAACGGATACACTGGACTAATTGTTTCAGACCATATATTAGTTGGTTACTTATACTGTTATATATAAATATCTGGTTTGTAGGGATATTATATGTGCCTGACCGCCTTTCACTGGTCTTATTATCTATTATGGATATTTCATGAACGCAGCACTACTGCATTGACAGCCATGCTTTACTTTTGTACAACGTGACATATTGTTGTACAATCAATACGCGGTGTCAGTCTTTACTGCATGTAGAATCCGTTTTCTTGCTGATGTATATACCTTATGCTACCTACACTCTGTTGTTTTTAACATGTCTTTAACCCCTTCCCGCCACAGCCCTTTTTCAGATTTTCATTTTCGTTTTTTCCTCTCCACCTTACAAAAGCCATAACTTCTTTATTTTTCCATCCATATAGTCCTATGAGGGCTTGATTTTTGCGGGACGAATTGTAGTTTTTCGTAACATTATTTATTGTGCCATATAATGTACTAGGAAACAGGAATAAAATTATTTGTGGCGTAGAAAATGAAAAAAAAAACCAGATTCCTCCATTGTTGTTTGCGCGTCGTTTTTACGGAATTCACTGTGCAATTAAAACAACATGTTAACTTTATTCTGTGGGTCAATACGATTACAGCGATACCAAATATATATAGTTTTTTTCTATATTTGACTACTTTTACAAGTAAAAACCTAAGTGTAAAAAAGAAAATATATTTTGTGTCTTCAAATTCCGAGAGCCATAATTTTTTTTTATTTTTCCGTCGATTAAGTGGTATGAGGGCTTATTTTTTTGCGGGATAAGCTATATTTTTTATTAATACCATTTTGGTGTACCTGCGACGTTTTGATCACTTTTTTTTTTTTTTTACGGCGTTCACCGTTTGGGTTAAATAATGACATTCCAATAGTTCAGACTTTTACGGACGCGGCGATACCAATTATGTTTATTTATTTTTTAACTATGCTCTCGGGGTAAAATGGGAAAAGGTTTTTTTTTTTATTTACTTTTGACCTTTTTATTTTTTATTTATTTTTTTACATAAAAAAAACAAAAACCTTTAACTCATTTTTACTTTTTTTATTAGTCTCCCTAGGGGAATTCAACCAGCGATCGTTAGATCTCTTGCACAATATACTGCAATACTAATTTATTGCAGTATATCATGATTCTGGGCTTAATAGGTGCACAAAGATGGCGGGCCTGGGGGCCTTCATTAGGCCCCCAGGCAGCCATAGCAACCATCACCCCCCGCGATTGCGTTGCGGGGGGGCGTGATCAGCTGTTAGAGGGGGTCGCCCCATCTTTCTAACGATTTAAATGCTGCGGTTGGTATTGACCTCAGCATTTAACATACAGCCAACACCGGCATCGTATGGAGCGAGTTCACTCCGTGAGCCCGTTCCATACTTCCCCTACCCGACTTTGGCGTATGGATACGTCAAATGTCGGGAAGGGGTTAATGTACGTGTTGTGTCTCTGTATAGCTGCGTACATCTAACTGGTTTTAGAATTATCAATATTTATTGTTACTTTTGTACTACTTTTTGTTTTTAGTTTTTGGACGTAGGTTTTGATATGGGTTGTATGATTGAGTACCTAGTGTTCATGTTTTACTTAGACAACAAATCGCATACACCACATATTCTAAACCTATATACAATTAGACGGTATATAACCCCTCATGAGTAAACTATGTGAATACCACAATCCGACCACTTTTCAAGCGAGTCCAAATGCATTTCCATTCACTCGTTACAGTGAGGGTTGCCCGAAACTAATCAAACACTTCCATGACGTTTATGGAGGAGAAGACAATGCGATTTTCATTGTGGATTTGGAAAGGGTTACTCGAATCTCGGTATACTGAAAAATATACATGTCTACTACAAAGTGAAGCGCATTGGATAATCAGGACGGAAGCGGTTGGTCCTTTAGGAATGATCTAAGTTCTTTCCTGTAAAGTAGTAGGTAAACCTATTGATTGTGATAATGAATGGTAATGTACCAGTATTTATTTGGGGTGTGTTTATCCTGTTTTATTTGCATATATATCATGTTTTGGGGGTGGTTCACAAGGGTCGGATAAAGCGCCGCCAGCGTGGAATGACTGATGACGTGTGTGTATTGTTTCCACCACGCTTTATTCTTTTAATGATTTAATGAAGCGTTCTTAGGTTGCGGCACTCGCCGGGAATTCCTTTCTTCTTTCTTTTGCTGGATTATGTGCAAGTAACTCTAATTTTTTGCTGAGCACCCTGGAGTAAACCCCTTGGACTCGGTGGAGTGTGCTGGTGGAATCTGTTATGCTATTTTGGGCCTATTTAATATTATCTTGCCCAGTCTAGCCAATGTACAAGCTTGGCATCATATTGTAATGCACTATGTTGAAGCAGTTATGTGAAATAACATGCCCAATCACCCGATTACCTATGTTTTTGTCTGATCTATTGCTTCCTCTTCGTTGTGTGTCCTTTCTGGCACTTCATTACATAAACCTCTACATTTTGGTTTCATGTGTTTTGCAGAAATGTCTCCAACTTTTAAAGAACTCCTGAAAACTGAAGAGAAATTCACATTTTACTGCCAGTCCTGTGGAGCTATGGTTCTCCAGCAACAGTAAGAATAATTCATTGTTTTATGCAGGCCAACTAAAGTTTAGAAAAATCAACATAATACTTGTATGTGTTCTCTAACTGCATATTGTGTGGCATGTGTCCCCCCCCCCCCCCTTATTCAATGTTAGACAACAGGTTCTACATTGTAGAAACCATACTGTGTTATCTCTAGGATTTCATTTTTCCTATACGAGGAAATGTGTCAGCCACATCGTATTTCCCTTTCCCTACAATTGTGGTGCTCACTCATTCTCCAAGTAGGCTTTGCCGTGAATAGAAAATATTTAAAAAAAATGGCATGTGGGACTGATACACTGATGTTAATCTAACTCAAATATCAAAATAAGTAAGTTATATATTTCAGTTCTACAATTATCAGTCCCTACCGTCACTCTTGTCTATAAGGGTTTCATCAGTCTAAAATGATGTAGTGACTGGAGTGTTCCTTGAAGTGGTCCAGAAATTCCACACACTTGGGGTGCAGCCTTTCTGATAAGGTCTCTGTTGTATAGATCAATCACATTTGTGTACAAGTAATACAGTGAACACTAATGCAACGGTCTTGCTGTTGTGAAGCAACTGCAGAAATCGTAGCCAATTTTTAAACACTTCTGACATACGCTAAAAAAAACCTGAATTGTAAAATAAAAAAGGTCCATGTTATACCCCCTTACCTATATTTTTTCTGAAAGTAGACTTCTAGCACATTGTGGAAAAGGCCATCCATCACCTTATACCACAGATGCCTTCCTGCAGTTTTGTACCAAAGCGTAACATTTTTTAAAAATTCTATAAAATACTTCTTTGTGGATAAAAGTTTGAAAAAAGCAGGGCCGAAGATTCACAACTAAAAATAAAAGTTCAAAATGTGAAGGGTTCATACATGTCACACAAGCTTATGTCTACATGCAAATATATTTACAAAATCATTATAGATGAAGAGACCAAGAATCTGTGAGCAGCAAATATTTTCAAAAAACAGTCCCTATAAACGTTTTAAATATTTACCTAGTTAATACTTATGATCACATGCATGAAACAGTGATTTTCACTAAAATTAAACTCCAAACTACCAATTTCCTACATGAACTCTAAATCTGAATCACAAATGCAGTTTTTTTTCTAGCCTAAGCCAGGAGAGAATTTGAAAGGAAGTAAAAATGTTAAGGGATAAATAGATTTTTGCGGGCTTGTACCATTTGTTTGATTTACACTACATGCCTACCACTTCGGAGGTGCAAAATAATTTTTTACTGTGACACAAACAATAATTAAGACAAAAAAAATACGGAGAACTTTAATGTGTGTAGTATTCACTCCCTGAAAGTCAATACTTTGTGTAGCCACCTTTTGCTGGTTTTACAGATGCAAGTCTCTTGGGGTTTGTCTCGATTTGCTTAGCACGTCTAGACACTGGGATTTTTGCCCATTCTTCTTCTAAAACTGCTCCAACTCCTTCAGGTTAGATGGTTTGTGTTGGTGTACAGCATTATTCAAGTTACGTCACAGATTCTCAATTAGAATGAGGTCTGTGCTTTGTCTTGGCCATTCTAAGACATTTAAATGTTTCCCCTTAACCCCCTCCAGTGTAGCTTTAACAGTATGTTTAGGGTCATTCTCCTGCTGGAAGGTGAACCCCAGTCTCAAATCTCTGGTAGACTGAATCAGGTTTTTTCTCAAGAATTGCCCTGTGTTTACTGCCATCCGTCTTTCCTTCGATCCTGACTACTTTTCCAGTCCCTGCTGATGGAAAGCATCCCCACAGCATTATTCTATCCCCACCATGCTTTACTGTGGGAATTGTTTTCACTGGGGGACACAGTACCATAGGTATATGCCGATGGCACTAGGTAAATATAAAAAAAAAAAGTGCGGCTCCGCCCAATATACACTCGGCTCCTCAGTTTTAGCCTAGTGTCTGTAGGAGGCAGACTTTTCATGCACTGCAGGCAATTATGCTAGATTTTTTTTATTTTAGATTTATTTATTTTTCAGGTGCAGGGTGTCATTTGTTCCACTTGGTGACTCCCCTACAGGCGTTTGGTGGAAAGAATTCACAGTTTTTCAGTGGATGCCCGTCATTTTGGCAGATCCCTGGTCTTTGTCAACCAGTCCCCTATTATTACCGCACCGGTGGTTGGGGATGTAGGTGTTAAGGATCTGCCAGGCACAGCTTCTGTATCCACGCCCATAGGTAATCAGTCTGCACCTGCTTCTATGTCTGTGAGACTGACTCCATCTTCCACCACTCAGGATGGCAGGCTTAGGAGTGGGAGAGCCTATCACAGCCTGGCCAGACGGAGCTAGCTCCCGCCCTCTGTCTATTTATACCTGCCTTTCCTGTTCCTCCTTGCTTGTGATTCTTCTCGTTTTGTTTCCTGGCCCTGCTGCAGCTTCTTGAACCATTTGACCCTGCTTCATATTGACCCTGGCTTACTGACTGCTCTGCGTTTGGTACCTCGTACACTCCTGGTTTGACTCGGCTCGTTCACCACTCTTGTTGCTCACGGTGTTGCCGTGGGCAACTGCCCCTTTTCCCTTGCTTCTGTGTACCCTTGTCTGTTTGTCGGGCACTTACTGAGCGTAGGGATCGTCGCCCAGTTGTACCCCGTCGCCTAGGGCGGGTCGTTGCAAGTAGGCAGGGACTGAGTGGCGGGTAGATTAGGGCTCACTTGTCTGTTTCCTTACCCCCATCATTACATAATCACAAGCCAATATACCTACTCTACCCTGGTCCCTCACACTACTATGGACCCCCTTGAGACCCTGGTTCAGCAAATGCAGGGTCTCTCCCTACAGGTCCAGGCCCTGGCTCAGAGGGTCAACCAGCCTGATGCTAACATGGTAGTGCCCCTCACCTCACCTCTTGAACCCCACCTCAAGTTGCCTGACCTGTTCTCAGGGGACCGGAAGACTTTTCTCTCCTTTTTGTAGGCTCTATTTTCGTTTAAAGCCCCACTCCTCAGGTTCTGAGAGCCAGCGGGTGGGTATAATTATGTCCCGGCTCCAGGAAGGGGCCCAAGAATGGGCCTTCTCCTTGGCTCCTGACACCCCTGAACTTTCCTCCGTTGATCTTTTCTTTTCTGCTCTCGGACTCATTTATGACGAGACTGACAGGACTGCCTTTGGCGAGAGTCAGCTGGTGACCTTACGTCAGGGTAAGAGACCTGTTGAGGAGTATTGCTCTGACTTTAGGAAGTGGTGCGTAGCTTCTCGGTGGACTGACCCTGCCTTAAGGTGCCAGTTTAGGTTGGGTCTGTCGAATGCCCTGAAAGACCTGCTAGTTAGCTATCCCTCTTCTGACTCCCTAGACCAGGTTATGGCTTTAGCGGTACGACTTGACTGACGTCTCAGGGAATGACAACGTGAACGTTTTTGTGTTTTCTCCTCTGACTTCCCCATGATGCCTCCCGAGGTTCCGTTGCTTCGTTCTTCCACGGACGACTCGGAGGTACCTATGCAACTCGGGGCCTCCGTGTCCCCCCAACAACGTAGAGAGTTCCGCAGGAAGAATGGTCTCTGCTTCTATTGTGGGGATGACAAGCATCAAGTGAACACCTGTCCTAGGCGTAAGAATAAGCAGCCGAAAACTTCCGCGCCTAAGTGATCATCGGGGAGGTCACTTGGGCGCACAGGTATTTCCCGTAAATATGAAACGTAATAAAATCTTGCTTCCCTTTCAGGTCTCTTTTGGTGGTAGGTCTGCTACCGGCAGTGCCTTCTTGTATTCGGGGTCGTCTGCTAATATCATGTCTGTGGAATTGGCTATGTCTCTAGCTATGCCTTTGATTGATTTGCCTAAACCTGTCCCGGTAGTGGGTATCGACTCCACTCCTCTTGCTAATGGTTATTTTACACAGCATACCCCTGTTTTTGAACTCCTTTTTGTCTCCATGCATTTGGAGCAGTGCTCTGTACTGTTGATTCAGGGATTATCGTCCGATTTGGTTTTAGGCCTTCCCTGGTTGCAGTTGCATAATCCCACGTTTGACTGGAATACTGGGGATCTTACCAAATGGGGTAATGAATGCTTGACATCATGTTTTTCTGTTAATTCTATTTCTCCCCCTGAGGAGGTGAACACGCTACCTGAGTTTGTTCAGGACTTCGCTGATGTTTTCTCTAAGGAGGCCTCCGAAGTGTTACCTCCTCATAGAGAATACGATTGCGCTATCGATTTGGTACCAGGAGCTAAGCTCCCTAAGGGTAGGATATTTAATCTCTCTTGTCCCGAACGTGAAGCCATGAGAGAGTATATCCAGGAATGCCTGGCCAAGGTTTACATTCGCCCCTCTACTTCTCCGGTAGGTGCTGGCTTCTTCTTCGTAGGAAAGAAAGATAGTGGTCTTAGGCCATGCATTGACTACCGTAACTTGAATAAGGTCACTGTAAGGAACCAGTATCCCCTTCCTTTCATTCCTGATCTCTTTAATCAGGTTCAGGGGGCCCAATGGTTCCCTAAGTTTGATCTACGGGGGGCGTATAACCTTATCCGCATCAAAGAGGGGGATGAGTGGAAGACTGCGTTTAACACGCCCGAAGGTCATTTCGAATACCTCGTCATGCCCTTTCGGTTGTGTAATGCTCCCGCGTTCTTCCAGAATTTCATAAATGAGATTTTAAGAGATTACCTGGGGGTATTTCTTGTAGTGTACCTTGATGACATACTTGTGTTTTCCAAGGACTGGTCCTCCCACATTGAGCATGTCAGGAAGGTGCTCCAGGTCCATCGGGAAAACAAACTGTTTGCGAAGACCGAAAAATGTGTGTTTGGGGTGCAGGAGATACCATTTTTGGGTCAAATCCTCACTCCTCATGAATTCCGCATGGACCCCGCCAAGGTCCAGGCTGTGGCGGAATGGGTCCAACCTGCCTCCCTGAAGGCGTTACAGTGCTTCTTGGGGTTCGCTAATTATTACAGGAGATTTATTACTAACTTCTCAGTCATCGCTAAGCCTCTTACGGACCTCACTCGCAAGGGTGCTGATCTCCTCCGCTGGCCTCCTGTGGCTGTCCAGGCTTTTGAGGTCCTTAAGAAGTGCTTTATCTCGGCCCCGGTGTTGGTTCAGCCGAATCAAATGGAGCCATTTATCGTGGAGGTTGACGCATCCGAGGTGGGAGTGGGGGCTGTCTTGTCCCAGGGTACCACGTCCCTCACCCATCTCCGTCCATGTGTCTACTTCTCCAGGAAGTTTTCGCCCACTGAGAGTAACTATGATAGTGGCAACCGCGAACTCTTAGCCATTAAATGTGCATTTGAAGAGTGGCGCCACTTCCTGGAGGGGGCTAGGCACCAGGTAACGGTCCTTACCGACCACAAGAATCTGGTTTTCCTAGAATCTGCCCGGAGGCTAAACCCGAGACAAGCTCGATGGGCGTTATTTTTTACCAGATTCAATTTTTTGGTTACCTATAGGGCTGGGTCTAAAAATATTAAGGCTGATGCACTGTTGCGTAACTTCATGGCCAGCCCTCCTTCGGAGGAAGATCCTGCTTGTATTTTGCCTCCAGGTATAATCATTTCCTCTATTGATTCTGATTTAGTCTCTGAAATTCCTGCTGATCAAGGTTCAGCTCCCGGGAACCTTCCTGAGAACAAGCTGTTTGTTCCCCTGCAATTCCGGCTAAGGGTACTTAGGGAAAATCATGACTCTACACTATCTGGTCATCCAGGCATCCTGGGTACCAAGCACCTCATTGCCAGAAACTATTGGTGGCCTGGGTTGCCTAAAGACGTTAAGGCCTACGTCGCCGCTTGTGAGGTTTGTGCTAGGTCCAAGACTCCCAGGTCCCGACCAGCGGGCTTACTATGTTCTTTGCCCATTCCCCAGAGACCTTGGACCCATATCTCCATGGATTTTATCACCGATTTGCCTCCATCTCAAGGCAAGTCGGTGGTGTGGGTTGTAGTAGACCGCTTCAGTAAGATGTGCCACTTTGTGCCCCTCAAAAAACTACCCAATGCTAAGACGTTAGCTACCTTGTTTGTCAAACACATCCTGCGTCTCCATGGGGTCCCTGTCAATATTGTTTCTGACAGAGGGGTACAATTTGTTTCTTTGTTTTGGAGAGCCTTCTGTAAAAAGTTGGAGATTGATCTGTCCTTCTCCTCTGCCTTTCATCCTGAAACTAATGGCCAAACCGAGAGGACTTATCAGTCTCTAGAACAATATTTAAGGTGTTTTATCTCTGACTCTCAATATGATTGGGTCTCATTCATTCCCCTCACCGAATTTTCCCTTAATAACCGGGTCAGTAACTCGTCAGGGGTCTCCCCCTTTTTCTGTAATTTTGGGTTTAATCCACGGTTCTCCTCCGTTTCACCTGGTAGTTCCAACAATCCCGAGGTAGAGGTTGTTCATCGGGAACTGTGCACAGTCTGCGCCCAGGTTCAGAAGAACCTAGAGGTGTCCCAGAGCATACAAAAAACTCAGGCAGATAGAAGACGTTCTGCTAACCCCTTGTTTATGGTCGGGGATCTGGTGTGGCTATCGTCAAAGAACTTGCGCCTTAAAGTCCCGTCCAAGAAGTTTGCTCCCCGGTTTATAGGGCCGTACAAGGTCATTGAAGTCCTCAATCCTGTCTCCTTCCGACTGGAGTTGCCCCCATCTTTTCGAGTACACAACGTGTTTCATGCCTCCCTCCTTAATCGCTGCTCCCCGTCCTTTGCTCCCTCGAGGAAACCTCCTGTCCCCGTTCTCACCCCTGAGGGGGTAGAATTCGAGGTGGCCAAGATTGTGGACAGCAAGATGGTCCAAGGCTCCCTCCAGTACCAGGTCCATTGGAGAGGATACGGGCCTGAGGAGAGGACTTGGGTACCCGCCCGGGATGTTCACGCTGGGGTATTGGTCAGGAGGTTCCACCTTCGTTTCCCCAATAAACCAGGTCCATCTAGAAAGGGTCCGGTGGCCCCTCATAAAAGGGGGGGGTACTGTTAAGGATCTGCCAGGCACAGCTTCTGTATCCACGCCCATAGGTAATCAGTCTGCACCTGCTTCTATGTCTGTGAGACTGACTCCATCTTCCACCACTCAGGATGGCAGGCTTAGGAGTGGGAGAGCCTATCACAGCCTGGCCAGACGGAGCTAGCTTCCGCCCTCTGTCTGTTTATACCTGCCTTTCCTGTTCCTCCTTGCTTGTGATTCTTCTCGTTTTGTTTCCTGGCCCTGCTGCAGCTTCTTGAACCATTTGACCCTGCTTCATATTGTCCCTGGCTTACTGACTACTCTCCTGCTCTGCGTTTGGTACCTCGTACACTCCTGGTTTGACTCGGCTTTTTCACTACTCTCCTGCTCTGCGTTTGATACCTCGTACACTCCTGGTTTGACTCGGCTTGTTCACTACTCTCCTGCTCTGCGTTTGGTACCTCGTACACTCCTGGTTTGACTCGGCTCGTTCACCACTCTTGTTGCTCACGGTGTTGCCGTGGGCAACTGCCCCTTTTCCCTTGCTTCTGTGTACCCTTGTATGTTTGTCTGTCTGGGACTTATTGAGCGTAGGGACCGTCGCCCAGTTGTACCCCGTCGCCAAGGGGGGGTCGTTGCAAGTAGGCAGGGACTGAGTGGCGTGTAGATTAGGGCTCACTTGTCTATTTCCTTACCCCCATCATTACAGTAGGACAGCAACACTACGTTTTCCGAAGAGGTGGACCAGTATGGGGTCTGGTGGGATAGCCATTGGCTATAGTGGTCTTTTTTTTTTTTAAAGGGCTGACAATATGTCTTTAAAGCGTAAAGCTCCTAAGACCCCAACCAACCGCCATTGTAACGCATTTTGCATGTACGCAGTACAGTACTAATTTTCCACGCAGGCAGGATGAGCCAGTCTGTGTTCAATGCCTTTTGCCAAAACCACCACAGGATCCCCCAGCTCCCACTGTTAGTGAGCATATTACCCCCCAATGGGCAGCTTTCCTCACCCAGGTAGTAGAGAATCTTGCCCGCCTCTCTCAGGCCACGGCGGATGCCTTACAACGGCTTCCTCAGCAGTTGGCGTCCCAATTGCCTGACTCCTTCCCTGGATTACACTCCTTTATAGCTCTCCCAGTGCATCCCGCAAGCGGGCCAGGAAATGATTCCTCTTTGGACAAAAATGCTGGAGGCATCCTTTCTTTCAATTTAAGAGATATATCTGAACCAGCTTCTCCAGGGGACGCCCCTCTCCCTGATTTTGGGGTTTGAGTGTAACAGAAGCAAATTCACTCCTCCCGCTGTGAAGGATCTCATTCAGACAGTGAGAGATATACTTAACATTGCGGATGATCCTGCTGAATCCTCTCAGAGTGAGTTATTATTGCATAGCCACAGACAACCTCCTCTGGTCTTTCCATATTATAAGGGTTTTGAGAAATTGTTTTCTAATGCTTGGGGAAACCCTGACCGGTCTATGAACATGTCCAAGAGTGCAGAATATTTGTTTCTTTTTTTTTTAATGAGTGTATTACCAAATGGTCAGCTTACCCCATTGCCTGGCTTTATGAAAACACTACCCGGTTGCAGATGCTTCCACCTTAAAGTATCCTGTTGATGCCAAAGTGGAGTCGATGGCAAAAGCCACTATCTGGGTGGCCGCAGCTTCAGTCAGACCCTCTTTTGCAGCATATTCGGTTAGCTTGGCTAGTATTGAACTAGCTACTCAACTACAGGATGCAATTGATTCAGGGGACTCTCAGGTGGATACTTTCCTGCTAGCTGCACACCTTTTTCAGATGGCTAAATATATCTGTAGAGACTCCGTCTAAGCTGCCTAAAGGTCGGCTAAGGCCATGGCTAATGCGGTTGCTGTCCGCAGGGCCATTTGGACTAAGAACTGGGAATCTTATAGTGCCTCTAGGAAGAAGTTTTTCAAGCTTCCATTTGCCCAGGATCTCCTTTATGGACCTGACCTTGTCCAACTCATTTATGGAGCTACAGGATGAAGGAGTACTTTTCTTCCACGACGTCGTTAAAGACGACGCCAAGTTCCCTCAGTCAGAAGACAAAGATGGTTTTGTTCATTGCGGTATTCGGCCCCACATCAGAGGCAGAACTCACGTGACTCCCATCCCTTCCGAACGTAGAGACATTCCTTCCAGTCTAGAAACTCCTGACAGCCCCGCAACAGACCTGCTAGATCCGCTTCGGCACAGTGGGCTTCCTCAGCCTGAAAATTTGCCCTCGTCCGAGCTGCTTCCCTTTGTGGGGGCCATCTGCTCTCCTTCCAGGAGACATGGCTCAAAAACGTTGAAGACGCCCGGGTGCAGGAGGTTGTGTTGACGCGCTACAAAATAGTTTTCTTCTTGCCCTACCGGGCGTTTTTTCCTGTCAACGTCCCCTCGGTGCTACGCCAGTGCACAAGCTTTATCTCAAGCCATTCAAAGCCTCCTCTATCAAGGAGTAATTGTCCCAGTACCAACTCCAGAACTGTTCAAAGGGTTTTATGCGAACCTTTTCACCGAACAAAAGGAGGACGGATCTCTTCGACCCATTTTGGATCTAAAACGTCTCAATCGATTTGTGAAAATTCGAAGTACATTAGCATTTCCTGTGCTTTGAATTCGGTTCCGAGCATTTCTAGTTTGTGGCCTTCCCCTTTAGGCTGGCCAGGGCTCCAAGGGTCTTCACCAAGGTCATGGCGGCACCCATGGCTCTCCTCAGATGCAGGGGATAGCAGTTATCCTATACTTGGACGATCTTCTGGTGAAGGCAACTTCCAAACATGACAACCTCGACATTACACTGGATTGTCTTCGCAGATTTGGATGGCTGGTCAACCGCACCAAGTCATCCCTCACTCCTTGGAGAATGGAGTTTCTAAGGATGGTCCTGGATACACAGGCAGCCATGGTATTCTTACTCAGGGACAAAATCTCCACTCCCACACAGGGAGTGGCAGTACTCCGCAGGAATGCTTGCTCCGTCCACTTCTGCACGAAAGTCGTGGAGACGATTTGCTCAATTTCGCTCCCGATCTCTACATCTGGCAATTCTATCTAGTTGGGACAAGTCTCCGGATTTTGTGTATATTATGATCCGTCTGCCCCTTCAGTCCAGAAGGAGCTGCTGTGGTGGATGTCTTTCCCCAACATCTCTCAGGGAAAATTCAATTGTATGAGAAGCCCGGATGATCGGCACTGCTCTGTCTCTTGGAGCACTATGTATCACAGCATCATACATTTACTTTGGCACTACTCACATCAATCAACAACAGGTGGGGCTCTGTGGTATATAGAAACAAGTTCTTGGAATGCACAAAAGAGAGGAGAAAATCCACGGCACTCACCATTCAGTAGAAATATTCTAAATATTCTAATTTTTCTACTTAATAGTGAGTGCCGTGGATTTTCACGTTCTCTCTTTTGTGCATTTCTCAGGAAAAAACCTTCACAACTTTCCACTGGCAAGTCATCACAATGGACGCAAGTTTGTACAGCTGGAGGGCAGTCTTCAACTGCCTCACAGTCCAGGGTACCTGGGCTGACCTGGAAGCTCCGCTCCAGATCTACATCTTGGAGAGGAGGGGCATCTTCCTGGCCCTGTCTCACTGCATGACTCGTCTCCAGGGTCTTGCATTGCGGATACAGACAGACCACTTTACAGCAGTGGCGTACCTCAATAGTCAGGGAGGTACCAGAAGCACGACTGTATGGAAGGAAACTGCCAAGATCCTTTGCTGGGTAGAACAAAATGTCCCAGCAATCTCCGCAGTACACATCCCAGGAGTAGACCACTGGGAGGCGGATTATATGAGTCAGGTTTTACACTGCGTTTGTGTTCAGTCGGGTTTCCCGGACGTGGATCTCTTCGCCTCCCACCTCAATCACAAGTGCCCGGACTACATCTCTAGAACCAGGGATCACTTGGCCATAGGAGCCGATGCTCTGGTACTCCCCTGGTCGTTCTTCAACCTCCTTTGTCCCTTTCCCCCCCTTCCGCTCCTGCCTCGAGTGCTGAAAAGCGTCAAAGACGCAGCAATCCCAGCGATTCTGGTGGCCCCAGACTGGCCTCGCAGAGCTTGATAAGTGGATCTCCAGCTCCTGTTTGCAGACGCCCTGTGGCTGCCTCCTCTGCGACACAACCTCCTTTCCCAATGTCTAATATTCCACTCTGATTTACCTCGGCTGCATTTGACGGCTTGGCAGTTTTGAAATTGAAAGGTTTATCTGATCCGGTCATACAGACCATGATTAAGGCCGGGAAGATGCAATCCCAAAGGATTTACTATCGCGCTTGGTTGGCTTATTTTAGGTGGTGAGGAGCAGAGTGCTCAGCAGATGGTATAGCTCACTGTGCAGAGCAGCACGTTTTTTTTATATTTACCTAGTTTCAGCCTGCTTGTGACAGCGGCTTATACGCATGGTACTGTGTCCCCAGTGAATTCAACGAGAAAGTACAAAAATCCTGTTTTTGGGGTGTTGGGTTTGCGCCCCACATAGCGTTTCTTATGATGGGTAAAACAAAAAGTAAAATTTTAGTCTCATCTGACTAGAGACTTTACTTACATGTGTTTGGGGAGTCTGCTACATGCTGTTGGGCAAACTCAAAACGTGTTGTTTTTTTTAAAAAGTTTTTCTTTAACCCCTTAAGGACACAGTAAATCTTTTTTTCCTTTTTGTTTCTTCCTCCCCACTTTCCAAAAGCCATAACTTTTATTTTTTTATCGACATAGCTGTATGAGGGCTTGTTTTTATGGGACAAGTTGTCGATTTTCATGACACCATTTGTTGCACCCCATAATGTATTGGGAAACAGGGAAAAAATATTTGTGGGGTGAAATGGTCAAAAAACATGTATTTTTTTAATTTTTTTATTTACGGCCTCCCATCAGGCGGTAAAAACCATGTTTACCTTATTCTACGGGTTGATCCGATTACGGTGATACCAAATGCATATGTTTTTTATGTTTTAACACTTTTATAAAAAAAAAACTATTTGCGAACAAAAAAAAAAAACACCACATTTTGTGTCACCATATTCTGAGAGCCATAACTTTTTTTATTTTTCCGTCGATTGAGAGATGTGAGGGCTTATTTATTGCGGGGTGAGCTTTAGTTTTTATTGGTACCATTTTGGGGTAAATGCGACACTTTTTTTTTTATTCCATCTTTTTGGAGAGCTAAGGTGGCCAACAAACAATAATTTGGACACATTCCTTTTTTTTTTTAAACGGCGTTCACCAAGCGGGTTAAAGGGTTTTTCACGATTGGACAACTGATGATCTGTCCACAGGATAGGTAATCAGTATATGATTGGTGTGAGTCTGACACCCGGACCCCATACTGATCAGCCACTCTGGCTGCCTACGGGTGCCGGAAGTTTTAAACGGTATGCAGTAGTTGGAGCCGGAAGCAGATGACTCCGACCACTGCATAGTGGCCGTTCTGCAGAGCTGCAGTACTTCCGCTCGAACGGTGTTCCGTGACTCCAGCCATCTTCTTTCGGCTTCAACTACTGCTGTTCAAAACATCCAACAGCCGGAGCGGCTGATCGGTGTGGGTTCCCGCTGTGGACCTGCACCGATCATATACTGATGATCTGTGGATAGGTCATCGGTTGTCCGGTCGTGGAAAACCCCTTTAAATAACACTATATTGTAATAATTCAGACTTTTTATGTACGTGGCGATACCAGTTATATTAACTTTTTTTTCTAATTTTTTTTTTAACATTGCTTTAGGGAAAAGATGGCAAAATAATGTTTTTGTTTGTTTTTTTTAACCTTTTTAATACTTTTTTTTTGTGGAATATTAAAAAAAAAGTAACTTTTTTTCTTTTTCTTTTATTATTGGACACCCTAGGGGACTTGAACCAGCGATCATTGGGTAGCTTGCATGATATACTGCAATACTAATGTATACAAGTATATCGCTATACTGACAGTCTCCTTTTGAAGCCCTGCCAGGGCTTCAAAGGGGTATAAACATGACAGACCTGGGGGCCTTCATTAGGCCCCCAGGCTGCCATGACGACCATCGGCACCACGCGATCATGTCGTGGGGGGTTTGATGGCATGTTGGAGGGGGCGGCCCCCCTGAGTCTATTGCTTTAAATGTTGCGCTTCTAATTGACTGCAACACTTAAAAGGTTAAGCAGGCAGAATACATGATCCTTGATTCTGTCATTTGCAGTGAGGTGTCGGCTATATTTGCAGTCACCCTCTAAGTATGGAGCGCCATACTTCCTCATGTACATGGCGTGTCGTTAAGGGGTTAAGCAAAGGCTTTTTTTTTTACCACTCCTCCATAAAGCCCCACTCTGTGGATTGTACAATTTTATACTGGTACTATGGAGAGCTACTTCCATATCCACTGTGGATCTTTGGAGCTCTTTCAACGTTTATCGTTCGTGTCTTGTTGAATCTCTTATTAATACCCTCCCTGTTCAGTCTGTGAGTTTTGATGTACAGCGTTCGCTTGTCAGGTTTGTAGTTGTGCCATATTTTTTCCTCTTTGTTATAATGGATTTAATGGTCCTCCGTGGGATGTTCAAAGTTTGGAATATATTTTAGAATGCAACCTGATTTATACTTCTCCACAACTTTGCCTCTGATCTGTTTGGAGAGCTCCTTGGTCTTCATGTTGCTCGCTTAGTGGTGTTGTAGACTCGGGGATCTTTCAGAACAGGTGTATTTATAGTGACATCATGTGACTGATCGTGTGACACTTTGAGTGCACACAGAGACCTTATTCAACTAATTATGTGACTTCTGAAGTTAAAGTGGTGTTCCGGGCATGGGTCGGTCCGACACCGATCAGCAGTGACTGCTACCTACAGCACAGAATGTCATGCAGTGGTTGGCGCCAGAAGCAGATGGCTCCTAACCAGGTGTCACGTCCCCACCGATCATGTACTGATGACCTATCCTGTAGATAGGTCATCAGTATGAAAAACCGCCCCATGCCTGGACAACAACTTTAATTGATTTGACCAGACCTTATTTACAGGTTTCATAGCAAAGGAGGTGAATGCATATGCACTCACAACTTTAAGTTTTTTTATATTTTAAACAGGGTATTTTTTTTTATTCCACTGTAACAATTTGGATTACTTGTCCGGTCCATTACATAAAATTAAATTTAAAATCTAGTGTATTTTACTTCCAGATTGTAATGCATCAAAACAGGAAGAGCAGGAGGGAAAATACTTTCGCAAGGCACTGTATAATTGGTAGTGAGGCAGTCATAGGGGTTTATACTAAGGCTACATTCACGTGCTTGAATCTGGTGCGTGTGTGTTGCGTAATGCATCAGTGTGCTTTGCGGGTGGCATGCGTTATTCACACACTCGTAAAGCATGTTTTTTATTTTTATTTTTTATTATTTTCAATTGAATTGATGCGCAAATCACGCACCGCACACGGATGTGCATCAGTGTGCGGTGCGTGGTTTTCACGCAGCCATTGACTTCAATGGGCACGTAGGTGCATGAAGACGCACCAATATAGGACATGCAGTGAGTTTTACGCAGCGCACTCTCGCTGCGTGAAAGCTCACGAATGTGTGAACGGCCCCATTGAAATCTATGGGTCCGTGATTTCCATGCGCATCACACGGACGTTATTCCTATTCATGTGAATAGGCCCTTAAGATCATGTATGGAGTCAAATAAGGATAGTTGTGTGTGTGTGTGTGTGTGTGTGTTTGTGTTTGTGTGGTGGTGGGGGGCTGACAGTGCTTGGTTCAATTTACTAGTCTTTATGGTCCAGATGCCAGTAAACATTCGAGTCAGGGAGTAAAGAAGTGGCCTGATTAGATGCAGGAACTGATTAGATGAGCAAAAAAACTTTTTATAGTGTCCAATCTGCCAATGTATCATAAAATAAAGATTATAGCCTACTACTGACCCAAACAAATCTAGTTGACCATTATCTTAAAGAGGCTCCTTCACCAGATTCTCAAATCCCTATCTCCTATTGCATGTGATCGGCGCTGCAATGTAGATAACAGTAACGTCTTTTGTTTTTTTGAAAAACGTTCATTTTTGGCCAAGTTATGAGCTATTTTATATATATATGCAAATGAGGTTTTAAATGGACAACTGGGCGTGTATTGTGTTTTTAACTGGGCGTGCAGCCACATACACAGACATTAACGTTAATCAACTGTCATGATAATGAATATACAGGACCTCCAGCCTGGACGTCATGTGTATTCAGAATCCTGACACTTCTGAATCTTTTCTGTCAGATTCCAGCAAGCCACGCGTAATCTCGCAAGATTATGAGGTAAACGAGATTTAGTTTCCCTTGCTGGAAATCTCATAGAAAAGATTCAGAAGTGTCAGGATTCTGAATACACATGACGTCCAGGCTGGAGGTCATGTGTATTCATTATCAGGACACTTGATTAACGTTAATCTCTGTGTATGTGGCTGCACATCGTTCTAGTAAGAACGTGATGCTGCTGTGTAAATGAATGGAGAGGAGTGCATGATGCTGACTGGTCACTGACTCGTCAGCATCATACACTTCTATTCACAATGCCCAGTTAGTAAAACAAGTAAACACACCCAGTTAAAAACACAATACACGCCCAGTTGGACATACGAAAAAAAAAAACGCCCAGTTGTCCATTTAAAACCTAATTTGCATATATATATATATATATAAAATAGCTCATAACTTGGCCAAAAATTAACGTTTTTTTAAAAAAAACAACGTTACTGTTATCTACATTGTAGCGCCGATCACATGCAATAGGAGATAGGAATTTGAGAATCTGGTGACAGAGCCTCTTTAAGTCACACTAACACCATGTTCTTTTATTAAAGGATAAGTCCATCCACAGAGTCTTCAGATTTAAGTATGTAGCTGGGGTAATATGTTTTTATATAATTGCTTTCTCCCAAATCATTTAATATAGTAATTTTGGTGTGGTAGTAAAAAGATCACCGTTCTTTATGTAAGAAATACCTAGACTAGTTCACTACAATTGCACTAGCTTCAGTTTGTATGGGCTTTTTATATAGTTATCATTTCATCCTTCCGCAGCAACATTGTGTATGTAGAGGTAATGTATTTCTCTCTAGGCATACTGTATGATTCATATTCTACAGCTATAATATATTTACATAGGTTTGTTTTAGTCAGTGAACTGTGTGTATGTACGTACGTACGTACGTACGTACGTACGTACGTACGTACGTACGTACAGATATTTCTAGATATATATAGATATAGTCCAAATACAATGTCAGCCGCACAGCCTTGTAAATCGTAGGTGGGTGCCGACCTGCCCAGGTCAGGGCTAACAGACCTGCTGTAGTAGAATCCAAAAATCCGGCAGCACTCCAAGGTATAAGCAAGGTAGAAAAAGGTGCTTTATTGGTCCATATACACACGACGTTTCAGCTCAACACAGGAGCCTTTCTCACTTGAGAAAGGCTCCTGTGTTGAGCTGAAACGTCGTGTGTATATGGACCAATAAAGCACCTTTTTCTACCTTGCTTATACCTTGGAGTGCTGCCTGATTTTTGGATTCTATATATAGATATATATATATATAAATATACTGTGTGTGTGTATATATATATATATATATGTGTGTGTGTGTGTGTGTGTGTGTGTGTATATATACAGTGAAGGAAATAAGTATTTGATCCCTTGCTGATTTTGTAAGTTTGCCCACTGTCAAAGTCATGAACAGTCTAGAATTTTTAGGCTAGGTTAATTTTACCAGTGAGAGATAGATTATATAAAAAAAAAAAGATCACATTGTCAAAATTATATATATTTATTTGCATTGTGCACAGAGAAATAAGTATTTGATCCCTTTGGCAAACAAGACTTAATACTTGGTGGCAAAACCCTTGTTGGCAAGCACAGCAGTCAGACGTTTTTTGTAGTTGATGATGAGGTTTGCACACATGTTAGATGGCATTTTGGCCCACTCCTCTCTGCAGATCATCGGTAAATCATTAAGGTTTCGAGGCTGTCGCTTGGCAACTCGGATCTTCAGCTCCCTCCATAAGTTTTCGATGGGATTAAGGTCTGGAGACTGGCTAGGCCACTCCATGACCTTAATGTGCTTCTTTTTGAGCCACTCCTTTGTTGCCTTGGCTGTATGTTTCGGGTCATTGTCGTGCTGGAAGACCCAGCCACGAGCCATTTTTAATGTCCTGGTGGAGGGAAGGAGGTTGTCACTCAGGATTTGACGGTACATGGCTCCATCCATTCTCCCATTGATGCGGTGAAGTATTCCTGTGCCCTTAGCAGAGAAACACCACCAAAACATAATGTTTCCACCTCCATGCTTGACAGTGGGGACGGTGTTCTTTTAGTCATAGGCAGCATTTCTCTTCCTCCAAACACGGCGAGTTGAGTTAATGCCAAAGAGCTCAATTTTAGTCTCATCTGACCACAGCACCTTCTCCCAATCACACTCAGAATCATCCAGATGTTCATTTGCAAACTTCAGACGGGCCTGTACATGTGCCTTCTTGAGCAGGGGTACCTTGCGGGCACTGCAGGATTTTAATCCATTACGGCGTAAGGTGTTACCAATGGTTTTCTTGGTGACTGTGGTCCCAGCTGCCTTGAGATCATTAACAAGTTCCCCCCGTGTAGTTTTCGGCTGAGCTCTCACCTTCCTCAGGATCAAGGATACCCCACGAGGTGAGATTTTGCATGGAGCCCCAGATCGATGTCGATTGACAGTCATTTTGTATGTCTTCCATTTTCTTACTATTGCACCAACAGTTGTCTCGTTCTCACCCAGCGTCTTACTTATGGTTTTGTAGCCCATTCCAGCCTTGTGCAGGTCTATGATCTTGTCCCTGACATCCTTAGAAAGCTATTTGGTCTTGCCCATGTTGTAGAGGTTAGAGTCAGACTGATTAATTGAGTCTGTGGACAGGAGTCTTTTATACAGGTGACCATTTAAGACAGCTGTCTTTAATGCAGGCACCAAGTTGATTTGGAGCATGTAACTGGTCTGGAGGAGGCTGAACTCTTAATGGTTGGTAGGGGATCAAATACTTATTTCTCTGTGCACAATGCAAATAAATATCTATAATTTTGACTGTTTTTTTTTTTTTTTTTTTTATATAATCAATCTCTCACTGGTAAAATTAACCTAGCCTAAAAATTCTAGACTGTTCATGTCTTTGACAGTGGGCAAACTTACAAAATCAGCAAGGGATCAAATACTTATTTCCTTCACTGTGTGTATATATATATATATATACACACACACACACACATATATATATATATATATATGTATGTGTGTGTGTGTGTATATATATATATAAAAATTTGCGGTAAGCTTGGATGCCTCTGTTTTGACTTGGTAGTGTACAGTGTTAAAGGCTATATGATGTTGGTGTCAGGTCGGAGTGAAAACCGTAAAGCAGCTGGTACCGTCCAGAGGTGAATGCTCCTCGCTTGACTTTGTCAGCTTGAACTGATAATTTAAATGTAATCCAGTTTGTAAAACTTCTTCAGATATGTTGATTTATGACCAGTGTGGGAGTAATTGAATCATCACTTCATTGCCAGTACAGAGGGAGTCTGCCTTGCCTTGTAACATTCAGGTTTTGTTTTTGATTAAAGACGATCGGGGAGTGTTCTGTACTGACAGATGTTGTGCTTGGGTGATGTTGAGATGGAAATGAATAAGGATAATTTGTACTGTTAATGCAACATAACTCACAGGTGAAGACCAAAAGAATGAGGCAAAGCATTGCACCGTAATCTCAATGATGCAGCTTTTTCTGTATTGGAAATATTTATTTAACCCCTTCCCAACATGCGCCGTATTTATACGGCGCAATCGGGAAGGGCTTCCCGCAAAGCGCAATACCATTACATCACGGTGACGGCTGTATGTTACAGCTGGCACCCTGAGGTATCGGCCAGGACCGGAGCTAGCATCCGATCCAGTCGATTAACCCCTCAGATGCTGCGTTCAATAGAGATCGCAGCATGTGAAGAGTTTTTAACCACCGGCACCACAGCAACGTGATCGCTGGGTTGCCGGTGGCTGCAAACACGATCAGAGGCCTAATACCTAACTCCCGGTCTGCCAGCAACGGAAGTCTCCTATGCCCCGCTCGGCGGCGAGGCCTAAAATGCTTCCAGTACCATCAGCAAGATGGCGCCGGCTCAGCTTCCGGCTCAGAAGCTGAGTCGGCGTCATCAGCAGTATGTGTCCGCTGTATGTTACAGCGGACACCCCGATGTATCGGCAGGAGCCTGAGTTAGCTCCGATTCCTGCCATTAACCCCTTCGATGCAGCGATCCAATGCAATTGTTGCATCAAAGTGGTTTGTAGCAAATCGGCAGCCTGCCATGCGATGGCAAGGCTGGCGCCTTCTACTATGGCAACAGGAGGCATAACAATAGCTTCCTGTCTGCCATTACGGAAGCCGATTAGGCCTGATCGGCTTGCTGTCAGTGAATAACTGACAGTTCTAATACATTGCACTACATAGGTAGTGCAATGTATTAGAACATCAATCAAACAGTTGGACCTTCAAGTCCCCTAGTGGGACTAAAGCAGGGGTGGGCAAACTTTTTGACTCGCGGGCCACAATGGGTTCTAAAATTTGACAGAGGGGCCGGGCCAGGAGCATTTGGAGGGAGTGTTTGGGCCGGATATACTAAAGTATTAAATGTAGTGTGTGCAAACCTCATAGCACAGTAAGAACACTACAACCCAATTTATTAACTGTCTTTCAAATGTGAAAAATAGCCCTTATCAGTTAATAAATTTGTCTCAAGGAATATGCAAGATATGGCATTTACATACTATTTCGCAGATACTGGGAGAAGGAAATGTAAATAGATTAAAATAACATACGCACTGTGATTTATCAAGAAAAAAGTTCTGTTGACTCTGTAAATTAGCTGCCAACCTCTGAGCAGTAGCCGCCCGTTCTTGTGTTGACTGCTTGCTAGCATAGTTTGCATGCTTCGTGGCAAAGTGACGGCTGATATTGTACTCTTTGAAAACCGAAGGGCTTAATGGTGACGTGAAACGAAGTGAAAATTAAAGTGAAATAAAGAGAAATACGCGCCACATTAACCCCTTAATGACCGGGCCATTTTGCACGTTAATGACCAAGGATTATTTTTTGTTTTTCCACGGTTGCATTCCAAGAGTCGTAACTTTTTTTTTATTACGTCGACATAGCCGTATAAGGGCTTGTTTTTTGCGGGACGAGTTGTATTTTGTAATTGCACCATTTTTAGATGCTTACAATATATTGATTAACTTTTATTAACTTTATTTTAGGAGAGAATTGAAAATAAGCAGCTATTCCAGCATTAATTTTCACGTTATAAATTTATGCCCTTTACTATGCAGCATAAATAACATGTTACCTTTATTCTACGGGTCGGCACGATTACGAGGATACCAAATATGTAAAGGTTTTATATGTTTTCCTATGTTTGCACAATAAAAACCCTTTTAGAAAAAAATTACTTGTTTTTGCATCGCCGCGTTCCAAGAGGCGTAATTTTTTTATTTTTCCGTCGATGTGGCCGTACGTGGGATTGATTTTTGCGGGCCAATGCGTAGTTTTCATTAGTACTATTTTGGGGTACATAGGACTTATAGATTAACTTTTATTTTATTTTTTATGGGGGGAATGGGAGAAAAGAGAGAATTTTGCCGTTGTTTTTTGCGGGTTTTTTGGACGCCGTACATCCGGCAGTTTCATTAATGTGTTCATTTTATTGGTCAAGTTGTTATGATCGCGGGGATACCATATATGTGTATGTGTGATTTGTTTTGACCGTTTTATTAAATAAAACCACTTTTTGGGGCAAAAAAGTAGTTTTATTTGACTTTGACTGTAATTTTTTTTATTTTTTTTTTCACAAACTTTATTTAACGGTTTTACTTTTTTTTTTTTAGTCCCACCAGGGGACTTCACTATGCGATATGCCGATCGCATATATAATGCTTTGGTATACTTCGTATACCAAAGCATTATTGCCGGTCAGTGTAAAACTGACAGGCAACCTGTTAGGTCATGCCTCCGGCATCGCCTAACAGGCAGATGCTGAAGACAGACCTGGGGGTCTTTGTTAGACCCCCGGCTGTCATGGAAACCCGACGGCGACCCGCGATTTGTTTGCGGGGGCGCCGATCGGGAGACAGAGGGAGTTCCCCCCTCTGTCAAACACATTAAATGCCGCTGTCACTGTTGACAGCGGCATTTAATGGGTTAAACTGCCGGAATCGGCGCGTGCTTCGATTCCGGCAGTTGCAGCAGGAGCCAGGCTGTGTATAACAGCCGTGCTCCTGCCGCTGATCGCGTGGGTAAACTGTCAGTACCCGCGCGATCACAGGACGGATATATCCGTCCTCCTGCGCGAACTAGCAGCTGCTGAGGACGGATATATCTTGGACAAGTTCGGCGGGCCGGATTAAAAAGCCTAACGGGCCGTATGTGGCCCGCGGGCCGTAGTTTGCCCATGTCTGGACTAAAGAAAAGTGTAAAAAAAGTAAAAATAAAAGCTGTAAAAAATAAAATAAAAGTTTCAAGTAATAACATAAAACACGATCGCCCTATTTCCCTCATCAAGACATTTATTATTGTAAAAATAATAATAAAACCATACATATTTATCGCCGCGTCCGTAACGACCTAAACTATAAAAATATTATATTAGTTGTCCCTCGCAGTGAACGCCGTAAAAAACGACCTAAAGAATAATGCCGAATTGCTTTTTTTTTGGTCACTTTTGTCTTCCAAAAATTGAAATAAAAAGTGATCAAAAAGTCGCATGTATCCAAAAATGGTAACTATAAAAACTATTACTTGTCTCGCAAAAACAAACCCTCAGACACCTCCGTCGACGAAAAAATTAAAATGTTATGGTTCTTACAACTTGGCAATACAAAAAATACATTAATTTTCCAAAAGTAATTTTATTGTGCAAAAAGTTGTAAAACATAAAAAAGTTCTATAAATTAGGTATCGCCGGAATCGTACTGACCCGCAGAATGAAGGTAACATGTAATTTATAATGCATGGTGAACGCTGTATAAAAAAACTAAAAAAACGATGGCAGAATTGCTGTTTTTTGATTACCTTTCCTCCCAAAAAAAAGGATAACAAGTGATCAAAAAGTTTCATGTACCCCAAAATGGTACCAAAAAAAAACAGCCATCATACCACTACGTCTATGAAAAAAAAAAAAATAAGTTAAGGCTCCAATAAGTGAGGAAAGAAAAATATGCAGTTGTGCCGGCCCGAGGGGAAGATTTCTTCTGTTTCAAGAGGCGAATTATCAAGGCACTAAAATTAGGGAACCAAGAAGGGGAGGGCCCAAACATACCTGCTCGAAGCGAGGGTGCCCGTATTGTACCAGAACAACACTTCCCAGCAAAATTCCCCAAACTGAAAAGGTCTGGAGTGTGTACCAAAAGGGGGATAAGAAAGGACACCATCTATGAGTACGACACCGGCCTGTGCAGAAAGGATTGTGTCACAGCGTAATACACATCTATGGATCATATTATTCTTTACCCCATTATTATACCACCTGACTATGCCCCTGATGTACTCTGCACAGCTTACACATGCCCCACATTATAAACTGAAACACCAGTAAAACTCCAAACAATACTACTACCAAGTAAAATCCATACGCCAAAAGCTAAATGACGCTCCTTCCCTTCTGAGCCCTACAGCGTGCCTAAACAGCAGTTTACTGCCACATATATGGCATCGCCATACTTGGGAGAACCCTTTTAACAATTTTTGGGGTGTGGGTCTCCAGTGGCATAAGCTGGGCACGACATATTTCCCACTGAATTGACTCATCTAGGGAAAAACTTTAATTTTTACTTTGCACCATCCGCAGCGCAATCATTTATGGAAAAGACCTGTGGGGTGAAAATGCTCACTACACCCATTAATAAATGCCTGAACACCTTGAGGGGGTGTAGTTTCCAAAGTGGGGTCACTTGTGGGGGGTTCCGGGGTTCCCACTGTTTTGATCCCACAGGGGCTTTGCAAATGCGACATAGCGCCAAGAAACCAATCCAGCAAAATCTGCACTCCAAAAGCCACGTGGCGCTCCTTCCCTTCCGAGCCCTGCCGTGTGCCCAAACAGCAATTTATGACCACATATCGGGTATTGCCGTACTCTGGAAAAATTGCTTTACAAACGTTGTGGTTGTTTTTATCCTTTATTTAATTAGGAAATTAAAAAATTTGAGCTAAAGCTACGTCTTATTGAAGAAAAAGGTTTTTTTTTATTTTCACGGCCCAATCCTAATGAAATATATAAAACCCCTGTGGGGTCAAAATGCTCACTACACCCGTAGATTAATTCCTCAAGGGGTGTAGTTTCCAAAATGGGGTCACTTGTGGGAGAGTTCCACTTTTTTATCCCTTTGGGGGCTTTGCAAATGTGACATTGCCTCCACAAACCATTCCTGCTAAATTTGAGCTCCAAAAGCCAAATAGCGCTCTTTCCCTTCTAAGCCCTGCCGTGTGTCCAAACAGCCATTTTGGACTACATGTCTGGTGTTGTTTTAATCAGGAGAAATTGCTTTACAAATATATGCTCTTTCTCCTTTAGTCCTTGTGGAAATGAGAAAAAAATAGCTAAACCTACATTTCCTTAGAAAGAATGTAGATTTTAATTTTCACGGCCTACTTCCAATAATTTCTGCAATAAACCTGTGGGGTCAAAACTTTCATTATTCCCCTAGATAATTTCCTTGAGGAGTCTAGTTTCCCAAATGGGGGTCACTTTTGGGGGATTTCCTCTGTTTTGGCACCGCAACAGCCCTTCAAACCTGACATGGTGCCTAAAATATTTTTTAATAAAAAGTAAGCCCCAAGACTCACTAGGTACTCCTTTGCTTCTGAGGCCGGTGCTTCAGTCCATTACCAAACTAGGGCCACATCTGGGATACTTCTAAAAACTGCAGACTCTTGGCAATAAATATTGAGTTGCATTTCTCTTGTAAAACCTTCTGTGTTACAAAAACAATAGATTAAAAATGAATTTCTGCAAAAAAAAGGAAATTTGTAAATTTCACCCTTTGCTTTAATTCCTGTGAAACGTCTAAAGGGTTAAGAAACTTTCTAAATGCTGTTTTGAATACTTTGAGGGTGAAGTTTTTAAAATGGGGTGACTTATTCGGGGTTTCTAATATATAAAGCCCTCAAAGCCACTTCACAACTGAACTGCCCCCTGTAAAAATAGCCTTTTGAAATTTTCTTGAAAATGTGAGAAATTGCAGCTAAAGTTCTAAGCTTTGTAACGTCCCAGAAAAATAAAACAATATTCAAAAAACGATGCCAATCTATAATAGACATATGGGGGAAGTTAATTAGAATTCATTTTGTGTGGTATAACTGCCTGTCTTACAAGCAGATACATTTAAATTTAGAAAAATGTTTGCAATTTTTCACGAAATTTTGGTGTTTTTCACAATGAAATACTGAATGTATCGAGCAAATTTTGCCAGTAACATAAAGTCCAATGTATCACGAGAAAACAGTATCGCTTGGATAGGTGAAAGCATTATGAAGTTATTACCACATAAAGTGAAACATGTCCGATTTGAAAAATGAGGCTCTGTCCGGAAGGTCAAAAGTGGCCAGAGAGGGAAGGGGTTAAAGCTTTATTATTTTTATGTAGTCAGTCCCTGTGTAATGTTGTCTGTTTATTGCTTATTGTTTGGCATGTTGCATTTACCGAGCTTTTTAATAATGGAGGTTGTGGTGCTTGTGTATAAACATATAAAAATTTACATGTAAAAATACTGCTCTTAGCATTTTTAAGGAGCATTTTTAGGCAAGGAAGAGTGTGTAATTTTTAGTAATTCAAAAGAATAATACTTGGGAATAAGCTTCACTATTTGTGCAAAAAAACATTACTATAACTTAAAAAAAATATCTTTCAACATAAACATCGAGTTTAGTGAAGCACTTCCGCCGGCTACCCTACCCACGTATCTAAACCGCGGTCTCCAGAGTCTCTAACCACCTTGACCAAATTTTATCAAACGTAACTGGACATCGTCTGCTTATTTATAATTTTTTATACATAAGTATATATTTATTTACCAATTGCTTCCGGTGTTTTAAAGTCTGACGCTCCATATTCTTCCAAGCCATTATCACAAGCTTCCTAGCACAGAAAAGAACAAATCGAAATAATATCTTCTCATAATGATTTGGTATCACTTCATTCATAACACCCAATAGACTCATCTGAGGCGTAAGAAGTCGCGGAAAACCATAATGAGCATGAAGAAACTCAACTACTTCCAACCAAAAGGGGCCACCCTGGGACATACCCACACACAATGCAAATAAGTACCAACATAGCAGTGAAAACAGCTATCCGAGGTCAATGACCCCATCCTATGGAGTCTGACTGGTGTGTAATAGACCCTTTGTAAAAACCTAGATTGTATCAGAAAATCCCTTGCACTTACAACCGAGTCAAAAAAAGAAAGTTCCACCTCCCTCCAATCCTCCTCCACCAAATCAGGTATATCCCCTCTCCATCGCATAAATGCCTTATCAAAGAGTCTTTGTCCCAGGGAGGACATCAAGGTGTATAATTGGGTGAGGACCTTGGAAAGACCCTGAGCGCCAAGAAGGTCCTCCAGATTAGAGAAACCAACCTGAGGTGACATGGACCCAAATTCGGCACACCAAGCATGACGCAGCTGAAGATAATGGGAAAAAGCCGGCCCCCGGAATGTCAAAACTATCCTGAATTGCGGAAAATGATACAAAGCCAGAGTTTGCACTAACTACCTGACCCAGGAATTTGACCCCAGCCCCGGACCACATCACCGCCCCGGACCACATCACCGCCCCGCCGGAAGCAACTCAAGATGAGACAACCAGGGATTATTCCATATTGGAGTCCTAGGTGAGTATAAAGGAACCTCCGAGACCTTCATCAGAGCATGTGCCGCCCTCGAAGCCATTGCCACCGTCCGAAGCGGCAGTGGTACGTTCCTTGGGGATTTAAATCCATAAAGCAAGTTGGTAAGACTTTCATGAGAGGTCATCAGTGTACCCACCAGTGCAGTGGCTGCATTACTCCGATCTATGCCTATCCACCTGCAGCAGACTAAGACTGAACCTAGGAACGCCACCCTGCCAATAAAACGATCGCAGTATACTATCCAGCTTTTAAAAAAAATCTTCTGGATAACACAACGGGACAGGCACAAAATAAATATAAACATTTCGCTAAGCAAACCATTTTAAATAAATTAATCCTGCCATACAGTGACAAAGGAAGGTTTTTCCATGTATCAAGCCGCCTCTCAGTAGCCACAACCAAAGGGTCAAGGTTGAGTTCCCCATACTGTGACACCTTAAGAGAGACCCTATTCCCCAGGTAGGTAAATTGGGAAACTATTTGCAGGGGTACAGGAAGGCTCCGTCCGGAGCAATAACCAGGAGCAAGGGGAAACATAACAGATTTAGCCCAATTCACCGTGAGGCCAGAAAAGCTGCCAAATGCATCTATCAGTGTAAACAGAGAAGGCAGGGAAGGGCCATCATCCACCAAGTATACCAGAGTATCATCTGCATATAAAGATATTTTTTCAGTTATGCGGCCTCTAGTAATACCTTGTATGTCATGTCAGAGGATTGGCATATAGCTACTGCCAGGGGTTCTATTGTGAGGGCAAATAATAACGGGGAGAGCTGACAGCCCTGACTGGTACCACGGCCCAATAAAAAAAAAAAAAAAAAAGAGTCCGATATATCCAGATTCGTCCTCACCCTAGCACAAGGCCCTTCATAGAGGAGGCGAACCAGGGTCAGAAATCTTGGACCAAAATTCAACCTAGAAAGGAGCATCCATAGATGCAGCCATTCAACCGAGTCAAAAGCCTTATATGTATCTAGAGAGAGAACAAACCCTGGAGACTCATCACCTCTGGCTGCATCAATATTCAGAAACAGTCTATGTATATTAATGTCCGTACTCTTCCCTGGCATAAAGCCCGTCTGGTCAGGGTGAATTAAGGACAATGTAATCTTCTTTAGTCTATTAGCAAGAATTTTGGCTAGAATCTTATTACCTGAATTGATAAGTGAAATAGGAATCCGGGAGAGTAGGATCCTTCCCTGGCTTCAATACCACCACAATAAGTGCCTCCCGCATAGAGGCCAGCAAAACGCCCAACTCAAAGCCACTAGAATAGATGTCAATGAGTCTTGGTACCAGAGTATCCCCATTGGCCCTATACCACTCCCCACCAAGGCCATCCAGTCCAGGCGTCTTGCCCGATGGTAATGACTGAATAGCAGTCTCTTATTTCTTCAACCATAATCGAGCTATCTAACTCCGTTGCCTGAGCAGCTGACAGACACCATAAGGGGAGCGATTGTAAAAATTCTTCTACAGTGCTTGTTAGACCACAACATTTAGAGCCGTAGAGCGCAGAATAAAAATCTTAAAATACCTTATTTATCGCCTTCGGGGCATTACATATCATACCCTCCAAGGACAGAGCGGAGGGAATGAATACACAGGGACGCTCCGACCGCGACAGGCCAGGAGTTTACCATTCGTATCCCCATATTCAAATATAGATGCCTCAGTAGCCAGCACTCTGTTCCTAGTCTGCACAGTATGCAACACAAGCAACTCCCTTTTGGCCCTTGCCCATTGGCTCTTGGTGTCAGGTTGGGGATTCGTAATATAATCCTGCTCAGCCCTATGAACTTCACATCTCAAGAACCTCTCCCCGGAGGTTTTCCTATTCTTAGCAACGCCTACCATAAAAGCTTCTCTCACCGTAGCTTTATATGCATCCCATATAAATTGCGGGTCTGGGTGGGAGGAATTGTTGTCGAAATAGAGTGCATGAGAGGCTGAAACCTCTGATATGACCTCAGGATGTACAAGCCATGCCGGATCTAACCGCCATATCTTAGAGTCCACGAGTCCAGCTGAAAATGTTAGGAGAAGAGCTGAATGATCCGAAATACCCCTGGGAGTAATAGTAATAGAATTTACTGTAGGCAAAAAATCCCCCGAGGCCATCGCCAGATCAATACTAGAGAAGGTTTTATGAGTAGGCGAATAATAGGAGTATAATTTGTCTGACGGAAATTTCCATCGCCACACATCCGTGAGACGGAGTGCCGAAGACCAGGAGTTAAGGTGAGTAGATGCCTGATCTATCCCTCCCATACGATCCACCGAGGCATCCGGCACTGCGCTAAAATCTCCCATACACCGAACCGGACTCACCGGAAATTCTGACAATTTCTCAGCCACCAAATCCAGCACTGCAGGATCCATAGGTGGGGGAACATATAAATTGACAATAGTGAAAACCGAACCATAAATAGAGCAGTGCATAATCCTATATCGACCAAAATGATCAGAGGCTACTTGCAGCACCTCGCAAACGCAAGCTTTTGGCTATTAGGAGCGATACCCCTCGAGAATAATTTGAGTATGAGGAGTGATATCCCCGTGCTATCCATGCCCGTTTAAGAGCCAGAACTTTTTGACCAGTTAAATGAGTCTCCTGTAAACATACTATGTGAGGGGAATGTTTTTTTTACAAAGTTAAAAACAAGAGCTCTCTTAAATTTGGAATTAAGCCCTCGTACATTCCAGTTTAGTATCTTAATTGAAGCCATAATGCATCCAGCGTTGATGCAGCAGCCCGAGACCACCAGTGGTCATGGAACCTGGGAGGAGGAAATACCAGAGCACAACATTCACACATTCATACATCAGCAGTACCATTTTAAACAACCCCTTAGTAACCCCTGTCAGACACTAAACTAGCTAAGTGCAGACCTTTAGCCTGTAACTACAAACAACTAGAGAAACAGTTGTCCCTGACTAAACGAACACCTACCGCACTAGTACAGTCCCGAGACCTGACTCCTTGAACAAGTTAAGTCTATCAGGCATATCACATTTTAGACTAGAACTACGCCCTATCACAAACTATAGGGGACTATAAGGGTGCAAAATCATAAGTGACACAAAAAGTTTTCAGAACCCAGCAGTAAAGCCAAGAACATTGAACACAGACTCTTGTCCATTAAAAGACTATTCAATCAGGAGGAAGAGCCCCTCCAGGAGCATTCTCATTGGAGGAAAGGAAGAATTTAGATGTCGAACCATCAATCACTCTCAGCTTGGCAGGATACAGCATGGCATATCTGTAACCCTACTCCCGTAGTTTCTTAAAGGCATCCGTAAATTGGACTCGTTGTCTCCTGATGTTAAAGAGTCTCTGATTCCAGATTATAAGTTCACTATCTCCTACGTAATCTGATAGGCGCTGTAATGTAGATAACAGTGGTTTTTATTTTGAAAAACTATCATTTTTGACCAAGTTATGAACAATTTTACATTTATGCTAATTAGTTTCTTAATAGACAACTGGGCGTGTTTTTTCTTTTTATCAACTGGGCGTTGTGAAGAGATCAGCGTCTCACACTTCTCATTGTTCCAGCCCAGCTTCTTTCACTGCACAGTGTGATTGTGCACAGCGTAATTGTGCAGTAAAAGAAGCTGGGCTGGAACAATGAGAAGTGTAAGACGCTGATCTCTTCACAACGCCCAGTTGGTAAAAAGTAAAAACACGCCCAGTTGTCTATTAAGAAACTAATTAGTATAAATCTAAAATTGTTTATAACTTGTTAAAAAATGATCGTTTTTCAAAATAAAAAACACTTATCTACATTACAGCGCCAATCAGATTATGTAGGAGATAGGGCACTTATAAACTGGTGACAGAGCCTCTTTAACTGAGAAATCCGGGTATATGGAGATTCGTTGAGAGTTAGAGGATAGCTCCCTTTTTCCTTGCCGTCTGTAAAATAGCATTCCTGTCTCTGAAGTGCAACATGTGTGCGAGCAATGGATGTGGAGGTCTCCCCGGAGGACCCATACCGGCCGGGACTCTGTGTTCCCGCTCATTGGTGAAAAAAGCAGAGAAACCCTCAACATCCAGGGTGTCTTTTAGCCACTGTTCCAGGAATTTGACCACATCCGCACCCTCCGATTTTCTCCGGCAGGCCCACAATACGGACATTATTACGTCGAAGACTGTTTTCAAAATAGTCTGCCTGGTCGACCGAAGCCACCACCTGCCTCCTGAAATCTGCAATTTGAGATGGAATAGGACGTAAAGTGTCCTCCACCTCAGAGATTCTGCGCTCATTGTCAGTAGTACGTTTGTGGATTTTCTGCATATCATGCCTCCGTATAACAAGAGCTTGACGCAGTTCATCAACTTTGGTAATAAGCTTAGACTGACATGAATTGATGGCCGCCAGCAATTCTGCAAATTTAACATGTGCATGTGAGGAGGAGACCGGCTGGTCTTGTTGGGATAGTGGTTTTGGTGGACTTAAGGATCCATCAAACATTGATAAAGAGGGATCAGAGGAAGCGGGCAACAGCACAGGCCGAGAAAACTGCTCCAGCTTTTTCACCGCATGAGCTTTGATTTTCAATATATTGGCACCTGAGGGACCAGCATCCGGGTCATCCAGTGAGTGAAATGGAGGATCTTCCATTACAGACTCCTCATCAGAGGGGGGGAAAGAGTTCCCTGCAGGGACTTACTCTTCCCCTTCTTCCCCATATTACCTCCCATATTAGAGGATTTAAACAGCAGAGTGTGCAGAAAATGGTAGGAAAGCAGGGGGAGGGGTAAACAAGCGTCCCTCTGTGTAATGCAGTGCAACGTTTGTGTGTCTTCCAAAGCAGGGTGCCTCTTGAAATAACGTTCCTGTATCAGCGGAGAGTCTATACATACAAAGGGACACTATTACTGGAAGGCACAGAGTTTTAATCCCATTCCAGTGCAGCCACCGGCAAGAACGTGGGAGTGGGGAGGGGAATGCCGGCCCCGTCGTTCACCTACCTCCCAGGCAGAAGCAAGCCCTTTACAGGGTAACGTTTCCAGTCCACAGGACCCTTTTCCCAGCACACTTCGCTAGTGGAGTAACACAGGCAGGGAGACTGCACCGCTGCTGCTGCCAGAACGCCCCAGCTGCTCAGCATGCGGCGACCGGAAGTGCCAGGCCTCACTCCGTTCTCCTCTATATCCAGCAATATCTGCAGCCTACACCACAAATCTGCACACTGGGGGACACAGGAGTGCGTGTAGTCACCACCCTGTACAGTAAGGCTTTCAGACACTCAGGATGGAGGTGATAGATACAGGATACTGAGTCAGGATACTTGGGAGCCCAGCGAAGTACGTCTGCTCAGCCAAACATCCGGCCACGTCCCCTCAGGCATCTGGCCACACCCCTCTATACAGCCTTAATACGCAACCACCCCTCCCCCGTGTAAGAAGGCAAAATTAGTGAACAAACCCCTTTCTGATTCAGACACTGAAGGGGCCTCTTGTTCCTTTAAGGATCCTGAGGACATAGATGAATTAGGGGCACTAGATCCTGAAGGAGATCAGGACGATGAGAAGAAGTATTGTTTTTCTGCCATGGATATGGATGATTTGTTAAAAGCGGTCGGGTACAATGAACATCGAAGAGGTTGCAAAACAAAAGACCATCCAGGACGAGATGTTTGGTGGTCTAAGATCAAAAAAGAGGCATGTTTTTCCTATTAACGAAAATTTATTTGAGTTTATAAACGAGGAATGGAAAGACCCAGAAAGAAGACTGGGAGTCTCCCGGGAATTTAAGAATCGCCTCCTTTTTGATAAAGAGGATACAGGCATCTGTTGCGAGATCCCTAACGTAGACATTCAGATGGCAAAGGTGGTTAAGCAAACATCCTTGCCATTTGAAGATTTGGCTCCACTAACAGACCCCATGGATCGGAAGTCTGACTGCCTCCTAAAGAAGGCCTGGGAGACATCAATGTTTAGTATGAAAACTAACATAGCAGCCACGTCAGTAGCTAGAACCCTATTTGTTTGGCTAGGTGAGCTAGAGAACCATCTCAGGGTAGGAACGCCCCGGGACCAGATAGCAGAGTCCATTCCTCTCCTAAAAGCAGCTACAGGGCTTTTAGCAGATGCCTCGGCAGAATGCATCACATTTACAGCTAAAGAGGGTGCCCTCACTTAAGCCGCGATAAGATCTCTGTGGTTGAGGTAATGGCAGAGGGGGCACACCCATTCAAAAAATAGGCTTTGTAACATCCCGTTTAAGGGGGAATATGTTTTTGGTCCAGATCTAGACAAAATACTAGAGAAGGCGGCAGATAGGAAAAAGGGATTTCCAGAGGATAAACCATCTAAAAGAAAGTTTCCCTTTCGTTCCCAAAGGCCCCAGGGTGAAAATTATAGAGGGAAAGGGAAGACAGGTCGTTGGAGTTATCCAAAAGGAGGAAGTTGTAGAGGTTTCTTACCCCAAATAGACAGGAGAACAGACCATGACGTCAAAGTCGGAGGAAGGTTGATAAAATTCTACAATTTATGGAGCAACATCGCCCAGAACAAATGGGTCCTAGACATAATAAAGAACGGCTACCGTGTAGAGTTTTCAACCCTTCCTCGGAAGAGATTTGTTCTCACAACACAACCCTCTCCGTTTCTGAAAAATCAGATGTTAGACAAAATCTGGAAGCTACACCAGACAAGGATAATATCCTAAGTACCTCAGGATCAGTGATGAGAAGGTCACTACTCCTCCATGTTTCTTATTAAAAAAAAAAGCCAGACCGTTCATACAAGCTAATAATAAACCTGACCCCCTCAACAAATACATAGTTTACTGGAGGTTCAAGATGGAATCGGTAGCATTCACCACTCCCCTGATAAAGAAAGCGGCTTATATGTGCACCCTGGATTTAAAGGAAGCTTACTGCCACGTCCCCATTCATCCCTCCTTGCGTAGATTCCTAAGATTTGCAGTAAGGAGCTCGACGGGCTGAGTGGTCCATTACCAATTTACATCTTTCCCCTTCGGGTTTTCATCCGCCCCAAGGGGGTTTACAAAAATTATGATAGAGGTGATAGCCTCTTTTCGCAGACAGGGAATTATTATAATTCCCTACCTGGATGACTGCCTGATTACAACAGAGACCCAGGAGATACTTTCCACCCATGTAAAGCTAGTGACAAACCAACTAGCAGAACTGGGTTGGTTAATATACGACCAAAAGTCAAACTTGATTCCAGACACTCGGATAAAGTTTCTAGTTGTCATACTGGATTCTACCATACAGATGTTCCTACGACCGGGAGAGAAAAGAAGGGCCATAATATCCAATATCGGGGATTTTCAGTGAGCCTCCTCTTACAAAATAAGAGCATCAATAAGTATACTAGGACAGATGACTGCCTGCATTGTCAGTGGCCTGGAACCAAAACCATTCCTGACCACTCCAGAGGTGGATACTTTCTTCATGGGGCAAGAAACAATTATCCCTAGATCGAAAGATAAAAATACCTCAAGTGATAAGATCTTCCCTACATTGGTGGACAGAACACTCAAACCTCAGGAAGGGGATAATGTGGCATCAATCTCCAGCTATTCTAGTTCTGACAGATGCGAGCAAAAAGGTTGGGGAGCCAAACTCCCAGACAACTATATTCAGGGGACTTGGCCACCGACCATATCGGCTTTTTCCTCAAATTACCGAGAATTGAGAGTAGTCTGGGAAACCCTGAAGTCAAGTTCATTCAACTTTCAGAAGAACCATGTCAAAATACTGTCAGACAACATGACGACTGTATCCTTTCTGAAACGTCAAGGAGGTACCAGATCTCCCACCCTGCTCTCCCTGTCTCAGAGAATATTCTTTTGGGCAGAACAAAACCTGCTTTCTCTATCGGTCATTCACCTAAAAGGCTTACAGAACAGAGAGGCAGATTTCCTCAGCAGGAAAACCCTATATCCGGGCGAATGGTCCTTAAATCAAGAGGTCTTCCTCCAGATCACACGCCAAATAACCTCTCTGTTTCCTGTACCTACAGAGGTCAAGAGGTCATCCTCCTAGTGTGCCGTCATGTCATGGGGGACTCAAGGAAACTGAATTACTGGTTAGACTAATTCTTACTTTTTTATTAACCACTGAACATAAGTGTGGACAATACCTTTCTTGAACCATGAAACCTGTCACTCAAGAACCAGGGCAGAAGACAATGCGAACAGACGAAGTTAAAGCAAAAATAGTTGATATACAGTAGTACAACTGAAACAGTGGAAATAAGGTGTGTGCCCCACCTATCGCCCCAAGACAAATGTGCAAATCTGTGGTTCAGGGGGGCACTGTGTACTTAATAGAAGCAGTACTTTACAGCATCCATCCAATACACAAAAATGTGCAGTCCAAATTAGGGGTGGGCGATTTTGGCCAAAACTAAAATCTAGATTTTTTTTATTTATTTTTTTCAACACTAGGGCCGCTATTCGATTTGAATCTCTATTTTCTTTTTTTTTTCTGTTTATTTAACAGTAATATCAAGAGATAATTTAATAAATAATTTTCTTTATATAAATAGCTTTTTAACATATATTGCTATAATAATTGTACAAAACTTTTAACCTCTGCAAATACTTTTTTATCAGAAATACAATTGGAAAAATGTATAGCTAGTTGATTATAACTTCTGTGTTCCCCGGCAGGGAACAGGTTAACAGAATCTATAGTCAATTATGCACTGCGTGCACAAACATCCCACTCTGCCCGTCACCATCACAGCCGGTCTCTGACATTGCAGGCGAGAGCAGTGTAAATTGAAACAGGGCCAGGCAGATAGCGCTGAGCGGGTACTATGTGGCAAGCTTACATTATAGTGTCTGAAGTCTGAGCAGGACCCTGTGCAGTACCGGCCCCACGATGGGCTTTTAAATAAATGACATTAAGGCCAAATTCACACTACCGTGCTTGGACCGTGAAAAACAGTCGGTGTGTCAGCCGGATTTCCTGGCCCGACCACGGTATATGGGAACGGGACTCCTGGCATCTTAGTCATTTAGGCTACAGCCACACGACCGTGAAAAAAAAATGGCCATTAAAAACTGATCAATTGTTAGTTTCATGTCCATTTTGCATCAGTGTGTCTCCAAATGGATTTCCTTTGTCAGGTTTTTTTTTTTTGTCCCAATACCCTGAAAACACCACAGTGCCCAGTGTATCTAGCGCCACAGTGCCCACATATATTGACATAGTACCACCCCTCAATATAATGCAACACACGCTTGCAGATAGCACCCCCACTTGCAGATAGCACCCCACCCCCTTGTAGATCACACCCCCTTCCTTCTTGTAGATTGCGCCACTATAGCTTAGGAGCTGAATCCCTGGCCAGTGGTTGCCGATGCTATGACCTAGTGGGAGCTACGGTGGCACTATCTACAAGAAGAATGAGGGGGTAGGTGCTGCGATCTACAAGGGTGGCGTGTGGTGGTGCAATCTGCAAGGGGGGGGGGGTAATATCTACAGGGTGGTGCGGCTGTATACTAGGAGCCCCTGCTTCCCCACGGAACTGCTGATCCATACTGTATCACTTTGTTCAGTACAGAACAGCAGTTCTGTGGGCAAGCAGGGACAGAACGGGGCGCAGCTTGTCAGACGGGGCAGACCAGGCTGGTGACTAGGCTGAGCGGGGCAGAGCTTCCTCCTGCAGTATGGCGCGACGGCGTCTCTAAAGAATCGATTCAACGATTCTGTTAAAAAACAGAATCGTTGGAGGCCTTGAGGGCGAATTATTTGAATTTATTTGATTAATTGCCCAGCCCAAGTCCTAATTAAACTGTCTTCTATACACCCAATTTTTTTAAATTGTTTTTTAATCTCCATTAGAAATTAATGTGCAGCAGTGTCAGGTGGGTTTTGCCCAGATCCCATTCCAGTCAGCCTGGATTCACACATTGCAGGAGAAATGCACTTTTTTAGCCTGAAACCATGGCAAAACTGCACAATTTTGATGCATTTTTGAAAAAATGGTGCAGTTTTGCTTCTATTTGTGGCAAAATAACGCATTTTCACCATGAACTGTGAACCCAGAAAAGAACACATGAGCAAGTGGGTGAGGTGGAGAAAGAGAGAGAAACCCCCTCTAGGGTGGTGATGGGGTCAGCAGCAGACATGGGTTCAGGGGCAAATGCCTCTAGAGTATCACACTGTTGGACAATACACACGGGCACGTAAACACAGTGCTTTGAGGGAGGTTGACAAATAAAGAGGCAAAGGAGCAAGGAGATTGATGGCGCAGGGAAAAGACTGCAGCTGTCCTGGACTGGCAATCTTTTTGCTTCCAGTTCTACCTCCTGTGAGGACTTTGACCTAGGGCTGGGAGATTAAATTAACTTGATTAATTTGCCCTCAAGGCCTCTGAAGATTCTGTTTGAATCGATTCTCTAGTGGCGCCGTTTTGCAGTGCTGCAGGAGAAAGCTCCACCTTGTCACCTGCCTGATCCACCCTTGAGTGGCTGGGTCCCTGTTCTGTCCCTGCTTCCCCACAAAACTGCTGTTCTGTACTGAACAAAATAATACAGTATGGAACAGCAGGCACTCCTAGTATAGTGCCACATAGCCGCTCTTAGGGCTCGTCCACGCACTCTGGAATTGCCGCGTTTTTTCCGGCCGTAATTTCAGCCAGAAAAAATGTAGCAGCATAGTGGATGAGATTTAACAAATCTCATCCACGTGCTGCGTAAAATTTCCGAGCCGAAATTTACCTGCGGTGCGTATTTTTCGGACCGCAGCACGTCAATACCTGCTGCGAAAAGTGTGCAGAATTGGTTCGTTTTTCACGGGAGATGTCTCCATCTCCTAACATTGTGAAAAACGCCGCAATTTCCGCACCATTTTCTACCATAAAAACCGCAGGAAAATCGTTCTTGCCGCAGCGGAAATCCTTCGACTTTCAACAGAATTGCTGCAGAAAGTTTCTGCAGCAATTCCGTTGTGTGTGGACAAGCTCTTAGAGTGAGACCCTGACATCACTGTCCATATATAGACAGAGCAGAGAAGGATGTTGGTGCATGCAGTGCATAATTGATTATGGATTCTGTTAGCCTGTTACCTGCCAGGAAACGGGTTAACAGAAGTTATAGTCAATTAGATATACATTTTTCCAATTATATTTCTGCTAAAGTATTTACAGATGTTAAAAATTGTGAAGTTGCATACAATTATTATAGTAATATATGTTAAAAAGTTATTTATATCAATAAAATAATAAATTTATTTCTTGGTATTTTTTTTTTCAGTTTATTTAACAGTTCTAAGATATTCAAATCGAAAATCGCCTATAGGGTTGCATTTTTTTTTTTGGGCAGAATCCCACAGCCCTACTTTTTGGGAAACCGTGTTGGAATCCACACCAAAAATGGCTGAAATCGCCCCCCCCCCCCATTGATGTCAATGGGAGGCAGAGGGCTTTTTTTCCCCCGGACGGCTGTTGACTGCGGTTTCCACACGATTTAGATATGCCGCAGTTGCCACCTATGACCTCCCACTGAATCAATGGAAGGCAGGAAAAACTTGCGGCGCTCGTTTTGAGAGCGTTTTGTTTTTTTTGCGGCGCTGTTTGCTCGTGGTTCATGCAGTAGTTTCAGTGGCTGCAGACGATAACCGCCACGAGAACCGTGGAAAAAAACGTCCAGGCAGTTCAAAATCTGCCTCAGAATTCCTGCGGTACTGAGAACCTCTTCTTATGTACTTATTTTACCTGTTAGGCCTCGTCCACACTCTGCGGAATTGCCATGTTTTTTTCAGCTGGAATTTTGGACGGAAAAAACGCAGCAGAATACAGTAGCAGCATAGTGGATGAGATTTAACAAATCTCATCCACGTGCTGTGTAAAAATTCAGAGCAGAAATTGACCTGCGGTGCGTATTTTTCGGACCGCAGCATTTCAATTCTTGCTGCGGAAAGTGGCCAGAATTGCTGCATTTTCAGAGGAGATGTCTCAATCGTTTAACATTGTGAAAAACGCAGCAAAATACGCACTATTTTCTGCCGTAAAAAAACGCAGGAAATTGTGCGTTTTTGCCACATCTAAATGTCTGCGTTTTTCAACGGAATTGCGTTGCGTGTCGACAAGCCCTTATACTCCCGTTCTAAATGAACTCCGTCTCACTGACTGATTTCACAGTGTTCAGGAGACTTTACTGGCGTCAATGACTCCTGTAGGGGCATTATTGTGAACTGTGGTGAGGAATACATTGTCTTTGGGATAAACCAACAGGAACTGAGCTGCAAGCAGTAAAAGGTCCTAAACTTTTGTAGGTCATGAGCCACATTCAGATACAACAGGTAATGTTGTGCCACTCGAATGCTAAAAGGGAAATAGCCGATATGGCTCTTACCCTAGTGTTAACTGCCAGTGATATTGTGTTGACCCTGATAACCAAGTTTAGTAGTAATATGACCTCCTTGGTGCCTCTAGTTCAAAATAGCATGTACAGCTGCCAACAGATGGGGAGACCATGTGGCCCCAGAGCGACTGGTTTTGGAGCACTGCATTAATAGCTCAAGAAATGTAATTTCTGTGTACTCTGTCGTAGATGTAAACTATGGTCTAGCTTCTGTAATATTCCTCGCAGGAAAAGGTGTGAATAATAAAGTCGCCTGCCTGGAAACACTAGCACAAAAAGGGATATATTTTCCAACAGTACGCATGTAACTACGGTACCACCCCTTTTTCTTTTAAACCCCTACAAAAAAATAAGAAAAGCCAGAAAAATGGGTGGCAGTAAACGGGTGTAATTTCATTGATAAATATACCTAATTGTGTCAGCCTTAAAGGGGTTTCCCCATCTTGGACATTCCATAAATGTACGATAGATGGAGGTCCCACCTCTGGGACATGCATCTTTCTCTAGAACGGAGCCCCATGACCTCCGTTCTAACTTTTCTTGCTTTTGCTGCATTTTGGCCACTGACTGACAAGGAGGTCTGGAGTGTGGAAACCGCTGAGCTATGCTGTTTTCTTAACTCCCGTAGAAGTGAATGTGAGTTATGGAAGCAGCGCAGCACGGTGAGCTACGCCGTTTCCGAATCTCGGGAACTACAAATACAGCGTAGCTACCTGTGCCACACTGTTTCTTGTCCCCCATTCACTTCTATGAGAGTTACGGAAACCGTGTAGCTCAGCGAACGGCTGTTTCCGTACTCCCGACCACCCCAGCCAGTCCGTGGCAGCAGAGCAGCAAGAGCAATAGAAGGTAGGATGGGGTCAGGGGGACCCGTTCTAGAAATAGGTGTAGGATCTGTAACTATTGGACATTTATGCCATATCCTGGGATATGCCATGAATGTCCAAGATTTGAAAACCCCTGTAAAGCACTGTAATAGATAAAACACTTTAATAGATTTACATGGACCAGTGCTGCACTGATGCCAGTAATGATATGTTCTGAATGATGCCAACCATTAAAATTATTTTGCAATGATTTTTTACATTCGATCCAAGAACTTGTACCCAACAAGTCTACTTTGCTGAGTTGTGTGCTGTCAGAACTATAATCTAAACTTTAAGAAGCAGTACATAAAAATATGGCTCAGAAGAATTTTGATTTCAGCAATGAAAGTACAGTCCTTCCTCCACTACTTTATATGTTTTCTACTTCCTGGAATTGTGATGCACTCTATACTATTGATTTTTGGAATGATTTACTCAATGTTCAGGAGAGCGGTTTTTAATTCACTTTCTTCAGACTTAATGTGTTGTTCTGGTGCTACTCCAAAAACAAATTAAGAACTCCTCTGCAATACTTTTATACATACAGTTCATGAATGCTGTGTTCCTTTAGCTCTTGCAGATCTTGACGGTCATTTTCAGTAGTTCTTCATAGACCAGAACATGTAACATGAAACCGTGCAATTTATTAAATGTTCTATTACCAAAAATATATAAAGTAAACTCTGATCTTCCCTACAAGTAATTGCAGTGTGTGGTGTTGAGGGTTGGAGTTATCCTTTCACATTCACATGTGAAGTGTGTTTTTTTTGTATTGCCATCATAGAATGTGATAAGTTAGGTTCTGACTGCTTGGACCCCCCCCCCCCCAATCAATGAGACTGAAGGATTGGGGCACTGTCGCCCCTACAGTTTTTCTTTACATAGTTGCGCCCCCAGCCACTTGTTATGCAGTGAACTACAACACCATTCCATTTGACTGAATGATGGGATTGTCCTGTAGTTCTGCACAGCTGGTGGCCGGTAGTGCCTATGTGCAGGGAAAAACTTTTGAAGGGACCAGAGCGCTAAAGCAAACGAATCCTGAGAATGAAGAGTTAACAGAGCTGCTTTAGCCCCTTCAGTTTTCCCTATACAGAGGTGCTGCCTGGCCACAGGCTGTGGAGGTAAAGAAAACACAGTGCCGTTAAATTGGAAGCTTTGTATGCAGTTCCATGCACAGCATATTGTGTGTGCCATGTTAAGAGAAATATTACGTTAAAAAAATAACCCTAGCTACTGTTGAAGATCTTTTTAACCTCTTAACAACAGCCCGTCTTTTGACGGCAGGCTGTGCAGGTGCTTCTTCTACAGCAACGTCTTTTGGCGTCGCTGTAGATGAGGCTGATGAGCGCTCCTGTGACCGCTCATTCTCTAAGTAGAAGCTGTAGCTTACGGCTCCTGACCTTAGAGCAGCCTGCTGAACATAGCTGGGATCAGAAAACATTCTGGCCCCCAGCTGTTTAACTCTTTGATCACCGCGGTTCCGTGACCGCGGCTAGATCAAAGGGAACTCCACTCTTCGATCTCGTCACTAGAAAGCCGGTGACGCAATTGAAGTCTGGAGAATCCCTCTGCAGTCAGCCCTGGGGACCTAGAAAGGACCCCAGGGCTGTCTGTTCAGTTTGCCTACTGTTCGGGCAGCACATAGTGTGCCTTTACAGAAGACTGTGTCATAGTGACACAGTGTAATGTATTAACATACAGCAGTATGCTATTACATTATTAGTAAAAAATAAAGGGAAAAAATAAAAAAATGTACCAAAAAAATATTTTTTTCTATCCTCAAACCGCACAAAGAAAATCTACAATTTTTCCCACATAAAACAAGGCCTGATGCAGCCACGTCAATAAAAAAATAAAAAAGTTATGGCTGCTGAAAGGGAGAAAGGCAAAAAGGAAATATTTTGCTGGTCATAAAGTCCTTTTCAGACCTGGACATTAAGAGGTTAAAGAGGCTCTGTCACCACATTATAAGTGCCCTATCTCCTACATAAGGAGATGGGCGCTATAATGTAGGTGACAGCAGTGTTTTTTATTTAAAAAAACGATTTGTTTTCACCACTTTATGAGCGATTTTAGATTTATGCTAATGAGTTGCTTAATGCCCAAGTGGGCTTGTTTTTGCTTTAGACCAAGTGGGCGTTGTACAGAGGAGTGTATGACGCTGACCAATCAGCGTCATGCACGCCTCTCCATTCATTTAGTCATGTTCCTGGTTTAGGACGCAGATACAGTTGAATCCAATTGTGGAGCAGGAGACTGTAAGGTCCCTGCTTTACCATTCATTATGTATCGCTGGACGTGAGGCAGTGACTTCATCTTGACTGTCTGCGCAGAGCCGCATAGACTAGAGGAGCAGAGGGATCTCCTCCACTCATCATTGGAATGGGGTTAGGTGAGTATGTATAGTATTATTTTTATCAGGCACTATTGGGGCCAGCTGTGGGGGCATTATACAGCATTGGGAAAGCTATGGGGGACTTAAAAACTGTGGGGTGCATATATGGGGGCATTATACCGTATAGGAGCATTATACTGCGTGGAAGTTAGTTATAGGAGAATTATACTATATAGAGGTAGTTATGTGGGGGCATTATACTGTGGGGAGGGCAGTTATGGGGGTATTATACTGTGGGAGGGCAGTTATGGGGGGCATTATACTGTGTGGAGGGCAGCTATGAGGGGCAGTATACTGTGTGTTGGCATTATACTCTGTGGAGGAAACTATGGGGGCATTATACTCTGGCGGGCATATATAGGGGCATTATAATATGTGGGGCAGCTATGGGGCATTATACTGTGTGGGGAGCACTATGGGGGCAATATACCGTGTGGGGGCAGTGTCGGGGTATATTATACAGCAGGCTCAGGGGATAAATATTAATTCAATGGCGTGGTGTGAAAAAGGGGTGTGGCCTAAATAATTGTTTCATAATCGAGGTTACATGTTCAATTAATCGCGATTTTGATTTAACTCATAATCGCCCAGCCCTACGTGCACCCTCAAACGGTTCAATACCGTTAATTCATGTATTTTGATAAAAATTTGTGCGGCCGGACAGCTTAGTATTGTAACACATGAATTTAGACAGAGCGAAGCTGCGTCTGTGTAATACAGACATTGTTCCGCTCCTGACAACAGGCGTGCGTGTGTGGTCAGCATGAGGTGATGTGGCTGGCGCTGCAGCGTCACTTAAGACAGAACATTGCGGGCGCACTGTAAAACACCCCCATGTTCAGTCTTCAGGGCTGCATCACCTCATGCTAGCCACAGAAAACTCTGATCGCCGCTGCTATTCCCCTGAGAAAAGGGATGCCCCTTGGATCGCGTCAGGGATATACCATATATGGGCAGACCGCCCAGGGTCCATTGAAGGACCCCCAGGCTGTCTGACCATATTTCCTGTTAGGGCATACTTAGGTATGTCTTAACAACTGCCTGTGTACTGTCCGTATATAGATATATGCCAGTACATTAAAGTTTAAAAATAAAAAAGTAAAAAAAAAATAAAGTAATGTAAAATTTAAAAAAATACATTATGTGCATATGACACTTTACACATATTCGGAATCGTTGTGATTGTAATAACCTGCTCAACAAATTTATAGCGTCACTTATGATCAGTACTTCTTAATTTGAGGCACGAGGTGTTATGAATTTAGTACCTCCATGTGCCTCATTAATAGTAATTAACCCTATCATGTACCTCACACATTAACCCAATCTTGTCCATCTTGTCTCGCTTTTTCAGCACCATCCCCACCTATACCCCATCCCAGTCTAAACAAACTCGTAACCCAAACAGTAATAATGATCCCTCAGTGCACGAGAAAATAAAAGTGCCCCCTCAGTAACCGTGCCCCCTGCAGATAGCACCACACACAGCCTGCCTTGTAAATAGCGCCACACAGCCCGCCTTGTAAATAGCGCCACACAGCCCGCCTTGTAAATAGCGCCACACAGCCCGCCTTGTAGATAGCGCCACACAGCCCCCCTTGTAAATAGTGCCACACAGCTCCCCCTTGTAAAGAGCGCCACACAGCGCCCCTTTTAAGGCCTGATTCATACGAACGCTGCGCATCTCGGACGTGCAAAACTGCAGTTTTTCACATTCGAGGTGCATCCGTGCTCAGCGCTGCGGGACGCGATGTCACGCATCCACCATAGTGGAGTCTATGGAGGGATGCGTGATGCGTGAAAAGATAGGACATGTCCTGTTTTCCCACGGACCATTCACACGGTCCATTAAAACAATTGCTGTTTCAACGGCCATCCCACGGACATTTAACACGTTCGTGTGAATCAGGCCTTAAGAGCGCCACACAGCCCCCCTTAAAAAGCGCCACACAATCCCCCTTGTAAAGAGCGCCACACAGCTCCCCTTGTAGATACCGCCGCACAGCCCACCTTGTAAATAGGGCCACACTGCCCCCCTTTTAAATAGCGCCACACTGCCCCCTTGTAAATAGCGCCACACTGCCCCCTTGTAAATAGCGCCACACAGCTCCCCCTTGTAAATAGCGCCACACAGCCCTCCTGTAAATAGCCACACACAGCCCCCCTTGTAAAGAGCGTCACACACAGACCCCCTTTGAAAATAGCACCACACAGCACCCCTTGAAAATAGCACCGCAGCCCCCCCCTTGAAAATAGCACCACAGCCGCTCCTTGAAAATAGCACCACTGCCCCCCTTGAAAATTGCACCACACAGGAGCGGAGAGCGTAAGTGGTAGCCTACCGCTCTCCGCTCTGCCTGACATGATTTACCGTTTGGAGGAGCCGAGGAGGTCCGGTCATGCAGCGGCGTTCCACTTCTGACTGGGGTTGGTGACGGCCCAGGAGTGGACCAGTCCAGTCACCTGACCTGAGTCAGGTGAGGTCAGGTGACAGGTCAGATAACTGGCTTGGTCCACTCACGGCACCTACCTCACTTGCCTGCGGCCGGCCTGCATAATTTCAGATTCTGCAGAAGTCTAGCAGAATCTGAAAATATTCCCGGCCGTGGCCACTCTTCCTTTGCACTGCGCATGTACATTTTGGTGCATGCGCAGTGCAAAGTTCTGGGAAAATAAGGAAAAATCCTGGACTGTGCTTTTTTCTGCCGGACGCTATGTATGGCAGAAAAAAACACCTATTTTTGCGGACTGTCCGTAAATTTACGGACGGTTGGCAACCCTGGTATACTATCCGTATATAGATATATGCCAGTACATTAAAGTTTAAAAATAAAGTAAAAACATAAAGTAATGTTAAAAAAAAAAAAAATACACATACACCTTTTTTACTATAAACATTAAAATAAGTCTCGTTACATAAAATATACACACATTCGGTATTGGCGCTACCGTAATAACCTGCACAACAATTTATTTGCGTCATTTATGATGTGTATGCTGTTACAAAATAAAATAAAAAACGTCTTTCTTTCACTTATTGTGAGGCACGAAGTGTGCTGAATTTAACCTCCATGTGCCTCACATTAATAGTAATTAACCCCATTATGTACCTCACACATTAACCCAATGTTGTCCATTATGACTGAGAAAAATGATGGGGCTAATTACTATTAATGTGAGGCACATTCAAGATTCATCACACCTCACATCAGAAAACGGAAGAACTTTTTTTTCATTTTTATTACTGTTGGCAAAGTATCGCTTTGGTATCGAAATCGCAATACTACACAAAGTATCGGTATCGAAGTCCAAATTCTGGTATTGTGACATCCCTAATTTTGTATTCTATTTATATTACATTCTCCATTATCAACATTTTGAAGGCCAGTAGTAACCACACTCCTCATTCACCATCTTCTATTGTTGTAAGACATTTAGAGAACTGCTTTCAAAGAAGAATTTATGGTTGGATTCACAGTGCATTACATGTTGATGCAGATCCTGGGTTCTGGATGTTACCCATCCTGCAATGCAGGTCCCCAATGTAATGCTCAGAGTCCCTTTAGTTGATGAATGTTTCCATAAAGTGTGCTGTTATTACTTCATGTCATACTGGTAGTAGTTTACAAAAATGTTTAAAATCATGAGGATGGCGTAATACAAACAGTCGCCTATTATTATAATATAAGGAATGGATAACAATCGTGATATATTACCTTTTTCGATTGCCTTCCTCCATCAGGCAAACCCGCATCCTGCACAAATCGATTAGTAGAGGTATCAGTTGATATTTTGGCCGATTTATGCAAGCTTACAACTTAATATAGAGGATGCTCATTGTCTTGTAAGTCCTTGCACTAAGGGTACGGCCTGACGTAGCGGTGGCCGAAATCCCACTCACTTGTGGTGGCCAATGACCACACAATTTTGCCAGGCATTACCGGCTAAATCGTGCGGCTATTGGCCACCGCAAGTGAGTGGAGTTTTGGCAGCATGCAGCCGCTTCCACGTCGGACCCTAATAAGTACAAATCGCTGAAAATGGGATCAAAAACCAATTCACATGTCAATGAGAAACAGATATTTACTGCTGTGATTCCAAACCATACTTTCCTCGCTTTCTTTCTGCAGTGATTTTGTCTTCGAATGTCATGCTCTGCCTTGTTTAATGCCTCCCTTTCTCTGGTTCCATTCCAGGCAATTTCTCAGAGTACTTCCTCTGCCCAGTGAGAACTGGAGTTCTCTGGTTGAAGAATGGTGCTGCCACCCTGATCCCTTCGCCAATCGAAGTTGCCTGCCCAAGGTTAATGACTGCTTTCTTGGCGACACGTTCCTTTTGGTGAATAAAGCAAATATTTCAGACCCCCCTAGAGAGACTAATGAGATGTCATCTGTTCCTCATCCCGTTGAAGCAAATGTCTCAGTAAGTTATTAGTGTTAATGACATGAACTAATTGGTACATTTATATTGCCCAGGATAACTTTATTATCTCAAATGAGGGTTATTTTGGGCAGGACGGGATCCTTAATCTTTCTCAGTCAGTGGTTCCGAAAGCTGTTATCAAAGACCATGTGAAATAAGTTTGCGGGTTGAAATGATGCTCTTCGTTTTCCCTGACAATATTGCATGTCACTGCTAGATCATATCTTCCTGTGAGAGTTCAATGGCAGTGAGCCTGGGCTTACATTTTTTTTCTGCACTTCAACAGGAAGAAGTTAAAGCCGTTACATTGTGGTGTTGTTAATAATAATAATAATAATAATTTTATTTTGCAGGGCAGTATAATTATGAGATGAAATAAGGAATGTGTCATGGCATACTATAAGGCCCCATGCACACGACTGTAAAAAACCTCCGTAATTGCGGTCCGCAAAAACTGACCCATTCACTGTCATTGAACGCGGACACCTTTCCGCAGCGCTACGGAAGGTTGTCCGTGCAATGGAAATGTTCCGAAAATTATGGAACATGTCCGTTCTTTTGCATTTTGCAGACTGTGCTCCCATACTTTGTATGGGAGCACGGCCCGAAAATGCGGCTGTCAGTCGGCGGGCCATGATTGCGGGCACGGTCGTGTGCATGGGGCCTGATTGTGCATAAAATACTTCTGCATTGGTCAGTGCTGTGTTAAATAGTATGACTGAGCGGTCAGAAGAAAAGCATAGTTATCACGCAGTTTCATTCTCTTTTGGTAGGATAAGGGCTTGTCCACACGTAATGGCATCATGCTGCGGAAAAACTGCACCATTTCCTGCGTTTTTACTGCAGAAAATGGTGAGGATTTTGCAGCATTTTTTTCAAGTCTGTGAGATGGTGATATCTCCTCTGAAAAATGCAGGAAATGACATTCTGCGGAACTAAAAATACCCACCGCAGGTGGATTTCTGGACTGTAATTTTCTGCAGCATGTGGATGACCCTTGTTCATTCACATCCACTTTGCTGCTACTGTATTCCACTACGTATTTACAGTACGCAATTCCGGAGGGAAAATACGCAGCAATTCTGTTACGTGTGGGCAAGCCATAATGGGGCAGGTTTACTATTAGTGCTACGCCAGAATTTTGGCCTAAGTTGCTCTTTTCTTTTGTTGCAAATCATTTTAGACACAATTATCAAAGAAATGTGCCAAAAATAACAGATGTTCGTGGATTTTCCATTAACCTCTTAACGCCGAAGGACGGATATATCCGTCCTCTGCAGCTGCTAGTTCGTACAGGAGGACGGATATATCCGTCCTGTGATGGCGCGGGTACTGCGAGTGTACGCGATCAGCGGCAAGAGCACGGCTGTTATGCACAGCCTGGCTCCTGCTGCAACTGCCAGAATCAAAGCGCGCTCCGATTCCGGCAGTTTAACCCATTAAATGCCGCTGTCAACAGCGACATCTAATGTATTTGACAGAGGGAGGGAGCGCCCCCGGTCACTCCATCGGCGCCCCCGCAAAGAAATAGCGGGGCGCCGTCAGGTTTCCATGGCAGCCGGGGGCCTAACAAAGGCCCCCAGGTCTGCCTTCAGCATCTGCCTGTTAGGCCATGTCGGAGGCATGACCTAATAGATTGCCTGTCAGTTTTACACTGACAGGTAATGCTTTGGTATACTAAGTATACCAAAGCATTATATATGCAATCAGTAGATCGCATAGTGAAGTCCCCTGGTGGGACTAAAAAAAAATGTAAAGCAGTTAAATAAAGTTTGTGAAAAAAAAATATATAATAATTTCCAGTCAAGTTAAATAAAACTTTTTTTTGCCCAAAAAGTGGTTTTATTTAGTAAAAGTGTCAAAACAAATAACACATACACATATATGGTATCCCCGAGATCGTAACAAATTGAACAATAAAATGAACACATTAATTAAACCGCTGGATGAACGGCGTCCAAAAAAACAATGGCAAAATTCTCTCTTTTCTCCCATTCCCCCCATAAAAATTAAATAAAAGTTAATCTATAAGTCCTTTGTACCTCAAAATAGTGCTAATGAAAACTACACCTTGGCCCACAAAAATCAAGCCCACATACGGCCACATTGACAGAAAAATAAAAAAGTTACGGCCCTTGGAATGCGGCGATGCAAAAAATTTTTTTTTCTAAAAGGGTTTTTATCGTGCAAACGTAGGAAAACATAGAAAACCTTTACATATTTGATATCCCCGTAACCGTGCCACCCATAGAATAAAGTGAACATGTTATTTACGCTGCATAGTAAACGGCGTAAATTTATAACGTGAAAATTAATGCTGGAATAGCTGCTTATTTTCAATTCTCTCCTAAAATAAAGTTAATAAAAGTTAATCAATATATTATAAGCATCTAAAAATGGTACAATTACAAAATACAACTCGTCCCGCAAAAAACAAGCCCTTATACGGCTATGTCGACGGAATAAAAAAAAAGTTACGACTCTTGGAATGCGACCGATAGATAGTATAAAATTAGACAGAAGTGTCTAAACGTGCGCCAAATTTATCAGCCAGCATGTGCCACTGATGAATTTGGTGTGTCTTGTACAGGGGCTCAAACTCGGCCGGACAAGTGGGCAGCATTACTTTCAAATTTGATAAAATACAAAAATTATTGTTAATCAATTCGTTATATAACAATACTACATTACTATAACAATACTACATTATATAACAATACTACATTACTATAACGATACTACGTTACTATATTACTACATTACTATTACAGTACTACGTTACTATAATACTACATTACCATAATAACAATACTACATTACTATAACAATACTTCATTACTATAACACTACTACATTACTATAATACTTCATTACTATAACGATACTACGTTACTATAACAATACTACATTACTATTACAATACTACGTTACTATAATACTGCATTACTATAATAACAATACTACATTACTATAACAATACTATGTTACTACAACAATACTACGTTACTATAATACTACATTACTATAACAATACTACATTCCTATAATAATACTAATTACTATAATACTACATTACTATAACAATACTTCATTACTATAACACTACTACATTATATAACACTACTACATTACTATAATACTTCATTACTATAACGATACTACGTTACTATATTACTACATTACTATTACAATACTACGTTACTATAATACTGCATTACTATAATAACAATACTACATTACTATAACAATACTATGTTACTACTACGTTACTATAATACTACATTACTATAACAATACTACATTACTATAACAATACTACATTACTATAACAATACTACATTACTATAACTACTATGTTACTATAATAATACTACATTACTATAACAATACTACGTTTCTATAATACTATTTTACTTTAACTACTACGTTACTATAATACTACGTTACTATAACAATACTACATTACTATAACAATACTGCATTACTATAACAATGCTACAGTACTATAACAATACTACATTACTATAATAATACTACATTTCTATAGTACTACATTACTATAACAACAATACTATAATACTACATTACTATAACAATAATGCAACATTACTATAAGAATGCTACATTACTAGAATAATGCTACTTTACTATAACAATAATAGTACATTACTATAATACTACATTTCTATAGTACTACATTACTATAACAACAATACTACATTACTATAACAACAATGCTACATTACTATAATACTACATTACTATAACAATAATGCTACATTACTATAACAATAATGCTACATTACTATAATAATGCTACTTTACTATAACAATAATACTACATTACTATAACACTACTACAATACTATAATAATACCGCTAGGTTTACACTTACCGGAAATTTTCGAGTTTACTCCACATGCCTTTTTTAACACTCCAGCTTTCTAGTTGGTATCGCTATATGCAGTCTGGCTGCTCAGTTGGCAGTGTTTGGCAGACACAAGAATGTCAAGATTGGGCAGCCCATTTTTAGATAGTGCCACAGTGCCCTCTGTTGATACTGCCACTACCCGTAGATAATGCCCCAATGCCCTCTGTAAATAGTGCCACCCCGCCTAGCTAATTCCCCAGTGCCCTCTGTAGATAATTCCCCAGTGCCCTCTGTAGATAAATCCCCAGTGCCCTCTGTAGATAAATCCCCAGTGCCCTCTGTAGGTAATGCCACACAGCCCTGTAGATAATGCTGCAGTACCCTCTGTAGAGTGCCACAACCTCCTAGATAATGCCCCAGTGCCCTCTGTAGATAATGCCCCAATGCCCTTTGTAGATGGCTCCATTGACACTCCCTCTAGAAGTGGAATCCACAGCCAAAGCGTTGCCGGCACTTTGGTCGGGAGATTCCTCTCCTGGAGGAGCCCCTGACGTCACTGTCCATATATGGACAGTAACGTCAGAGGCCTCGTCTATCAGCGGTATCCCCGACCAATGCGTCGGCAAAGTGCTGGCCGGGCATTCCGGTCCAGGAGGAGCCACTGACGTCACTATCCTTATATTGACAGTGACGTCAGAGGCCTCGTCTATCAGCGGAATCCCCGACCAGAGCGCTCTGGCTGAGGATTGCACTCCTAGATGGAGTCCCAATGAAGCTATCGAGAAGGGTGTGAAGCGCTGTCAACGGGGTGCGGTGTGTGGTGTGGCACTATCTACAGTGGTGTGTGTGCGCCGCTCCCCCATCGACCTGCTCTCCCGCTGTCAGCGGCCGCAGATGACAGCTACAGGGGCCGAATGCGGCCCATAGGCCGCGTGTTTGAGACCTCTGGTCTAGTATAATCCTTAGCCGCTGAAATTAAGACAGTGTTAGTAAATCTGCCCCAATGTTTTAAGTTTTTACAAAAAAAGGTGTACATTTGAAAAAAGACACAACTGTGGGATGAGTCTAGCCTTAGGTTCTGTTCACATCTGCATTGGAGGCCCCGTTCAGAGCCTCTGTTGCAGATTTTGTTACAGTTGATGGAAACAATAGCACAGCATGCAGCGCTATTTTTTTGATAAAAGGGTGGAACATGATGCAGCATAGCCTTGAATGACCAGTTATGGTTGTTTACATAAAGGTAAATGAGTCTGGAGAAGTTTGGAAGCAGAGAGAAAATAGAAAAATTGCATCTTGGTAAAATTAGAGAAGGACAAAACAAATATGGCTTGTGGTTACCAAAGGATGGTAAAAATGTTAATTTCTCAGGCACAGTTTTTTTTGGCTTCCTGTGGAATAGACACAAGCTTGTGTGTATGTGTAAATTACAAGTGACAGCATGAGGAAAGATCAGCGCCTGTAAAGGGGGTTTTACACTGGACGATTATCGGACAGACAAGCGTTCATAGAATGCTCGTTGCCGATAATTGCCATGTGTAAACAGAGCAGCAATCAGCAGCTGAACGAGCAAACTGCGGATCGTATCGTTTTAAAAAAGTTAAATGTTATCGTTGTCGGCAGCAGCACATCTCCCTGTACAAACAGGTAGACGCGATGCCGACATGATGATAATGTATGGGGACGAGCGATCAGAGTAATGACTGCTCGTCCCCATCCATAGCTCCGTGTGACAGGAGCAAACGAGCGCCGATCAACAATGTCTTGTTGATCGGCGCTTGGTGCACCAGCCAAAATCGGCCGGTGTATTAGGGCCTTTACTGTCCTCTTTCCCTCTGCACTATTATTCATGTCATCACCCCTCTTGCCAATGAGCGATGTATCTGATTGCCACATTTTGGAGGGTCTTTTCTTTTCTTTCTACTAAAAGGTTAAGAAGATGAGTAGATGCAAATCTAAACACTCCCTGCGCGCAGTCCAGCTATTTTTCGACTCGGTAACTCAACTGTTTATGGTCTTCTGGATTATGGAGATTTCTTTTCTTTTCAGTTTGGATGATTTTGTAAGGTAATGCCCATGTCAACACGCATATACTTCACAAAATCTTAAAAACTGAGGAGACCTAATATCTCCAGAATCTAAATTCCGATAAACATTTTGACATCTCACTTCACATGACTTCTCCGAAGGCTCTGCTTGAGTTTTTGTTTTTAACAAAAGTTTACACTTTGCAAAATTGCATGAAGAAGTCCTTAGGTGTAAAGGGCTGGTAGTCCTTTTCACAATGCGCCATGTAAGTTTTTTTTAAAATTATAATTTAGGTTTATTTGAATATGGCAAAAAAAATGTCCCAGCAGTGAAAGGGTAACGGAAGATGGGGAAATGTCATGTCAAAAGCTTAGTGCAGTGGAAGCTACTTATGCAATACTTTTGGAGCTGGGGATGATTTGTTGAGCATAGAGTGTGTAAGCAGAAATGCTGGTATGTACATTGAAAATAATATATATATTTTTTCTTTTGGGGTTGCTACATTTACACCTGTCTTTATTATATTATGAACCAACACAGGGCAGATGTGCCATATAAATTGGGACTACCAGGAGTTTGCTTACATCTGGAAAGTTACTCTGACATTAGAACAAATCAGTTTGTGAGTGGTGGGGTTGGCTAATACCACCTTGTGCCTGTATGCTTCTTCTACATAGTGAGCTTGGACAAGTGATAAAGACAGGTGTCACTGAATGTCAGCACTAGAGGAAGAGCACAATAAAGTTCATTCTGCCCTCCAGAGAGGATATATGAAATTATTCATTCTTTAACTAAAGGTGTAATGTGACATTTAAGTGACATTTTTCTGGCTTGCAGAAATCAAAGGAAAATACCAAAGTCGTTTGCAAGCGTTGCAAAGCAATACTGGGAGAGACGGTGTCATCAGGTATGTAAAAGAAAACAAAAAATCCTGCTACCAAGCTGACACTAAAAGGCACATTCTGCTTTGTTGTTATGGACACGGCCAGATACTTCTTACAAAAGCTGTAGTGTTGTAAAGTAAAAATAAGTTTTCATACTCCCAGTACATCAAGTCACTTCCTATTGTCACTGTATTTTTTATTTATTTTTTGCAGAATTTAATATTCATTTAATACCTTTTCTAAATAGCTCATTATTTTCAAATTAAACCCATGAGAGTCATAGTGGAATGATTGATCAACGCATTGCAATTTGAAAGAAACCGGTAGATTTACACTCTCATTGTCAAGGGCATTGGTGACCCAGATTACATTTCTAGTAACTTTGTAAGCTCCAGGCTCGTGGTCCCTTTGTATTATTTTTGAACATACAGCCTTATATAGTATTTGCAAAGATTTCTATCCATAGGGTCATAATAAGATTTATTATATAAGTGAAGATAAACAGGAAACAAAGAACATAAACTTTTTGGGTAAGTTGTATAAAAATTATTATAAAGGTGGTATAGTTGGTAGTGATCAAATAGATTCTAATTGTCTAATTCAGAAGACTAAAACAGATGGCAGCACTTCATCCACTGCATAGTCACTCACTCACTCACTCACTCACTCACTCAATATGTGGTCTCATTCCCCATAAAACCACCTTTCTGATGTAGAGACCTCTTTCTGCCTGCACTGAACGAGTCCTAACACTATCACCTCTGCACGGTATTGTCACACCCCACTTGGTCATCTGTATAGAGAATTTGCTCACTACTAAATATTCCCAGCTGAGTCTGTGTTTCATACAAATGACCATGTGAATAAAGACTCCACCACATGCAGGTTCTGAGGATATAAATACGAAGATTAAACAGGCAAGCAAAACTTTGCAGGAGCCCAAGTAAGGTTTTATATGGTGGGAGACATCTAAGCAAAAACTGAATTTTCAGGTTTTGTCAAGTGATCTGCTAAAATGGAATGTCCACCTTCCAACATCAAATCCAAGTATGCAGCGCTTCAAATCCCATTCATGGACTCAGTTTTGGCTACTTTCAGACACCGTTAGGGGATCTTACTGCGTATTGTTTTATTGAGTTTAATGTAAAAACTGTATATAGTGAGCTCCTAAGCTCCCCCCTATTGGGGGCTGACCTTTTAGAATAAGCTGTCATATGTGTGTAGCTGATTTTACGCAGTTTTCCCCTCTGCAGGCTATAACTCTAATTCTCGGTTTTCCCTGATCTAGTGGGTGTGGCCTAACTGCTACGTCTTCCAAACACTGCACACATAGAGAAGTGAACATCCTGCTCCCCTATCTTTTTGCAGCACATTCTAAGAAGCAGCAGCAGTATTGAGAACAGCATACAGCAGTACTGAGAAGTGTAGATGTGAATCCAGCACTGGGGTGGGATAGAGCATTATCTAGAAGCTGCAGCAGTGTCTCTTTCTCACTCTGCTTCTGTTCCCCCCTCCCCTCTCGATAGACTTTTAAGACTTTTTGTATCCTGATCCCCCAGTGAGCTGATAATCCATCTAGTCTTTAATTACGGATTTTAGCAGTGAATTGAGAGTGAATGATTAATGTAGGAGACAGGGGGAGGGGAGAGGTGCCTAATAAGTGGAGAATAAAAGCATTTTTCTCAGGAAAAAAAAATACATATATTAACATTTTTCTCTTATTCATTTATGCAAAGTGTGCTGAAAGGTTAGTGGCCATTTAAAGTGTTTCTATGGAGGTAGCAGCGCTCTGCAGTAAAGAATCTCTTTCTGAGGTCCTGTTCTCCAGAAAATGTAGTGCTCAAGGTCATTGTGGGAAGTGCCCAAATCATGTACTGGTATGGCTTCATTCACACCTGCTTTGGTGTGTTCCGTTGTTTTGCTCTGTCAGAGGAGCAGAACAAGGGATTAGCAGAACAAGGGATTAGCAGAAGCAACGGACACCGGCGGCCGACAGAACCTATTGACTTTAATTGGTTCTGTAGGCTTTCCGTCGGGTGTCCGTGCTTTTACCTGAGTCTATAGCACAGCATGCTGCACTATGGCCTCCGATAATTTCGGCCGGATCTGCGACAGAGACCCCTAACTGAGCCTCCAACGCAGATGTGATCGAGGCCTATCTCTTTAAATTGTTTCTTTCCTATATTTTGATATTCTCAGACTAGCGATAGGGGCATTCACATAATCTTTTCCTTTAGCTATAGTTTATTATCGGCATCACCAGTTTTACTCTGAGGATGATGGGGGTAGGCCTAGTAATGTATTGTAATAATGAGATTTAAAGTAAGCAGGTTTTATTTTGATTTGCTGTTACTATGCGGTAATTGTTGTAAGATGTAATTGTTGTAAGATGATAGGTTATTGCAAATATGCTACACGCCTATTTGACACTAGACTACTAGACACCTAAGTCTGAAGTAAAGCAGATAAGAACCTGGACTTGTCTGGTCTTCTGTGTACACTACACCTGGGCTTTATTACCTGAACGTGAGCTCTGATTAATAACCTGAAAGTTCCTCAACATTTATTTGAGGATCGTTCAGGATCAGAGGAGTGTCTTATACACCAGCCTGCAGAATGAAACAAAAATACATTTCTGACGTGTCCATTTGTTTTTCATTGGCTTACCTGGCTACTGTCTTGGTCTCCTACTGGTTATCTTTGGCAGCATGAGGAATGCTAAAGTGCACGGCACTCTACCTCTTCATTGTAGTGTTTAGTAGGTGTCTCAGGAGTCCGGATTTCCCACCAATCACAACTTTTGCTATGTCGGAAGTTTGTTTAACCCTTTTACTGCTAAGGACGTATGTAACATATTAAAGCCCAGAATCTTCGCTTTCAAATTATACCAAGCGCAATATTTCAGGTGCAATATTCGTGGCGCAGCGCTTGTTTAAAGTCAGGGAGCAAGTTGAAAAGATTTACTCCCTGGCTTGTGTCTCTTTAAGTGGAGGGTGGAAGCTGTAAATGAGAGGAATACAGCCTGTTACGATCATCTCCTCCCCATGTACAGCTTTCCAGTGACCCCAGGGGGAGTACAAAAGCGTTTCTTCATGTTACCAATCCTAGAGGATATATACAGTCTAATTATGTGCTCACTTGGGGGCTGTTATTTTTTATTTTTTTCTAGTGAAAGAGTGCGAGATTGAGCAGTTAGGCTATGCTCATATTGGCAGATTTTTCAAGTAGGAAAAAGTAAAGTGGATTTGCAAGAGAATCCACAACAGAAATCCAAGGCTAACCCTCGGATTTCTTCAGTGGATTTGCAGTTTGATATGCCACGGATTAGCCCCATTCAATGGGACTAATCCGCATGTGTCTACCCACCACTGTTTTCCCATAAAGAAGTGACCTGTCACTTTTTTTTTTTTTATTACGTCGGGAGGTTGAAATTCGCGGCGAAAAATTCTTCCATTTGAATGGCAGCGTTAATTGAAAACAATTGGAGGAGGTTTGAGAAAAAAGTGCAAGATCTGCATGAAAATTCCACCATGTGAACATAGCCTATCCCATCTAATCCCCCTCTGCAACTAATTAGACTATTTCACTATGTGCATGTAAACCTAAGCATACATATCCTGTATGAACTCTGAACATGTTAAACTTTTACTTTTAGGAGGTGTTGTGCCTCTCAGGCTCTTGGGTCATACGTTTAGCCACAAACATGACTTTGAATGCTTTTTTAAGTAAACTTTACGCTTTGATGCAAAATTGCTGGGTGGCATTTTTACAATGTGCCCGGTGTGTGTATTCTTAAAAAATACAGAATCTGTGTGTGTGTGTGTGTATGTGTATGTGTGTATATATATATATATATATATATATATATATATGAGAGACAGAGAGATGGATATAGATAGATCTATACAGTACTGTGCAAAAGTTTTAGGCAGATGTGAAAAAATGCTGCAGAGTAAGAATGCTTTCAAAAATAGAAGTGTTTAATAGTTTTTTTTCAATTAATTTAACAAAATGCAAACTGAATGAACACAAGAGAAATCCATATCAAATCAATATTTGGTGTGATCAGCCTTAGCCTTCAAAACTTCATTAATTCTTCTAGGTAGACTTGCACACAGTTTTTGAAGGAACTCGGCAGGGAGGTTGTTCCAAACATCTTGGTGAACTAACCACAGATCTTCTGTGGATGTAGGCTTCCTCAAATCCTTCCTTCTATCTCTTCTTGCAATCCCAGACAGACTTGATGATGTTGAGATCAGGGCTGTGTGGGGGTCATATGATCACTTCCAGTGCTCATTGTTCTTTTTCATGCCGAAGATAGTTCTTAATGACGTTCGCTGTATGTTTGAGGTCGTTATCCTGCTGCAGAATAAATTAGGAGCCAATCAGACTCCTCTCTCCCATAGTAAGTCTCAGCATTGAGGACACCATTAATACTGACTAAATCCCATTTGCTGAAAGGCAGCCCCAAACTTGCAATTAACCTCCACCATGCTTCACCGTTGCCTGCAGACACTCATTATTGTACTGCTCTCCTTCCCTTTGACGAACAAACCGCTTTCTGTTACAGCCAAATTGTAAAAATTTTGACTCTTCAGTCCAGAGCACCTGCCGCCATTTTTCTGCACCCCGGTTCCTATGTTTTCATGCATAGTTGACTTCCTTGGCCTGGTTTCCATGCTGAAGGTATGACTTTTTGGCCGCAATTCTTCTATGAAGACCACTTCTTGCCAGAATTCTCCGAACAGTAGATTGGTGTACCTGGGTCCCACTGCTTTCTGTTAGCTCTGAGCTGATGGCACTGCTGGACATTTTCCGATTTGGAAGGGAAGTAAGCATGACTTGTCTTTGATCTGCTGCACTAAGTTTCCTTTGCCGACCGCTACGTCTATGGTCCTCAACTTTGCCCGTTTCTTTGTGTTTCTTCAAAAGAGCATGAACAGCACATCTTGAAACACTTGTCTGCTTTGAAGTATTTGCCTGGGAGAGACCTTGCTGATGCAGTATAACTACCTTGTGTCTTGTTGCTGTGCTCAGTTTTGCCATGGTGGACCTGTGGCATGAAAGGGTCTTCCACAACTTTACCTTTGTATCACAGTTTGGCTGTTTCTCACCCAGTTTTAAGCCTCCTACACAGCTGTTTCTGTTTGTTATTGACTGTGTTTCAACCTACAAATGAAAATGATGATCACTATCACCTGTTTGGCATAATTGGTTAATTATACACCTGACTATATTCTTATAAAATCCATGACTTTGTGCAAGTTCTTCTAGAAGAATTGATGCTGTTTTGAAGGCAAAGGGTGGTCTCACCAAATATTGATTTGAGATTTTTCCTTTGTTTATTTACTTTTGTATTTTGTTAATTGATAAGAAAAAAAATATGAACACTTCTATTTTTGAAAGCATTCTTACTTTGCAGCATTTTTGCACAACTGCCTAAGGCCCTGTTCACACAGTTTTTTGCAGGCAGAAAAAATCTGCTCCTGAATTCCTTCCGGAATTTTGAGGCAGATTTTGAACTGCCTGTACGTTTTTTTGCCCGCGGCCATTGAAGCTAATGCAAATAACGCTTCGAAAAACACTCAAGCAAGTGCCGCAGGTTTTTTCTGCTTTTTTATTGGTTTTAATGTGAGGTCGGAGGTGGTAAATGTGGCAAAAAAGAACATGCTGCTTTTTTTTCCACGAGAGGCAAATAGCCGCCCGGGAAAAAAATGCCTCTGCCTCCCATTGAAACTAACGGAGGTCGATTTTTGGCACTGATTTCGACGCGGTTTCCGTTTTTTTTCTAACTGCTTTTGGCATGTTTTCATGTTATTTTGATTAATTTTTTCCACGTGTTCCTATGTTTTTTAATTCCTTATAGATGCTGTCAAGTATTACATTACTGAAGTGATGATTCAGCCATCATCTCAATCATATGCCATGATTTCAAGGTAAGCATTTAGTATATTTCTTGGTTTGTCCAAATATTGAGCCCTTTTCCAGCAAGGGTAAAATTAACAAACCAGTTCTCACTTTTCAGGCTTTTTAACCTCTTCCTAACGCAGCAATATTTAATTTTCATTATTTTCTCCCCACAATCCAAGGGCCATAACTTTTTTTTCTCCCCCTGTCAATATAGCCGTATAATAACTTTTTGTTTGGGTGAGACAATTTGTAGTTTTTAATGGTACCATATAATGTACTGAGAAACGTTTACAATTCTTTTATCGGGTGGAATGGAACTAAAACAACAATTCTGCCATTGTTTTTTGGGTTTCGTTTTTACGCCGTTGACCCTGCGGGGGCTGTTCCACACAGCCATGTTCGGTCTGTGAGATGCGGACCATATCTCAGTCGTATTTCCCAGACCGAACACTGTTCAGGTAGCCGGACTCCTAGAAGCATAGTTATCTTTGATGCTGTGAGTCCTGCCTCCCCGCATAACTACTGTCCCATACTGAAAAACATGTTTACAGGAGGCTGGCTGTACAGAAATAGACCGGAAAAGCTGGGACGCATTGATATGGCAGCGCCAGGAGAGCGGAATATAGGCTTTTTTTTTTTGCTTTTCGGTCAGCCGTTTTCCGCTGTGGACAATCCGGCAGAATATACGCAGCAAATTAAAGCACTATTTGGTGTGAATATTGTGACAGATTTCCCTGCGGGTTCTGGGTTGGTTACACTGCAGACTTTTCCTTGGGCACATACTATAGGCTGCTGCGGAATACCTAACTCTAATCTCTATCTCTCTAACTCTGCTTCTGCTCTACTCCCCCCCCCCCTCCATAGACTTTTATAGGCAACTGCAACATGATCCCTCTGTGATCCCTCTGAGGAGACAGAAAAGCAGGAAATTCAGGGTGAGTGAGGGACAGGGGGGGGGGGGATCTGATAAGTGGAGATAGAGGCATTTTTTTCATTAAAGGGATATAATACAAAGTTTCTTACATTTTCTACCATTAATTTATGCAAGTATGTTGAATGTTAGTGACCATTTAACTTTATTCTGCGGGTCAATATGAATACGGCAATACCAAATTTCTATATATTTTTTTTCTGTTTTACTACTTTTACGAAATAAAAACAATTTTTGTAAAAAATTAATTATCCGGTAGATTGACCTGTGTGTGGTCTTGTTTTTGCAGGAAGAGCTGTGTTATTAATACCATTTTGGGATAAATGCTACTTTTTTTTTTTTCTTTATCAAAGATTTTTATTTTGAAAATATAACAGTATAAAGACATTTAACATATTGCAAAAAAGAGAAATTTGCACGCAGTGCAATATATTAATTTTCATATTATAATAACAATATATAATATCTAACTATATGTATATGAACATCAGTAGGAGGTAGCCTCCCAACCATCAAGATGGAGTAGAAATAGAAATGTAACGGTAATAACTGTACCATGTTCACATCAAAATAGTGCAATAGTCAGGGAGACAGTCCCCCAATAAAGTAAGAGTTGGCACGTATAAGAGCACTTTTAAGTGTATAGACACACAACACAAAACACCAGACGACAAAGGGAATCACATACAGACATAGCGCACGCAGTTAGGCTATATAAGCCGTTCAGAACATTCCATCTATGAGCAGTCAACAGAAAAGGCCATCAAGCCAGAGAGGCAAATCAGCTCCATCCCGGAAACCAGACCAGACAGACCAGGTACGAACAAAGACCCCTGATGTACCCCAATCGGCAGACATCAGCTCCTCCATCCTCATAATCCCGTTCATCTCCGTAACCCATTCCGTCAAAGAAGGCCCAATACTAGACTTCCAATGGCGTGGGATGACCGTTAAAGCTGCGGTCAGAAAGTGCCGAAAGACACCCCTTTTGAGGTGTGGGAGTGATCCAGGAACCATGGAAAGCAACCCAACAGAAGCCGAGGTAGGCACTTCAGTGCTAAAAAGTTTGTTGCCGAGATCAAAAATTTTTCCCCAAAAGGGCCGGAGCTTGGGGCAATCCCACCAAATATGCAACATAGTTCCAGGAGCCTCCCCACACCTCCAACAATCAGCTGACACATCAGGAAAAATCCTATGTAAAAAGGAAGGACAGCGGTACCACCTGGTAAGTATCTTATAGTTTTTCTCCTGAGCAAAACATGAAGTCGGCAATTTATGAGCAAGCAAAAAAGAAGTTCCCCATTCCTCCTCAGAGTGCTGAACTCCCATTTCCTCATCCCAAGCTGCAGTAAATGACAGCTGAGAGTAAGAATAGCTAGGTTGGAGGACCCCATGTAGATGGGACAGTGTGTGAGAAGGAGCAGAGGTCAAAGACAGATAATGTTCCAGAGGAGTCTTATCCTGTAGCAACACAAGACAGTCACCCATGGAAGAGAGATATGAACGCAGCTGAAAATAGGACCACCATGCTGATCGTCTCCCCGGGCAGGCCTCAGAGACAGCAGTCAGTGACAAAATTGAACCATCAGGTGTAAGGGTTTGAGCCAGACATCCACCGCCCCGTCTCTCCCAACAGAGGAATGTATCCACACCTACTGCCGGAGGGAAGGAAGGGTTATCAAAGAGGGGAGTCATAGGACCCGGACGGTGAGCAATGTCCCTGGTAACAATGATCAGCTCCCAGATTACAAGAAATTGACGTGTGAGGAAAGGCAAAAAAGATGAAGGTCGCTGGGAGGCAGTTAACCAAGGCAAGGAGGACAAGGCGAGGGAAGACATTCCCCTCTCAATGCGCACCCATTGCTTACCGGCATCTGAGCGGAACCAGTCCACCAATCGCATGAGGATCGCAGCCTGATGATAACATTTAAAATCTGGTAAACCCGCGCCCCCCTCCAGTTTCGGTCGGCTAAGAACAGAAAATCGAATGCGCGGCTTAGAGGACCCCCATACAAATTTGGCTATGGCCCTATGTAAGGACTGGAAGAAACACGCTGGCACTACAATAGGGACGGTCTGAAAAATGTATAGGAATTTGGGCAAGATATCCATTTTGACAGCGTTAATACGCCCAAACCACGACATGCGGCTCCCGCCATACGCCGCCAATTCCCTCAGGGTACGTTGTAAGATTGGTGTGTAGTTCAAGGCAAACAAATCGGACAGATGTGTAGGGACATGTATCCCCATGTATTTTAAGGACTTAGATTGCCACTTAAACGGGAAAACCCGAGCGAGATGAGCAGCAGGAGGAGCATCCAGAGATATATTCAGTGCCTCCGATTTAGAGTAATTAACTTTAAAATTACTCGTATGCCCAAACCGCTCAAACTCCACAGTCAAAGATGGCAAAGAAATCATAGGATTTGTAATGTACACAAGAAGATCATCCGCATAGAGTGCGAGTTTGTGATGCTGTGCGCCAACACAAATGCCATTAATGTTAGAGTTTTTCCACAGTGCCACGGCCAGGTGTTCCATGACCAAAACATATAGGAGAGGCGAGAGTGGGCACCCCTGTCTCGTGCCATTAGTAATAGACAAAGAGTCAGATAAGAGACTGTTAACTCGAGCCGTAGGCCCATGGTACAATGCCATAATCCTGTCCACCATGGTGTTGCCAAGGCCAACCTGTATCAAGGCACTACGGAGAAACACCCAGTGCACTCTGTCAAAAGCCTTTTCGGCATCAACTGAGAGGTGACACATCTGTATTTTGCGGGATTGGCAATATGACGTTAAAAGAAGGGTCTTGTTGGTATTATCCCGAGACTCTCTACCACGTACAAACCCCACCTGATCATCCAGTATCGAGCCAGGCAATAACAGCGACAGGCGAGATGCAAGCAGTTTCGCATAGAGCTTCACGTCGACATTAATCAGCGAGATGGGCCTAAAATTTGCGCTTATCGTAGGATCTTTACCCGGTTTTGGGAGAAGGGTAATATGAGCCTCAAGGGACTGGGGCGCAAAGGGACAAGAGGAAGTCACTGAGTTGAAGACTTTCGTCAAAAAGGGAGCTAGTTGATCTTTAAATGTCTTATAAAATGTAATATTAAATCCATCCGGGCCTGGACTTTTGCCCAAAGGAGAGTCTCCAATTGCATTCTCCACTTCGGATTCCAAGAAATCCTCCTCAAGTCCCAAAGCCTCCCCGTCCCCCAAGGGCGGCAGAGCAGTATCATGTACATATTGGTTAATTTTGTCCCGCAACGAATCCGCCGGCATATCATGAAAGTGTCCTTTGAGGTTATACAAGGCAGAGTAATATTGTCGAAAACATTCAGTAATGCCAACCGGATCGTGAACTTCACCGCCGGTGGGAGACATAATTTTAGGAATGTATGAAGCCTGTGTACGAGGATGTAATATCCTCGCCAGAGACCTACCACATTTGTCCGCAAATTCATAAGAGTGCTTCCGCATACGAACCCTGAACCTAGCGTGCGACTGGTCTAGTAGAGAACGTAATGATTCCCTCGCTATGGTAAGGTCTGAGAAAACCTGTGAGGAGGGATCCCGTTTATGACAGGATTCCAAATCTCGTATCTGATCAAGGTGCCGCGCAATAGCTACCCCCTTTTCTCTCTTTAAACGCGCCCCTTGCTGTATCAGGACACCTCGAACTACACATTTCAGTGCTTCCCACTGGAATGGCAGAGGTGTAGAGTCACGCGCGTGCACTTCAAAAAAGATTTTAAGCGTGTCCTTAAGAGCCGATACACATACTGCGTCGCGCAATAGATTGTCATTAATTTTCCATGACTGAAAGTTGGGCACCGAATTAGGAAACGTTAGCGACAGAAATACAGGGGCATGATCCGACCACACCATAGGACCAACCGCAGAAGTAGGATGCCAGGTAAGCAAGTGGTGGCTAATCAGAAAGGCGTCTAGACGACTGTACATATTGTGCAATGAGGAGAAGTAAGTATACTCTCTCATCTGAGGATGAAGAATCCTCCACACGTCAATCAATTGCATGGAGTGCATCGTGTTCTTCAACGCCACCATGTGTGATTTAGGAACAGCAGACCTGCCCGAGGAGGTATCAAGCCTATAATCAAACGTCCGATTAAAATCACCTCCCACGATTAGAACACCCTCCGAAAACTCCTCCAATTTCCTCAAAAACAATCAACACACCCGAGCCTGATCCTGATTAGGGAGGTACAAATTAGCCAACGTAAAGATCTTATTCTGGATGGACAATTTAAGAAAAACATAACGACCACCCGGGTCGACAAGGACATCTACGGTCTTGTGAGAGAGCGATTTATGAAGACATATACTAGCACCCTTGGACTTGGACTCCGGGTTGGCACTGTGAAACCAAGTAGGATAGTATCGATTAGTAAACTGTGGTGTATGGCCCACCTGAAAATGAGTTTCTTGTAAAAGTAATATATGCACACGCTCTTTGTGCATGTTATACAGGATCTGTGAGCGTTTTTCAGGGACGTTAAGTCCTCTAGCATTAAAGGTACAGATCTTCAGCTGCGCCATCTCCACTGCACTTAATTGACCAAGCCAATAATATAAGCTTAAGGCAACGAAGAAAAAAGACAAGACAGACAGGGGAGGGAAACCACGACAACAAAGACGGACAAACGGGCAAAACAATCACCCACTCCTTGATCTAATCAAGGAGAAAACAAGCAAATAGACACCGGATACAACCAGTGAGTCCCTAGGAGGAGAAGTGTCAGGACAAGGACTAGCCAGCGCCCCGCGCCCCCCAACCCATTGACAAATTGAACATTGCTAAATAAGAATATAAAATAAGAAGGAAAAGAAAAACCAAGGCATTTAAAATTACACCCCAAAATAACTAACCAAGGCATACAGCATTATCAGGAGCATGTGGAAACTCCAGCAAAGAACTCCCCTGAATACATTCCTTGTCAGCATAAATGTACATACATGTAAGTAATAATCGTAACATAGAAATGAGAAAAATATAAACATTCACATTGAAGTACATCTTGTAGCTCTTCAGCAACAGGCAACCACCAGCAAGTGGCCCGCCTGCGATTTCGGAAGTACCCGCCTAGAACAAGGAAAAAGAAACAAGCGGCCCTCTCCCCAATGAAACACAGCAGGCCACGGCCTCATATTGATGGACACAAGAAATTAAAATCCAATAGCAAACTGGTGGAGACATCATGGAGGTATCACATCGGGTCAGCAGGACGACCGCCACGACGCCCCATAGGAGATGCAGGAGATCGACCCCGCCTTCGCGATCGTGGAGGAGGAACATAAGGCCAGTCGGAAAGAGAAACTCTGGGCAAATGGAGGGCAGCACAAAAAGCAGGAACATCGCCCGGGTCTCGAACTGTCAGCATACCTCCATCCTTGCGAACCTGCAGCTGAAAGGGGTGACCCCACGAGTAAGAGATCTCATTCTCTTTCAGGACATCTAGCAGAGGACGCAGTACCCGACGTTTATCCAGAGTCATCCTGGACAGGTCTGACAGCAGCTTCATCTTGACACCATTCAATAAAACTTCGCCTTTGTCACGGGCCTTCCTCATGATCTGCTCTTTGATAGAGAAAAAATTAACACGGCACAGAACATCTCTAGGCCTATCAGGATCCGGATTACGAGGGCCAAGAGTTCCGTGAGCTCTATCCAACTCCATAGGATCATCAGCAGGACGCTCCAGTAAGGAGTTAAACAGACACTGTAAAGCGGGTATGAGCTGCCCAGGAGAAACATCTTCCGGAATACCCCGAAGCCGAATATTATTGCGGCGATTCCGATTTTCGTGATCTTCAGCTATGTTAAAGAGCATGTGAATCTGCTGAGAGTGTTGATCCAACCGATCTACCTGGGAAGCCTGTTGCTGTGTAACAGTGGAAACATCCTCCTCCATACGTTGCACTTGGTCAGACAATTGAGAGAGATTCGTGGTGAGAAATTGTATCTCTGACTTATATGTCGTCTCCAGACGATTAACATAATGCTCCATGTCCTGTTTAGTGGGTAATGTAGAAAGCTGTTGTCTCAAAGCCTGTAAATCATCCCCCAGGACAGCAGATCCAGCTACAGGCGTGGAAAAATGGGCCTTCTGATCTCTGGGAGAGATGGCAGGCAGCGATGCAGGTTCCAGCACATGAGGGGATGAAGAAGGAGAAACCAGGATGCCATGACAGACACCACGTGGCAGACCAGAAGGCGCCGGCATCACCTCAGAGGGATACCGCTCTTCCCTAACCAGCAGGGAAGGAGACTGCCCAGAAGGCCCAGGGGCTGAGGAGAGGGTACATTCGGTACCTGATACAGCAGCAGCAGTCGCAGATGACATCCCCCCTGCAAGTGGAGTTCCGGCGCCATCTCGTCTCCCCTCCAGCGACGCCATCTTGGGAAGTGCTCCAGCAGCAGCGTCCGAGAGATAACGCTGAATGGAGCCGGCTGAAGACATCTGCCTCGTGAGGTAAGGAGTCCCCGTGGTAGCCTTGGTCTTCCTGACCGAGCTTATGATCGGGTTAGGGAAGCACAGGAACGGAGCTCTCAAGCAGCACGTCTGGTCAGCGCCATGTCCAAGCCACGCCCCCCTCCACAGGTTTTTTGCTAAATGTATGAATTTATTGGATTGAGTTAAAAGCAGCCGGAAGTGTCGTTCAGGGGCCAAAAGCAAAAATGCAACTTTTTGATCACTTTTCATATCCTTTTTTTGGATAGGCAAGGTGACCAAAAAAACAGCAATTCTAGTGTTTTTTACCGTGTGGGATATGTAACATTATATTAGAATAGTTTAGGCTTATGGAAAGCTATACCAGTTGTTGTTTTTTTTTATTGTTTACATTGCTTTAGGGGGAAAAGGGGGGTTTTGAAATTTTTATAGATTTTTTTTATTTTTTTATTTTCCTGCAAACGTATTTTTTTTTTTTTTTCATTTCTTCGTTCCGCTAGGGGACTTGAACATGCGATCGTTAGATCGCTGGTACAATACACTGCAATACTGATGTATGACAAGCCATCGGAACCTCGCATTGTTGCGGGGGGGCGATGATGGGGTGAGTGAAAGGGGGCCCCCACTTTGTCTAACGACTAGAATGCCATGGTCACTATTGTTCTGTGAATTAACTTTAACCCCTTCCCGACATCCGCCGTATATATAAGGCACTGTCCAGCAGGGGTTTCCGCAAAGCGCAGTACCATTACGTCGCGGTGATAGTGTGTGCTCAGGACCTGGGCCCGCGCCATAACTGCCGGGTGCCAGCTGTATGTTACAGCAACACCCTGATGTAACAGCCTGGACCAGAGCTAGCCTCATGTCCGGCTGATTAACCCCTCAGATGCTGCGTTCAATAGAGATCGCAGCATCTGAGGGGTTTTTAGCCATCAGCACCCCAGCAACGTGATTACTGGGTTGCCGGTGACTGCAATGGAATCCGGAGGCCTAATACTGGCCCCCCAGTCTACCAGCAATGGAAGCCTCCTATGCCCCACTCGGAGGCGGGACCTAAAAGTCTTCCAGTACCAACGGCAAGATGGCGCCCGCACAGCTTCCGGCACAAAAGCTGAGCCGGCATCATCAGCGCAGTGGGTGTACGCTGTATGTTACAGTGGACACCCCGCTGTAACGGCAGGAACCGGGGTTAGCTCTGATCCCTGCTATTAACCCCTTAGATAAAGCGATCGCTGCATCTTAGTGGTTTGTAACAAATCGGCAGCCCTGCCATGCGATGGCAGGGCTGCGGACTGCTACTATGGCAACAAGAGGCCTAACAATGGCCTCCTGGTCTGCCATTATGGAAGCCGATTAGGCCCTGTCTGTAGGCGGAACCTGATCGGCTAGCTTTCAGTGAACAACTGACAGTTCTAATACATTGCACTACGTAGGTAGTGCAATGTATTAGAGCAGCAAATAGTTGGACCTTCAAGTCCCCCAGTAGGACTGAAAAAGTGTCAAAAAAGTAAATATAAAAGTGTGAAGTAATAAAATAAAACACAATCGCCCTTTTTTCCCTTATCAGGTCATTTATTATTGAAAAAAAATAAGTAAACCATACATATTTGGTATCGCCGTGTACATAACAACCTGAACTATAAAAATTAATGTTATTTATACCGCGCAGTGAACGCCGTTAAAAAAAAAAAAAAAATCATTGCCAGAATTGCTGTTTTTTGGTCACTTTTTCTCTTCCAAAAATTGAAATAAATATGTGATCAAAAAGTCGCATGTATCCAAAAATGATACCTATAAAAACTATCTCTCGTCTCGCAAAAAACAAGCCCTTATACAGCTCAGTCGTTAAAAAAAATAAAAAGTTATGACTCTTACAACATGGCGACAGAAAAAATACATTATTTTTCCAAAAGTAATTTTTTTTGTGCAAAAAGTGCTATAAATTTGGTATCGCCGGAATCGTACTGACCCGCAGAATAAAGGGAACTTGATATTTATATTACAAAAACTATGCCAGCATTGCTGGTTTTTGGTCACATTGCCTCCCAAAAAAAAGGATAAAAAGTGTTCAAAAAGTTGCATGTACCCCAAAATGGTACCAATAAAAACTACAGCTCGTCTCGCAAAAAAACAGCCCTCATACCACTACATCTATGAAAATATAAGTTATGGCTCCAATAAATCAGGAAAGAAAAATATGCAGTTGTGCAGCCCGAGGGGATCATTTTTTCTATTTCAAGAAGCAAATCATCAAGGCACTAAAATTAGGGAACCAGGAAGGGGAGGACTCAAACATATCTGCTGGAAGCGAGGGTGCCCGTATTATACCAGGACAACACTTTCCCAACAAAATTCCCTAAACTGCAAAGGTGCAGAGTGTGGACCAAAAGGGGGATAAGAAACGACACCATTTATCAGTGCAACACTCGCCTGTGCATAAAGGATTGCTTCACAGCGTAACACACATGTATGGATTATTTTACCCCATTATTATACCCTCTTATTATGCCCTGATATACTCTGCCCAGCTTACATATGCCCCCATGTTATAAACTAAAATACCAGTAAACTCCAAACAAAACTACTACCAAGCAAAATCTATACTCCAAAAGCTAAATGGCTATCCCTTGCTTCTGAACCCTACAGCGTGCCCAAACAGCAGTTCACTTCCACATATATGGCATCGCCAAACCAGGGAGAACCCTTTTAACAATTTTTGGGGTGTGTATCTCCAGTGGCACAAGCTGGGCACTACATATTTGCCACTGAAATGGCATATCTAGGGAAAAATGGCTACTTTGCACCATCCGCAGAGCAATAATTTTTGGAAAATACCTGTGGGGTGAAATGCTCACTACACCACTTAATAAATGCCTTGAGGGGTGTAGTTTACAAAATGGGGTCACTTCTCAGGGGTTTCTTTTTATTATTTCACATCAGAGCCTCTGCAATTGTGAACCAATACTTTGTAAATCGCCAAATTAGGCCTCAACTTCGCATGGTACTCTTTCACTCCTGAGCCCTGTCGATCATCCAGGCAAAAGATTAAAGCCACATGTATGGTATTTCTAAAACCGGGAAACACCGCATAATAATTAGAGAGCTGTTTTTTTCATTGGGCACAAGCTGGGCACCACATATTGGCATATCTATGGAAAAATTCCCATTTTCACTCTGCAACATCGAGTGCACACAATTTCTGGAAAACACCTGCAGGGTTAAAATGCTCACTACACCCCTGGGTGGAATACCCTGAGGGGTGTAGTTTCCAAAATGGGGTCACTTGTGGGGGGTTTCCACTGTTTTGGTCCCACAGAGTCATTACAAGTGCGACATAGCGCCCAGAAACGAATCCAGCAAAATCTGCACTCCAAAAGCTAAATAGCGCTCCTTCCGTTCTGAGCCCTACGGTGTGCACAAACCGCAGTTTATGACCACATATGGGGTATTGCCGTACTCGGGAGAAATTGATTTACAAATGTTGGGGTGCTTTTTCTCCTTTTATTTGTTGAGAAAATAAAAAATTTTGAGCTAAAGCTGCGTCTTATTGGAAAAAAATATATATTTTTATTTCCACTGCCCAATTCTGATCAAAACTATGAAACTGTGGAGTCAAAATGCTCACAAGCCAACGCTAGCTGACAGTGTAAGGTTTGTATAGCACATTGCCAGAGACTCGCTAGGTCAGAACGACTTAATGTATGAGTGTTACGATCAGCGACTGCAGAACGCTGTACTATCACTAGCTCGATTTAGGTTTGTAACTGACTGTTAGCTACACATTGAAATTAAAACAGATAGAAGAGGCCCCCACGACATGTTTTGCAACAAACCTAGCGTCTTCAGGGGTTCAAATGAAGCCCCATTTGAACCCCTAAAGATGCTAGTGATAGTACTGCGTTCTGCAGCCGACATCAGGTCATTAAGACCTAGCGCGTCTCTGGCAATGTGCCATACAAACCTTATACGGTCAGCTGGCATTGGCTATTTTTAAATTGTGTGTTTTTTGTTTAATTTAGAAACAATTAATAAAAGTTATATTTTAGTAATTACTCTGTTTAGTCAGCCGGAAATCAAGGCATCCTTTTGCTTAACCGAAAATTAGTTATGTTTTGTGCTATTCTAATGCCTTCCGGCTACTAGGGTCTTTTCCTTGCTCTAGTAAAATGCTCCCACAGGGGCTTTTCAAAAGCGACATGGTGCCAAGAAACCAATCCAACAAAATCATCGCTCCAAAAGCCAAATTGCGCTCCTTATCTTCTAAGCCTTAACGAGTGCCAAAACAGCAGTTTATGACCACATATGGGTTATTTACATACTTTGTAGAAGTTGCTTTACAAATTTTGCTTTTTCCTCTTTATTCCTTGTGGAAATTGTTTTTTGTTTTGTTTTTGGCTAAAACGTCATCTTAAAATGTATAAAATTTTATTTTTACGTCCAAATTCTAATAAAATGTATGAAACACCTGTTGGTTCAAAATGCTCACTACACCACTATATGAATTCGTTGTGGGGTTTAGTTTCCAAAATGGGGTGTTTTTTTGGGGTGTTTCCTTTGTTTTGGCATCACAAGACCTCTTCGAACTTGACATTGTGCATAAAATATAATCTAATAAAAAAAACGCCCCAAAATCCACTTGGTGCTCCTTTGCTTCTGAGGCCAGTGCTTCAGTCCAGTAGCACACTACGGCCACATGTGGGATATTTCTAAAAACTGCAGAATCTGGGCAATAAATATTGAGTTGTGTTTCTCTTGTAAAACCTTCTGTGTTAGACAAAAAAATGAATAAAAAATGAATTTCTGCAAAAAAAAAAGGAAATTTGTAAATTTCACCTCTACTTTGCTTTAATTCTTGTGAAACGCCTAAGGGGTTAAAAGACTTTCTAAATGGTGTTTTGAATACTTTGAGGGGTGCAGTTTTTAAAATGGGGTGATTTATGGGGGGATTTCTAATATATAGGCCCCTCAAAACCACTTCAGAACTGAACTGGTCTATGAAAAAATAGCCTTATGAAATTTTCTTGAAAATGTGAGAAATTGCGGCTAAAGTTCTAAGCCTTGTAACGTCCTAGAAAAATAAAAGAACATTCAAAAAACGATGCAAACATGTAATTATGTGGGAAATATTAATTGTTGTGGTATTACAATCGGTTTTGCAAGCAGGTACATTTAAATTTAGAAAAATGCAAAGTTTTTCTACATTTTGATGTTTTTCATAAATAAATATTGAATTTATCGACTAAATTTTTTTCACTGTCATAAAGTCCAATATGTCACGAGAAAACAGTCTTAGAATCGATTGGATAGGTAAAAGCATTCCAAAGTTATTACCACATAAAATGACAAATTTCAGATTTGAAACATAAGGTTCTGATAGGAAGGTCAAAAGTGGCCACAGCGGGAAGGGATTAAGCATCAGTGTAATGCCCCAAGGGTATGTTTACACAGTTCAGATTTGCTGTGAAAAACTCTGCAGCAAATCGGACCCAGATTCCGCTGGTAAGGTGCAGCTATTTTGCAGCAAAAAAAAACCACAATTTTTAAATAAACCAATAATCAGTCCAAACTGGGAAGTTGGCATTAGACCAACATTATTAGGGGAATTTATCAACCTTTCTAAGCTAGTTTTCTGGCATAGACAAATTACAAAAGGGCCCAATAGTCACAATTTGTGGCATAAATTGCGACTTTTGTCTTTTTTACGCACCCTCAACACTTTTGTATAATGTGGTTGTGGCTTCACAAAAGGGGGCGAGGTCACAGAGTCCCAACAGATTTACTACAATTTACACCAAAAAACTGTCATAAACCATAGTTGAAATCTACGCTAGCTCCTAGCTGGCGTAGATCTGACTCTGTGGGGCATTGCAAGGTAGAGGCCTGTGTTAGGCCTCATACCTTGCCCTCCTCTGATCAGACTACCCTCCAACACCTAATTCCTCCATCTGACAATTAATTATATTAATTTAAAAAATATGCTCACTTCGCCACTCCTGTTTTTTTTACTTTGGGTCCCCTCTGGTTCCCTCAGCGTATGGCAGCACATACAAGGTCATGACACCGGGCAGCGTCAGGATGTTGACACACCAAAATAATTTTAAAACAAAGTATCTTTATTAAATACATCTAAAATGCAACATAAGTTAAAACAGAGATGATTTCCACAGTGCAGAAAGACAACCAGATCAATTGTATATGGTATATCCAAATATATGGGTAATGGGCGACACCATTTAATCACAGGAATACATCAGCAGTATATTACAATTATATGATGTACACATTCTGATACATTAACCAGCAGGAGAAGTTGTTCAGCAACAAGAAAAAAATATATTCTTTATATATATATCGATACAAATATGATTTAAATAAATATAAATTGATGAGTGTACAACAGTGTAAATACCCCTGAATGGAGCCAGATGAAAAAATCAATAGTAATGCTATGCAGGAGCAAAATACATCGCTCAGTTTAACCCAGTAAACAGAAACACATAAAGCAAAATCAGGGTAATAGCTGTGTTGCCAGCCATGAGTTTGAACACTCAATGGGGGTTGACGCCAGAGACGACCTGTCACAATGGGTATGAGCTCCTTTTTTCAGCATATGCACTTTTTTCAGCAAAAGGTTTTCTTATTATATTAAACCTTTTGTATATTTGGATATACCATATACAATTAATCTGGTTGTCTTTCTGCACTGTGGAAATCATCTCTGTTTTAACTTATGTTGCATTTTAGATGTATTTAATAAAGATACTTTGTTTTAAAATTATTTTGGTGTGTCAGACCCGAACTTTAGGTTTTGCTATTAATCAGCGGGTTTCACCGTTATTACCATGCTTCAGTCCCCATAAGATATTACGTAATAAGTCAGATTTGTGACTATAATAAATGTATCCGGGGAATATTTATCGTGGTGTTCTTCATGTAGGTATACTACAGCGTCAGGATGTTGTTTGTGACGCAGCACTGATCATGTGGAGTGCTACGTCGCATATATCAGGTCCTTGTATGAGCTGCAGAATGCAGGGGGAGCCTGAGTGGAAAAGAGTGGTAAGGTGTGCATAGTTTTTTTTCTATCTTATTTCCGATTGGGGGGGTCTGAATGGATGGCACATGGTCACAGTCAATGCGACAGTTTTTTGTAAGAGGCGTGTGTGACTTAAATCTGTTGCATCTCACTCCGGCGGTGCAGATTACTTAGACTGGCACATGAAACGCCAGTCTTAGTAAATCTGCCCTAAGTTGTTACTTTCTTCCCAGGCGGTTTTACTGTTGCTTAAAGGGGTTTTCCAATCTTGGAAATGTATGGCATATCCACAGGATATGCCATGACTGTCTGATAGATGCAGGTCTCACCTCTGGGACCCGCACCTATATCTAGAAAGGGGCCCCCTAAGCCCCTTTCTAGCTTACTCGACTCCGCTGCCTCCCAGCCACTTCCTAGTTAGATGGTCGGGAGTTACAGAAACAGCCGAGAGCTACACTGCTTCCATAACTCCCATAGAAGTGAATGGGAGTTACTGAAACAGCGTAGCACGGTGAGCTACGCTGTTTACAGAACTCTGTAGCGGCGGAAACAGAGTAGCACACCATGCTACGCAGTTTCTGTAACTCCCATTCCCTTCTATGGGAGTTACGTAAACCGCGTAGCTCCGTGATCTTGGCTGTTTCCGTCACTCCGACCACTTAACCAGGAAGTGGCTGGGAGGCAGCGGGAGCCGAGTAAGCTAGAACTGGATTTAGGGGGCCCTGTTCTAGAGGTAGGTGCGGGTGCCAGAGGTGGGACCCACATCTATCAGACTTTTATAGCATATCCTGTGGATATGCCATAATTGTCCAAGATGGGAAAACCCCTTTAACCCCTTCACGACCAGCCCACGTAGATTAACGGGCTGCAGTGCTGGGCTTTTGTCCTGCAGCCTGTTAATCTACGTGGTGTCAGAACAGACTGCACAGAGCTCTCCCTGTGCTCTGAATCTCTCAGTACACGCTGCTACTAGCAGCCTAAGTGCTGAGAGAAGACATCAGGACCGGATTGGTGTCGGTCCCAATGACGTGATCACCATGATAAACCTATCATGGTGTTCACAGCAAAGTTTGTTGCAGCAACAAACTTTCGTGCTTTTTGTTACAATGTTTCTCCTCCCTCCCTGTCAGATCGTTCTGAGACAGTTGGGGAGAAGAAGCACTGTGCCGAGCAGCTGCTGTGTGTCTCGTATAAAGACACACAAAAACCACCTCAACATAGATAGTTTAGTGTAGGCAGCTAGTTATAGCTTAGGTAGTCTGTTAGGTAGATAGTACTCAGACTAGGACAATTAATGAGTTAATTAACAATCAATTAGGGCTTATAATGTGTGTGTGTGTGTGTGTGTGTATATATATATATATATATATATATATATATATATTTATATACTGTGCGTGTGTGTATGTATGTATATGTATGTGTATATATATATATGTGTGTGTGTGTGTATATATATATATATATATATATATACACACGTAATATATATTATATATAGACATATATTTGAAATTTGTTAATAAAAATTAATAATTAGGGATGTTATATATCTATAACATCATATAGATATATACGTACATGTAATATATACGTATACACACATATACTTATATAAATCTCTTCATATATTTTACACGTCTGTAAATTCCAAATACATTGATTCATTGTTAGGCTGTGTTTACACTGAGTTTTTTGCAGGAGGAAAATTCCTCCTGCAAAAACTGCTCCAGACGTTTTTTGCACAGTGGTTTGACAAAAACTCGTCAAAACAATCGTCGAGGTGTTTTTTTTTACCCTTCTGACTGATTGAAATGGGGTTTTGGAGGCGGAAACCGCCTCAAGATAGGTCATGTCGCTTCTTTTTACCGCAATGCTTTTTTTTTGCTCACGGTAAAAAAGCTGGTCCAACTCCCATTGAAATCAATGGGAGACATGTACGGGCGGTTCTTGACGAGTTTTGCGGAGCGGTTTCCGCGCTGAAAAACCTGTAGAAAAAACTCAGTGTGAACAGTGCCTTAGGGTTGTTCATATATTTATTTTGATCAATGGATTAGTGGACTTTTTCTTTGTTACTTTTATTAAAACTGTTACAAAAAATAAGTAAAAAAAATGCCACGCAAGTTATATACCGCTGAAGAGGCATTTGCTCTTTTGGATTCTGATAGTGAATGGGGTCACTTTTGGGGGGTTTCCGCTGTTTTGGTCCCTCCAGGGCATTGCAAATGCGACATGGCACCGAAAACCATTATAGCAAAATTTGAGCTCCAAAACGCCCTCCTTTCCGTTCTGAGGGCTGTAATGTGTTCAAACATAAGTTTATGACCACATATGGGGTATTGCCGTAATCAGGATAAATTTCTTTACAAATGTTGGGGTGCTTTTTCTCCTTTATTCCTTGCAAAAATTAAAAATGTCTATGTTTCTTCAGAAGAAATGTAGATTTTCATTTTCACAGACTAACGCCAATAAATTCAGCAAAAAACCTGTGGGGTTAAAATGCTCACTATACAACTAGATAAATTCCTTGAGGGGTGTAGTTTCCAACATGGGGTCACTTTTTGGGGGTTTCTCCTGTTTAGGTACCACAAGACCTCTTCAAACCAGACATGGAGCCTAAAATATATTGTAATAAAAAGGAGGCTTCAAAATCCACTAGGCGCTCCTTTGCTTCTGAGGCCAGTGTTTCAGTCCATTGGAACACTAGGGCCGCACGTGGGATATTTCTAAATACTGCAGAATCTGGGCAATAAATATTGAGTTGCGTTTCTCATGTAAAACCTTCTGTGTTACAGAAATGTTTCTATTACAAATGAATTTCTGCAAAAAAAATTACATTTGTAAATTTCCCCTCTACATTGCTTTAATTCCTGTGAAATGCCTAAAGGGTTCAGAAACTTTCTGAATGCTGTTTTCAATTCTTTGAGGGGTGAAGTTTTTAAAATGGGGTGATTTATGGGGAGTTTCTAATATATAAGGCCCTCAAAGCCACTTCACAACTGAACTGGTCCATGAAAAAATAGGTTTTGGAAATTTCTTGAAAATGTGAGAAATTGCTGCTAAAGATCTAAGACTTGTAACGTTCTTGAAAAATAAAAGGACGTTCAAAAACTATGCAAACATAAAGTAGACATATGGGAAATGTTAACTAGTGACTATTGTGTGCGGTATTAATATCTGTTTTGCAAGCAGATACATTCAAATTTAGAAAAATGCAATTTTTTGCAAATTTTCTCTCAATTTTGGTGTTTTTCACAAATAAATACTGAATTTATCGACCAAATTTTTTCACAGACGTAAAGTACAATATGTCACGAGAAAACATTCTCAGAATCGCTTGGATAGGTAAAAGCATTCCCAAGCTATTACCACATAAAGTGACACATGTCAGATTTGAAAAAATTGCCTGCGTCCACAAGGCCAAAACAGGCTGTGTCCTGAAGGGGTTAAGAAGATTTTGGTAGTTACTACTGTTTAGTTCTGCTGACCTATATGTACCAATATTGATGTTGTTAATGATCTTGAAATGTTAGGGTATGTTCACACGGCCAAATTTCAGACGTATACGAGGCGTATTTTGCCTCGTTTTACGTCTGGAAATACGTCTCAAATACGTCGGCAAACATCTGCCCATTCATTTGAATGGGTTTGCCGACGTACTGTGCAGACGACCTGTTATTTACGCGTCGTCGTTTGACAGCTGTCGAACGACGACGCGTAAAAATACAGCCTCGTCAAAAGAAGTGCAGGACACTTCTTGGGACGTTTTTGGAGCTGTTTTCTCATAGACTCCAATGAAAACAGCTCCAAAAACGGACATAAAAAACGCCGCGAAAGCGGCGTGAAAACGCCGCGAAAAATGCGAGTTGGTAAAAAAACATCTGAAAAGCAGGGTCTGTTTTCCCTTGAAAACAGCTCTGGATTTTCAGACGTTTTTGTTGACTACGTGTGAACATACCCTTACCAGGGAATTAGCGGTATAGGCTCTTCACCTGGTAATATAGTTTTCTTCTTTACTATACCTAGCTGCACAGTGCTCCTTTTTATAGTCCTGGGTGATCCATCTGATGTGTGTATGTTTTGTCAATCTATATTTAATAAAGATTTATATTGTGAGATATTGATCCCTTTTGTGTTTTTGTAGATTTTTTTTTACAGTTATGCATTTATACATTTATTTTTAACATTTACAGTTTATTCTGCAGAAAGTTTGCCATTTGTTGTGGAATTCAATACCCCATTAAACTGAATGGGGAAAATTGGCAACAAATACGCAACCCTTCTGTTAGGAAATGTCTGTCCCTATAAGATTACCATGACTACTAGTCTAGCTTCTGGGCGGTTCCGGTTTTAGTTGTTGAGTCTATTCCACTTCTCTGTCTTTGCTCCTATCGGGTTGAAGGGTGCAGTATTTAAATCTGTGTTGGTTCTGGTTTCTTTGCCTGTGATTTTCCTTGTTTCCAGGTGTTTAATCAAGCTACTGACTACACCCTGTACCTTTTGACTATTTGGACTTTTGGAACTGGACCTCGGCTTGTCTCTGGATTTCCCTTTGCTCACTGATTTGGACTTTCTGCTCCCAGCTGGTTTTGACCTCTGCAATCCCTGGTATCCACTAGTTTTGTGATTTTGACTTTGTTTACCCTTGGGCTGTCTTGTCACCTGCTCTGGTATTGCCTGCATTGCATCTCTTATCCAACACCGAACTCTGTTAAAACAACCTGGCTTCTTTGCGGCAAAGTCCAACCTGCCTTGCGGTGGGCTCTGGCGAAAACCATAGAGTAGCCTTAGATTCTGTTGATCAGAGTTGTGATGGATTTGGGGTTGCGGATTTATTTGCACGCTTATTTCCCACCCTGGGAATTGCTCAATTGGTGATTCCATAACACCCTCTGCAGCATCAATTTGGAAATTTTTTACAAAGTATGGATGAGATTTGTTAAATCTCATCCACTTTGCTGCTACTGTAATACGTTCCAGATTTACTGCCTGCAAATCCGGATATGGTTATATTAGTACATAGAATTGAATCAACTAAGCAACTCCCTGTGGGGTTAAGTAGTGAATCACATGATCTCTCTAAGCTAGTCAGTGGCTCTGCAACTGTTGTGTTATTAAAATAAATTTAGAGTTTTTCTGGATTCCTGTTACCAGAGTAGCGCATTGTGGGATCTTAGGTGTCCGTTGCACAATTAGGCCATGTTCACATGACATATTTTCAGTTGTATCTCGAGCATTAGAGACTTGTATTACTTTCCGAAATACACTTGAAATAAGCCTGCAAACGGCTTACTATTGATTTCAATAGCAATACACTGTGTAGTTCATATGAGGCCTATTTTTATGCTGCTGAATTTAAATAAATATGTCTCATCAAAAAACACTTTGAAAATACGCCTCAAAATACGGTTGAAAGCCCTAACACAGTCCTAAAATGCTATAAAAATAAGCTTAAAAAACGCCTGGATTCAGAAACTGTTTGATCTGCCTCATGTTTTTCAGCCTCAACATTTGCTGTGAGAACATTGCATTAGAAGCTGTTACAAACTTGCCAACATTTGAATCCCATTTTGCAACTTAAGGTAAACTGTCACGATCTGTGGGTATGTGGACCCACTTGGCTGTACTGCCGTAGCGGTATAGCAGCTGGCCAACAGGATACCAAGTCAATATATATAGTTCGAATAAGGGTATCTGTGGTAATTCAGATAGTAGCGATGTTTAGGCTCGGATGGGATTTTGGCAGCAGGCAGACACCAGGTGTGATGTAACACAGTAGGCGTAGTATATGGCACAACACGACACCAACTCTCTACGACACAGGAACAAGGTAGCACGGGATACAGGTAGCAGGTACTGGGAACTGGAAAAACCTAAGGGACCATTTGCAAAGATTGACACACGTAAACACAACAACGCTCAGGCAATGAAGAAAGGGGCAGGGCCCTTCTTAAAGTCCAGGGTAATACGGGACACCGCAGAGTGAAGTAGGGCCAGAGTGGGAGAGAAACTTTTTCACGAGGGTAGGAGCATTGAGATTATCCTTTGGCTCCCAGGACCTCTCTTCCGGACCAAACCCCCCTCCAATCCACCAAGTAAAAGTATTTTCCTCTAATCCCCTTGAAGTCCAAGCTCTCCTTGACCTCAAATACATCGGCAGAACCGCTGCGGGCAACTGCAGGGCTATTAGTCTTAGAGTAGCGGTTCAGGACCACAGGCTTCAGAAGAAACACGTGAAAGGAGTTGGGATTCTGAGGGTAGCAGGCAACCTAAGCTTATAAGAGACCAGGTTTATCTGCTGGAGGATATCTAAGGGTCAGAGGAACCTGGGCACCCACAGCCAGATATTTCTTGAGGAAGGCCAGACCTTGGTACCCTGAAGAAACGGAGGCGGCTCTTTTCTCCTCGTGTATGCCTTTCGCTTCATGCGATCGACCGCCAGCAGAATAGAGGACCGGGTCTGGTGCCAGATCCGTAGAAAGTCCCGGAATGCAGAATCAGCTTCAGGCACCTGGGACGTAGCAGAAACAGGAAGAGGCATTCGTGGATGTTGGCCGTAGACCATAAAGAATGGTGTGGAGGCTGTGGACTTGCTTGTGTGGTTGTTGTAAGAGAACTCAGCCCAGGAAAGAAGCTGCATCCAGTCATCCTGCTGCCTGGAGATGAAATGTCGTAGATAGTTCTCCATGATCTGATTGATCCTCTCGACTTGGCCATTGGACTGGGGATGGTAGGCTGAGGAAAAGTCCAGCTTTACATCAAGGAGTTTACAAACGGCTCCCTAAGATTTTGAGGTCAACTGAACCCCCCCCCCCGATCAGACACAATATGCAGAGGTAAGCCTTGCAGGCGGAAGATGTGTTTGATGAAGAGGTTGGCCAGTCGAGAAGCAGAAGGTAGGCCGGTCAGTGGAACAAAGTGAGCCATTTTAGAGAACCGGTCCAACACAACCCAGACCGTATTGCATCCAGCAGAGGACGAGACAAATTCCACAATGTCTTTGGGCAGCGTGGGCCACCAGAAATGACGGGTGATCAAATCTCGGGTATTAAGGGCATGCAAGTTTGGAGCTGTGTCCCCAGCGAAGGACTCTCCACCTGTCTGCCAAACTGTAATGACGGGGGTGGGGAGACAGACAAGTGAGCCCTAATCTACCCACCACTCAGTCCCTGCCTACTTGCAACGACCCGCCCTAGGCGACGGGGTACAACTGGGCGACGGTCCCTACGCTCAATAAGTGCACGACAGACAAGGGTACACAGAGCTAGGGGGAGAAAGGGGCAGTTGCCGTGGGCCGGCAACACCGTGAGCAACAAGAGAAGTGAACAAGCCGAGTCAAACCAGGAGAGTACGAGGTGCCAAACGCAGAGCAGAAGAGTAGTAAACAAGCCGAGTCAAACCAGGAGTGTACGAGGTACCAAACGCAGAGCAGGAGAATAGTCAGCAAGCCGGGGTCAATATGAAGCAAGGACAATGGTACAAGAAGCTGCAGCAGGGCCAGGAAACCAAACGAGAAGAATCACAAGCAAAGGAGGAACAGGAAAGGCAGGTATAAATAGACAGAGGGCGGGAGCTAGCTCCGTCTGGCCAGGCTGTGATAGGTTCTCCCACTCCTAAACCTGCCACCCTGAGTGGTGGAAGATGGAGTCAGTCTCACAGACATAGAAGCAGGTGCAGACTGATTATCTATGGGCGTTAACCCCGAAGCTGTGCCTAGCAGATCCTTTACACAAACGCACAAAAGTACTCCCCAGAGGGATGTCTCTAACTTGCAGAGGATTAACCGAGATGATACAGGACGGATCAATGATATTTTGTGGAGAGTCCACGGTGTCCTCTGTCTCAAACGACCTGGACAAGGCATCAGCCCTCACATTTTTGTTGGCAGGGTGGTAGTGGAGCACAAACTGGAACCGAGCATCTCAGCATCCATTGCGGTTTCTCCTGGTAGACCTGCTGGCAGAACCAGTGTTGATCCTCGATTCTCGCTGCCACTACCTCCTCGCTATGATGGAAATGAGAGTACCTGCAGGGGATTTCTTAACCAGTGCCAAATCCACTTCAGTCTCCACACCAGCGCATTTTCTACTGAGAGAGCAAGGAACTTATTTATCATATCACTCCTTGCTAGCAGGGCCCTAGCATGGGCAAACCCTATCTGGGAACGTCCGGGACCAGAGACCCACGACTTCCAGGCTTTCCTACAGTCTTTTCGCACAGTGTTCGAGGAACCTGGCCGAGTCTCCTCAGCAGCTGCATCTGTCCTGACCCTTCACCAGGAGGACACCTCTGTCAGCGAGTACGCCATTCAGTTCCGCACCCTGGCAGCAGAGCTATTCTGGAACGAAGAGGCCTTGGTGGCTACATTCTGGCAGGGACAGTCTCCAAAAATTAAGGACGAACTTGCTGCTCGTGATCTGCCACCTACCCTGGATGACCTCTTACGTTTGGCTACTCGTATTGACATTAGGATTCGGAAGCGATCCCAGGAGGTTCGTTGGGAAGGAGCATCCACACCAGGGCTAATTTTACATACGTTTCAGGTGACACCGCAGAGTGAAGCTGAAGTGAGCGCTGGCGTCTCCTGAGGAGGAGATGCGGGCCAGCGCTCACAGATCCATGGCTGCGGCCATCGGGAGGGGAGTAATCCCGATGGTCGGTGGCCATGGGCGTTACATAAACCCTCACCTTTTACGTCCTGGTTTGTAGGACAGTACACCACAGTTTGGAACACTTGGCATCTATGATGTTCGGGCACATGTTTGGTCCAACTAAACCACCAGAATTGTAGTAGACCTAAGTTCACAAAGTAAATTGATGAGAATATTGGTCATGGATAGAACACACAGAGTTCATATGTGTGTTGGGCTGATCTGAACTTTCCATCCCAGTGCTACATGCCATTTACTGCTGAAGTGTACAATCTTGGCACCATTGTGATTTATTTTATTTTCTAAAATGTACCCTTCCATTTACAAATAGAGAAATAATGATTTAATATATGTCACACTGTTGTATTTTTGTATGGTAAATTGATTATTCTTTTAATAAAGTCATAGAGGAAACCTAATTTGCTAAATACTGAATTGTTCATATTTATCTGAGTATTTAACCGTTAAACACATCCACAATCTGCACGATACAAGCTTTCTAATGGCTGTTATGTTGCAGCACTCACAGGTGCAAGTGTCTCGTCCTGTTAATATAGGGCAAGTATGACGTAGGCCACTGTGGAGGTGTGTTAACCTGATTTGGTTCTTGACGCTGAATTATTTGACTCCAAAATTTCTAAGGTCTCTCCTTTTTTTTTTTTTTAATTGAACAGGATCTAGAATGTGGGTCTTATCATTATCTGTTAACTATCTCGAGCAAGCAAGGCTTCCATTATATACAGTAGGGTGCTGACAGCAAATAAAGAAAATTGATAATGTGGAGGTTTTACTTTGTCCTAATGACCACTTACCATTAACCTGCCTGTCTTTCCAATGATAGTTAACATGGACACACACTGTGAAGACTGATCTTTGTTTCAACAGGAAACCGTTTGTGGAAAGTATAATTGTCCGGCTTCTGATGGAATTATCAGCCTCTAGAAGCACCTTCAGGTTCTGTATTCAAGGACAAGATGGCAAGCTCTTCCTACTGGTGAGAGAAAGATTTTTCATAAACTAACGTGTACCTGTCCCTGTTTGGGTAAAAGTTTAACCCCTTAGTGACCACCAATACGCCTTTTCACGTGATTCACTAATGGGCTTTAGGCTAGGCTGACGCCTTTTCACGTCAGCCTAGTCTAAGTCCTGTCTGATGACAGCTGAGCTCCTGCTCCAACGCCCGCGATCGAAGTTTACTTCGATCGCGGCTGTTTAACCCGTTAAATGCCACCGTCAATAGCGACCGCGGCATTTAACTTTGTTTACAGAGGGAGTGCGCTCCCTCTGTCACCCATCGGCGGCCCGCGAATGAAATCGCGGGTCTCCGATGGGGTGTCATGGCAGCTGGGGGCTTGATAAAAGCCCCCAGGTCTGCCCTGGACATATTCCTGTTAGGACGCGCCGGAGGCACGTCCTAACAGATTGCCTGTCAGATTTACACTGACCGGCAATAATGCTCTGGTAATATCGCACAGTAAAGTCCCCTAGTGGGACTAATAAAATCAGTCATCAAAGTGAAATAAATATTATTAATAAAAAGTACAGTAAAAAAATAAATCCATTTTTTTCCATAAAAAGTGGTTTTATTTAGTAAAAGTGTAAAAAAAAAAAAAAAAGTACACATATGTGGTATCGCCGCGACCGTAATGACTCCATTAATAAAGTTAATAGGTAATTTAAACCGCAAAGTGAACACCGTAAAAAAAAAACGCAAAAAACCATGGCGAAATTGCAATTTTTTCCATTGCCCCCCAAAAAAGTCATAATAAAAATGAATCAATAAGTCCCATGCACCCCAAAACAGTACCATACAAAACTACGTCTTGTCCCGCAGAAAACAAGCCCAAAAAATCACACATTGATGGAAAAATAAAAAAATTACGGCTCTTGGAAAGCGACGATGCAAAAGCAAATAATTTTAGTTCAAAAGTGTTTTTATTGTGCAAAAGTCGTAAAACATAAAAAACCTCTACATATGTGGTATCGCCGTAATCGTACCGACCCATAGAATAAAGGTAACATGTTATTTATGTCGCATAGTGAACGGCGTCAATTTAAAAACGCATAGAACAATGGCGGAATTTAAGGTTTTTTTTATAATCCCCCCCCAAAAAGGTTAATAAAAGTTAATATAAAAATTATATGTACCCAAAAATGGTGCCATTAAAAAGCACAACTAATCCCGCAAAAAACAAGTCCTCATACAGCTATGTAGACGAAAAAATAAAAAAGCTATAGCTCTTTGAATGCGACTATAGAAAAACGAATAAAATAGCTTGGTCATTAGGGCCTAAAATGGGCTGGTCACTAAGGGGTTAAAATCAGACTTGAGGCACACATCGAAGAAAAAGAGAAAGTCTAAAAGTATGCATCACTTGTTCACCCACTTTCCCACCTGAATTGGAGAGACTGGTAGCACCAACCCATTAATGGTCTTTTCCCTTGGTTGTTAATATTGAATTTACAGTGGAGAGGCAGAGCCCCATGGTTTACACCACCCCTCTAATAGAGGGAATTGTAAAACCAGGGCCGTTCCCTTCTCCCACCAATGGGCACCGTACCAGCTGCATGGCCTGCACTATTCTACTTATTCTCTTAACACCGCACTGCAGCAAGTTTTAACTTTTTTCTTTTTGTTTTTTCTTTCCTGCCTTCCATAAGCCATAAGTTTTAATTTTTCCACAACATACACATATGAGGTTACAATTTAACAGGGTTTTCCCAGAATCCTAAATTATCACCTATCCACAGGATAGGTGATCATTTTGGGATCGCAGGGGGCCCCACTGCTGGGACCCCACCGATCGTGATAACTGGGTTGAGCAACCCTCTTCCTTTTCACTGCTCAAACGCATTGAGGAGGACGTTGAATAGAATGTCGGTCGGGTATGCGCACTGCCGCTTCATTCAAAAGCTATGGGAATTACGGAAACAGCCAAGTCCAGCCCTCGGCTATTTCTGTCATTCTCATAGACCTTAAAGAGGCTCTGTAACCACATTATAAGTGGCCTATATTGTACATGATGTGATCGGCGCTGTAATGTAGATAACAACAGTGTTTTTTATTTAGAAAAACTATCATTTTTGACGGAGTTATGACCTATATTAGCTTTATGCTAATGAGTTTCTCAATGGACAACTGGGCGTGTTTTACTCCTCTGTACAACGCCCATTTGGCCAAAAAGTAAAACACGCCCAGTTGTCCATTGAGAAACTCATGAGCATAAAGCTAATATAGGTCATAACTCAGTCAAAATTTATAGTTTTTCTAAATAAAAAACGCTGTTGTAATCTACATTACAGCGCCGATCATATCATGTACAATATAGGGAACTTATAATGTGGTGACAGAGCCTCTTTAAATGGAGCAGCAGGTTCATGCTCGACGCCCGCTCCATTCAAGCTTTCCTACGTTGAAAGGGGTGCAGTGAGGAGGATCTGGGGTTTGGGGGTTACAGCGATCAGAACATGATTACCTATCCTGTGGATAGGTGATAATTTATGAGTCTGGGAAAATCGCTTTAATAAGATATATTACAAAATTTAAATTACTACATTATTACCGATTTTGCAATAAATAAATCTTTCCGAAATCACTTTCTAATTTCCTCATTTTAGAAGATGCAATCTGCATTTGAAATTAAAGTGTGCCTATTATAAATACAGTATGTGTATATATATATATATATATATATATATATATTCTTTTTGCAAAAGGCAGTAGAACGTATTTTATAAAAAAAAATTCCTGCTATATACATAAAGCTCCTGAGCCATGAAATAAAAAATATGTCATGGTTACCTCAAGAAACGTGTCCAGAATATTAATGTAAATTTATTTTTTATATACTTGTCTATAGACGGAACTATGGCAACCAAAATAAAACAAGTAGATAACCTATACGCAAACAGAAAAAGTGCACTCAAGCCCAAAAGTAGAAAAAAGTAATAAATCTTTAATATATAATAGTCAAATACAATACATATTAATGAAGCAGTTTAAAAAAGGGACCATGATTTAGACAGATACAGCAAAAGCAAGATGGAAGATATGCCATGTGGTATACAGTACAACCAACCACAAACAACCGCAGAGGCACTGGAATAACATTCAAAAACCCAAATATGTAGGTAATGCAAATAATTAGATGGAAAATTGATGTATAGTGTAAGTAGCATAGAAAACGCAAATGCAACGGTCAGAACAAAGTGGGACTGGCTTAGTCGGGAGGCTAAATATTAGTAAAAACCAAGTGACTATGGCCTCATGCACACGAACGTATTTTTTTCCTCCCGTAAATACTGGTGTAAATACGGGTCCTTGGTCTCACGTATTCGACCCGTATTGCACCAGTATTTACTGGCACAGTTTCGCTGCAAAATTGCACTGCACTAATTGGCAGCCCCTTCTCTCTATCAGTGCAGGATCGAGAGAAGGGGCAGCCCTTTCCGAGGTAAAAGTAAAAGAAATTCATACTTACCCGGCCGTTGTCTTGGTGATGCGTCCCTCTTTCGACATCCAGCCCGACCTCCCTTGATGACGCGGCAGTCCATGTGACCGCTGCAGCCTGTGATTGGCTGTAGCGGTCACATGCGCTGAAACATCATCCCGGGAGGCCGGACTAGAGGAAGAAGCAGGGAGTACTGGGTAAGTATGAACTTCTATTTTTTTTACACTTTGATTTATATTTTGATCGGAAGTGCTGAAAGAGTTACTGCCGATCAGTTAACTCTTTCAGCACCCTGGACAGTGACTATCCACTGACATCGCCTAGCAACGCTCCCGTAATTACGGGTGCACACATGTAGTCACCCGTAATTACGGGAGCCCCATAGACTTCTATGGGCCTGCCCGTGCCGTAATTACGGCCTAAAATAGGACATGTTCTATATTTTTCAACGGCCCGGGCACCTTCCCGTAAGCATACGGGGAGGTACCCGTGGCCAATAGAAGTCTATGGGCCCGTAATTACGGGCTGTAATTACGGCCCGTGATTACGGGCATTTTTACGTTCGTGTGCATGGGGCCTAAAAGAATATTTCTCACCTCTGAATGCAGACAAGTCGGCACGAGACCAGCATGATGCGTGAGCCATATCCCCATAGCGACGCATGGCCACGCGTATTGACATAAGCACTGACGAGAAAGCGGCACCCGAGGATGGAGCACACACACAGCGTATGCGCAAGAACGCATCTGTGTCCGATGTACAGATAAGACGCCCTCTACTGGGGAAAATGGAGAACTATAGCCTAAACAACAAATAGCCAAGAATATAGCTAGAAAAATGCCTCTAGAGATACGGATATGACACACATGTATCATAATCACCCAGTACATGATAATACTTAAAGATATATACAGATTAACAAATATAGTTAAACATCCGTACACAGCAATGTTATAGTGCACAAAAAAATATATATAAAGAAATCCTTTACATGCCATATGTTATATAATAAATGGCTGGACTAATATAAGGGCCCAAAATACCATACATATTACTCAAAAAAAAGCGCAATAATAAGCACCAATAAAGTGCTGAACTAGCTAATTTCAACAAAGACGTAAGAATAAAGATATGCAAAAATAATTTATCCTTACTAATATTATAACTAGAAGATGTCACCGTATGGTGTATATATAGCAAGATAACATATGGCATGATATATATATATATATATATATATATATATATATATATATATATATATATATACACATACATATACACACACACACGGTTAAAAAAACATATAAACACATAACAAATAATACCATTAGACTCCATATATGATACACATAAATATTCAAACCTGATAAAAAAATATATGTTATATATATATATATATATATATATATAACACTAGGAGAAGGACCGCCAAAAAGCCTCCCTCCCATAAAAATAAAACAAGTGACAAAACAAAAATAGGGTGACTGAAAAGTCACAAGAAGTGAAATTATACTACACTACAACCAAAATAAAACATCCATTGTTGATGTTGCTGCCTGCATTCAGAGAACTGGAAAACAATGAATAGTGGAGATTGATCTTACAATATACTTATTACATTTTTATTTAATGAAATAATAATCAATTGAAGGGGGTCCCAAGCCAATTGTGTTGCATACAATATAATTGTCCAAAAGTGAACCTTCCCTTTAAAGATAGAAATTAAATGTTTTGTACCATGGTACACAATATGTGTGTGTGTGTGTGTGTGTATGTATGTATGTATGTATGTGTGTATATATATATATATATATACACATACACACACACACAGTGCCTACCAAAAGTTCCGGAACACCCTCGTAACTTATGAACGGCTCCAGGTAGAGGGTTTTAATGGGGTCATAAAATCTACCAGTTAACGCCATGAAAAACCACCCCCACCCCCGTGGTGGTCGGGGGCAGCAAAATCTTAAATGGCATGGGGGTTCGAGTGGGGGCTCATTTGAAAGCTCTTTTTAATACGAAAACGATCCTGCAAACGATTTTGAGATACGATATTTTTTTCGCTGAGATATTTAACGTTAAAGTTATCATCTTCATTAATGGCTACCGCAGGCGTTCGCATTAACCAAAATGTACCGCGTGGAGGTCGGATTTACATCTCATCGGGGTGCTAGATTAATGTGAGTCCCCTTGGTGTGTGTGTATTGGTTGGTTGGTTGGTTGTCCGGCCAACCAAAGCAAGGCAGTGGACATGTATTATGTGTATTAGTACAAACATAACAATTACTGTATTAAATCAATTGTTCAAACTGATGCCCTTCAACAACTTGACAGTGTCCTAAGCGAATGTAAAACGTGTCGATAACGTTATTTGTAACATCTGGTATGATTGAATTCGAAATGCTTTCCGTCTAAGTTTGCGATCCTAGTCTCATAGACTTTACTTTTTAAATACCCCCAGTAAAAAAAGGCTAATGGGGTCAGATCTGGTTATCTCAGCGGCCATTCTATTGGGCCTCTTCTACCAATCCATTGATCAGGAAAATTATTGTTCAGAAGATTTCGAGCTCGCAGAGAAAAATAAGCCAGAGCTCCATCCTGCCGACGCCAAACATTGCGGAAAGCTTCTCCAGCAATATTCTGAATAGCCGGTATCACTTGGTTTCATAGCAAATTGCAGTAATTTTCTGCATTTATGTTTCCTTCAATGAAAAACAGTCCTACAATATGATTGAGCAATATTCCGGCCCAAACGTTAACCTTCTGAGGATACTGGGTATGACTGTCTCTCATCCAATGTGGATTTTCGTCTGTCCAATACCTCATGTTCTGTCGATTTACAGAACCGTTAAGTTCAAACGTAGCTTCATTCGAAAAACTAGTGTAGTTGACACGATTTGATGATCATCATCAGATTTTCATAATTTTATCACAAAATTCCACTCTTCTGTCATAATCCTCTTCGGATAGCTCCTGAACTAGACATATTTTATAAGGATGATAATGACACCTCTTCAAAATTCAATGGACTGATGTGGCGCTGATATCATTTTGTTGTGCTCCACTTGAGACAGATGTATGAGGATTATCATGTACAGTGAGCAGAACATCTAAAGCTTTTTCATCATTACTAGCATGTTTGGGTCTTCCGGATCTTGGTGCATCTTTAATTGAACCGGTTGTTTCCAAACGATGAACGGTTCTTTTAACAGTTGACAATGAAATTGGATCACGGATAGGATAAGTGGCATTGAATAAAGCCGCTACTTCTCGATAGGATCTTATTTTTTCTTTGCCATACCCTCTCATCATCAATAAAGTGATCCTCTCTGTTTCGGTCAAATGCATTTTGTGATATGACAATAGAAATGTACAAAAATGAAAATTACTCTCCGAATTAGCACTCTCTGAAATTCACTAGCAACTACCGAAATGTGTACACATGAAATCATGTTACAATCGTAGACCAGGTCCATTTTGTATCGCAGAGGCCGATTGTAATAATACGTAATTTAAAGTCACCTTGATGTGAAATTTCCTATCTCACGCACACACGCCCACACACATTTAGGATTTACCCGCGCGGTACGTTTTGGGTAATGCTAACATCGGCGGTAGCCGATAATGAAGATGATAACTTTAACGTTAAATATCTCCGTGAAAAATAATCCTATTTCAAAATCGTTTGCAGCATCGTTTTCGTATTGAAAAGAGATTTCAAATTAGGCCCCACTCGACCCCCCCCCCCCATGCCTTTAGATTTTGCTGCCCCCGCCCACTGCACCACCCCCGTGGGGGTGTTTTTTTTGGCGTTAATTGGTAGATTTTATGACCCCATTAAATCCCACCAAATTTCAACCCTCTGTCTCGAGCCGTTCAAAAGTTATGAGGGTGTTCCGGAACGGGCACTGTATATGTATGTGTGTGTGTGTGTGTGTGTGTGTGTATGTGTATATATATATATATATATATATATAATCTGAACTTTCCATCCAAGGCCTTATTCCCACAAGGTTGTCCAATTTGCGTCCGCAATAAAATGGACCGTTTTTCATGCATATAAAAGTCTGTGTTGCGTCCGTATGGTTTCTGTGAGTTTTCTGTTTTTCTCCTCTGCAAGCACTTCCTGGTTTCTCTGAAAAATGGACAGCATACAGATGTTGTCCATGTTCTGTCAGGTTTTTCTTCACGCACCTATAGACTTTAATGGGCGAGTCTGGTCTTCAAAAGCAGGCCAGAATAGAACATATTGTTAGTTTTTCACAACGTACACATTCTCCGTGAAAAAACAATGATGTATGAATAGCCCCTTTGAATTGCGTGGGTCAGTGTGCTGTCCGTTGTTAAAACGAATAGAACACTGACACGAGAAACACGTTCGCGTGAATAAGGCCTTATTCTTTTTGTAATTTTCCGCTCATGCCCATACTTCAGCAAATTTATTGTGAACATTTAGTTTTGTATACTTTTAATTCTGCATGTTTTGTTTTTTAGTTTTCTGTGGTAAGCTGTATTATACTTTAAGTTTTACATTACTGCAGGGTACTATAAATTTGCTGGAGCAATTAAGATTGGATTTAGTTGTTCCATTTTGAAGAAATAATTTTTGCTTTTATACATATTTTAAGACTGCAATAATTTTTTACTCCATGCACTACTACCATTATACAGAATTGGCGGCAGAGAGATAGTAGCATAGTGTCATAAGTATAGCCACACAAAACTTGGCCATCACAGAGCAAGTTCTTGGTTGGTTCTTTCTCTGGGTATCATGAGAACTAGAAAATAACACAAATGTACGTAAGAGACAGATGAAAGGAGTATGAAGTCAGGATCTGAGTACACAGAGTTTGTTTCTAGTCTGAAACCATGGAGACACATATATATCTACATAGACGCTGTAGACTGAAAACGGTAGGAGATTTTTAATCAATACTTTTTGCAAAGTTTCTTAACCGCTTCCCGACCGCCCACTGTATATTCACGTCGGCACTTGCTGGGCTCTGTGCAGTGCTGACGTGAATTCACGGTGGGTGTTAAAAGCACGATCCGGGTGTCTCAGAGTAGCGCTGACACCCGGATCGTGCTGTTATCACCTGCCTCTGGTCCCGGAGATATGATCGGGACCTGATTAGTTCAGGTCCCGGTCATGTGATCGCAGGGAAAGTGTGTTGTAGCAACGAACTGGAAAGTTTGTTGCTATAACAAACTGGAAAGTTTGTTGCTACAACAAACTTTCCCGGGGACCGATTGCGGGTGCTGCAGTCGGTTATAAGGCAGAACCGGAGGCCATAAAACGGCCCCCGGGTCTGCCATGCACAGCAGCCTATGAGAACCAGCCGGAGGCAGGTCCTCATAAGCTTCCTGTCAGTGTGACTCTCAGCGTCACACTGACAGTTTATAATACGTTACACTACCTAGTAGGTAGTGTAATGTATTATAGCAGCGATCAGTGCTGCCAGTCTTCAAGTAAAAAGTAAAAAATAAAGTAATAAAAATGTTTTAGAAAAGTGTAAAAACAAGTTATAAAAGTTACAAAAACAAAAAATTCTTTTTTTCCTATAATAAGTCTTTTATTATAGGAAAAAAAATGAAAATGTTAAAAAAAATTACACATATTTGGTATCACCGCGTTCATAACGACCCAAACTATAAAACTATAATATTATTTTTCCCGCACGGTGAACACCGCAAAAAAAATAATTAAAAAACAATGTCAGAATCACTATTTTTTGGTCATCAACCCTCCCAAAATATAGAATAAAATGTGATCAAAAAGTCGCATGTACCCCAAAATAATACCAATAAAAACTACAACCCGTCCCGCAAAAAACAAGCCCTTACACCGCTTTTTTGACGGAAAAATAAAAAATTATGGTTCTCAGAATATGGTGACACAAAAAAGAAATAATTTTATAGAAAAGTGATTGCGCAATAAAATCGCCACAAAACATAAAAAACCTATATACATATGGTATCGCCGTAATCGTACCGACCCGCAGAATAAAGTAAAATGTCATTTATACCGCACGGTGAACACTGTAAAAAAAAAAAATACAAAAAACATTGTCAGAATTTATGTGTCTTTGTCACTTTGCTTGCCAAAAAAAATCTAATAAAAAGTGATAAAAAAAATCACATGTACCCTAAAATGGTACCAATGAAAAGTACAGATTGTCCCGCAACAAATAAGCCCTCACACGGCTCCGTTGCATAAAAAATAAATAAGTTCTGGCTCTCAGAATATGGCGATGCAAAATGTGTAGAGTGTTCCAAAAGCAGATGAGATCGGGCGACCATTTATCAGTGCGACACCTGCCACATATCTGCGGATTATTATTTATGTACCCCATTATTATACCCTCTTATTATGTCCTGATGTTCTCCGCACAGGTTACATATGTCCTCACATCATAACTGAAATACCAGCAAAACCCCAAACAGAACAGTTACCAAGCAAAATCTGCGCTCCAAAAGCCAAATGGCGTTCCCTCCCTTCTGAGCCCCACAGTGTGCCCAAACACCAGCTTACGTCCACATATATGATATTTTATATCCGGGAGAACCCGCTCAACATTGTATGCGGTATTTGTCTTCAGTGGCACAAACTGGGCACAACGTATTGTGCATTAAAATGGCATATCAGTGGAAAATTTGAAGTTTCAATTTGCACCATCCGCTGCGCATTAACGCCTTCGTGCACCACGACTTAATAGCATGTCGTGGTGCGAGGGGTTATATATGGAGCGGGCTCACGCGCTGCGCTCGCTCCATATTCTGCAGGTGTCAGCTGTGTATTACAGCTGACACCCGGGACTAACGGACAGGAACAGCGATCGCGCTGTTACTGGAGCCTGTAAAATGACATTATACTGCAATACATTAGTATTGCAGTGTATTGTACCAGCGACCTAATGATCGCTCGTTCCAATCCCCTAACGGGACTTTTGGGAGGTTTCCACTGTTTTGGTACCTCAGGGGCTTTGCATATGCGACATGATCCCCGAAAACCATTCCAGCTAAATTTGAGCTCCAAAAGCCAAATATTGTTCCTTCCCTTCTGAGTCCTGCCGTGTGTCCAAACAGCAGTTTATTACCACATATGGTGTATTGCTGAAATCAGGACAAATTGCTTTACAAATTTTGGGGTGATTTTTCTACTTTATTCATTGTAAAAATTAAACATTTCTATGTTTTTTCAGAAAAAAGTAGATTTTCATTTTCACGGCCTAATTCCACTAAATTCGGCAAAAAACCTGTGGGGTCAAAATGCTAACTATACCCCTAGAAAAATTCCTTGAGGGGTGTAGTCTTCAAAATGGGGTCAGTTTTGGGGGGATTCCACTGTTTTTTGCTCCCTCCAGGGCGTTGCAAATGCGACATGGCACTGAAAACCGATCCAGCAAAATCTGCACTTCAAAATCCAAATTGCGCTCCTTCCCTTCTGAGCTCTGCCGTGGGTCCAAAAAGCAGTTTAGTACCACATATGGGGTATTGGCGTAATCGGGAGAAGTAGCTTTACAAGTTTTGGGGTGCTTTTTAATCTTTATTCCTTGCAAATATTATTTTTTTTTATATTTTTTCAGAAAAAAAGTAGATTTTCACTTTCACAGACATACTCCAATAAATATAGCAAAAGACCTGTGGGGTCAAGATGCTAACTATACCCCTAGATAAATTCCTTGAGGTGTGTAGTTTCCAAAACCGTCTCACTTTTGGGGAATTTCCACTGTTTTGGCACCACAAGACCTCTTCAAACCTGACATGGTGCCTAAAATATATTCTAAAAAAAGGAGGCCCCAAAATCCACTAGGTGCTCCTTTGCTTCTGAGGCCGGTGTTTCAGTAAATTAGCGCACTAGGGCCACATGTGGGATATTTCTAAAAACTGCAGAATCTGGGCAATAAATATTGAGTTGCATTTCTCGGGTAAAACCTTCTGTGTTACAGAAAAAAATGTATTACAAATGAATTTCAGCAAAAAAAAGAAAATTTGTAAATTTCACCTGTACTTTGCTTTAATTCCTGTGAAGCGCCTAAAGGGTTAAGAAACTTTCTGAATGCTGTTTTGAATACTTTGGGGGGGGTGCAGTTTTTAATATGGGGTGATTTATGGGGTCTATCTAGTACATAAGGCCCTCAAAGCCACTTCAGAACTGAACTGGCCCCTGTAAAAATAGCCTTTTGAAATTTTATTGAAAATGTGAGAAATTGCTGCTAAAGTTCTAAGCCGTGTAACGTCCTAGAAAAATAAAATAATGTTCAAAAAACAATGCAAATATAAAGTAGACATCTGGAATATGTAAAATAGTAACTATTTTGTGTGGTATTACTATCTGTTTTACAAGCAGATACATTTAAAATGAGAAAAATCATAATTTTTGCAAATTTTCTCTAAATTTTGGTGTTTTTCACAAATAAGCAATGAATTTATTGATCAAATTTTTCCACTAACATAAAGTACAATATGTCACGAGAAAACAATCTCAGAATCGCTTGGATAGGCAAAAGCATTCCAGAGTTATTAACACATAAATTGACACGTCAGATTTGAGAAAATGGGGCTGGTCATGAAGGTCAAAATGAGCTCGGTCTTGAAAGGGTTAATTTTTCAACAAGCAAGTAAACAGTTGGCACTACTCCACAAAACGCGTTGTGTGCGTTTTCACATTGATGTCAATGGGAAGCTTAAAGCAAGCGTTTTTCGGCGAGTAAAACAAGGCAAAAACGCCTTGAATACATGCCATGTGAGCAAGGCCTCCGATTAGAGGTTTGATATGGGGTACGCAAAGTAATTTCCTTTATATCTGCGTTGTTTTTGCATATGTTCCAATTTCTAAAAATGGCAGGTTTAATGAATGGATCTTAAAGGAACAGTGTCATCACAAATAATTTTTTTATATGTTAAAGATGTTAGTGCTTTAATAAAAACGTTTATTTTCATTTGTGTGTTTGTGTTTTACTGTTTCTTATTTTTACACTTTTTCTTCCCTATGGGGGCTGCCATTTTTTGTTCCATTTCTGTGTGTGTCGATTAACGGCACACACAGACATGGAATACGGCAGCCACAGTCCCATAGGGACTGCGAACGGCTCCCGTCCCATTGACTGCCGTGTACGGCGTCTGTGTGGGAACTGCGCATGCGCCGCTCCCACACAGTCCTATTCGAAATTGGCGCCGTCCGGCGCCATTTTCCTGTGGACCGGAAGTGTTTGTGTGTGTTTACTACTGTATGTAAACCTACTACACTGTGGGTTACCTCAAAAAATGGCGACACACAGTGTAGGAGGTTAAACCTTTCAAACCCCTCGTTTATCCCGGCACTAGTCAGGATAAAGGAGGGGGGGATGCTGAGAGCTCACTAGAGCGAGGGCTTTTAACCCAATGTTGCAATGCTGCAATTTTGGGAACAGCTCCATCTAGTGACCAAAAATGGGTAGTATTATAAATTAAAAATAATTTATAATATTACATGGACTCATGCAAAAAAATAAAAAAATTTTGAACAATGTTTAATCACCCACACACTAAATGTTTAATTTTTTAAAAAAAAACATGTTTTTCTGGCAACACCATCCCTTTAAGGGCAATGTTTAATGCAAAACGTAAAGCGTCTTCAATTCGTTCCTTTATTCTTATTGTGACAAACGCTGCAAGCTTTTTTACTTTTCATTTAATACCTCTACTGGATAGGCCCTCTGAGAAAGCCGCATTTTTAATTCAGTAGCTTGCTGTAGAAAATTGTCATCTTAAATATAAATTCTTCCCAGACAGAGAAACTGACTGCATGGGATAGCTGTTTTTTTGTTTTTTGTTTTACATGTTGTGGCCGTGTGCTATGATATTGTAACAAACAATGTTTTGCTATACAGTAAATCTAAAAACCACAACATTTTGATGTAAGTTTCATTACAAACATTGCATGAATCGATCGTGTAAACGAATATAAGAAACTATGAATAAAGACTCCAAATAGAGCAATATAGGAGCTGCACAGCAAGCAAGGTAATGGGTGCTGAACCTCAAGGTTCTTGACCATGGATCACACCAGACAGTCGTGCAAAGTTCCCCGGACTGTATCCAGAAGAGAGAGAGGCAGCACACCAGCATAAGTACGAAATAAAGGTGTTTATTCACCTTGTGCAAAAGGCGACGTTTCAACTTTTCAATCAAGGCATTATCAACTATGAATATATATTCGATTCATGAAAATGTCTCTTTTTAATTGTTTTTCACTTATCAGCTCACTGAAGGATCCGATTACAGCTTCCGAGAGAAGTCTATGGAGAGGGGATGAGGGAGCAGGAGTAGAGTGAGAGAGAGGCAGAGAGACACAGACGCTGCTGCACCTACTAATTAGTGTTCTTTCTTACCCCAGGCATGGATTCACAGCTACACTGCTTATTACTGTTGTGTAATATCCTCCATGTTGCTGTTGCTTCTCAGAGTGTGCTACAAAGAGACAGGAGAGCAGGATTTTCTCTTCTCTGTGTGCTATGTATGGCAGACGTGATAGCCGTTAGGCTCCACCCACTAGCTGAGGGAAAGCGGAATGAGAGAGCCTTCAAAGGGGGAACTGCTAAAAAAAAAATGCCATATACAAGTCACATAATGTTCAGAAGTAGTGTTATTCTTCATGTAAACACATGACCGTTTATTCTTAAAAATCACCTGTAACGACAGGTACGCTTTTAATTTGAAAGCATTGTGTGTGAGGATGAATTGCAGTACCTCACAGACAAAATTGATATACGCATCACTCATATCAGTATTACTTAGAACCTGGCAAACAGCCTGGATTTTTCATGTGGAATGCATGTATAAAGACTTTTAACATCAAGTGATGTTAGTTTAAAGTCTTCCTTCCATTCTATGTCTCTCAATGTCCACAGAAAATCATTAGCTTCTTTCAAATACGAGGGAATATCCCTTAACAATGGGCATAGCAGCCAATCTATGTATTTAGAGAGTAGAAACTGCCACAATAGAGCGGCCTGGGAGACATAACAAGATTTAGTGGATTTTTGGTAAAAAATTTCTGAGGGAATTCAGGAAACTATTTTTCAGCCGTTTTAATAGAAAGCATGCACTATTCCACATTTTTGCGAGTAAAGTCTGTAATTGGCTTTGGAATTTAACGGTGGGAACACAATAAAGAATCTGATACGTTGATACATCATTCAACTGCCTTTCGGCCTCTGTCACGTAATACTTCTTGGTCATCAAAATAGTGTTTTCCCCTTTATCGGCTTGATTGATTACTAAGTTGTCATTCGATTTAAACTTCTTTCAAGGCTAAGTAAACCTTTTAAAAGGGATTTTTTTTAAATAAAAAAGGCCAATCAGTGTGATTGGTGCAACTTTCTAAATAGTTTTTATTAAAAAATAGTTTTTACTTTGAGATACAGCTGCTCTGTATTCTGTATACATAGCAGCTGTATCGTTTGCTAAATTCTGCTCCAGTCAGGTCCACGGGACTGATGGGTTCAGTAACAGCGGTTCCTGCGTGTCTCTGACACGCAGGATCCACCTGTTATCCATCACATCTAAGTTGATAACCCGTTAGGTCCACGGGACTGACGGATTCATGTCTTAGCGACTGATGCAGGTGATCTGTATAGAGAATATAGAGCAGCTGTATCTCAAATAGTAAAAATAATTTTTAATAAGAACAAATTGTAAAGTTGCACCAAACACGATTGACTTTTTTTCTTTTTTTTTAAATCCCTTTCAAAGGTTTACATAGCCTTTAATGCCCTAAGTTCACCAGGACACAAATTTGGAGCAGAAATTGGATATATATGTGTTTTTATGTCTCTTAAAACCTGAGTAGAACACAGGTCAAGAACTGCCTGATTTTAAGGGAGGGAAGTAATCAGACTTGAGCCCACCAGAAAATGTACAATCCTCAACAGAAGCATTTTTATTTATCGAGCAAGCTTTATTAGACAATTCAGTGATGTTGCTCTGACTCCCCATAGATCGTTTCATTGTTAAATCAAAATGTTCTATTAGAGTTGGTATCTCACCCTTTTTTTTTTTTAATGCGTTTAGTATCTGCAGTCTTATGGAACAGTTTGTTAGTTAAGTTTGTATATGGCTCTAAATTTGTCAATTTCAAAGTTCACTCGATGGAACTCTTCAGCTAGTCCAAAATGTAACCCCTCTGTAAGCAGTGACAAACAATTTTCATTGAATTCACAATCCATCAAATTAACAACAATAGGTGTGCTTGCCTCTCCATAGTCCATTATCGTCTTCACATCACTTGTTTCCTCTTTTGGCCTGGTTTTCGATCTTTTATTTTTTTTATTTTTTTTTTCCTCTGTCATCCCGCTGGATGCGCTTTGTAAAGGGGCAGAAGTGTCAAAACTGGGAAGAATCGCTATTAGGTTGACGTTGAGAAGTCGTAGATGAGTCATCTGTTATGCTAGAATCCAAGTTGGTTGTCCAATAATCGTGTTACTGCCCTGTTCCTCCTTGGTTGATTTTTTATTTTAAATGCGTTAGAGCAATAAGATTTAGTGCATTTACCTTTACATTAACTCTGTATGTTTACCTGCAGTATACTCCACTCTGTTACATCTGTAAATAATATACTTCTTACCGTCATTCAGCTGTAGAGCAATGTGCTCTGCGTGACAGGAATTGTGTATAACCTTGTCTGTTTTCCTTTGAGAAAACTTAAATGAAATATACAGTTATTAAAAATAAAAAAATCACTGAAAACTGACGAGAAATCCCTGTGGCCACCCATCCTAGCAGTCTATAATCTGCATGGGAACATTATGTTGTACCTTCAATAGAAAGCTGACGGATTGATAGCAAATACTTAAAAATAATTTTGCTTAGAGGAACACTGGTCAAAAATGAAAAAGCAGCCATCACATTGAGGCAGATTTACTACAGTACAAAAGCATATAATATTTCCCTCAATGCTATAGAATAAAAATATCAAGCAATATTGCAAAAATATATAAATACTTTATTAATCCTCTTACAAATACGTGTACATACCATTAAAATCACCAAATAAAACACATTATTCAATAAACTTGCACACAAATAGGACAGTGTGATATATAGGCAGGACAAAATTGGTGGTTTTACATATCCTCTGATACAGCTGTATGTGTGTGTGTGTGTATATATATATATATATATATATATATATATATATATATATATATATATTATATATATATATTAGTACCAATCATCAAGTATAAGATATTTATGCAAAGTTTCCAAAAAAGTATTACATAATAGTAAACTTGACAAATATATGCTTAATACCCAAGTTTAATACATGAGTCAACCTCACCCACCGTATGCCATGATAACTGCCTACACACTGTCCAGCAGCCCAACGCACGTTTCACACCGGTCTTCATCAGGAAGTGCTGGATCAGTTTATATTGTACTAATCCAACTGGATTCCTATTTAAGCGAATTACCTCACTGTGCTCTCTTATATGGCACAGACGAGAGGCCGGTTGGTACCCAAGCAACGACACTCCCTGTATCCGAAAGTTGGTACATCACAGAAACACAGCACCAAGTCCCATAATGCTCCGGAGTGACGTCGCTGATATCCACCCACCTCATGCATGTGCACACAGCCAGTGAGGCAGCCGTGGCCATTTTGAGAATTGGCAGATGCGCCACTAGAACGTAAATGGCATAATATACCGAAAATTTTTACATAGTGGATAAGCCACGTGATCTAATACATGAAAAGGTCATACAATAATAGATTATCTACAAAACAGGATAATGAAAAAAGTTGTTGCAAAAATGGGTCACACTATAATAGCAATCCGTTGTCAGTACATGGAGGACATTCGGATATTACCTAGATTGGTGACCCCTACTGTTAGGTGAAAACCATAGGAAGTAGTGCCATAATGGAAAATGAGCTCATTAATTTATGAAAAAACAATAATGAATCACTAGTGTATAATGGCACCCTCTCCACAAAGAAGGAAAAAAAGGGGGAACATTTTTCTTCAGGTCAAAAATACAAAGTGTTAAAAATATGAAAATAGTCATGAAATCCACAATTCCCCCTGCACATATACATGCATACAGTTGAAGTCCACAAATGTGAAAAAGTGCAAGTAGCAATAATTGTGAGTCAGCAGAGTGGCCGCGGCAGAAGATGTTCGGTCCTGCTCCTCGAACATGCCACGGATAGACTTCAGGAGCAAGGCTAGGTCTGAGGATTCAGGTTCCTGTTCCAAGTTGGGATTTGCCTATGCAAGGGCCTTGTCAGCAAGGAGGCAGATAATAAACGCTACTTTGGCCTCCTCAGAGGTGAGGAGATGTGCTGGTAGCCTAAAATGAACCGAGCATTGGTTGATGAACCCTTTACAGGCTCTGGGGTCATGATAGCGAGGAGAAAGAGGCAGCGAAACTGTGGATCCGGAACAAACAGGAGGATCAACGGGCAGTGGACTGGCAGCAGTCTCTGGCGGGGGAACCGGAGGTGGAACAGTGAGTTGATCCAGATGGGCCATGATGGAATTTCTAGCCTCAAGGAGTTGATCCTGACCTGTCCGTAGGTCATGCATCTCCGTCTGTATCCTTTGAACTGCGGTCTTGGGCTGGCCAGCAGGTTCCATGGCCTGAGCGTACTGTCACGATCTAGGGGCATTTGGACCCACTAGGCTGCTGCACTGTAGCGGAGAGGCAGCTGGCCAAGTCACAGTCAATGCACAAATCTATACAAGACAATTGGCAGGGACTTTAGCAAGGATGGAGGTGGATGTGGCAGGTTGCGCCAGACGTGGCGGATGAAAGCAGGTGCAGCAGGTTGCGCCAGAAATGGGCGGATGACCGCCGATGCAGCAGGTTGTGGCGGACGACAGCAGGACACGACTCCAATCGCTAAACAGGCTCAGGAACAATAACACAGCACCGGATACAGGTAACAGGGTAACACTAAGGGACCGTTTGCAAGACTAACATGGGAACTACAAACAACGCTCAGGCAAGGATCGAAAGCTCAGGACCCTTTTTATAGTTCAAGGTGATCTGAGCATAATTAATTACATATGCGCGTGCCCGCCCTCTAGTGAACACTACGGGACAGAGTGGACGCTTGTGCTGGCGTCTCTGGGGAGGGAGACGTTGGCAGGAAGAGGAAGACCTGCGGGAGGCAGGTAAGGGGAGGTTGGGGGACGTGACCGCGGCCGTAACAATATAAATATATATAATATTTGTAATATACTATGACAGAGTAGTAATGCACAAAAATAAATTACCATGTTTCTCGGATTATAAGACGCACTGGACCATAAGACGCACCCATAATTTGTTGTATAAAAGAGGAGGGTTTTGTCTTTGACTGTACTTTTCCTTGGTAATATTCAGACAATAGGGTATAGATACAGCACCACCGTGCCCCAATACAATGCCAGCCACCGTGCTCCAATACAATGCCAGCCACAGTGCCCCAATACAATGCCAGCCATAGTGCCTCAATACGTCAGCCAGGGAGATACAAGATATTGGCAGCTATAGTGCTCTCACCCTCCCATGAACTTACCAGACTTGAACTCACCAGAGGTGTGGAGAAGCAGGTGATAAATTTGCTGCTCTGTTTATAGGAGGGGGCGTTGCTAGACGGTCCTTGCAGATCAGTACCTACACCGATTTATTGTGCTGTGTGTGCCAATGTTTGTGTTATTTGCCCACCGAACAGTCAGATTTAAGTGAATTCTATGTGTAAGATGTGACTGTTCAGTAAACCGATAACCCAGAGATTTTTTTACACACACCACAGGACAATATGTTTCCAAAACAGTGCACTGCAAGGACTTTTGAATCACTGAGCTCCGTTTCCTGCTTCTATATACTCTGGCAGCTGTCTGCATTCAGACTATTAGATGTACTAGAAGATTACAGCATAGTTTTGAGGACAAAAAGTGTGTCTAATAGTCCAAAAAATATGGTAAAGTAAAAAAGGCAAATGGAAATCCACACAGTGCCACACATACAAAAAATATATTAAAATAAAGAAAAAGAAAATGTAAAGAATGAAAAGAAAACAAAAGAGGAAGAAGAAAATAAAAGAAAGAAGGCATAACTGGTATAGTACCAAATTATGTACATCGTTGCATTCAAATAGTGCTTATATTCAACAACCTCCAGCACCTCCAAATAACAATGTAGATAAAACCCAATGCTGCATATCTTGCCGCACAATTTCCACTGAGTACTACTTCGTAGATTTACTATGTTGTCTGCGTCTAAAATGTGTCGTCAAATGCACCAAAGAACATATATGTTTGCACCTAAATAGTCACCATATAAAATTGTGTCTCGAAAGGGTGCGTGGCCTACCAGGGAATGTGGCATGGCTTCAAATGTGCCAAACGAAAATTAAGCCAGCCAGGAGTTGGTATAAGGAGGATAAATGTTTCTAGCATGTCTAGTAAGCTTAGCCAAATTTATCCTATAAATTGCACCTCTGTGAAAAATTTGACTCATCCTCCGACTGCCTAGTCTAACTTGGTGCGAGAACTTAAGCGCCCCTAACTTGTCTGGTGGTTTAATCTCTGTATATGCATTAGCGATAGCTGAACCATGTCAAGTAGGAAAGGTTGGAGATATGATTTCTATGGGTTACAACAAAGAATAGTCTATACATGTACCAGGAGTATGATGTAGCACAACAGAGCTCCGTCTATGGTACTGGTGCGGTGATCAGTAAGGTAGACAGGCAGTACAGGGTCTGGCACTGGAGATATAGCGGAGCTGGGTATGTTTACAGAGGCAATAGGGTAGTTAGACAGTCCATGTCTCCGTAATGGTAAAGGTTAGTATGTTTCACCAAGTCCTAGAAAATCCTTTTTAATGGTTTTGTTTTTCTCACTTGTCCGTTCTTCAAATTCCATTTCATTGTATGTCTTTGTACAGTTCGAAGAAGGAAATCACAGATGCTGTCAACACATTGTCTAATTTTTCACACGTTCAATATCAATCTTCTCAATTCTTTAGTGTCTGATACTTTCTGCATATATAGATTCCCCTACAAAGCCAAAGAAAAAAAAGGAAACTGATACATATGACCCAATATTCTAGGTAGAAAAATAACAACCATTTAGTGTCAAATATATGATAAAAGTATAGGTTTAAGATTATGTGGAACATGCAGTTAATGTCATAACTTTGTCAAATACTTTGAAGAAATGTATAATTCGGAATGGTGACACTAGTAGTTGTTAAGCTCTCCCATTTGTATAGCTATATAATGTGCCTGGATGCTGAATAGGACATTTGGGTGGAATATCGTGAAGAGAGTCCCATATGTTAGCTGAGATAATCAGCGTTTCTATGAAAATATAGCAGCTCACAATACCTCTCCCAAAAATCTCTTTTAGCTGGATGCCAAGCACAGTATATAGACTTCCAAATCTGGTTCTGTGAGATGGGTAGTGGGGGCTTTTAGAACCTACTGGTTTTACCCTCTGTTAGATGGCCTTGTTTAAAATGCTTATTTTTTCTACGATAGTGACCCTTTAATGCACTAAATCTGTAATATAGGAATACAATTGCAAAGAGTATTCATATAACATAAGTAAAGTAACCAAGACAACAATTGTGTCTGACTAAGGGTCTCCAAGGGGTATGCTGTCATTGTTAAATGATTGCACATAGTAACTGCTATGTCACTTCTAATATTTAAAGAATCATGCTCATTTTAATGTTTCTTTGTTTGTTACCCTATTCTTTTAGCTTTGGCTGTTGAACGTTGACACAGTGTTGGTGGAATTAATAAAGTCTGGACGTATTGGTTCCTGCTTTTTCTCTGGAAGTACATCCTGTGACACAAAAGACATTCCAGAAGTTAAGAATGTTGCAAGGGTGCTATACATGCCGTGTATTGGCGACACCAACACAGAGTAGGTATTTTTTTTTCTCTTTTTTTTTGCTAAAATTATTCTAATTATTTCTCATTTTATACAAAAGTTAGACCAGGTCCAATTCTGCTAATTTCTACTCATGCACAGATATTTTGTGGCACCAGGCGCCAGATTGAATTATTCCTTTTTTTTCTGCAGACACTTGCTAATGAGTTTGGGAAATAATTATTCAATAATTAATTGTGATATGATTTTTTATAAAGAGAAGACAGTATATTTTTCCAGCTAAAAGTGACTTTTTTTAAAACCGTTACTAGTCCAGTATAGTTTCAACATCTAACTAAAGGAGTTATCTGGTTTGGACAACTCCATTTGAGATTGCGGGTCTTCTTTTACAAGGTGATCACAAAGAGTTTCACTGCCAAATCACCTCTGCAACCACACCACTGTGTAAGTGCTGGTTTTGCTGCTGCAAGGAATTCAAATAATTACAGGATCCATTTCAATGGCTAGTTTGTGAAGTTTATTGGTTTCCATCCAATACTCTACAGTCTATCAGAAAGGAGAACCGTGCTAAACACAGCGCTTTGCTTTAGCTAGAACAGATATGTCTATTATCTTAATATGCCATAATACAGCACATAATAAGGGTTTGTCTGAAGCAGACAATCCATTTACAAAACATTTATAATGATAGGTAAACTTAATACATTAGTATATCATGTAAATACGTGAATCTTTGTAATATATCCATGGCCTGAGCGTACTGTCATGGCTTTGGGGTATGTGGACCCACTAGGCCGCTACGCCATAGCGGATTAGCCGCTGGCCAAACTAGAGTTAATAATCGTCTCTAGGACAAGAGTACCTGGATAGATGGTTTGGCAGATACGTGGTGTAGCAGACACGTGGCACTGAAGACGCTTGGCATGGCAGATAGCACGTGGCACAGAGGAAGAACACGACTCCAACACTAGACTTCGCTCAGGAACAAATAGAATTAAGGATACCGGAACACAGGATACAACTAAGGAACCATTTGCAATAACAAACATGGGTAGACACAGCAATGCTCAGGCACAGGAAGGAGGGCAGGACAGATATAAGTAGGACAGGGTGCACAGGGATAGGCTAGGGAAGATTATAGTGGAGCGCGCTCCGGCTCTTTAAGAGGACACCAGGACGCGCGCATGCACTCTACGGGAGTGCGCAACAGATGGGAGCAGTACATGCTGGTGTCCCTGGGGAGGAGGAGGGGGGGGACGCCGGCATGAAGGTAAACTATGCTGGTGATCGCTAAGGGAAGCCGGATAGCGGCGAACGGCGGCCACCAGCGTTACAGTACCCCCCTTTACGCCCCCTCTTCTTAGGCTCAGAGCGAAGATGGAACCTCTTGATGAGCGCAGGGGCATTAATGTTCTCTTCAGGTTCCCATGATCTCTCCTCAGGACCAAACCCCTTCCAGTCAACCAGGTAGAAGATTTTGCCTCCTACCCTCTTGTAGTCCAGAATCTCCTTAACATCAAAGATGTCAGAAGCACCACTAGGAGAAATGTGCAGGTCTAGGGGCTTAGCTTTAGCGCTTCAGGACCATGGGTTTTAGGAGAGACACATGGAAAGAGTTAGGAATCTTAAAAGTCGACGGCAGACGTAGCTTATATGACACAGGATTGCACTGTTGGAGAACTTCACAAGGACCACGAAATCTGGGGGCAAATTTGTAAGAGGGGAATTTCAAACTAATATTCTTTGATGATAACCAGACTTTGGCAGTGGGAAGAAACTGAGGAGGGCTTTTACTGTCAGCATTTCTCTTTATGCGGTCTACCGCCTGCAGGCTAAAGGATTTGGTTTGCTGCCAGATATGAAAAAAGTCTCCAAATGAAGAGTTAGCTGCAGGTACTTGAGATCTAGCTGGAACAGGAAGAGGAACACGTGGATGTTGACTGTATACAATGAAGAATGGGGAAGAGGCAGTAGATTCACTCGTGTGGTTGTTGTAGGAGAACTTGGCCCAAGGAAGGAGCTATACCCAGTTGTCGTTTTGAACAGAAATAGAATGACAAAGATCATTTTACCAGTATTTGATTAATCCTTTCAACTTGGTCGTTAGATTGTGATTGATCTGCAAAAGTGAAGTAGAATTTCACATCAAGAAGTTTACAGAGGGCTCTCCAGAATTTTTGAGTAAATTGTACACCCTGATCAGACACGATATTGAGGGGCAGTCCATGCAGATGACCGATATGCTGTATAAATAGATTTGCCAGACGAGAAGCAGAAGGAAGGCCAGTTAGTGGGATGAAATGTGCCATCTTAGAAAAGCGATCCACCATGACCTAGACAGTAGTGCAACCTGCAGAAGGGGGCAGGTCGGTGATGAAATCCATGGCGATGTGTTGCCAAGGTCCATCAGGAACGGGCAGAGACTGAAGCAGACCAGCAGTCTTGGAATGAGAGGAATTGTCTTGGGCACAATTGGTACAAGAAGCATCATAGTCCACAACATCTCTAGGCAGCGTGGGCCACCAGTAATGAAGAGGTTTAAAGTCCCGTGTCTTACGGACACCAGAGGGTCCAGCCAGTTTGGAATTATGTCACCAGGGGAGAATCCTCTTCCTGTCTGCAGGACAAATAAAAGTCTTTTCAGGGGGAATGTCTCTAATTTGCAGAGGGTTCACGGCAATAATCCTGGAAGGATCTATAATATATTGGGGAGCCTCCTCGGAGTCATCCGTCTCAAATGACCGAGATCGCATCGGCCCTCACATTTTGATCTGCAGGGTGGAAGTGGAGCAAGAACTGGAATCGGGGCGAAAAACAGCGACCATCTGGCTTGACAAGGATTTAATCACTGCACAGACTGAAGGAACGTGAGATTCTTGTGGTCCATATAGATGATGATGGGGTGAATAGCGCCCTCCAGCAGATGTCGCTATTCCTCCAAGGCCAACTTGACGGCCAGTAACTCCTGATCCCCAATGAAGTAGTTGCGCTCTGCAGGAGAGAACAGTTTGGAGAACAATCCACAAACCACTGCCTTACCCTTGGACTTTTTTTTTAAACAGAAGTGCTCCAGCACCTACAGAAGAAGCATCAACCTCTCATGAGAACTGTCGAGACACGTCAAGATGATGAAGAACTGCCGACTGAACTGAAGGCTCTTTTGAGACTTGTAAATGTTGACTCTGCCTCTGGAGTCCAGGCATTGCTGTTCATCCTCTTCTTAGTAAAAGCAAAGATTGGAGCAGTCAGAGATGAGAAGTTTGGTATTTACTGCCGGTAAAAATCAGGTTATAAGCCCCACGCACGTCGATCCAGCTTTGTAAAACTCTTGGCTACACAAATTCGATTGAAGACCTCTGAGATTAGAGGCATGGGGTACTTGTTTTTGACCGTGATTTTGTTTAAACCACGGTAATCGATACATGGTCGAAGTGATCCATCTTTTTTCTTAACTAAGAAGAATCCGGCCCCGGTAGGGAGAAGATGATTTCAGGATGAACCCCCTCTCAAGGTTCTTCTTGACGTAAGCCGACATGGCCTGGGTTTCTGGCAAGGAGAGAGGATAGACCCGTCCACAAGTGGGTGATACGTAAGGGAGCAGTTCAATAGGACAATCGTAGAAACGATGGGGAGAAAGAAACGTGCGTCCAATCTGAAGTGAATCTGGCAATGGTTTATAAAGCCTCTACAGGTCTTTGCATTTCCATCATAGCGAGGTGGTAGAGGCACAGAGATTCCGGGGCCAGTACTGACAGTAGGAGCAGCAGGAGGAGGTGTAGTAGTAGCAGCAGCTGCAGTAGAAAGATCCTAGCAATTAACTGTGGAATTCACTGCCTGAAGAAGCTGATCCTGTCGTGCCCGGAGGTCTCGCATGTCTGCTGGCATCAACTAGTGTGCAGTCTTGCGTTGACCAGCGGAATCCATGGCCTGATCGTACTGTCATGGCTGTGGGGTATGTGGACCCACTAGGCCGCTACGCCATAGCGGATTAGCAGCTGGCCAAACTAGAGTCAATAACCGTCTCTAGGACAAGAGTATCTGGATAGATGATTTGGCAGACACTCGGCGTAGCTGACACTTAGCACTGACACGTGGCACGGCAGATGACACGTGGCACAGAGGAAGAAATCGACTCCAACACTAGACTTCGCTTAGGAACAAACCCAATTACTGGATACAGGATAGGGGAACACAGGATACAACTAACGGACCATTTGCAATAACGAACATGGGTAGACAATAACGCTCAGGCACGAGAAGAAGGCGGGCAGGATGGATTTAAGTAGGACAGGGATAGGCTAGGGAAGATTATAGTGGTGCGTTCTCTGGCCCTTTTAAGAAGACACGAGGACGCACGTGTGCACTCTACGGGAGCGAGCTGCAGACGGGAGCAGTACATGCCGGCGTCCCCAGAGAGGAGAGGGATGCCGGCACGAAGGTAAACTATGCTGGCGGCCGCTAAGGTAATCCGGATAGCGGCGAACGGCGGCCGCCAGCGGACCCGCACCTATCTCTAGAACGGAACCCCTAAACCCCGTTCTACCCCTGTGTGTGTCGGCTGATTTCCGACCATGAAGGTGAAAACAGCGTAGCTCGCTGAGCTACGCTGTTTTCGTAAGCTCCATAGAACTGAATTGTAGTTACGGAAACAACGTAGCTCGCATGCTACGCTTCTTCTGTAACTGCCAGTCACTACTATGGGGGTTACGGAAACTGTGTTTCTCAGCGAGCTACGCTGTTTTCGTAACTCCCGACCATAAAGTCAGGAAGTGGCCGGGAGTCAGCGATAGCAGACAAAGCTAGAATGGGGTTTAGGGGGCCCCGTTCTAGAGATAGGTGGGACCCGCATCTATCTGACATTTATTAAATATAATGAGGATATGTTATAAACGTCCCTCGCGGGAAAACCCCTTTAACAAAATGAATGAACAGAAGAGAAATCTAAATCAAATCTATATTTGGTGGCACTACCCTTTGCCTTTCAATTCTTCTTGGTACACTTGCGCACAGTTTTTGAATTAACTTGGCAGGGAGGTTGATCCAAACATCTTGTAGAACTAACCACAGATCTTCTGTGGATGTTGGGTTCCTCAAATCCTTCTGTCTCCTCATGTAATCCCAGACAGACTCGATGATTTTGAGATCAGGGGGCCATATTATCACTTACATGGCTGTAGATAGAATAAATTTTGAGTCAATCAGATGCCTCCCTGGTGGTATTGCATGAAGGATAATATCTTCCTGTATTTTTCAGCATTGAGGACAACATTAATCCTGACCAAATCCACAACTTAATTTGCTGAATGCAGTCCCAAACTTGCAAGGAACCTCCTCACTGTTGCCTGCAGATACTTATTATTGTACCGCTCTCCAGCCCTTCAGTGAACAAACTGCCTTCTGTTACTTTCAAATATTTAAAATTCAGTCCAGAGAACCTGCTGCTATTTTTCGTTCATGGTTGAGTCGCTGGGCCTTGTTTTCCACTTCAAGGGTATGGCTTTTTGGCCGCAATTGTACCATGAAGACCACTTCTGGTCAGACTTCTCCAAACTAAGGATGGGTGGTCACACTGGTTTCTGCCAGTTCTGAGCTTATGGCACTGCTGGACATCTTCCAATTTGGAAGGGAAGCATGAATGATGTTTCTTTGATCTGCTGCACTGATTTTTTGGCTGACCACTGCTTCTGTAGTCCTCAACATTTCCTGTTTCTTTTGTGCTTCTTCAAAAGGACTTGAACAGCACATCTTGAAACCCCAGTCTTCTTTGAAATCTTTACATGGGTGTAACCTTGCTGATGCACTATAACTACCTTGGCCATGGTTGACCTGTGATGTGAAACGGTCTTCCACAACCTCACCTTTGTAGCAGAGTTAGGCTCTTCCTTACCCAGTTTTAAGCCTCCTACACAGCCGTTTCTGTTAGGGTATGTTCACACGGCTTATTTTCGGCCGTTTGTCGGGGCGTAAACGGCTATAAAATCGGAGGCAGAATGCCTCTATACATCTTCCCATTGATTTCAACGGGAAAACGCCGTTCTGTTCCGACGGGCCGTTTTTTACGCAGCTGTTTTGAAAAACGGCCGTGAAAAAGAAGTGCATGTCCCTTTTAGAGCCGTTTTTCATAGACTCTAGAAAAACAGCTCCAAAAACGGCTGTGAAAAACGCGACTTTGAATAAAAAAACATCTGAAAATCAGGAGCGGTTTTCCCTTGAAAACCGCCCCGTATTTTCCAAAATTTTTGATTTTGTGTGTGCACATACCATACCCTTATAGTTAATAACTGTGTTTCGACCTACATATAAAAATGATGATCATTATCACTTGTTTGCTATAATTGGTTAATCATACACCTGACTATAGACCTACAAAATCCATGACTGTGCAAGAATTTATGCTATTTGAAGGCAAAAGTCACACCAAATATTGATTTGATTTAGATTTCTCTTCTGTTCATTCACTTTGTATTTTGTTAACTGATCAGCATGATAAGCATTTGAGAGCATTCTTACTTTGCAGCATTTTTCCACAACTGCCTAAAAGTTATGTACAATACTGTATATAGAAGCTGCAGCGCTAAAGCAAAAATACATTATTTAGTAAGACTACATTAGAAAAAGGTTTAGGCCTTATTCACACGACAGTGAAAAAAAATGTCCATTTAAAACTGATCAACTGTCAGTTTTTCATGGCCATTTTGCATCAGTTTGTCTCTAAATTTTCATCCATTTCAAGTCCATCTGTCCGTTTTTAATGGCCGTTTGACATCCATTTTGCATCAGTTTTTCATGGCCGTTAAAAAAACTGATGAATTTCATTGGGCAGGCTTTTTTTGTCCCAACCCCCTGAAAACAACCAAAGGAAGGTCACATGTTCACCTAGACACTATTTACAGCCTCCCTGTATATGATGCCACACACCTCCCTGTATATGATGCCACACGCCTCCCTGTATATGATGCCACACCAGCCTCCCTGTATATGATGCCAGACGCCTCCCTGTAGATGCCACACGCCCCCTGTAGATGATGCCACACCAGCCTCCCTGTATATGATGCCAGACGCCTCCCTGTAGATGCCACACGCCCCCTGTAGATGATGCCACACGCCTCCCTGTATATGATGCCACACCAGCCTCCCTGTATATGATGCCACACACCTCCCTGTATATGATGCCACACGCCTCCCTGTATATGATGCCACACCAGCCTCCCTGTATATGATGGCAGACGCCTCCCTGTAGATGCCACACGCCCCCTGTAGATGATGCCACACCAGCCTCCCTGTATATGATGCCAGACGCCTCCCTGTAGATGCCACACGCCCCCTGTAGATGATGCCACACGCCTCCCTGTATATGATGCCACACCAGCCTCCCTGTATATGATGCCACACACCTCCCTGTATATGATGCCACACGCCTCCCTGTATATGATGCCACACCAGCCTCCCTGTATATGATGCCAGACGCCTCCCTGTAGATGCCACACGCCCCCTGTAGATGATGCCACACCAGCCTCCCTGTATATGATGCCAGACGCCTCCCTGTAGATGCCACACGCCTCCCTGTAGATGATGCCACACGCCTCCCTGTAGATGCCACACGCCCCCTGTAGATGATGCCACACGCCTCCCTGTAGATGCCACACGCCCCCTGTAGATGATGCCACACGCCTCCCTGTAGATGATGCCACACGCCTCCCTGTAGATGCCACACGCCCCCTGTAGATGATGCCACACGCCTCCCTGTAGATGCCACACGCCCCCTGTAGATGATGCCACACGCCTCCCTGTAGATGATGCCACACGCCTCCCTGTAGATGATGCCACACGCCTCCCTGTAGATGATGCCACACGCCTCCCTGTAGATGATGCCACACGCCTCCATGTAGATGATGCCACACGCCTCCATGTAGATGATGCCACACGCCTCCCTGTAGATGATGCCACACCAGCCTCCCTGTAGATCGTGCCACACCAGCCTCCCTGTAGATCGTGCCACACCAGCCTCCCTGTAGATGCTACACCAGCCTCCCTGTAGATGCCACACGCCCCCTGTAGATGATGCCACACGCCTCCCAGTAGATGCCACACGCCCCCTGTAGATGATGCCACACGCCTCCCTGTAGATGCCACACGCCCCCTGTAGATGATGCCACACGCCTCCCTGTAGATGATGCCACACGCCTCCCTGTAGATGATGCCACACGCCTCCATGTAGATGATGCCACACGCCTCCATGTAGATGATGCCACACACCTCCCTGTAGATGATGCCACACCAGCCTCCCTGTAGATCGTGCCACACCAGCCTCCCTGTAGATCGTGCCACACCAGCCTCCCTGTAGATGCTACACCAGCCTCCTTGTAGATGCCACACCAGCCTCCCTGTAGATGCCACACCAGCCTCCTTGTAGATGCCACACCAGCCTCCTTGTAGATGCCACACCAGCCTCCTTGTAGATGCCACACCAGCCTCCCTGTAGATGCCACACCAGCCTCCCTGTAGATGCCACACCAGCCTCCCTGTACATGATGCCACACCAGCCTCCCTGTAGATGCCACACCAGCCTCCCTGTAGATGCCACACCAGCCTGCCTATAGATCGTGCCACATACTCACGAGAGCAGCGCCGTCTCTCCTCTTCTTCACTTGTGGTCACTCGTCTGCACGGGATCTGGCAAGGCAGTGCGACGGGGCGGTGACGTCATCGAGGCGCCTTCAAACCCGAGTGACCACACCTGAAGAAGCGCCGCAAACGTGAGTATGCCAACGATAGCCAGCAAGGGAACTAGTAGTTCCCTTGCCAGTCCCCATGTAACAGATCCGTTTTTAACGGTTGTTACATGTATTGACAGCCGTTAAAAACGGATCCATTGACTTCTATGGGGGCCGTCAGGCCGTCAAAACGGCCAAAAATAGGACATGTCCTATTTTTTGACGGCCATTATTCACGGGCCGTTAAAAAAACGGCCGTGTGAATGCACCCATAGAACATCATTGTTCTGAAAACGGCCATGTGAAAGCCGTTAAAAGGACGGCCATCACATGGCCGTTTTTCACTGTCGTGTGAAAGAGGCCTTAGTATTCCAAAACACATTGAACATTACATAGAAAAACACGGCATCAATGGTTTTCATGGCCTTTAACGTATTGTATAACATGGTAGGCTACACTTTTTAATACTGTCAAGGCACAGTTTCTAGATGTTAAGCTGTTAAACGTGGAAAAGGGACTCTTTTGGTATACATTTGTCCCATAGATTGCTATAGGTAAAACATATGTTTCTTGTTAACCAATTGTATCCTTCTGACTTGTCCTATAAATGCGATGTGAATAAAGCCTTATACACAAGTTGTGGCTGCACTACATCTAGAACTAGGGGTTTTGTTTAGGAAGACCTTCAATAGAAACACAACTTTCCATTGTCTATCAGGATCTGGATGACTTTTATGCTTATTGTACTCACCTCCCTGAAATCCAACATCCATTTTTTTTTTCCTGTTCTGTCACCATCTGTCATTTTAGATTTCCCCAGCTTTTTCTTCCTCTGTGCTATGCTATCAATCCCATGATGCCTCAGCACAGCATCACACAAGCAGGTGCAACCTGTACCAGTACCAATTTTATCGTACAGGCCGTTCTGCTGCCTTTATTAGTGACATAGGCTTGTTCCCATCGACTCATGGAGAGAAAGGGTGTCAAAAAAGCTGATTCGGACTGTTGCTATGCAATTGTCCCAGTTTGATATTAAGGCCCTGTTCACACTGAGTTTTTTGCAGGCAGAAAATTCTGCCTGTAAAAATCAGCTCCGTTGTTTTTTTAAGTGTTTTTGCACAACAGCCGTTTTTGACGGGGTTTTTTTTACGCAGTTTTTTTTTTTACTCTTGGAACAGGCAAAGGAAAAATCCATCAGCGGTTTTCGACATTTTTGGCTCCGTTTTTGCTGCGGTTTCTGCAGCAAAAAACGCGTAAAAAAAAAACTGTGTGAACAGGGCCTTAGTGATAGAAGCATCAAGAAAAACATGTATGAGACTGACACATGGATTTCTTTAATGGAATACATAGGTGGTTGGGTCAGAGTTTAATGATAGGTACTTTTAAATTATTAATTTCAATTTATTTTAGGGAAAATATTTATTGTAAAATGCTCTTGGGTCCCATTCCGATATGTTCCTTGTTTATTGTGCCACTACCGTATGCGAATGTAACTGACGTTTACACCTGGTAAGTTGTGCCAGCATAGGCTTTTTTATGACTAGAAAGTAAAGAAGCTATAGATTTATTGGACTTCAGATTAAAATAAAGCAAATTTATGCCTTGGCGTATCTTCTGCTGTAAATCACGCTATTCTTTGATTCGCTTCCTGCATTTGGTTTTATAGTAAATATTTGCAAATGTTCTACCACTGCATTATATTACATTATAATGAATAAAATGAAAATAAACTCTGAATGACAGACGGAAGCCAGATAAATACTGGTTTTCTTATAATTGTGTGTTTTCTGCTTGCCTTTCTGAAAATTACCATTTGAATTGGACTCTTCTCAATTCTATTCTTGCTATCAATTTTCGAGAGCTCTATTTCGAGTCAGTGGCCATCACTGTGACAGAAAAAGCGTCTTCCACCTACAAGTTTGAACATTCTCTAAAAACGTATGTTTTCAAAATGGGTTTATTTTAATTTCAGAAGAATCTTTAATTTGACAACCCTCACAATGATTTATCACAATAGGCTGCTTAAAACTGCTTGGAATAATGAGCAACGTGAATTTCAATACTTCCTTAAGGCTAAACGAGTCAGCAGGAACTGAAATTGCAAGATAGACACTTTTATTTGAGCTCATATACAAGTGAACATTTGTATGAGGCTATTGTAACGAGGCCAATAGGGATTTGGGATTATTTATTTAAACCCTTATGAAAAGTAAACTATTTCCATGTGTGTTTAGCAGTGCAAAGAAAAGATTATCGTAAGAAAGACCCCGTCCCTGGTATACTAAAGTGACAAAACTAGAGGGAAAAAATATCTAAGCATAAAAATTTTGCAAAAGGTTCTGATTTAGATAATTATTCACTGACTCCATGATACGAATCTGGGTTTTTCCATTAATAATGAGGATTATCAAACATTAACAATAAACTTCTAGACGTTGTAAGTGTTGATATTTCTCGGCAGCATTTCAGATCAATAAGACAAACTTTTATGTTTCCTGGATAAATCCCTTGTGCATAAAGTTTAATGCATCTCAGATGTGCTCAAACTTTATCCTGATGTTTTGAATAGCAACACAGAAAAACAAAATAACTAATAAGTTAACAATTTTTTCTGTAAAAGTTGCTTATTGGTTTTGAACAGGCAGAAAAAATACGAACACTAATACAAATAAGGCTTCGTTCACATCTGCGTTGGGATCCCGTTCTGACGTTCCGTCTGAGGTTTCCATCAGAACGGGACCCTGAGCAGACACAAACTGACACGGACCTGTTTCCATCATCATTGATTTCAATGGTCACTTAGCCGGTGCCCGTGTTATCCGTTTGTATCTGTTGTGCAACGGACACGTCGTTTTCCTGGAAGCAATAGCGTAGTCGTAGTATTGAAATTCACGTTGCTCATTATTCCAAGCAGTTTTAAGCAGCCTATTGTGATGAATCATTGTGAGTCGACTACGCTATTGCTTCCAGGAAAACTACGGGTTTCCGTCGGTGTCAGTTTGTGTCTGCTCAGAGTCCCGTTCTAACGGCAACTTCCGACGGAACGTCATGACGGGACCCCAATGCAGATGTGAACAGAGCCTAAAGCAGTTTTCTTTAGGCAGACAACATGTGTTATAATAAAACGTTGTTTAAATTTCTTTAAAAAAATAAAACATAGTCGCAGTACATGGCATGATAGTGAGCTCATCATCTTGTGGCAATCGTAAAGGGTAAAAAATAAGAATAAAATGCTGTTAATTCATTTTTCCTCCTATCACTTTCTCATTCTCATTGCTGCAGTGAAATAAATAATCCATTTGGGAAAGGGGCTAGCATCTGGCTCCTGTATCTCTCACTGGTCTTGCCTTGTCCCCATTGCCGATGATTTTCAAAGGCTGCTTCAAGAGTGGGTATGCTAATAAGCCGTAATGGGGCCATAAGTTAAAATCTTACCCTACATGAGTCCACTTTTTCCTGACATTCAAGAACAATAGTTTCCGGGTGTAGTCAGATATTTTTATAGTACATTATTACTTATTTATCACAGGTTTCAGCTTTGAAGATAAGAAACCTACACTATATGGCCAAAAGTATTTGGACATCTGACCATGACACATACACTATGTGGACAAAAGTATTGGGACACCTACACATTACACCTATAGGAGCTTTTATGACTTCCAATCCTAAATCCATAGGAATTAATATGGAGTTGGTTCCCCCTTTGCAGCAAAAACAGCTTTCACTCTTCTAGGAAGGCTTTCTACAAGATTTTGGAGTGTTTATGTGGGATTTCCCTCAAAATATGGTTGTTTTTTTTTTAAGTGCCATCTATGGTCTTCATTTTCTGATGATTTATGAACACTCCCTATATGCTTTTGATGAGGTTTTAGTGTCTTACAGTTGCTAGAGAAATAAAAAAAAATGTTTTTGAAATTCAGTTGCTAGATTCAACTAGATTATCTCTTTATTGTATAGGAGCCAGAGATGTTGAGCAATATCACCTTAATGTCTAATAGAGAACTTTGGATGTACTGTAATGTTAGCTCAACACCTGCAGCAGTTTTTGATGGATTGTGTTAATAACCACAAAGTAAGAACAACACAACCTTTTGTGCCAGAACATGCCTGTTCATAGCTCGCCATTGCAATAAGAAAGCATAAATGTAAGCTCTTTTCTAACACCACCCACTCAGCTGCTGTGTTCTTCAACTTTTAATAGCGAGGCATATTGGTTCACCGCTGGGAGTTTTTTCAAATTATATTCTGAAGGGGAATTACACCAATATTTTTTCCATGGTATACCAGTTACAATAGATATCTGGGCATATTTGTGAGTTGTTTGTGTCCACGTAGTTCCTGCAGGAAAGCAATCAAGGGGGCATGGAAATGCACTTAAGCGACGGCAAGCTAGAGAAATGTGGCACAGTATGAAAAGCTAAATTTACCTTCAGACCCTGACATGATTAGTCCATGCTATGTATTCTGTCTCTTAACAACACACCCCCTGCCCTTCCCCTCACTGTACAAGTAAAACAAATTGCAGCCACTATTTATTGTACTGTGCAATTTCTTAAAATCAATCTAGAGATAGGCTTTTAAAATGAATGATTTGAAATAAAATAATGCTCTTGGTGCAATGGATTTGTTTCATGAGATCTTAATTTAAGTTTACTTCTCATCCTCCTTTGCAAAGTGAAGTTAGGAGGTATTGAAAAGTTTCCAGAAGGTGATTTTAACCCTTAACAGTGGGTTTTATTGACTTTGGATATCCAAGGCAGGAGTTGTTGTGCTTGGTAATGCAACACATCTCGTTCACTTGAATATAACAAACAGCAGTACCAGCCCCAGCAGCTTGTACAGATAAGCCGCTGTGCCTATTAAAAGGGTTGTCTGAAGAAAGACATTTATCACCTATCCTAAGGTTTGGTAACAAATGTCTGATTGCTGGAAAGGCCCACCGTTCCTACTCACACCGCAGTAAGGAGGAGCTTGAATGGAGCTGTGGTTGAGCATGCAGTGAGAGGGAATGGGAGGCTTGGGACCCCCATTCAAGTGATCGATGGGGGTCCCAGCATTGGGACCCCCAGCGATCAGACAATTACCACCTACCCTGTGAATAGGTGATAAATGTTTGTCTTGGAGAACTCCTACAAAGAACCCCTTTAACCCTTGCCGCAACAGTTTTCAGACTTTTGTCATATACAAAACTTGAATTATAAAATGAAAAATTATATTCCATTCCCATATATTTTCTCTGACACCTGGTAAATTTCTGTTTTCACTTTGTCATTATGGGGTATTGATGGGGAAAAACTAGATTTTTTTATTTTAGCACAAGGCCTCAACTAAACAAAATGCGAAAAAATTTAGTCTGAAGCTTTTTAAATGTATTGTATCTTTACATAATCAACATAAGAGATTAAACCAAAAATCTCTGCTATCTAGATGCCAGTAAACATTCGTGTCACGGGGTCGACAAGTGGCCTGATTAGGCGCAGGTGGTGATTGGATCATATTCTCACCCCTTTAGTAGATGGGGGGAAACCAAGCACCCCCCCCCCATTACTTCCTCCTAGCTTACGAAATGTATGTAGGAGTCAGATGGAATGGTATCTGACTGCAGAATCAGACTACAGAGAGTCTGGTAGTTATCTTTTACCTAGGAGGACGTTTTTAATCAAGATCTTTTGCAAAGTTTTTCATTTTTTATGCAGTTCAGCCATAAAAACAATGGTTGCAAAGGTAGACACAGCTTTTAATTATAGGTTTACGATGCAAGTTTAGAATTCTAGTCCTACTTACAGAGACCATGTTAAAAATGCCTATTCATTGCCTTTAAGAATAGCCCCTCTACAATTCTGTATGAAATGACTTATGTATATGTATGCAGAGTATAATTTTTGTCTCATCCGCTAAGACTACAGAGTATTCTCCACTTAGCTACTAACCTGAAGATGATCCCTTTTGTGTTGAAATTCTGTACAATGGCAAGGAATGGGACAAGATTTGTGGGGAAAAACATCTGCTTTTGGGAAAGTTATTGATGATACACTTCAAATCTTAAATGTGTATCTGAGAATACGCACTATGCACTCTTAACTAAAAGCGGTTTGGCAGTTCAATCTAAGAAAAACTCTTATATCACCATGTTCACATGCTGAGAATCCGCTAAAATCCTGTCGGCAATGCATGTGACTGGGATTTTTTTATACCCCATTCTCCGATTCAGGAAAAAATATTCGCTACAGTTTATCAGTCTGAAGTCCAAGCTGGTTAGTTCACAGAGCATTGCCTAGAAAAGTTACAATTGTATCCACTTCTCAGCTGAAAGCAGGACTAGGTACAGGGGCGATTCTAGCTTTTCCGCTGCCTGAGGCGAAAATGTAAATGGCACCCAACCGCCCCCCCCCCCACACACACACACAAAATAAAACGTAGGTGAGAGACAACAAAACAATATAATTAAAACTGTGTGAACAAAAATATACATTATTGAACATCATTGTTATAAGCTGCAAGGCCTCATTATGCTACAGGCAATTGTGTAGTAAATATCCCTATATTGCCCCAGCTATAAGTACTAGTAAAATGACCAGGGCAACGTGTATCCAAAATGCAAACACAAAAATGAAACAACGTCCACTTTCAAACTTGTGTCAGGGCCCCTTTAATGGCTCTTTACAGTCAGTATAGTAACGCATGCTGCACTTTCTGTCCACGTCTGTTGGATCTGTACAACCAATCCGTAATATTTGTAAACCGAAACTACACAGACTGGACTAGGAATGAATGTAATCATTGAGCCAGTAATATAATCTAAAAACTATTCACTGCATGTTCAGGCCTTAAAGGGGTTGTCCCAAGATTAAATGTTATCCCCTCTCTACAGGATAGGAGATAACATGCTGATCAGTGGGGGTCCCTCGTACCCCTGAGTTAATGACGCTGCAGGTCAAGCACACACGCTGCCGCTCCAGTTACTCAGGGGTACAAGGGACCACCGTTCTAGTTACCAGTGGGGGTCCCAGTGGTCGGACCCCACCCATCAGCATGTTATGTCCTATCCTGTAGACAGGGGGTAAGATTTAATCTTGGAACAACCCCTTTAACTGCAAGGGGCAAAAATGTATATTTAGAAAAAAAGGCATATGGAACAGTAGCAAAGCAAAAAATAAACTGCGCAAAAATGTTTCCCCGATGAGTACAAGAAAGCCTCACCTGGGAATTACACTTTCTTGTACTCCACAATGGGGAAACATTTTTTCCCTCTGACGGATGACTTTTCACTTGCAGAGTTACATGAAGGGAAATTATTTTTCTTTAACCTCTAGTTTCTATTGTGGGGCAGGGGAGAAAAAAGTATAGGTTTTGTATTTTTAATACTGCTAACTTTTATTTTTTTGCTATGTTCGGCTGGACCATTTAGACTAAGTCATAGATTAGTTGGACTACTTCGATAATGCACGTTTTGTTTTGTTTTTTAAATAAAATGGAGGAAGAGGGTTGTGTGGGGGAGTTTTTATTTCAATAAAAAAAATTTTTCTTATGTCTTTGATTTTTTTTAAATTATATTACCGCCTTTGTAATCGCCGCTGTCTGCTTGACGGCGTCCATAGTAAGGCAGGGCTTAGCGTTAGCCAGTAAAAAGGCTAACCGTAACCCCCCCATTATTACCCTGTTACCCACCGCCACCAGGGGTGCCGGGAAGAGCCGGGTACCACCCAGTACCGGACCATCTGTAGCGATGGTCGGGTACTGGAGCGACTGCAGGCTGGTATTATAACGCTGGGAGGGACAAAAACCCAAAAGGACCACGGTTTTTTGTTTTCCCACCCTGGTAATGCTAGCCTGCTGCTGCTGTGTTGTATCCGGCTGGTTATAAAAAATGGGGGGACCCCACGTCGGATTTTTTTTTTAAAAAATAGTTGAAAAAAAAACTACGTGGGTTCCCCCTAATATTTCATAACCAGCCAGATACAACATAACAGCATCAGCCTAGCATTACCAGGATGGGAAGGGCCAAGGTTTCTGTCCCTTCCCAGCCTGATCAAACAAGCCTGCGGCCGCCCACTACAGATTTGTCGGGTACTGGATTGCACCCGGCTCTTCCCGGCACCCCTGGTGGCGGTGGGTCCCAATGTAATAATCGGTGGTTAGTGTCGGTCTTTTTACTGGCTAACGCTAAGCTCCGCCTTAGTAGTGGACGTCAACAATCAGACAACTGCCATTACTAAGGTGGTAATAAAGTATTAAAAAAACGGAAACAAAATATATTTTTTTTATTTAAATAAAAACGACCCCACACAAACCTCTTTGGGCATTTCATTAAAAAATAAATAAATAAATGTAATGGTGGTTTCTCTTGGCTCAAATACCCACAAAATCTCTCTCAGACCGGAGCAGGCAAAACTAAATTGGGTATGATCCAACAAATACCCTAAATAGCATATATAAAGTACAGTGAAGTTTACCGCTCAGACGGCACTGGTAACAGTCCAATATCATTCAGTATGGGCTCTCTCCCAGAAAAATTTCTGTGGACAGTCCGCAATCCAATGAGGGTGTGGATGGTAATTCTTATCCTTGTAGTTCCACCAAGCTCCTTATCGTCTCCCTCCACATTCAAAGAACTCAGAAGTAACAAGAAATAAAAGCATCAAGGTAAGTAAAAATCTTTAAAATTTCTAGGCGGCACGCCAAACACTCTCGCCCGACCCTGGGTTTCGCCCTTCCGGCCCCAGAGGAAGCCGGAAGGGCGAAACCCAGGGTCGGGCGAGAGTGTTTGGCGTGCCGCCTAGAAATTTTAACGATTTTTACTTACCTTGATGCTTTTATTTCTTGGTACTTCTGAGTTCTTTGAATGTGGAGGGAGACGATAAGGAGCTTGGTGGAACTACAAGGATAAGAATTACCATCCACACCCTCATTGGATTGCGGACTGTCCACTGCATTTTTCTGGGAGAGAGCCCATACTGAATGATATTGGACTGTTACCAGTGCCGTCTGAGCGGTAAACTTCACTGTACTTTAAATAAATAAATGAAGTGTAAATCATTGACGTAGTCCAACGAATACTTGACGTAGTCCAAACGGTCCAAACAAAAATTTGCAATAAGAAAAATAAAAAAACTTATACTCGCCCACAGGAGTCTTCTGTCTTCTCCCCTGTGCCGCAATAGAAACTAGAGGTCAATAAACTGTAATTTCTATTGTGGCGCACAGGACCAAGAGATGCGCCAAAAATATGAATAGATAATTCTGGCCCATCTGGGAGGTCCTGTGCGCCAGAAAAAGCTAACGCAGGGGCTCCTCTAATAAAAATGCTAACACCTTTCTTTTAAAGTGTAACTACATTTTTAAAAACTTTTGGCAGGTCACACTAACATGTCAGAAGTTTTGGCCGGTGGACGTCCGAGCACTGGGACCCCCACTGATCGCTAAAACAAAGAGGCAGAAGTGCTTGGGTGAGCACTGTGAGTCTTTGAGCCCATACACCAATCCGAGAAAAGCCAATCAGAAACTAAGCGTCACATCGCTCACCCGAGCACTTCTGACGCTTCATTTTAGCGATCAGTGGGGATGTGTCAAAAGTTTTTTTTAAAGTTTAGTTACACCTTAAAGGAAAGGCGTTACAATTTGAAGCAGTCAGAGCCCCCCCGCCCCGCCCCCTTGCACTATAATAACTACTGAGGATGCTATGGAAGAAATTATACTACATGGGGGGTCTGAGTGTCCGACTCTGATAGCTCTGTTGGGGGGAGGGGGTTATCCCCCCCATAGAGCTCTCAGCAGTCAGTCAGATGCTCTGGCCCCCTCCCTTACAGTATAATAATAACTACTGAGGGCTCTATGGTGGGGATTATACTGTAGGGGGGCTAAGAATCTGACTGGCTGCAATACCCCCATAGAGCCCTCAGTAGGTAATATACTGCAAGGGCAGATCACACAGGGCCGGCCTTAGGTTGGATGGCGCCCTGTGTGGGGGACTCTTGCTGCCCTCTACAAATACAGGCAAATATACACATATATATATATACAGGGTGGGCCATTTATATGGATACACCTAAATAAAATGGGAATGGTTGGTGATATTAACTTCCTGTTTGTGGCACATTAGTATATGGGAGGGGGGAAACTTTTCAAGCTGGGTGTTGACCATGGCGGCCATTTTGAAGTCGGCCATTTTGTATCCAACTTTAGTTTTTTCAATGGGAAGAGGGTCATGTGACACATCAAACTTATCGAGCATTTCACAAGAAAAACAATGGTGTGCTTGGTTTTAACGTTACTTTATTCTTTCATGAGTTATTTACAAGTTTCTGACCACTTAAAAAATGTGTTCAAAGTGCTGCCCATTGTGTTGGATTGTCAATGCAACCCTCTTCTCCCACTCTTCACACACTGATAGCAACACCGCAGAAGAAATGCTAGCACAGGCTTCCAGTATCCGTAGTTTCAGTTGCTGCACATCTCGTATCTTCACAGCATAGACAATTGCCTTCAGATGACCCCAAAGATAAAAGTCTAAGGGGGTCAGATCGGGAGACCTAGGGGGCCATTCAACTGGCCCACGACGACCAATCCACTTTCCAGGAAACTGTTCATCTAGGAATGCTCGGACCTGACACCCATAATGTGGTAGTGCACCATCTTGCTGGAAAAACTCAGGGAACGTGCCAGCTTCAGTGCATAAAGAGGGAAACACATCATCATGTAGCATTTTCAGATATCCCGTGGCCTTGAGGTTTCCATTGATGAGGAATGGCCCCACTATCTTTGTACCCCATATACCACACCATACCATCAATTTTTGTGTTCCAACAGTCTTGGAGGGATCTATCCAATGTGGGTTAGTGTCAGACCAATAGCGGTGGTTTTGTTTGTTAACTTCACCATTCACATAAAAGTTTGCCTCATCACTGAACAAAATTTTCTGTGTAAACTGAGGGTCCTGTTCCAATTTTTGTTTTGCCCATTCTGCAAATTCAGTGTGCCGATGTGGGTCATCCTCGTTGAGATGCTGCAGCAGCTGGAGTTTGTAAGGGTGCCATTTGTGAGTAGCTAATATCCGCCGAAGGGATGTTCGACTGATGCCACTCTCCAGTGACATGCGGCGAGTGCTACGCTGTGGGCTCTTGCTGAATGAAGCTAGGACAGCCACTGATGTTTCTTCATTAGTGACAATTTTCATGCGTCCACATTTGGGCAAATCCAACACTGAACCAGTTTCACGAAACTTGGCAAGCAGTTTGCAAACTGTAGCATGGGAGATGGGTGGTCTCGTAGGGTGTCTTGCATTGAAATCTGCTGCAATGACCCGGGTACTGCGTTCACCAGACATCAACACAATTTCTATCCGCTCCTCACGTGTTAACCTCTGCGACATGTCAATGGCTGTAAACAAAGAGAAGCTTGTAAATAACTCATGAAAGAATAAAGTAATGTTAAAACCAAGCACACCATTGTTTTTCTTGTGAAATTCTCGATAAGTTTGATGTGTTACATGACCCTCTTCCCATTGAAAAAACTAAAGTTGGATACAAAATGGCCGACTTCAATATCAACAACCATTCCCATTTTATTTAGGTGTATCCATATAAATGGCCCACCCTGTGTGTATATATATACACACACACACACACACACACACACACACACACACACACTGGAACTTACCATCTCTCCAGCTGCACAGGTTTCTTGCAGGTAGGGCTGTGGCAGGAGCTTCCTCATTGGCTCTGCACTTGCTTCCTCTGCTTCCTCATTGAGTGTGTAACGAGGAGCAGAGAATATAGAGTCCAAAGTACGGCCTGCACAGTTGCGCCCCTTACATGGTGGGAGGCTGCATTGGGCAGCCTTAGAGGTGTGCGACATGTTGCTGCAGTCAGTCGGATGCCTCCCCTTTCAGTATGGTAGCGGCGCATCACTTTTAAATTAGTGAGGGCAGGAGGCTTAGCGCAGTAATCGGCACTCTGCCGCTCTACTCTTTAACAACAACTCAGCCTCCGGTCCTCACCTCATTACTTACCAGTCGCTCTTCTTTTCTACAGGAGAGAGCGTTCGGCCGCTCCTCCCACAGGCCTCCAGGTTCTCTATGCTCCTCTCTCGCGGTGCATGCAGCGCCAGAGAGGGGGAGTGTACTAGCAGACGTGCGCCTATCGTGCTGCACGTCTGCTAGGTCAAGTACTTTCCCCTGCCCTCCCCATGGGTCCCCCCTGGCCTTCCACAATATGCCGCCCCCCGTTTTTAGCTCCGTGGTGCCGCTTGAGGCGACTGCCTCACCTCGCCTCATGGCAGGTGCGGCCCTGACTAGGTATGTACACAAGTGTTCACATTCACAAATATTATGAAAATGTATTTTAGAACGTTAACTTTCCATTCATACAATGACTAGGCTTTATTTACATAGAACAGGAAAACTTTAAAGAATCTAGATTTGAGTTTGAGAATAATTACAATAAAATCCTATGTATCTTTCTATGTAGGAAATTATTCGGTAGTATTGTGGATCTGCAGGCTACAAAAAAAATAAAGGATTCAGCAAAGTTGAAATAGTTAATTATCTGGCATGGCTTGAGCAGAAACCTTCCTTTTAACTACTGTAGATCATGTCATTTATCTAGTGCTCAGACACCGCTTTCCTCCTGGGTCCCTGTAATGATATAATTGACCACTATCTTGGATGTACTGTACGTGAAATATGATATTCCCACTATTGCTAAATGTTCTTTTGCTTACAATAGTCAATGGCAAGGTTTTGTTAATTGCAAGAGTAATTCAGTTGACAAGAGCACAAAAGGAATAGATTTTATAGGAACATCCGTATGTTAACATTTCACCCCCTTCTGATCTGTAAATAGCTTGTAGTTGAAGACGCCCTACACAGAAATATATACTATTACAGGGCGGTTTTCATATACATTTTTTGCCCTCTATGTCCTGCCAATGTAAGTGAATATGACTGCTAATTTCAGATGAGTGAAGCTGTTGGGGTTTGAAACTCTTAATATCCGTGAGTTCCAGGAAGCACTGTTATTAATAAATCATATACTCATACTCTCAGGTTACCCCAGGAAAGAGAGATTGAAATGGAAAATGCTATCTGATAATGCTAACTATTGTAAAATTGAGACGATCACATGGATTTTAAAAACCTAATCTGACCAGTAAATTATGTGGTAAAAGGTCTCTCCACCCAGAAAGGTTAACGTCACTATTTGCCTATTCTTTTGTTTAGCTGAGAGGCCATTTTTGCTATCGTTCTTATTTTTTTTTTTTTACTTGCACAACAATTATATTCACCACTCAAAAAGAGTGAACAAGCCCTTAAGTATGTTCCTGTTCATAATTTTTTCCGGACTCCCTCCTCCCCTCCATCATCCAGATTGGAGAGCTACTACTGGGAATAACTCTCACTCTGGAGGACCCAGCTTGTCTGTGCAATACATGGAAGACCTATTGATACAGGGGAATTGAGAACTCTTCAGTTGCTTTTCCCAGCAGTAACACTCGACTGCAGTAGGACTCTCTATAACAGTGTTCCCCAACCTGTAGCTCTCCAGCTATTGCAAAACTACAACTCCCTTCATTCCCTGACAGCCACCGACTTTCAGGGCATGCTGGTAATTGTAGTTTTGCAATAGCTGTGAGCCACAGGTTGGAGATCACTGCTCTACAATAAGTTTTTCATCAGGAGACTTCATTAACAAGATTCTTTATTCTAACTAGACAACCCCCTTTAAGAAAATGTTGAGTTTCTGTTTGTTAGTGGATCTATGCTTTGGCTCATAGAGTGGGGGACCCATTTCTATGATATCCATAGGCTCCCTTTAAATGCCATTAATGATGAATCCACGTTTGCTATTTACAGGAGTAGGAGTAATTTTTACATTTTGTAAGCCTTTACTAGGAGTAAAAAGCTGGGAAAACAATGAAATTTACCCCACAGACACTATCTGCAAATGGGCACAAAGTATCCATGTGTCACATTTTTTTTTGAAGCACCTTAAGGGCAGATGGAGACGGGCACTTGGAGATGGATTATAGTTTGTGAGTGTAGAATATAATAAATTCTGCATGACCCAAATGCACAAATGAAATTTACTCTTACAGCTAATATATATTTAATAACAGAGTATGGGTTGCCCACATAACCATGCATATCCTAATGTACACATTGGAAGATAATCTTCCAATATCTTTATGTAATGTACTGGATGGGCTTGGGGTTTATAGAATAACAAGCCCTACACTTTTAGTTGAATGCTCCATAGTGACTGCAGTATGGCAACAAGAATGACCAGTTGTATTGTCCACATAGGCATGTAACGTGCAAATGTTCAAATAATAATAGGTTTGTAATTTTAAAAAAACCAATGCTCTTCAGTACCTTTTGACCACTTTGTTAGTAGTCTCTTACTTTTTACACTGAAGCGGAGTATGTGAGAAAACAAATCGTTATATACAGTAAATATAGTTCTTTCTTTCGTGAATAGAAAAAATATCTAAGTTGTTTGAGTTTTGTTTAGGTCTTTCTTCCAGTGTCTGCTGAATATTTCATCAGTACAAGCTTTGAACAAGACTTAGAAAAGGCACAGTTTTATTTTTAGCTTGTGAAGCGGGATGTGTTTTTCCAAATCAATAGGTGGCTTGCTGAAGAAATTTCATTATAATAATAATTTATTTATGTAAAGGTTTTGTCCAACAAATTCTAGTGTGTTACCGCTTGGCAAATCACAAAGCCAATTCTCGGCTTCAGTTTAAGATTGGATAGTTCTGTCACTGTACACAAAGCTGATCAAACAACACTATTTCCTAGTGCCAACATATTTGTCGTTTTTGGCTAATACCTTTGTTTTTTATGAGCATGGCTATGACTAACAACACAAAATGTTTTATTTATTTTCCACATTTCTATGTAGCAGACTGTCTGTGTACCTCAGCTTTAAAGCTGCCATATTTACTGTATTTGCAAACCATTTAATAAAGGAAAACATTATGTGTAGCATTGTTGCATGTTATACAAATATCAAACTGAGATTGTGTAGGTCTAGCTCACAGAATTGTAGCTAAATTTCATTATACGTTATGTTTCATAAAGATGTTTATTTGGTTTTTAAGTATAATTTTACGTAATATACCCTTTTACATGCAAATCACGACGCAAAGTACATCAAGACAATGTGCACCAGTAAAACTTCTGTAGCATACCCAGTATAACCACATAAATCTTAAAAAATAAAACAATTTAAAAAAAGTTCAGAAGCACGATCAGTAACATTTAAAATGGATTGTACAGGGTGGGCCATTTATATGGATACACCTAAATAAAATGGGAATGGTTGGTGATATTAACTTCCTGTTTGTGGCACATTAGTATATTGGAGGGGGGAAACTTTTCAAGCTTGGTGTTGACCATGGCGGCCATTTTGAAGTCGGCCATTTTGTATCCAACTTTAGTTTTTTCAATGGGAAGAGGGTCATGTGACACATCAAACTTATCGAGAATTTCACAAGAAAAACAATGGTGTGCTTGGCTTTAACGTTACTTTATTCTTTCATGAGTTATTTACAAGTTTCTGACCACTTATAAAATGTGTTCAAAGTGTTGCCCATTGTGTTGGATTGTCAATGCAAGCCTCTTCTCCCACTCTTCACACACTGATAGCAACACCGCAGAAGAAATGCTAGCACAGGCTTCCAGTATCCGTAGTTTCAGTTGCTGCACATCTCGTATCTTCACAGCATAGACAATTGCCTTCAGATGACCCCAAAGATAAAAGTCTAAGGGGGTCAGATCGGGAGGCATTTCTTCTGCGGTGTTACTATCAGTGTGTGAAGAGTGGGAGAAGAGGGTTGCATTGACAATCCAACACAATGGGCAACACTTTGAACACATTTTATAAGTGGTCAGAAACTTGTAAATAACTCATGAAAGAATAAAGTAATGTTAAAACCAAGCACACCATTGTTTTTCTTGTGAAATTCTCGATAAGTTTGATGTGTTACATGACCCTCTTCCCATTGAAAAAACTAAAGTTGGATACAAAATGGCCTACTTCAAAATGGCCGCCATGGTCAACACCCAGCTTGAAAAGTTTCCCCCCTCCCATATACTAATGTGCCACAAACAGGAAGTTAATATCACCAACCATTCCCATTTTATTTAGGTGTATCAAAATAAATGGCCCACCCTGTAGTCTATATTCAGCCCGGACTCTGGAAAGAGTCTCTTTGCACTCAGTGGAGGAGTAGCCACCAAAGAAGGAATAGCTGTACGCACTTAACAAAGCTTTGTAAATAAAGCGAGAAAAGGAGGACGAAGAAAAGGTAAGAAGAAAGAAAAAGAGAGGGAGTGAGCTTTTAAAAGGAGAGAGAGGGGTGGTGACTGGGGAAGCAGAGAACTAATGTATTCTAGTAGGCTTGTATACAGTGACCTGGACCGGGCTGCAGCTCCACCGTATCTGTATCATGGCAGACAATCCGAACAACTTCCTGTTAGCAAGATGGAGAGGTCTGCAGCACAAAAGACTGTGCTTTTAAGGGCAGCACATAAGGACCTAAGAGCGCTGTAAAGGTTTTATTTTTCACTGGAGGTACAATTTAGTTATTGGTCTATATAGGTCTCCTTGGAAAGGAAAGATATTGAACATGTGTGGAAACTGACATTCCAATTCAATGAGGTGCCCATTCTCAAGTTAAATGTTTCTGAAAATGCAGTTTAATTCAAGAAAATTAACAGTCAAGTTGTCATCATATCACAATTACTTGTTGTTGATCATATGTTTACAAGGATAGACAGATGGGACAATTCTTAAGTACTGCCTTAAAAATTAGCCGAATTCAAATCGTGTTCTTTCCAACCTCCATAAACTTAGTGACTGGTCTTGCTTTTATTACTTCTGTAATCACAACTTCTCTCTTTCATTGGAATATTAAGGGACCCTAGAGAGGAAAAAAGAGCAGTAGCACAACACGACTAAAAGATAATAACATTTTTGTGATGGAGAATAGTACACAATTAAAATGTCTAATTTCAGAGAACATATTAAAAAGTAATCAAAAGCCAAGGTCTGCTTTAATCCGTTTTCAGAATTACTAATGGGAGAGCATCTGCTGAAAAAAAATAATCTTTTTTTAAGAGCGAACAACTTTATGCTGACCGAACATAGTTATGTTTAATTAAATTGTTGTCACTTTTAGGCTTGTGGATAAATGGATGAATGAAACTGGAGCCCATTCGCTTACATTCCCATCCAGTACTTGCCTGGAACTTATCTTGCTGCTCTCCCTCAACAATACCGCATTGCCTCATTCTTTGCGCTTCATGAACAATTGGAAGGTAATAAAAACCTTATCATACCTTGTAATATAATTTGTAACATTTGTTTTAATATTATCCATAGCAATGGTTACAATGGTGATGGATTTTTTTACCATTGCTGTAAAAAATGCATATCTTCTCTCCATCTAAGACCTGTACAATACAATTATTATACACCATAGCAACTCTATTATGCAAGTACCAGGCCAGGAAAAAAAGAAGAAATGCAATTACAAAGGGCTTCTAGAAGTCATCATATGGCTATCTACTGTGCATAGTCAGCAAATTGGTGATCTCCTTTCAGCAATGCACAATACAGATAAGAGACAAAAATAAATTGATTCATCATCATTCCCAGGAAATATCTCGCCTATTAAAGTGTGACCATATCAAACACCAAATAGTATTGCAAGTTTTCTGACATAAAAATGATTTAGAGAAGCCTTGATGCTTGGGGCTCCATATGCTTGATTGATATGAGCCAGTAGTAAATAATGCAAGATGACTAGGTAGGCATATAAGCACCAATTACAATGGTCATATAGTAATAAAGAAATGAGCAAAGTGCATCATGTAGCATATTGTGTTACATTATCAAAAATATAAATTCTCTTGAAAACAAATGAGCTTGAGCCCAAAAATGCCTCTGCCAGAAATGTTTATCTACTATGCCAATACTTAAAAGCTATGTAAACCTTTTGGGGGGATTTTTTTTTTTTTTATGTACATATTTATTAAAACATATATTTGTAATTTACTTTTATGAAAAATTCAGTTTTAATTTTCAAGATACAGTTTCTATGCATTCACTATACATTGAAACTGCATCTCTGCACTATCAACTAAATCCGTTAGTAAACTGCACTGACTGCTCGGCTATTAGTGCTACTGTGTCCCTCTGATGCCTCCTATATCCCGATTACCGATCATATGTAAGTTGATCAATTTAGATATGATCGGTAGTGGAAAGGATTTTATTTTTTACTTTTTTTTAAAGCTAAACCATTTTTAAAAGAATTAAAATGTTTTTTTGATTAAAGATTTAATATATTTTTTGGGGGTACTTAATTCTAAATTTTTTATTTTTTTTTATTCCACTAGAAGACTTGAAGCAGCGATTCTTTGATCGCTTGTATAATGTTTCGGAATACTTAGCATTCCAAATCATTACTGCCTGTCCATGTATCATTGACAGGCAGCCTATTATGCCTTGCTTCTGGCATGACCTAATAGGCAGTTACTAATGGCAGACCTTTGTTATTGTAACCCATTGGCACTCCACGAATGTGTCAGGGATGCTGATTGGTTGACAGAGGGAGCTCCCGATGTCTTTACTCTCTATTGACGGCAGCATCTAGGGGATTAAACTGCCCAGATTGGCATTCTCTTAGATCCTGGCAGTTGGGGCAGGACCATGGCTGTGTTAAACAACGGTGCTACTTCCACAGTTTTTTTTGGGTATACAGGCAGTATCCATAAAATAACAATGACGTAGCACCAGCTCGTGATATATCATCGGTTATGGGTCATTAAGGCGTTAAAGGGAACATGTTACTAGATTTTAGGGCACAAAACCACCAGCATGTTATACTGCTGGGGAATAGCATCCTAAACATGCCCCTCTCAAAACTGTCCATTTCAGCATTTTGTCTAATAAGTTATAATACAGTGTGCGCTGTATGTAAATGACCTGAGATGAGTACAATGGCATGCTCAGTGCTCAGATGAAATTGAGGCCTGTACACCTGGACTCATCTCAAGACTCTTCTCTGGTAATTGACATGCAGCACACGCTGTATTATGACTTATTTTTAGACAAAATGCTAAAACTGACAATTTTGAGGGGGCTATTTCACAGCAGTATAACCACATGCTGGTGGTTTAGTGCCCGAAAATCGAATGACTGGTTCCAAGTGGCTCGTGCCTGTTCTCCTTTATTGTCATGTCCATCTCAATCTTCAGCTGCGGCCTAGTAGAGGATCACCAGAATGATCCTGCTCAAGTAAATGAAAGTAATGACTGCCATCTTTATTTTTAGGTTTTTGCCTGGTGTTAGATTTTAATATACGTATAACATACATTATATGTTTTATATAGAATATTTCTTGGAAAAAGTGAGCACATGAATTTATAACCAGGAATTCAAGATCCTTTAGTAAATGCTTTACTTATATTATCAGAATTTCCCCCTTGGTTTTAGTATTCGATCCTCCCTTGTACTAAAAGAGTGGCTACAGGGATCACAATTCACTGTTGTTTCCTATACACAGTCAGAAGTAGCATGATGTTTTATAAAGGACTGTATCTATAGCATCATATACGTTATTCCTGGCTATCATGGTATTGTATAGGATTTTATTGATGTAAATGAATAATATATTATGCGTAAAATTCTAATGTTTATTCTTTGTAAAATAGAAGATACTCTGCAAAAGTCCTAAACATTTTTAGATGGTGCAAATATATATATATATCCATAAGTTTGTGCTATAACCGAAAAAAAATAGAGCATCCTCACTTACCCTTCATCAAATACATTTTGTTCACACAAGCCCTGTCTTATCCCTTTAATGACCAGCCTATTTTAAACCTTAACGACCAAGCTATTTTTTAAGTTTTTCCATCGTCGCATTCCAAGAGCTATAACTTCTTTATTTTTGCGTCGACATAGCTGTATAAGGTCTTGTTTTTTGAGGGACAAGTTGTATTAGCACCATTTTGGGGTGCTTATAATTTATTGATTAACTTTTATAAACTTTATTTGGGGGGGGAAATAGAAAAAAACCTGAAAATTTGCCACACATTTTTGCATCCTAAATCTACACCGTTTACCGTGTGGTAGAAATAACACTAACTTTATTCAGCGGGTTGTTACGATTGCAACGATACCAATTTGTTATTGTTTTTTATGTTTTACTGCTTCCACACAGTAAAAAACTTTTTTTCAAAATTATTTGTTTTTGTGTCTCCATATTTGAAGAGCCATAACTTTTTTTTTTTTTTTTACGCCGATGCAGCTGTATGAGGGCTTTTTTTTTTTTTTTGCGAGACGACTTTTAGTTTTTATTGATACCATTTTGGAGTAGATGCGACTTTTTTATCACATTTTTTTTTTATGGCAGGATTCATAGAAAAGAGCAATTTTTGCATTGTTTTTTATTACATTTTTTACGGCGTACACCATGCGGGTTAAATAATGTAATGGCTTTATAGTTGGGGTCGTTACGGATGCGGTGATACCAAATATGTGTAACTTTTTTTTACTTTATTTTGTTTCTTTTAATAATAAAGCAATTTGTAAGGGGAAAAAGTGTGTTTTTCATTTTTTTTTTCACTTTTTTTTTTAAATTAACTTTGAAACTTTTTTTTAAACTTTTTTACTAGTCCCACTATGACCTATCAGGCATACACTACAGGCAGACCTGGGAGCCTTTATTAGGCCGCCGGCTGCCATAGAAGACACGACACCCGGCGGTCTTATTGCCGGGTGCCGGTGCAATGAGAGAGGGAGCTCCCTCTCTCCAAAACCACTCAGATGCGGAGCTCGCTTTTGAGCGCCGCATCTGAGGGGTTAAACGGGTGAGATCGATACTGATATCGATCTCCTCTTTTAGAGCAGGGATGCCCCCAGCCGTCAGCTACCTCTGAGAGCAGGGAGATTTGACAGCTCCCTGCTCTGTTTATTTATTCTGATGCAGCGCCATGAAAAGGCATATGCATCAGAATAAATCCCATTAGTGGCCGCCGTGAAAAGGCGTATTGGCGGTCACTGACAGGTTAAATCAGGAACTCTAGTTTACTCATATATTGTGTTTTTAATGATGGGCTATTTTGTTATAATTGATTTGTTTTAATAGCACATGGTCCTATTTTAGAAAGGTCAGTGGAAAGTAAACTGTTATTCGGAAAGTTTGCAGCTTTTACAGGATCATGTTTTCCATATATCAAAGAGATACTTCAAATTCCTTCTAGGTATACACTTCTTGCTATATATATTATACTTTTAAACTGGACAAACTTTCTTCCTCCACCATCAAGTGTATCGGACACTAGTACTATAACGGCATAAGCTGTATTCTTTTCAAGGTATTGCCCCCCCCCCTCTATGATTGGTTGATGGGGATGATTATCAATATACTAAAACATCTGTATTATGAGAAAATATTAGGTTCTTTTGTCTGAATATTGGTTTATTTAGAGAACTGGTATATTCGATACCCAAGTGAAGCCTTGCATTTTGAAATGGCAAAATGTAAGTTAATTTCTTGTATGTACGTGCAAAATATAATACGTACAATATGCCCATGAATGTTCCTCTATACAGCACTTCTCTGTTAGGCCCCATGCACATGATTGTATTTTTCATCTGTAATTACGCAGTCGACTGCGCTATTGATTCCGTCACAAAAAAACGAAATCTGACTGAATGATGACAAATGGAAACCATTAGCAATGTTTCCGTTACCATTGATATCAATGGTGATGCAAACGGAAGCAAAGGTTTTCCTTTCCGTTGAGGGGTTCTCCCGATGGAAGCCTCAGACGGAACCCCTCAACGAAAAGCCAACGCTGATGTGAACAGGCCCTTATGTATGTATTTTGGGAAATTAAACATAATAGTAATATAGCTTTTATAAAAAAAAATTGTTTCGTTTTAGCGACGCTGCTTCAATGTACCCACTATACATAGAAGTTGCAAATAGTCGCTGTCAGTCGAATTAGTCAGTGTGTTGGACTAACTGTTTGGCTGAGAGTGGGACCTCTGATCAGTATTGGGGTTAGATAAAGTATCAGAGTTGCACAGGAGCCACTGTCAGATGACCCATCAGTCCAGCACACTGACGGATTCGGCTGACAACAGAGCTGCATCTCTAAATCTAAACATCATTTTTTTTTAAATAATTTACAAATATGTCCCCCCCCCAAATACATTTAAATAAGGTGTTTACAAAAAGGCTGTTGTGTATGTTCTCAGATCATGTCTAATAGAACTTAGAAAACCACTCTGTAGTAATAGATTGTTTCAAGAACTTATTGTGTTAAATGCAGCATTTCTGCAGAACGTAAGCATGTTTTTCCCAATAATACATTCAATGCAAAAAACATAACTTAGCCCTATGACCTTACCAGTCAATAGCTAGTATTAAACCAGAAAGTGTGACATTTCAGTAATAACAGAAGTGATCAAATGGAAACGTTCTAATATTCCACATCTAAACAGGCCATATATCATCATGAGAATCCAATACCGAGTAGAAAGTGTGTGTACCAGCAAGTCAGGCTCAGAGAGAGGAGGTTAACAAAATAGAACTCAGATTATGTGTCAGTTTAAAATATTTCTTACACTAAGTGATTTTGTGCGGTTAGCAGAAAAGGGAGACTGGTGTCAGGTCACATCTTGAGCTGAGCTATAATGACGGAGCAGTTCAGTGATACTATACAACAAATTATAAAATATATGCAAGGCAGAATCCAACAGCTGAGCAAGCACATGTGGGTAAAAATACCATCCAGCTATACACCAGGATAATTAGATCATGACATAAAGAAGTATATTATTGTACAATTGACATATATTTTAAAGGACCATTAGGCAACACTGTATACAATTCCAATGTTTCTCAGCTTGAGTGAAGACATTTTTTACAGTACCTATAAAACAAATATTCACTCCCTTGGCTGGTTTTCTTGTGTAACAACATTGAATTACAGTCAATTTGATTGACAATTATCAGAAAAAGACTTTAAAGGGAAAACAAATCTTTACAGAGTGAAGTATTTCCATTACATTTATAAACCACAAAATAACTAAAATGTATATCTATGTTTTTCTATTACTATGACACCTATATCATCACTGGAACAGCCTAGTGGTTTTAGAAGTGAAGAAATTTCAAGTGATTGTAGTAAAAATACCTCTGTATCTGGACTGTCTAATTGTTCATGAGTTATTATCTGAATGTGTGAATCCAGCCTAAAGATAACTGAAAAGTTCCAGTCAAGGGAAGGATACAATAAAATGTCCAAGTTGCAGAATATTGTCTAAATATACCTTAGTGTACAGTAAGCCATCTGTATAGAACAGGGCATCCTGAAAAGCTGAGTGACCGTGCAGGAAAGGCACTAGTAAGGGAGGCCACAATAAAGCTCTATGACACCCGGAATGTAATCTGATCCTGCAGTAATGTGTTCCTCAGTTCCATCTACCATTTCATCCATGTTTCCTGCAAACCTACAGACAGTTGGAAAGGGGTCAGATGGAAGAGAGTAAAGGCCCTTTTACACGGGCCAATGATCTGGCAAATAAGCATTCATAAGAGCTCTCATTACCGATCACTGTCCTGTGTAAACAGAGCAATAATCAGCCAATGAATGAGCAAACGCTCATTCATCTGTTGATCGTCTTGTTTATGCGGCCAAAAAAAATGGTCGCTAGTCGGCAGCACATCTCCCTTTAATCAGGGAGATGTGCTACTGACAAGATGGAAATGTATGTGAACGAATGATCGTAGTAGCGAGCGCTCGACCCCATACATTACTGACCATAGCACCTTGTGAAAGGAGCAAATGAGCGCCGATCATTCAAAAATAAGAGTGAACACTTTTACAAGCACATTGTATATTATGTTGCTCCATTTCCCAAAATAGTTTATCCTTATGTCAAAGTTTGAGGGCAGATGGCCAACTTAGTGCTTACCTCTTACTCGCTTAATTTAACCAAACTTGCTTTTCTGCAACTTGTGATTCTTTCTTCAAAAGTCAAACAATCCCACCCGTCTATAAAACATTGTTTTTTATGGAGGAAAAAAAAATGCACAGTATTCTATACATTCTGACACTTTTTATACTTGCATTCCACCTGATGGTAAAGAAATCCAAATGAAATGAAGATATTAAGCTTGTCTAGAACCTTATAAATGTTTCATGCCATCTTAAATATTGATTAGATGCTGCTATGTAACAGTCACAACGCATATACTAATAGTGTTAACGTAGCTCAGAGGCTGCACGCACACTAGTATATTAAGGTGTTGATACCATGCGTAAAACTTACATGGAAATTTCTCAACAGTCTAAACTATAATATGGTAACCAAATACCAGATAATTTTGTGTTTTAGTCAGCCCAAGTAATTATTTGTTTAATAAACATTCTGGTAATCCAGTGACGCTTTGAACAGGGTCAGTGGTCTAGATTGCATCCCTAGTGATATAATAATTTAGTGTCTCTCTCCATAAGATAGTGGTTATCCCAGGTCATCCAGTAGAATGGTTAGGTAGCTTAATAGAAACTTTTGATTCTGAAATTGTTCCCGTCACAGCTTCCTCATCATGCTTCAGATGTCCAGCTGTAATCTTGTACACTAAGCGCTACCAAACAATAATTCACTTAGTCCGACAATAGATCAGGACCCAGATCCCCAGGCCTATAGGCACACCTAGGATGATTTGATCAAGAAAACTTCCTATGTGCCCATCTATCATATGGACACTTAAACAGTAACACCTTTTAAGAGATACCAACGTGCACCGCAATTGAGAACAGGATTTGTTGTAGTCTGTCAATTCCACTAAGCGGGTGTATGCAATCATGCTAAATTAACTATATTTTCCTCTCCTATGAGAATGTAAAGTGGATCTCTCAAAAAGAACATGCTAGCTCTTCTTCAGTCTGAAGGTATGTTCACACACTAGGGAATACAGCTCCTGATTTTCAGACGTTTTTTAAGCCACTCACGATTTTCGCGGCGTTTTTCACGGCCGTTTTTGGAGCTGTTTTCAATAGAGTCTATGAAAAACAGCTCCAAAAACGTCCCAAAAAGTGACCTGCACTTCTTTTTTGCAGCCGTTTTTTTACGCGACCGTTTTGAAAAACTGTATGTACCGTATATGCACTCAATACTTGGTTGGGGCTCCTTTTGCATTAATTACAGCATCAATGCGGCGTGACATAGAGGCGATCAGCCTGTGGCACTGCTGAGGTGTTATGGAAGCCCAGGTTGCATTGATAGCAGCCTTCACCTCATCAGCATTGTTGGATCTGGTGTCTCTCATCTTCCTCTTGACAATACCCCATAGAATTTATGTGGTTTAGGTCAGGTGAGTTTGCTGGCCAATCAAGCACAGTGATATTGTGGTTATTAAACCAGGTATTGGTACTTTTGGCAGTGTGGGGCAGGTGCCAAGTCCTGCTGGAAAATTAAATCAGCATCTCCATAAAGCTTGTCAGCAGAGGGAAGCATGAAGTGCTCTAAAATCTCCTGGTAGACGGCTGCGCTGACTCTGGACTTGATATAACACAGTGGACCAACACCAGCAAATGACATGGCACCCCAAACCATAATTTACTGTGGAAACTTCACACTGGACCACAAGCAACTTGGATTGATGTCTCTCCACTCTTCCTCCAGAGTCTGGGACCTTGATTTCCCAATGAAATGCAAAATGTACTTTCATCTGAAAACAGGACTTTGGACTACTGAGCAACAGACCAGTCCTTTTTCTCCTTAGCCCAGGTAAGACGCTACTGATGTTGTCTCTCGGTCATGAGTGGTTTGACACAAGGAATGTAACATTTGTAGGCCATGTTCTGGATAGGTCTGTGTGTGGTGGCTCTTGAAGCACTGACTCTAGCCGCAATCCACTCCTAGTGAATCTCCCACAGATTCTTGAATAGGTTTTTCTTGACAATCCTTTCAAGGCTGCGGTTATCCCTGTTGCTTGTGCACCTTTTTCTACCACACTTTTTCCTTCCACTCAACTTTCCATTAATATTCTTGGGTACAGCACCCTGTGAACAGCCAGTTTCTTTAGAAATGTCCTTTTGTAGCTTACCCTTCTTGTGGAGCATGTCAATGACTGTCTTCTGGACAACTGTCAAGTCAGCAGTCTTCCCCATGATTGTGTAGCCTACTGAACCAGACTGTTGGACCATTGAAAGGCTTAGGAAACCTCTTGCAGGTGTTTTGTGCTGATTAGAGTGTGACAAAATTTTGGGTTTTCATTAACTGTTAGCCATAATCATCAATATTAAAATAAAAAAATGCTGGAAGTAGATCACTCTGTCTGTGTAATGAATCTGTATAATATAGGAGTTTCACTTTTTGAATTGAATTACTGAAA